>NC_054596.1:27606450-28814784 GCF_004785595.1 Juglans microcarpa x Juglans regia | reverse complement strand
TATTTGGTTCTAATGCACTAGGCATCTGTGCCCATAAGATAGGCCCAACTAGGCCTTAGAAATTCAGCCAGCCCATTGGGCTAAATCCAAAAGCCCTAAGGGAACAAGGGGCAACCCAACACCTCACATCTTTAGGCCACTTGTCACAAATGGAAGACCCAATGAATCTAAACACGATTGTGCGAAGAAGGGGTGAAAGACTTAGGGTCTCGGTAACCTGAAAGCCCTAGCACGCCTATCATAGCAAAGGCCACTTGTCTTGACACTTGTCACACATTTAGAAGGTTTCTAGAAGGAGGCAATCGTGAGGCGCCTAAGGAAGACTATGGATCACTCGGCCAATTCACCCACTTACAAGCCACTCACATTTTCATGCCACTTGTCAAAACCATGTGAGTTCTAAGAAGATTTCATGGGAAAGTGGCGCATGGGGAAGCTCAAGGGGCTAAGGCACTTCCCACTAAGAAAACTAGGGTTTTAGTTTCAAGAAGGGTTTCATGCCTACCCAAAGGTTTCAACGACTTTTTGCCAAGTGTCACTCATTTATGGAATTTTCTAGAAGATGGAAATGATTGGAATTGGAAGGGACATAGGATGGAGCAAAACCCTAGTCCCTAGGTTTTGGCCACCACACCACTCTCCCTCACACACACCACTTGTCATTCACTTGGGAATCCTAGAAGAAGATTCATGGAGAAGAGGAAAAGTTGCTTAGGAAACATGCGCCCCATGCCACCCAAGTGTCTAGAAGAGAGGAAAGGTCATGTGGGAAAAAGCAAGGGGCGGCACACACACACACACTCACCGAGGTTCTAGAAGAATCATTGTGGGGAAGAACAAGGCAATGGGCGGAAAAAGGCCCTAGCACATATCCTTACATCCCACTTGCCACTTGGCAAGCATGCACACGTCTAAGAGGTCCTAGGTCTAAGATTAGGGTTTTGTCAAATGACCAACATGCCCTAAAGGTTCAATGAACCTAGACTACTTTGTGTCACATGCCCAAGGGCACGTAGGAATTCAAATTTCTTAAGCAAGAAGATGAGTCACTTGTCAGTTGTCACTCAAACAATAGAAGTCACTTGGACTTCCCAAGAGAGGAAGAGGAAGGGTTTTGGCCAAGCCATATGACACATGGCATGCAACCTTTGAGATTCCCTATGTCTTGGGAGTGTGAGAGCTTGAGAGTCTATATAAAGGGAAGACCAAGGGCCGGTGCCCAAGAGAGGAACACACTAAGGGGACACTCTGCCCATTTCATTTTCAGACTCTCTCTCTCTCTCTCTCTCTCTCTCTCTCTCTCTCTCTCCCACCCTAGGAAGAAGTTCATATCTTCACTTTCTCACCATTCCTCACAACCAAACACCGTGTATATATCCTCCACCTTCATCCAACCAATTTCACAAGTGACGAAGGAAGTCGTGAATCCACCCAAGATGAAGAAACACGCATGGTAAAGATCACTCAACCATTTTTACCATGCACATGCACGACCACTTAAAGTGAAAAGGGTGATGAAAGGGTTCAGATCCATGTATTCTTTTGCACATGCACATTCAAGAAAGGCTAGGGTTTCTCTTCAAGGGAAAGACCGAACCACCACTAGCATTATACACGTGAGTATGAGATCTTGGAAGGGAAAAAAGACCACGACCACCGTTTTGAGTTTGAACTAGGGTTCCTTTATCTATAGAGTTTCAGCCTTAAGAGTGAGGTATGAATGCATAAAGAACCTTTTGAGCCAAGAAATGGATTTTACAAGCCATGAGGGAGTAAAATCCAGGCATGACACACTCACACATGCACCTACTCGAATTAGGATTTTGTGTGTCACTTCGTCTAATATTGTTTAATATATTTTCAACTTGATTATTGTTGACTCTTCGGATTTTCTGTAAGTAGACTCTCAACCTACTTTGGATAATGTTTGTATATGCCATGTGAACATTGCATTCTTATTTGCTAACATATGCACTCGTTGATTGATGATAATCTCTTGCTATGTAATTGGATTTACATGATGATTTTGATATGCTTACTTGTTTATGATGTTTTTGGATATCCTTAGAAATAGTGGTTCAAGTTGTTTGTTACAACATGTTTTTATAAGTCTCAAACGATTTGGCTGTGTCTATTTATGCTTAGGTATAAACATTGTTCTTCCACTTTGGTACGTGTTGAATGCTATTGCCTATGTTTGTAAACTAAGTATTTAAATGTTCTAATATTTTTCAGCCGTAACCTGAGATGTTCAATGTTTGATTACATGATTACATGACTCATGGCATTTACATGTTCATATGGTTCATGAAAAGAAAGGTGTTACAAGTTTCATGTCATATGCATTTGGGTGGTATACTGTTCTCAAAGAAAAGAGTCTGTACATATTTTATAATGACCCCAAATGCTAGGATGGGGGAATATCTTGGGAACTCCTCTGTTCACTCTGGAATGTTTAAATTGGAGTGGTAGCCCCTGGATTGACAAAGTATCATCTGTAGGCCTCGAATGGATTATTGTGAAAAGGATACCGGAGCGGGGTAGCACCTAAAACTAGTAGGTGCCCCAAATGTGTTAGATGCAGTGAAGGCAAAATGATGAATTGGCACATAGTTAAGGATTATGACGTAGTCACACCACAATCAACTGGGCCGTTGGATGATGCAATAACTGGTAGGGAACCAACGGTGCATAGGGGAGTTGTGAGGTATCCAACTACATGTTAGAAGAAGTGAAAAGGGCAGTGAGTTAAGAATATGTTACATGTATATTGTTCAATGTGCAAAGATGGAAAATATGTTTTATTTAAAGGTTAAGTTGCATAAGCCAAGTTTTGCATCAAGTACATGTCCATGCATTCATTTCACGGTTTGCCTTTATATGCATATGTTATATGTTGTATGTTGTTTGTTTACTTAGTGAGATTCTTTGAATCTCACCGTCGTAGTTTCCATTACCATTCCTAACCCGGAATGGTAGAAGTTGTTACAGGACAGGAGACCAAATATGAGGAAGCATAAGAGGCTAGAAGTCGCTGATCAATTCAATATGGAAGTGTTGCAGCTCTTTGAAGAGCTAAGGAAGATACTTACAAGGACAAGACAAAATAGAGGAGGTCTTAAGGGTTTTTTATGAAGGGATCTTGGAGATTGTAGTGAGAGAGAGAGAGAGAGGATTTATGGTTTTGAAGATCCATGTTGTTTTTAGGAGATTTCACAACGTTACCCATTTTGAATTAATTTGAACAAATGAAGTCTTTTGGGATAATTAGTTTTATGGTACTTTGATATTTTACAAATTGCTCTAAATCTTACTTAGACTTATGTGAATTTTCCGTTGCAATTTATTCCATACTACTAGAATATAATAGGTGCATTACATCTTAACTATCATGTACGGCTATGTAGCCTTGAGTTACATGTTCTGATGCTCCAGTCATCGTCCAATTCCAAGCAGGGGTTGGGGGTGTCACAGAATTAATGAAATAGGGAATTAGAACAAGAGAGTAAACAAGGACCCAAGAATGAGACCTAAATCGTGACCCATTGGCCCAAGAAAAGCCCAACCCATTTTGGGAAACCCTAGACCCATTTTCTCTCTTGACCCTACCCGATTGGCTATAAAAATCCTAAGATGCCGTATGCAATGCACACTTTGATGCCCTAGGATTTGTGCCACAACTCTTCTTCTCCAACCTACTCTCTATACCTCTCGTCCGGCCACCATACCTCCTGTTCTTCCATGCCGTTCACCACCCTTTCTATTGGTAAGTTTCCTTGCTACACACACACAGGCATTGAGTTGAGCCACCACATAACCATGTACACACAACACATCAATGTTGCGCACACTATCAACCACCACCACCATCATAGCACCCTGTTTCCTAACGACATCCACTTAGATTTGTTGGAGCTGCCCCTCATCAAATCTCAAGCTATACATAATTAATGTTTCAAAGTCCTAACTCTTTCAATATTCCACCTTTCTTGGGTGTTTCCAATTTGCCCTATGTAATTATTCCTTTCTTTCACTACATACATTAAGCACATAAGAATATCATGGCATATTAGCATAAACTGGATGGAGAGAGAGAGAGAGAGAGAGAGAGAGAGAGAGAGAGAGAGTTCACTTAGGATTAAACCACGTACACGATCTACATTCATGAGAGTGTGTTTCACAAACTCCATTAGTGGTTTTTGATGGTAGGTATTTTACATGCCATAAGAGTAATCTTGAACCCTAGAATAATTCAACTAGGGTTTGTAACACGAGGAACTTAGGTTTGGGTTGAATGGTGTAACATGAAAGGAGGGTGAAATTAGGCGAGCAAGGTAGTACGTGGGTGAGGTTACCAAGCAATGAGGCTAAGGTTGGGCGAGCATGGCACTAGGCGAGTAATGTAATGAGCGAGCAAGGTAGAAATTGAGCAACTGGCAGGAGAGCAAAGTGCTCTACAAGTAATGTAGGCAAGGATGAATAGTAATTGAGGAATTTAGACATCCCTAGAATTCATGCATGTAGCATACCAGACATAATGTTTAATAGTAAAGAATGATTTCTACTATTGCCTACAATATTATAGGTTTTGTTTATATATTGGAGACATGCATGGTTGGCTTAATTTGCACAAGGATCAAGGAAAGTGACTATGATCATGTTCTACTACACATCGCTTGATGGTAAATTGTAAAGTTTCTTTGGCAAATGTATATATGTAGTAAAGGTTTACAAAGGAATATATATGCATGTATGAGCCTTTGTTGGAAGCCTTCTTTTTCAAACACTATTTATCATGAAGAATGTTATATGATTTTAGAACTACATGAATGATGCTTGACTAAATATTATATAGTATAACTATTTATTTTAAAGAAGAAATCAAAGAAAACAATATGTGTTTGATGATGTGCAACGAATGGGCCATATGAGGATGAAGATGGGGCGTGAGGTTGGGATGGATGGCAACGTTGGAATGTACTGCTGGTGGTGCACCAAGTGATGATCCATTCTAGAGGTTCAGATCTTTTCTACTAGATACAAGAAGAACCATTGATTGCAAGGATCACTAACCCTAACACACAAGGATTAATAGTGTGTAATGACAGTTAAGGATAAGGTTAAGGTAACAAATGATTAATGATTGAGTTTGAGAAAATAAGGTTTTATTTTCTTTATACTCTAAGGCAAATGTTTTATGTATGCTTAAAGGTAAGGTTTTTCTTAAAGAACGATGATGTTAATTGAAAACGCTATATTTATTCCATGATATGGCTCTTACTGAGTATTCGTGTAATGCCCCATTCCTCAGTAAAGAGCCTGACAAGGATCCATGGTGCCAGAGATGTTAGGCAGTCGGAAACAAACTATATTTTAGATCAGGAATAGGCATGCATTCTCATTACGAGTGCACGTTATGAGAAACATATATGTTGTCACAGTAGAATAAGTAAAGGTTTAGTTAGAGACTAATTGTTAATTGTACCAAAGATTTAACCGGTAAAAGGTTCATCCATTAGTAATAATATCCATCTATCATTGTTATTTCCCAAACAATATTATATACCACTAACTGTTCATCGCTTACATCCAGGTACAACAAACCGAACATGATTTGTCGCTTGACTTAAAAATACATCTTAACAAATACAAATTGCTAATAACAAAGACATGCCTCTATTTCTAAGATTCAGACAGAATCGGGCCTTCCTTGGGAAATGCCTCTTGAACTATATTTGCATCAAGATCTATGGCTCAAGTAAACAAAATTGCAGGTGGTACCACCACTGTGAGACATCTAAGAAATTCTAGTAGGTAAAACCAATGACAATAGTATTAATGAGAGACCATGCAAATGAATATGCATGCACTATTTCATGTAAACAAATATGTGAATATACATTTATGCATGGAGATGAATCACCCTTTGAGCAGAAACACATGTATTCATAGTCATGGTGAGGAATCACCCACTAAGTAAATCTCATATGTGCATAGCCACTATTAATTCGAGGAACCACCCTCTTATCAAAACATATAAAACTCATCATATCTCATCATGTTAGTACCAAGCTGGGAACCACTCCACCGTTCGATGCAAGGAATCACTCTACCTAGTCAACGTTCGAGCTGATTCGCCAATTTTAAATCATCCAACATAGGGAATCACTCAACCCGGTCAATACACTCAAAGACAACATATATGATGTACCCAGGAAATCTCTCTACTCGGTCGGCCGACTCGAAGATACCACACATGATCAACCTAGGGTGTATCTCTACCCATTTATCAAGCAAGGCCAATACGAAAATGTTCCATCCTAGTCATTACAAGGACTCAATCTACCCGTATGAAGCTTCTGGCAATGTGCTATAGGAATGGCGCAGGGACTTCTCAACCCGTCCATGATTATTAACACATGGTATGACTCAACACCCAGAAATCATCATCAAATCACAACATTCAAAAACTCATCATCTTAAATGACAGTATAAAAGTAAGAAATAAATATAATCAAGAAAATATACTTTCATATGAGAAAAGGGGTAAGATACGAAATATGCGAAGCCTAATCTTACAACATACTCACAAACATTTATCCCACAATCCTAGTATAGTCGTAGGAGCCAACCAACCTGAATAATATTACGATTATTATAGTAGCGTCGGCGTCGCTCCTTCCGTTGCACCCTTTCAAGCCACTTGCTTTCATATCGATTCCTACGGCTTGCCTTGGATCCAATCATGCAATCCTACCCCTATTGAGGGTCTCCCATGTGACATTGGATCACACCTCTGAGATTAGATGATATGGCCTGCAAGTTCGTAATCTTTTTTTTTTTCCGCAGACTCACTCCAGACGTGACAACTCTTTTGGAGTATGGGACTCTAAATATGACCCTGCCGCATTTTGAGCATCTCTGTGTCATCTTGGAGAGCTTGTACGTCTATGTCGGTCTTGTCCTTAACCGTTGCTCGCCCTTTACTCTTAGCTCACCCTATTTCAGAAGTACTAGCCTCTTAGCTCTTTGTTCTTGCCCTAGTACAGTCAGCATAGTTCTTGCTCTCCTATTTCAGGGTGAAAATTCCTTTATTACCCATTGTTGGGATGTGTCAACCAAACTTTTTATATAGTGCACTCTCCTTTCCTTTGGACCAGTTGCACTTTGCTCACCCAGCTACCTCATCTTCCACCATATCTTGCTCGTTAGAAGGGGTCTCTTCCATTGCTTCACTGCAATCCTCACAATTCGACTCATTTGAATTTTTTTTTATGTTTTCCCCACCCGACGAGAGGAAGGTTTTAAGGATATTGCACTCAAGAATGTTGTCCAAGAGGACGACATTGACAATGAGGCTTGTGGCATTGAGAATGGATTTGGATTTTATCTTCATCATTTAATGATTTAGTTTCCACAATGTGTGCACAAGAGAGACTATTTTCTTTTAAATAAGTGCTACTAAATAAATTTCTATTTTTAAGAAAATTCTTTTAATAAAGCATTTGATAATTTTCAAAGGTATTGAATCTTTTGTACCTGGTGCAAAGGGTGTATGTTTTAAGCTTAGTAGCATCTGGTTCCTCTAGCTTTACAAGCTTTAGAGGGACAGAGTGTTACATTGGGGATAGACTATAAACTTTTTCCTAGAATGATGAATAATTATCTACGCATATTAAATTTAGTTTTGCGGATATGACAAGTACTTTTCAATTATATAATTAAGACAAGTTTTGGAAAATGCACTTTAAATTACCAAAACTATCACATTGCATTCTTCATGTACTAAAATTTGCAATAAACACACTCCATTAAGATCCAAGTCCAACAAAAAAGGGTGTATGGTTTCACGTTGTCATGCACCTATTTTTCATCGATCTTTATATAAGAAAGTAATTTGAAGGTTTAATTTCTTACATTGATAGTTTTGAGTGGATATGGAGAACTTGTGGCACAAATTAGAAGTAAGGGTCTTCATCTGGACTGGATTTGTTTTTTGTCCAGTCTGAAACCCACCTATCTGGGTTGTTCCAGACGATTATCCCCCTGAATCATATTAAGGTGGATAACTGGAAATATGTATTAGCCTAACCCAGGTACGTATACTGGTTATTTACCATGTATCCATATTGAGTTTCTATTTTTTTTTTTAAATTTTGATTCATACAAAATGACGTCATTTTGATTTTGGTAGGTTCAATAACCTAAGGCTGTCTGAAACCCTTATGTTTCAATTCTCTCTCTCTCTCTCTCTCTGCCCCCTTCTCTAAAACCCTAGAGCCTTCTGGTCATTAATATGGAGCTATCGTTGTTAGTGACTATCCATCATAGAGGTCGCCGTCCATTATTGTCACAGAAATCCTAGGACATTTTCTTTCAGAGAACAATTTTCACTTCATCTTTTAAAAAACATAACATTTCTCAGTTATTAGGGCCATCATTAATATAACGTATGGTATCGTCACATCTCCCTTACATACACTGTGAGAACTTGCCACTGACCATAGTACAACTTATGTTGAAACTACGTCTTTGTCTGCAGACATCGTAATCCAATGCATTTGTATCATAACATTTCATCATGATAACATATGCACCCACCAGCATTAGGTACCGTATACGACTTCGCTCTAGCATTCTTTAAAAAGAATTCATTCGAAAACCGTTGATGGTTCTTTATCAACCCAGGGGTTATCACTCCATTTTCTCCAGAGTGGACAGAGGAGTTCAACTAGAATAATTCCCCATCCTAGCCTTTGGGGTCTTGAAAAAAAATTTAATTTTCATGCAATGCTTGAAAAATGTATTCCAAGACATGTGTATATATAGTAAGCTTCATGAAAAATGACATTTATATATGCAATATGCTAAAATGGTGAGAAATTTCACATATAATTTAACCAAGTAATCAAATGCTTAATGATATATCATATGATGTTTCATGCCCAAAATTACATTTAATATGAAGGAGGCGTTTAAACAATAATCATAAATAAATTATCTAAGAGTAAGTTAGAAGTTAACTTACAAACTTTTTGGGTAGTTAGGAAATTGGAGAGGTTGTAATAAGAGGCATGCTAAGTTAGGAATTGTGAAACTAAGGAAGACGTTCATAATCAAAAGGATTCAAACAATTATATTTACGAAATCATCACTAAGGCCCTAAAGTTTCACTATTTGTATTTTGGCCCCAAATTTCACTAAATTTCATAAACTCCCTATTTTCCATATTCTAAATCCATATATGACTTTAGAATTGCAAGAATCAATCAACTACTATGCAAAACTCTATCCAACCTGTGGCATGCATTTTGTGGGCCTTTTTGTGATTTCAAGCCTATAGTCTCTTTGGATGCATGTGTGATCAAGTTTCATCAAGTATCAAACCTTAAATCTGATCTTGGAACCATTGTCATAACTTAGATTCAGGTCACACAAGTTGATCCCAACACTTATGTATTGAATAATACCAAATCATCATAAAACCTTCAAATCAAGTGCATGCATGATGTTTCTAGCTTCTCTTTGTCAATGTGGGTTTTAAAGCCTAAACGAATCTTGCACTCTAACTCTCATCTAGATAACAAAGCATTTCTAGATGTTAAACACTTATGCTTTGGAAACTTAGCCAAGATTTCACAAGTTAAACTTCAACCAAGTCTAACCCGAAACATGCTAGACAATTAACACAAGATATTGATTTATAAACAGATTAGAACATGCTATTTTCTCAAATTTAAGCCTTCAATAAGTTTTCCAAACATATAAGATCATATCAATACATGTCATGGCTAAATTTCGTCCCAAAACAATTTATTCAAGCACAACTTCAAATCTGAACCGAAATGCAATTCCTCAAGTTAAACCTTATATAACTCAATCAAATCCTCATTCTCATGCCATTCTAACACCCAACAAAAGATAGAGCAAGATTGCTTACCCAAACCATGGCTTTGAAGGCTCTCAAGCAAAACTCACTTCAAGAATCTCACACTCAACCACCCGGTTTCACCCATCTCTCACTCTAGGAGAAATTTTCTCTCAAGAACACTAAGAGAATGCTTGAGGAATTTGTGTGAGGAGGTGAGGGGTGAAAGGGGAGTATTTATAGGACTCAATGGGAGGAGTGGGGAGTGAGGGAGTGAATGGTTTGTTGAAATGAAGTGAGTGTGGTTTGTGTGTGTGGGTGGAGTGCTTGATTGCATATTCAGGTTTGTCATTTCTTGCACAGCTGAATAGTGGCCTAAACCACTTGATTACCTCATGGACAATAGATAGGTGAAGGTTTTAGGTGTAGGCTTTGAAAGGTTTCAGAACTTACAAGAGAAATCACATGAGAAATCCAAGTTGAAAGCCAACAGTTTTGGCTTCACCAAATTGTCCAGATGTTTTATCCTTTTTTGTCCATCATCTTGGTCTGATTGGTGGGCATAATTACCACCCTTGAGTGACTTTCCCAGGTGGGTGAAGTGGTGAGGGTGAGTGCCAATTGGTTAAGCTTATGCAGAAAATGAAAAGGAAGCTTGAATGTGCAAGGGTTTCGGTCAACATGAGCTACTTCACCTATCCATTTGCCAATCGGGTTTTGATGCTCATCAAAGGGGTTTGGCTAAACATAAAATTGAGTGCTTTGAAACACTTCCTAAGGGTGAAATGCCAGAGGTGGTGGCGTGTGGGAGTGACCAAATTAAGTGCAGAAAATCCTTGTAGAACAAGGGTACTCGTTTGGTACAAAACTTCAATTCCTAGGTTAAATAATGGAGATTTTGGCTTGGCTTATGGAATTGTTTTTGGCCAGCTCTTACGTCTGGTTTTAGGGGATATCATGAGGTTTGAATGGTGCAGAAATTTACTTGAAAAACTTATGGAAGGGGTGTGGTTTTGGCAGCTTGGTTAAAATGGAAACCAATGATACGGTGTATATGTGGGTCCCTCATGTTAGAGTGATGTCAAATACAAGAGTTGAGCTTCAAGTGTTTGGTTTTTATTGGGCCATTTGAACAAGCATTTGTTGTGGGCCTATAAGTGGACTTATCCATAGGCCTCATATCCAGATTTATTAGGCCTTTCATTGGCCTCAATAGTCCACTAGGTTGGTCCTAACTTTGAGTCTTTCCTAAATTGGGCCAATAGCCTTGAATCTTATTAAGTTGGGCCCAATAGTCTTATGTCCATCAAGTGAGGCCTAAAGTCTAATGTCTCCCAAGTTGGGCCTAAGGTCTTAGTGTCTATCCTTAGCCCATCTCATCTTAGTAAGCTAGGACCTTTATTAAACCACTCTTGGGCCTTCTCCAATCCATCTAGAATTTTAATCAATTTACCTAGCCCATCAAGGTGGCAAGCCTCCAATTTGCCATGTGTCATTCTCTCATTGGCCTCTTGGCACCTTTCCTCAAATTTAATAAAGCACTAAAATTTTCTAATAAGTCTAACTAAACCAAAGGTATAAGCTATTTTGCCAACTCAAGCTCTAAAAATTTTCCTTATTCTCATATATCCCAACTTCTACTTAGCTAGGGTCAAAACTACTAGGGTCAAGGCCTAAGGTATTTTTAAGTGGGGTGTTACAGTGTTCATGATTTTCTCGATTTGAATTGGTACTTTTAATGGGTCCTTCATGCCAAGTGAAAATCAATCCAAAGAAGTTTATCTCTCCCTCTCTCACACACACACACACACATATATATATACACTTCATTAATTATTGTCATTAAAATTAGTTATCATTCGGATAATGCTAATATTATATACTCATAACAGATGGATAGTTCAAGTGTTTCACAGAATTTGATAGAGGGGTTATAGTTTGAGGATAACAAAGGTAATTTTCTCTTGGTTAGATAAATTGAAAGAGGAAAAGAAAAATCCTTAAAATTGTGGGAAATCTTGTCCAAATTTGATTCTTTCTACACATTTGATTTTTTATAAGGTAACGTCTTTCTGGATAATGTAAGCATTTTATAGTGATCATATCTATGTCTTGGTGGCTACTAATATAATCATACAAATGAGTTGTTTACTACTGTGTTGATGCGAGGCATATTTTGGATGATGGATAGTGCTACCATGCCCTCTCAATTTGCCCACTTGGTGTGCCCCTAGTGCAAATTGCACTTTTTTTTTTTCTTTTTATTTCAAAAATTTTTTAAACAAGTTTAAACATCTTGGAAAAAATACCAATACACGAACAGTCACTTTCTTAATAAGTAACCAAAAATAATTTTTTTAAAAAAATTACATGTATGAGCAGTCAAAATGAGGGGCCAAAATAAGAGGGCATACTAGCATTATTCTTTGGAAGATAGTTTGCAAATAATTGTGTGTTTGAATTTTGTTTTTTCTAGAAGAACCCACTAGCCTCTTTTTAAAGTCTTTCAGATCCATGGACCAATATCATGATTTTACTTGAACTTTGTTTCTCTCAAATTTTTCCATTTTTAAATGAAAATCAGATATTTACTTCAGGAAAAAATAAGTAATTTTCATTGCCCCAAATACTCCAAACACGAAACTTTCCAACAAGTTATCAGAAGAAACAATTAAATAAATGGGTACTATTACAGGAATTATTGGCTTATTAGGATGAGTTTTTTTTTTTCTAGAGTAATTAGCAGACCTTTATATTAGTTTTTCTATTTTTGTAACTTAGAGCACTGATCAAGTGTCAAAAATGTGTAATTAAGTAGCTTAAGTGAGTAAATTATTTCATCACTTAAGAGTTGAGCACTCAATTATGCATCACATTTAAGTAAAGGAGCCAAATGGATTTTTTCCAATATTTTGCACATAAAACACATAGAAACTGTAGCCATTGGCACTAGGAATCACCTAACATTATATTTGTGAGCCATCAAGTCTATAGTTCCATCTTTGCCCTTAAAATGATAAGCATTTACACTTATATGTTGCAGGGCATTTATGGAAGAGAAAAAAATCCCAACTAAATGGAATATTGCTGTTGAGTTAGAGGGTAGGGGCAAGTTTCGGACATGAGGCAGGAAGAAGAAGAATTAGTTAGGATCTGGGGTGCTTAAAAAGGGTAGAGTGTGCAATGGTGGCCGGGAGGATGGAAAAAAGAGAAAAAATTGTTCTAGTGGAGAGGAGGTGAGAAGCAACAACAGACTTTTTCTCCCCACTTCTTTTTTGTTTGTTTTTGTTACTCTAAATTCCTAGACCCTATAATGCTTGGACAAAATTTTGATTTAAACATGTTAGGCTAAATTTCTAAGCCTAAGTTTTGAGGAGTAACCCAGAAACAGATTGAATTGATTTCTCACTTCCCCATTGATTTCCATTTCACAACTTATTGTGTTGCAATGTTTGTTATATTTGGAGAAGTTTGGAATTCCTTCCCCTTAATCTTGATCTATTGTTGACACAAGGCACAACTGATGCTTGACCTGATTTAAAGATTTTGATAGTCTTCTTTTATCACCCAAAATTTTCTTTGCAACCCAGTAGGGAATTTTAATTGAGATATAGATTGCTCATGAATTGTTACACTTTCCAACCATGATCTTTATGAATGGGTTAGTGGTTAAGTAAAGAGGATTTGAGCATTTTTCATTCACAATCTATGAATGGGTGAAACTTGAAGATTAGGTGTTCGAGTTTTTGTCTCATAGGTTGATAGTTTATATTCTGCACAGTATTTCTTTAGGATATTATGAATTTGTTATTTCTTCATTGTCTTTTCTTTTCCATGAAACTTTTCCTCTTAGAAATGAAAAGCAGATTTTCAAACCAACCCAAACATCACATGTTCAACCATAAAATTCTTCATATGTAATTAGATACTTTCCATTCATGTTCACATTGCTAAATATTCATCTTTTTACTCCAGTTTTTCTAACTTGCTCTCTTGAAAATAAAATTTAATGTTTACATGAACTATATTGTCGGATCTTGGAACTCATCTATGTATTATTTTGAAAGCTTCTGCACTTGGAAGATTCAGCATCTCATCAAGCACATATAAGACTAGAGTTGTAAATTTATATAATTTATTATGGCAACAATTAATAATTTAAATTTTAGCATAAGCAGCCCACAAGGAATAATTTATTCTATTAAGAGGCGAGCAATATGGATTCTAAACTCTGTAATTATATTTCATATTTTACAAAAATAAGTTTATCAATTTTAGTTAAAGTGATTGTATTTCCTAAAGCATAGAGTAATGCTACATATAGTCATGGAGTGCGCAAGCGTCGTACAGTTGTTTTGAAAAAGAGTAGGGTCCACTATTAAGAAATTTCATGTGGGTCCCGTATTTATTCACTTTTTTTTCAAAATAATTGCACGACGCTTGCACACTCACGACTACAACTATCATTTCTCTATAACAATTTTATTTTTGGTTTATTTTAGAAAAAAATATATTCTTCCATCATATTGTAAATCTTTTCAATAAACTAATGCAGTTTTCATTTTATTTATCTTCCCTTACGTTGTTGATTTGATTTCTATTATATGTCTCTCTTTATTTTTATTTTTATTTTTATGACAAATGGAAGATAAGTTTAGTGGCAGTAGTATTTGTAATACCCCGATCCCGGAGGTCCGGAGAGTTAACTCTTAATATCTAAAATCAACTTAAATAACACAACTAAATATCCAGAAAATCCAAAACAATGCTAATTCATTTAATCAATCCAAATATCTAAGTTCCTCCATGGGGACAATAAAGAGAATCTCAATAACATAAATTAAAAACTCTCCAAAACTCGAAATTATCCATAACTCATCAAATCAAAATACCCGAAAAATAAAATCAGTTCACTAACTATGACTCTCAAATAAGCACTTGTACCCTCAGGTACTTATTCCACTTCGATCATCACACCTTGCTAAAACTTCTTACTCTTGTTCTCCAGCTGAACCATCAAAATTATCTTAAAAAAATATGGAGATAGGAGGTGAGTTATCAACAACTCAGTAAGCAGAGGACATATACCAGTGTGTAAACATGAGCATTTACAAAATTCAGAATGCATAAACAAATATTTTATTTCGGAATGCCGAATCAGAATAACATTTTCATAATGCAGCGTTGGACCATGTTATAAAAAATATCAAAGCGAAAGTTCGAAAATATTCATAATCAAAATCCCTTTGGCATAGCATAAACTGAAACATCACATCTTATCTTATCATATTAGAACAAATACCATGTTTAACCCCCGTGGTAGGGTTGTGCAAACCCCGGTAGCTAATCAAGCAAAAACAGAATGTATGCTAGAGGTTTTCAGAAATCACATCAGATCATATCAGAGTATAGAAAATCTTCAGAACAGAACAAAATCATATCACAGCATAATTTATGTACAAAATTTCATATTCGCTCTCTTTTCAAAGTTCAGAAACAGAAAGTCAAAAATAAGCTCATGTCTACACCCGTCATGACAGAAAATAATTTCTTCTTAAACAGAATCTCATGAATAATGTAGAACAAATAACTGAGGTAGTTCAAATTTCTTTTCATAATCAAATATGTATATTTTCCAAGAATAACCTCAGCTCATTTTATTTTAATGCAAAGTCTCGCATAGGAACCCCGCTTACCTGGATTTAGCTTTTTTCAAAATTTTCCTAAAAAATGTCAAACAGTAATTAAACGTCACCTATAAAATAACCACGTAATTATCATAAATTTTCAATTAATCACATATTTCGATATTTAATCCTAAGCTTCTAAAATAACCTATTTAATTCCTCAAAACCTAGAATTATCAAAATTTCCAAAATACCATCAATATCCACTTAATCGAATTCGTACCGAATAAGAATTTAATCGAGCAAGAATTAAGATAATTATAGAACTCAATAAAAATTAATATTCAAAATATCTAAAATTACTAACAGCATTTTATAAATAAATAGAATACATTGTCTACTAAAATTTTCATAAAATAGGTTATGAAAAACTCATCTCTTAAGAAAAATAGGTTTACTTCTATTAATAAACAATATTATCAAAATACAATATAATATTTATTGAAATTTCAAGCAAAAATCCTATTTAAATATAAACTCAACAAAAAACAACTTCTCACCCGAAAACAGTAAGCTAAAACCGAGAACTTCCCATATATATACATATATATTAGGTTAAAACTTTACATATAAAACTACAACTTAAGAAATAAAACTAGCGATGAACATAAACGCATGAATATTAGACATGCAGCGGCGGCAAAGACTCACCGAGAAGATAATGTGCGACGGCGCAGGGTGCGATGGGAGGTAGTGCACTCGGCGGCTATGCACTGGATGAGAAAGAGAGAGAGAGATGCATGGTGAGAGAGGGACAAAGTCATGATATACAGAGTGAAACACGGCGTGCATGGAGTTGTTACTGAGAGTGTTACGCGCGGCAACGGCCTGGGTGGCTATCGACGGTGGCACAGCTAGGCGTGGCTAAGATGCTGGGCTAAGGGTTCTCCTTTGTGCCGTGGAGGAGACATCCGAAAGGGTTGGACAAAATGCAAAACTTGCCGTGCTTGGAGAAGCAACCAAATGCTCTGTTTTCGGAAACTAAAACAGAGTATGCCGTGTGTGTTTCTCCTTCACGGCTGGGCGACGGTTGTTGGCTTCCCGTGGTGGTGAGGACGGCTGGAGGGTGGCGCATTGCATTACGGCTTGGCCAGCTGTTGGGTGTTGCACAGCTTGGGGTGGTTCTACGAGACCAAGGCGGAGGAGTGCTCTGCAGTGGCTATCTTACGGTGTTAGTGGTTTGCGGTGGAGGTTTATGGTGGCAAGGTTGATGAGCATAGAACCGAGAAGGCGGAGAGGCAGTGAACGAGAGGGAGTGAAACGTGGGTTGCGTCGATTACGAATGGGGCAGTGAACGTAACAGCGCAGTTGCTCTAAGCAGTGCCAAAGTGTGCGTATAAATATGATGCGAAAACTCTAGGGATAAGAAAGACGTGCATGCGGACGGAGAAGAGTCGTGCGTGTGTGTGCATGTCGGGAAGGAATGCGTGTGTATGCATGCCGTGAACGAAGCGAACACTAACGGGTGAAAAAGAAACATAGACGGAAGAAAAAAAAAATAAAACATGCGGGAAAAAAAAATATTTTACGTGTGAAGATTATAAAACAAAATAAAATGAACAAAATAAATAAATAACAAAATCATTAAAAAAAATTTTTAATTGGGTCCGGGTGTTACAGTATTGGTGGTACAACACCCAGTGATGTTGGTGGTTCTAGTTAGGTTGATATATCATTAAATTTGGAGGAAAGCACTAGTCCTGTAGTATCTTCCTCCGTAGAGCCTATTAATCTCATTGACTCTAAAACCCGATGCAATTATTGTTCAAGACTATATGGATACCATTATAATAATGGCACACCACCTATGATTTTCTTGTCAAGCCTCTCCCATTAGAGAGAAAACTCATAGAAAGAATACAACACCATCGCAATTGGAAGTTAAGATAGATGGTAAATAGTCCTCAAAGGTGAGGAAAATATGATCCTGAAAAAATAAGGGTGACAATTGTCAAGTATTTCATCTGGTGTGAATACCTATTTAGGCTTGTGGAGCATGAGGCATTTGCCGACTTATGGCTAATTTAGAACTTAGATACACCTTGCCATCTCGAACCACTTTGTAGAAAGATTGCATAAATTTATACAATGAAGAGAATCATAAGTTAAGGGTTTTGTTGAGCAGTCAAAGTGTTTGTTTGGCTACCAATTTGTGAAGATCAGAGCAAAACATGAATTATATGTGTAACATGTCACTTCATTGATCGAAATTAGGACTTAAACTAGGAAATCATTAAGTTTTGCCATATTCCTAATCGCAAGGGTGAGACCATTGATTGGGAGATTGACCGGTTTTTCACAATCATTGTAAATAACGTCTCTTCTAATGTCACTGTTGATTATATGAGATAGAGCATAAAATATAAGGAGTTCACCATTATGGAAGGTGGGTTTTTGCACATGTGGTGTGCTGCACATGTTTTAAGCCTTATTGTATGGAATGGTTTAATATATATATATGATACATTAACCAATATTAGAAACGTAGTAAATTTTGTGAAGTCTTCACCTGCGAGCCTTGTTATGTTTAGAAAAGTGCTAAAAGGCTGAATATTGAGTGTGGAAAAATGATGTGTTTAGATGCGCCTACAAAATATAACTCAACATACATAATGCCAAGTGTTGCTAAAAAGTATGAAAGAGCTTTTGTCTTATGATATGGAGGAGCCATAGATTTTGACCCCTAAGTTTGAGGATTGGCAAAAGCTTGGGTATTTATCAAGTTTCTCAAAGTATTTTATGTTGTCACCTTGAAAATCCCCACTTCATTGTACGCGATTTCAAATGTATTATTTCAGGAACTTTGTACAATTGAGTACACTTTGAACAAAATGTATAAGAGTGATGATGCTAAGTTTATGAGCATGACGTCTAATATGAAGGTTAAATTTGAGAAATATTGGGGGTGCATGCATAGGATGAACATGATTATTTATGTAGCTTTTATCCTTCGCCCGCGATACAATATTAAGTCTATGCCATTTTGGTTGAAAAGGTGAAAAGGGATGGAGTGTGGAGATAGAATTGAGGCCGAAATGAGATTGCTCTTGAATCGTTTGATTGGGCAATACAATAAGTTTCATGGGCTAAGTAGTAGAAGAACACATGTGGCCCAAGGAAATTTCAATTCTACTTAAATATTATTGGTGACACTTCGGACTCTAAAGAATTTAATACAACGTTAGAGCAATACTTTGAGGAGGAAAATAGTATGGTATTTGGTTCAGAGGTAGATAGGTATTTGTCGGATGTGATTGAACTAAAGACACTCAAGTTTGAGATTTTGACTTGGTGGAAGAAGAATTTGTGTAGATATCTTATCATTGTGGAGATTGCACGTGATGTATTGGTCATCCATATTTTCATTGTTGCATCCAAGTCTACATTCTGCACTGGCGGACGTGTATTGGACCCATATGCTCATTGGTGTCGAAGATTGTGCAAGCCGTAATCTATACTCAAAATTGCTCGAGAAAAAAACTAATTAATATTTGGGAGGTGGAGGAGTATGTATAAGACATTGACATTAAAGGTAAATATTTTTATATGTTAATTTTGATTTTTGTTACTAATTAATCCATTTATCTTAATCTTTTCTCTTCTTTTTTTCTTCTTAAGGTAATCTTCCTCCTTCATCTGTTTTAATTTCTTAGGTTATAACCTCTTAGGTTCACAATTTCCTAACATACCTCCTCATATTTTAACCATTTGTTGCATAATACTTAATGCCACCAAACAACAAAATGTAGGGGAGGATGTGACTGTTGGACCTCGTGTGTGTGTGTGTGTCACCCCAAGTCCTTTTGTGGGTTCATTGCAACGTAAAAGTGAAGCAAGATACATAAGAACTAGGGACTGGAGATAAAGGGGTAACTCACTCTTCACATCATCTTGTGAAAATGTAGTAACTTTTGATATGTGTGTTTTCCCATCCCATATTGTACGTCTTGTACTAGGGCCTTATTGCCACTAACCCATGTTATTCTCATTTGCACCACCAATGTACTAGTGTTTTACTTCCTAAACAGACTTCATATATATATATATATATATATATATATATGACTTTGATGTTTGCTTTTTTGTGTGTAAATAAAGGGTGCTTCTACAGAGACAGATAGGTTATTTTTTCTTATTTGTTTTTTCTTAATATTAAGAAATGTATATCTTAATGTTTAAGGAAAAATAAACAAAAATGCACCAATCGGTGCAAACCATCGGGAGACCATCAGGAGACTTATTATTTCTCATGAATAAATTGAAACC
This sequence comes from Juglans microcarpa x Juglans regia, assembly GCF_004785595.1. Classification (NCBI taxonomy): domain Eukaryota; kingdom Viridiplantae; phylum Streptophyta; class Magnoliopsida; order Fagales; family Juglandaceae; genus Juglans; species Juglans microcarpa x Juglans regia. The sequence goes on along the minus strand of NC_054596.1, from coordinate 28,794,963 downwards.
AAACAAGAGTTATATATGTGGAAAAATATATGTTGCTTATTGAGGTTCTGGTTAAATCTGTGATATCTGTTATGATATTAATAATATAAAACCTCAAGGAACCAATACTACAAGTGATTTTTTTTCGCATTTTCCATGTTTATATTCCTTGCTTCTTTACGCAGTTGAGGAAATTTGAATGGGATTGAAATTCTTTGAGATCAGTAGCCGAGGAAATTTGAAGATGGTTGTACTCATGGATAGGGATCATTGTGGTGTAAAACTCATAGATTTGTTTCTTGAAAATTGACGTTTTGCATTGTGATATAAATAGTGTAATATGTAGTGTGTAGTCACAATAATAGATAGTGGTTTTTGCGGCAACTAGTTTTTGTCGCAAAATTCAAATTCTTGCTACTAAATACCTTTTGTGGCCAAAATATGTGGCCGAAGGGTTGTTGCATAATTTTCGTCACAAAAGCTCATTGCGGTTGTCACATTTGTAGTTCTTGAAAAAGCTTACTTTTTCTGACAAAAAACTTTGTTGTAAATGTAAAGCTTACTAGTCTATTGTATGTGTTGATGTCTATTATTATTTATTGTGTTCTATAAAAATTTGAAAGGATAACAAAAAGTTAAAAAAAATGATTATAAAAATATTCATTATATAAAGAATAATAAGCATAAAGGCCTATTAAAAACTTTTTAAAAAGTGTGAAAAAGATACAAATACAAAGGCCCTAGAAAACCCATAAAAAAAAAAAAGTCTAATATATTTAAACTTGGATATCCGGTTACAACCCAGGTGATTCAACTATCAGAGTTTAAATCCTTGGCCCAAATCCGGATACCCGCTCGGGTTTTGACCAGACCCTACCTGATTGGATATCTGCTCTCTTTTCAAATCCCAAATACATATCTTGGTATTGTCAGGTCCCAAATTTGTATCCAAATGCCCATCACTTATTAGAAGATGAAAATTAATCTCTCTTTCCTCATATGCATGATTAATAATCCCTCACTCATAGCCTTCAAAGGAAAAAAATGTACATATGTAAGGTAACAAGGTTTTTTTTTTTTTTTTTCCTAAGCAAGCTATAGATATATTCAACAGCTACAGGATACAATAGTCAACAGGGTGGGAGACCCCTACATTCATCCCAAACCATCAAACCAGCAAATATAACACAAGACATAAATAAATAAATAAAATGAATCTAGAGCCAATGACTTGACCCCCACAAGAGAAGCTGCTTGAAACGGTTTTGATACAGACTAAAAACAGATTATAATATTACGACTGAAAATCGTAGTGAAGTGATATGTGCTGCATTTCGTTGGTCTGGATTAGTTGTCGAAGACTTCCACTACTTATTTCCCATGATCCCTTATTAGGGGAAGCAAATTGGATATGCGCCAAATCGCCCGTGGAAGACCACCCAGGACTGTGGTGGCACGTGGAGGCCATGCATCATGCTAGGAGAGTGGAGGATGGCCGGTCGGGTCTGCAGGATCCGAGGTAGTTTGGTAGAGAGCAAAATTGCCTCTGAAGAGAGAAAAAGATAGTATCCTTTTTCTTTTATTTATTAGTTGTAAGGTAACAAGTTTACTTAGAGAAAAAGGTTACCAAAGAGTTAAAGCGTATACATATTTAAATGATTTAAGGTTTTATTATATACACGCTCATTATAAGTTTTTAATAAATTAGGAAATCACTTACATTGAAAACTAGTTAGGATGCAAAGAAGGTCAAAGTGTCTAATATTAATAAATTAAGGGGCCTTCTCAACTAATAATTAAGAACAAAGTCCTGAGTAATTCGAAATTGACAATCATGATCAGGGATCGCCGGGACCAACCATATATTAGCCAAGTTGAGATGATAAGAGATCAATACAGACCAGCCATTTGAAGATCTTGTTGAGAACCTCTCATAGTTCATGTCTCTTTCTTTCTCTTTCATGGTCCATGTTCTATATTCCACTATTTAATTTCATTAATTAATAGAGGATATTTTTCTTTTTTAATTCAATTACAACCATATTTTCCAGGTAGACAAAGAGAAACAATGCCAGATTCCTTACTCAGCGTTTTGTTCTAACACGAAGATCGATCATCTTTTGAGAATATCTATCCTGATAATTTAGGCTATTATTGGTTGCGCGTCGCAATTTATTTGGCTATAGGCATCGGTACTAGTGCATGTGTATTAATTTCGACATTGAGCATGGTTATGTATGCTTGCTTCAATTCAGGAGAGAGAGATAAGAAATAACAGCTAGCTAGTACCAATAAATTCTCTCTCTCTCTCTCCACCATTAAGGATCGATCCTCCAGAAGCGTACAGACTATTAATTGGCTCTTTATTCTATTCAATGCTTTTAGGGCCCGTTTATACAACTCACCTCATCTCATCTTATATAATTTTAACTAATAATCTTACTACTATTTATAAACTATGATCTGAACTAGTCCCATTATCCAAACGGGCCGAATATCTCAATTTACAATAGACATGAGGATGAAGCTGTACTTTACTGGCCGCAGAGCTTCTGATCTTATTAAGCAGTGAAAATGATATTTATCTGGTTAACACAAGATAGTAATTGGTGTTCTCTAGCTAGCTAACATAAAGCAGAGAAACATATTGAAAGAAAATCTTAGAAAAAAAAAAGACAAAAAGGAAAAAATAAAAAATAAAAAATAAAAATAACCATAGGCCATGCACCTTGTGTGACATTTAATTGACAAACATCATTATTAGTGAATAAGAGCTGCATACAAGAGTACATTCCAAGTATCAGGAACTCCGGCAAGGCACCAATGGCTGCAATCCATGACCTTGTGGCCATGTCCATAGTAGAATGACGGATGTCCATCTTTTCGTAGTTGTGATAATGTTGTAACATTCAGCAAGTGGACCTGCCTCGACATAGTGCCTATTACTTTCTCAACCACCAGTTCTGCAGGATGTGGACCTCCTGGATAATTTGAACCAGCCACTGGTTGTGCTTGTCCCTCACATAGATTTGAATTTGACTGCCCCCAAAAACTTCCACTAATTCCATAAAAATATATATAAAACTTGTGAAAATTTATAATAATGCATGCGCAGTTCAAAACCATGTTTTCTGTTGTGACTAACAATCAAGACTACTCTCTACTACTACTCGAGTTTTACAGACAATAAAGCCCTGTTTGGATATAGATATGGTTTCGTTTCATCTCATCACATCTCATCATTATAATTTTTTCAAATTCTCATACAAAATATAATAAGTAATTCAACTGTTTCAAATCTTAAAATAATAATAATATTAAAAAAATAATATTTTAATAATATTTTATTTCACTCATCTAAAACCATCACATCTCATCTCATTATCCAAACGAACCCTAATTGTAGCAACTAATTGGAGAAGAGTTTTGGTAATAGAGTTTTTCAAAGTACTAGAGCCGTTAATTGTAGACTTCTATTAAAAAGCTTTACTATTATTAAAAAGTTTTTTATTATTTGGTAAAGATGCGCCTAAAGAGCTTTTATAGTTAGTTACAATAGATTTTAAAAAATGTAGCATTATAAATTATCAACAAAAGTTTTAATTTGATGTGTTTTTTAAATTGGACATGATTCTGCTTTTTTTAAGATGCTTAAATCGTTTTTTTATAAATTTACTAAATATATCAATTTTTTCTTCTTTAAAAGAGGTTTTAGATTCTTAAAATTACTTTTTAAGCTCCGAAACTCAAACCAAAACAGGCACGTAATGCACAAACTTTTACTAGAAACTGTAGTTACAAATAAAGCATCTTGATGATCAGAAACATCGATCTGATCTTGAGGATGTAAATTAGAATCAATCGAGTATATCTTTTGAGAATGGTTTCAAGAATATTGTTCTGAATAGAGCTTTCATGTTTTCTCTAGGGAATATCCCTCCAAAGAGTGTTTGTTATGCTCCTTGGCAAGTTGTTTTGAGCTTGTCTATATAGTTGAGATGTTGCATGCATGTGTGCTGAACTTCACTGCTATATTAACAGAATGACTTTATAACTTGTATTCACCGAAAAGAAAAACTAAAAATATTAATAAATAAGTAAGAATAAAAATAGAATTAAACACTATCTATTAGATCTTTCATGCATATGCTAGGGGACTTACTTTGAATGATCAGGAGAAACGCCTTGGAAGAAGACCTTAGTTTTCAAAGGGTCCACGTTTGAGTCTATCCATTTAGCCCATGTGTTCAAACCTTTTTCGAATGCAACCAAGCGATCCATGTCTTTGTAAGTCTTACTTCCTTCTCCAATAAAATCCCATCTGCAATAAACACATTCATCCAAGCATTATTTAGTTGATCTCGAGATAGCAAAGGCCGGTACGTACGTACTATATACATGCATGCATGAAAATACGTACGGTTGTTTTCTTCCTGTATGCGTCCACCAATGCCATGAATTGAAGATCAATACGTCGTTTCCAGTCCATACCTTCGCACCTTCTTTAATCGAATCTAGTTTCAGAACTCGACCCATGCTTGTCCGTACAATATCGACGAGAAACGCGTGGCGGTAAAGCAGTAGCTTAACACTGTATTCCTGTATATTAAATTTTACGTACACTGAAATATATATATATATATATATATATGATCGTAATAAACTCTTAATTAATTAATTACGTTGTAAGATAACGTTTCAGACGTCTAGGGCAAAACTTCATACAGATACAGGCAGGTAGAAACCGACTATCCTTTTATGAAAAAAAAAAAAAAAAAGGTGGAGATCTCATCATTAACAGATTAAGATTTCCCACATGTTTTCTTTTATTTCCTTCTTAATTAGTTTTGTCTCCATCCTATATATAATTATTGCACTATGGGTTCTTAAAATATATAATATTTCACCAGCCATTCGAAAGCAACAAATGTGAAATTTTATTATGAGTAAACGTGTTAGGCAACGTGTTTTTATTACGAGTAATGTTAGGTGCAAATCTCAAATAAATAAGTTCAGCACATAAGTACGCTCTTTTGTAAAAAAGTGGATCCCACTAAAACAGAGTAGTTTTTTTATATTTTTTTAAATTTGAGTCCACTTTTTTGTAAAGACATATGCATGTGCGAGGTTTGTCTATTTAGGATTTGTATAAATTATTATTTTTTTTATTTTTCGTTTTTTCTCTTTGGCCTAAGTATAAGACGCATATAATATGGTTGAGGCCAGACATGATATGCACCGACATGAATGAGTAAAACTGCTGCGAGGAAATGAATGATAACAAGTCAATCTAACCGGGAAAGTGAATGTGGAGATATCTGATCCAAATGGCCTGGCTAAGGTGTATTTAGCTTCTGGTACAGCTGTATGAAGCATGCAATTGAGTGATAGCCATTGGTTCAAGCTCAATGAGTCCCCAACAAAGATTATGCTCTTTCCTCTCAGCCTCCTCAACAACTCTCGACCATCGAATCTGCATCAACAATCAGCTGCATGTGATCAATTTTTATTTTTTGTATATCTTATTTCTTCCTTATTTTGTTTTCTTTCGCTGCTAATAATTATTTGTGAGGACGAAAGGGATGAAAGCAACTTAAGAACAGAATTATCTCTATTTTAAGAATTACGTATATATAGGCCAGCGGATCTTTCTCTGATTCATGTGAGAATACAACTGTATTGGGACCGGCCAGCCTGTCGCATACGTACCCAAATCAACTAGCAAGGAATTCTACAACTTTATATGAGGTCATTTTCATTCATTTTCTGATCTGGGTAGTTTTTTACAGAATTAAACAATTTTAGCAACCTAATAATTTCTTCTTTTAATAAAAAATGATGCCATCATTGTCATGCATGGGATCACTGCTTGTTATTAGGTGTGTGTGTGTGTGTATATATATATATATATATATATATGCATAATGTTTACTAGAACTAGCTAGCTGATGACCATATATATATAATATGCACACACTATAAAAAAATTACTTATTTGCGACCAATTATTTCTAAAGAAATAACTATTTTCAGCTAAAATGAGATTGTTTTGTCACAAAAATAGTTACAAATATCCGTTTTTCTTGTAGTGGTATGAACTGTTATAAATATCAATCCTAACCTTATTAGGTTCTCTATGTATAACTGGATCGATCGTTCCATTTCGATCATTTGAGTTAGTATTTTGTTTATATAAAATTAAATATTAATTTTTACTGGATTTGAAATGGTTTTTGTTATGTAGTAGGTCAATCGGGTTTACAGTTACTCATGTTGAAAGACTATTAAAAAAATTTTCTATTACTATATACACACATTATAAAATGTCATTTTGTTTTTTTATCCTATTTTACTTACAAATATATTTGGAATCATTTTCATTACGTAGGTAAAAAGATAAAATGACATGTTTTTAAGTAGGTGTACAAGGTGTGACACTTATGTCTAGAATTTATATATATATATTCGGAGGTCCTTAATTGGCTCCCTCAAAATTAATTTCTTGATCTGTCACCATCCATTGCTATCCCATCATGCATATATGCGTCGAGAAAAAAAAAAAAATGGGCCTTGTAAATTACGACTAGCTAGTGGTATTAAAGTCCAAGGGATCGATGCTAATTTTGGGAGGGGTTAATTTATTTCTGCATAGGATTTCCATGAAATACCGGAAATTAGGAATTAATTAGAAATTATAATTGGCCTAATTACGTTGAATTAACTGCTTGGTGATCTAATCATGTTACGTTCATCAATAAATATTATGAAATAATTTCCATATATATATATATGATTCATTTAAATTAGCCAAACCCACATGCATTAAGGTGATCGATGCACCAAGGGATCAAAAATCAATTAAGACTCTAGTTACAAAGACTTAATCAAGGGAAAAATACCCAGAAACGTCTTTATAAAGACTTAATTTACATATAATTTCCCCAACTTAATAATTAATTATATAGTTACAATATCTTTATTAAATTCGTAGCAGAAATGTTTATTGAAGTGTACGTACGTGAAGGTATATATACTAAGGAAACCTCATTTTATATAGGATTTCACAATTTTAAGTCCATAAACATGCACGAAGATTTGAGTGATAAAAATATTTCATATCCTAAAATAATTATCCTACTGAAAAAGCTAGTTTGCCCACAATTGTTACCACACCACTTGACCGCTTGGGAAAAAAAATTATTTTTTATTTTACTTAATGATTAAGAAAATGATTTTAAGTGTATTGATGTATTTTTTTTATTTTTTTAAAATATTTAAATATATTAAAAAATGTGAATCGAAAAAAAAAAAAAAAAATTGTGTAGAAACAACTATGGGCTACTCTGGGCGCAGAGTAGCCTGACTCTTATCTCATATAATCAATTAAGATGTTTAAAGGATGCATGCATGGAAGTTAACCAAGTAAAATCCAAAAGAATAGAGGGCTTAATTACACGATATATATGCTTCTCAATCATTAACACTGCATACACACAACAATATTATATATTGCCCAACATGACTTTCATGTTCTGATCATTTCATCATATAGTATATATATATATATAATATACGTACTGTCTCTTTCATTTGAAATAGATCGTAAGTAAATGGTGCCAAACCTACCTTGTGTGGCACCGACATTTATGAGAGGAAAATATAAACTTATAACAAAAATCTTATGCGTTGCAGAAAGCTGCAATGTTTCTCGACTAGCTTCGGGCATCCGAGAAAGTGAATTCAAACAATATTCCAGAAACTCGAACTTAATCAAAGAACGAAGAAATTAAAGAAAGCATATCGAGCAAAATCATCTCAGTGTGAAAGTGAAGTACCTTGTATAAAGCAAGCAAGCAAGCCAGCATATATGCAGCGCCTTAGCCTATAGAATTAGAAAGGAGAGAGACCGAGCGAAATAGAGGTACTAACCTTGGTAAATTGCAGCCATTAGGCTGCCATCTGTACTTGAGATATTGTTTGTCTGGACGCCCATTCTTTTGGCAATCGAAATCTCTCTCTATGAACGGACAGCTTGATGAATCATAGAGAGGATATGACTCATCACGAACCCAACTTCCTTTGTAAAAGTCACACCCACAATTCCCTTTGTGCAAGAGAAATATGAGTAGCAGTACTGCTCCCACAAAATGAGATGCACCCATGAGAGAGAGAGAGAGAGAGAGAGAGAGAGAGAGAGAGAGAGAGGGAGGGAGTTGGTGAAAGTCACAATGTATGTGAGTTTGAATTAAATATATAAAGGAAATGGGTTTGTACGCAGTTGTGTATATATGTTTTCTGTTGGCGCTATTCTGTGCTTGTCATGACTTTTTAAAAATTAACCAATATATATATATATATATATATATATATATATATATCAATCGATTCCCGGAATATTCATTTGGAAATAAATAGCATAAAAAACGTGTGCGCCTTTCACTAGTACTACTAGTACTAAATCTTAGATGGTAATTAATTTGTAAGAGTAACGCTAGTTGCGTACCATGTGTCGTCCTATATATATATATATATATCCTACTTCCATGTTATTATGTGAAATTTGACACTTTTAAGTGTAGCACATAGAATTCTTCCTTTGTAAATTGCCTCAACCGCAAATTCTTTTTAATCACTTTACGAGCAACAAATTATTTTTTTTAAAGAAAAACTTTGGGTGTAAATTGTTCAATAGCGCATTTGATTGTTCACCTACATATATATATATATATATATATGTTAGGTACAGGTGGGTAGCACCGTACGTACCCCAACCCCTGGCTCCGCTCTAACATTGTGACCGTCTGCATCTGCCAAACGGATGGGTAGGTTTTTCAGCTCATCATCCCCATCTCTCTGATCCAAATCGCAAATCCAATCATCCAAACTCCAAATGTCCTCATCCAAACGTAAATAAATTTAAAAAAAAAAAATCAAACATTGGCCACAAATAATGTGGTGCCCTTGACCCCAACTTGTGTTTTGGCGGAAGTCATGGTGCCGGGATGTTGGCCGCTCGGGTCGCACACCCCTAGCACACTGTGAAAGCAAGTGTATGCATCTATGCAATATAATAGTGTGCAGTTAATTCACAACAGTAAAATAAAAGGACAGTCAGGAATTCTATCCGTGTTAGAATTTAAAGTTACATCACCAAACTAAATCCATAAACCACCGATCTTCCAAACTCTAGCATTTAAATAATACAGCCATCCAATTTAAAAATTAAACCAACTAATAACACTTAAGAGAGGGGGAAAAGGGCCCCCAAGTCTTCACTCATCAGGCGGAGCCGAACCTCCAAGCTCATAAAGGTCCTCTACATCAAAATCTATGGTTCTGCAAAGAGGAACCGCAAGTGGGAACACCATAGTGATGCAAAATCTCATGAAGGGACGGTGGGTGGGTCGATGGAGAAGGGACCAAGCCTTACAATGCGTGGCACGAAATGGGTTGGTGCACAAAGGCAGTGCGCTGGTGCACGATCGAAAATCACAGGATAAAGAGAGATGGGCAACACGGATTGGGGAAGTAAACGATGGTCGGAAGGTGCAGAAAGAGTCAAGCATCACTTGAAGCGTGGAGGCAAACTTGAGGTGGGCATGGGTGGCATTGTAGGGTCATGCGTTGCAGAGGAAGAGGGTACGACGCGCAAAGAGGAAGGGAGGGAGGAAGAGAAGGAAAGAAGAAAATTAGGCCTTTTGGCCTTCATACATCAAACGATGTCATTTTCAAGGGGGTGACGGGCTGGACTTTAGACTCACATCATGGACTTCTACACAAGCCAAGCCCACAACACAACCACACACTCAATAACACTTAGAGAAATCATACCATGGGCTCCACAAATAAGGAACAAAGATCTTTGTGCAACTCTCTCGTTCTCTAACTCGAGACTGGAGACCGTTGCGGCCATAAACAAAGGTCTCTAATGGCGACAAGAGACCCTTGTTGGTCTTTGGTTCACGACCAAAGCTTCAAAGACCAAAGACCATGACAGAAGAAGACAAAAGTGCAAGAAGAAGAGGAAAAAGTAAAAAGACATGAAGTCAAAGTGTAATACCATGTAGGTTATAAGTTCATAAATTAAAATCTAAATCTTCATCTTAAATATCATTTTAAAACTTAGAAAATATATAGGTATATAATAATATATTCATTTACCTTATAATTTGTAATTCCTAGAAAATTTGTTGTCGTTCTTTTTCATAAAAAGCCACGCTGAAAGTTGAAGCTCGGACTTGGAATGAACTCAAAAATTTCCAAGCATAAAGACCGAGCATTAAGGCACAAGAAAGGTCCGATTATACTTGCTTGGGATGACCGAGCACGCTACTTGGCATAGGTTTTCTTAATGATCGATTATAATACGCAACTTGCTTGCTTGGCACCCGTGCTTGGTAGACTTGTTTGGAAGATAACAAGAGATTGAGCATTAGGGCAAAAGAAAAGTCTGAGCATAATTGCTCGAAATGACAACATACTTGCTCAGCATGACTGAGCATACTGCTTGACACACTTGCTCGAAAGTGATGAGCATACTCACTAGGGATCTTGAGCAACCTGCTCAAAAACCAAAGATGGTTATCAAACAAGAATTGTGATTGTGGATAAGGGATCACATGAAGTCTGAGAGGGAATAACCAAAATCGCAACAACAAGACTCCACCTAGACCTAGGGAGTTAGAGTAAGCACTACGATAACATGGGTTTTCACCCTTAAATAAATTTAATTCACTTCAGCCGTAAGAACCCAATCATTATAAATAGGGGGATCAGTGGTAACTTATAGTGAAAAGAAAGTGCAAAGAGTGGAAGTGAAAGGCAAGGTTACTAGCAAGGGTAAGAGTGAAAGGTAGGGAACAGGCAAGCAATTGGAAAGTGAGAGTGCCAAGCGAGCATACCTTAAGTAGGCGAGATTGGGCGAGATAGAAAATGAATGGGGACCATGAGCGAGGAAAAGAAAGTGAAAGGAACTAGTGAAAGAATGTTAAATATTTTAACATGAACATTAATAATTGGATCTTTGATTTTATATGATCCACAATAATAAAAACAACAATAATTAAATACGTACTTTTCTCCATCAGTTTGATGAAGAAATTAATCTGACTATGAGAGAAGGGTCACCCTAGCAACTGGGCTAGTTTGTTTTCAGAGATGAGATGAGATGAGTTGAGATTAAAGTTAAAAAGTTGAATAAAATATTGTTAGAATATATTTTTTAATATTATTTTTATTTTGGGATTTGAAAAAATTGAATTGTTTATTTTATTTTATGTGGGGATTTGGGAAAGTTGTAATAATGAGGTGAAATGAGATGAGATGTTTCCTGAAAACAAACGAGGCCTTATAGCCTCACAAGTGTCTCTCAATGGCTAGGGGCACAATGATGTTGTAAGTGAGAACCCTTAACCCCTCAGTACTATTTCTAGATTTCTGGCCATCAAGAAATCTAAGATTTTGTATTTAATTGTGATTAGAGATATAAAGTTAATCTTATCTCTTAAGAGTTTTTCTTATCCCATTATAATTCATCTATTATGTAACACCCCCTTCCCGTAAACTAGGAGTGTCATGTATTTTTCATAAAAAAAATCTGGCAAGAGATCTCAAATTTCATAATTGAAATTAGAAATTTATTTTGTAGAAAATGTCTAATAAAATGTCTTCCAAAAACATTAAAAGAAATAAACTGAACAAAATTCATGTCATAAAAACATGTTTTATTTTAGAAAGTCTAAACAAAAAATTTAATGCTCCTTCTATTCTTGGCCTGCCTGCTCGTATTCATCATCCTCACCTGAGTGGTTAAAAACATGAAAACAAACAAAAAATGAGTCGAAGACTCAGCAAGAAATCCATCACAACGTAAACATAATAAACATAAAGTTTTCATAAAAACTTTTATGCTTGGAGCTTAAAATTCATGACTGTTCATACTGATACTTATGCTATGCATGACTAATTTATCTGAAATAACTGACTGATCTGATTTAACTGACTGATCCGATTGATTTATCTGATTTAACTAATTTATCTAACTGGTCAACACACTTAACCCTGTGTGCGAGGTTGTGCACCGACCCCACATCCCGCGGCCACAAGGGGAGCCGCTGATAGTATTCTGGCATACTATGGTGGACCACGACTGAGTTTGTGGCTTGCACATCTACCCTGAAACTGAACTGCATTGGTACCATGCATCTGAATGACCATCTTATTAACTGATCTTATCTTATCTTTCACTTGAAATTAAGATGGCTTACGTGTCTTATACACATGAGATGCATGACATATTACATACATAATCATAATTTTTGAGTTTAAACATTATGCGGAATGACAAAATAGTATGCTATGCTGGATGACATGTTTGCATATGACATGAGTGGTGCATAAATAATTGGGTGGAAATGAACTGGATTGAATACTAATTATCTATAATCTGAACTGTGATCATCCTAATTTGTGATCAAATTACTTATCTCGTTGCGCTTCTTCTTGAATAACACTTCGTAACTTGACACCTATACGCAATAATATCTATAACTAAATCTTTCTGGGAACAATAAGTACTAATATCCTACTTAATTAAAATCACATCGTAGAACATAATCAAATAAATATTCTGTTTATCACAAAAATCAGTGAATACTGATATCTTAAATTATTTACAATACTAATAGCATATTCTTACTTTCAAAATATAACTTAGTATAATACTTTGAGATATGATCAATTCTATTAAAGTAAATAATAAAACCTAAATTCTTAAAATAGGTTTCCTTTCTTAACAAAAATTATTAAATCTTATAAGAAACTAAATAAATACTAATATTGTATAAATATTCTTAACATAATAATTTTATTAAATTCTACTAAATAGACAAAGGAATATTAACAAAATATTAGGCTCAATAACATACTTTAAAATATATTTCAAATTCTTTAAACACTTCCTTAATAGTCTTTGAGTAATATATTTATTTAATTAAAAACTAACCTTTAAAATATTAAGCCCAATAAAATTACTAAAACTATTGTTGAAATAAAATAAGATCAAGCCCAATTTAAAATATAAGTCCATTTAAACATAACTAAAATAGTTTCTGTAAAAGTGTAACATGGCCCGTAACATATTATTATTACTACATGAGCCCAACAAAACAAGCCCATCATCACACGCACATAAAGGCCTAGGGCCTAAGGGCCCATCAAAACTTACGGATTCTTCTAGAAACAAGACACACGGGCTAAACAAAATGGAAAACAGAGAGTTTGAGAGAGAGGGAGAGGCTCTGCGATATAGGGTCGAAACTCACCGAGGGAGAGAGGCTGATTCGACAATTCTGGGCGGCCGGAAGTGATCGACGGCATGGCTGGAAGTGGATGGCGACGCGGCTGGGTGGTCTTCTGGGTAGGGAGGTGCGACGCCGAGAGAAGAAGCGAGAGTTAGAGCGAGAGAGTGTGATCTGTCAAGCCGACTAGAATAGAGGGAGGAGGGTGGCGATAGTCCTGGGCTTACCGGGAACACGTGGGTTTGCCGGGGAACAACCAGTCGGCAGTTTCTATGTCGCCTAAGTTGTCCCTGGCGTAGGGTGGTGGCGAAACCACCAAGGCTGGCTGCGTCGAGGTGCGTCTACGGGTGCAAGAGGCCACAGCGTGGTTGAGCTGGTTTCACGGGCAGTGGCTGTCCATGAGCTGGCACCGGCGTGATCTGAAAGTGGTGGTGGCGTCGGCGTGTTCTAGGCAGTGGTGGAGTCGCCGCGGAGGAACGTGGGTGATGGTGGTTTGCGGCGCAATAGATTGTGGGATTTGTCTGTTTTTTGGTGAAGCAAAGCAGAGTGTTATCCAATGGTGGCATCGGTTTGCAATGACTTGTGGTTCTGCGAAGTGAAAGTGTTTTGGCACAGGAGGAAGCTGCGGCTGCTTGGGTCTATTTCATGCATGAGGGAAAAACGTGTATAAACATATATATATATATATATATAGGTGGTAGAGAACACCATAAAAAAAAGCCCTAGGAAAAGAGATGTGCATGTGCAGTGGAGACGTGCGGGGCAGAGAGGAGGGAAAACGTGGAAGTTAAAAGTATGAGTTATCCTAATAACAATAAAATATGAATAGTAATAATAATAATGATATGATAATAAATCTATTAAAAATTAACAATTTATTAATAATATAAAATCTGATAAAATAATAATAATAATAATAATAACAAATATAATAAATTTATAGCTATATGAAAAAATTTACATAACACTTATATTATAGCCTTAACTTAGGATCGGGTTGTTACATATTAACTAATAAGTTTTGAGCTATTCCAAACTCTATCAAGATGGGTGTATGGGACATAGAGTTTAAATAAAACTCTTACATTCTCCCACTTGGCCCATACGCCCATAAAATAATATTTTCCGTTCATGTGTTTATTATAGGAAATTAACCATACTACGCAAATTCATTTCTTGAAACCTCTCACAGCTCAAAATACATTTAATGAGTTCCGTAATATCAATGTCAAACCAGCTACTAATGCGAGTCAAGGTAGTTCTCTGTTATATAATCAACAAATTTCATTCCATGTACCACAACACCAGTAACTTAATTTAATATGATTTTTAATTGGGATAATTAAGGCTTATACTGTAATGTCTTGGGTTCCAACTCATGTCCATTGTAGATATTATCCTGTCATCATTCATTCATACCATTTAATGTATATATAAAGTGGAAAGACAAGAAAACAGAAACAAAACAACCATAATAGATATCATTAAGTGTTCAAATAGAATTCAAAACATCTATGAGCTCATTAACATGTTCATATCATAAGACCCATTCTATCAACATGTTCTTTAAATTGCTTCGCTACTAGACCCTTTGTCAATGGGTTTGCTATCATAAGCATAGTACTAATATGTTCTATGGACACTGTTTGTTTCTATACTTCCTCCTTAATGCTTAGGTATTTGAGCTTAATGTGCTTAGCACCTTTAGAATACCTATCATTATTTGAGAAAAATACTGTAAAGGAATTATCACAATAAATTCTCAGCGGCCTGACAATAGAGTCGACAACTCCAAGCCCTGAGATAAAGTTCCTCAGCCATAAACCATGCACTGTGGCCTCAAAGCATGCCACAAACTCAACCTCCCTTGTAGATGAAGCAGTGATTGTTTGCTTCATACTTCTCCATGAGATTGCTCCACCAGCCAATAGGAAAACATAACCTGAAGTGGATTTCCTGCTATCAAAGCAACCAGCAAAATCAGAGTCTGAGTATCCAGTTATCTCCAAACTGTCAGTTCTTCTGAAGGTAAGCTGGTAATCCATAGTTCCTTGTAGGTATCACAATATCTTTCTTACTACTTTCCAATGAGATATCCCTGGGTTACTTTGGTAGCGCCCAAGCATGCCGACTGCAAAACTAATGCCTCGCCTCATGCAAATCTGTGCATATATCAACCTCCCCACAACCTAAGGATAGAGAATTTTTGCCATCTCTTTATGCTCCCACTCAGTTTTAGGACATTGTGATAGGCTAAACTTATCACCTTTTGATATTGGAGTGTCCAATGATAAACAACTTTTCATGCCAAATTTCTCAAGAACTCTTTCTATATAACTTTTCTGAGACAATCCCAACAGTCCTTGTTTTCGATCCCAAAGGATTTTGATTCCGATCACAAAGGATGCCTCACCCATATCTTTCATTTCAAAGTTCATAGAGAGAAAACCCTTGGTTTTATAAAGTAAGCCAAGATCACTACTAGCTAACGAGATATCATCAATATACAGGATCAAAATTATGAACTTACTCCCACTGACCTTTTGGTATATACATCGATCAACGATATTTTCTTTAAACCCAAAGGCAGTAATGGTATCATTGAACTTTAAGTACCATTGTCGAGAAGCTTGCTTAAGCTTGTATATCGATTTCTTAAGCCTACATGCTAGGTGATCTTGGCCCTTTTTTGAGCAGCCTTCTGGCTGCTCCATGTAAACCTCTTCATCCAAATTTCCATTTAAAAATGTCATTTTCAGGTCCATCTAGTGTAACTCTAAATTATAATGAACCACCAATGTCATGATGATCCTGAAAGAGTCATTTTTAGATACTAGAGAAAAAGTCTCTTTGTAATCAATGCTTTCTTTCTGAGTGAAACCCTTGGCAACAAGTTTGGTCTTATATCATTCAACATTGACTTTTGAGTCATGTTTGGTCTTAAAGATCCATTTACACCCAACTCTTTTACTCCCTTCAAGCAATTCAACAAGATCCCAGACTAGATTCTGATTTTTGGATTTCAACTCTTATTTCATTGCATCGATCCATTTACTAGAATCACTTCCTGCTATGGCTTGTGAAAACATTAGTGGATCTTTACTTGTCCCAATGTCAAATTCAAATTCCTGGAGGTACACCACATTGTTCCATAATATTCCATTCATAAAGTTTATATATATATATATATATATATTTATATCAGGCAAAACAACAACCTGCTTCATTTGATAAACTTTATGAATGGAACATTGATAGATTATCTAAACAAGAAATCCTTACTACTATAAATAAGATGTCTATGGTTGCTAATACTTGTGTTCCTAACCATAATCTTGCTCATGTTGAAATTGTTGATTTGTTAGCTACTGGATTTTCCTGTACTCTTCGTCATTGGTGGGATAAGCATCTTACTGATGATGCTAGACAAACCATCAAAAATGTTATTAAACATGATGATGCCGGACTGCCATTTTTTTATATATAAGTTAGGGTATCCCTAATGGTGTTAATACTCTAATTTACACTATTATTAAACATTTTATTGGTACCCCTTCTAATATTACTTCTCGTATCAGTAATTATTTGAATAACTTAAAATACCCTACTATATATGTCTAATTATAGATGATATCAAGATGTTTTTATTTCCAAAGTAATGCTAAGGGAAGATAATTTGAAACCTTATTGGAAAGAAATATTCATTGATAGACTATCTCATCTTCTTGCTCATAAGGTCAAAGATGAACTTACCAATGTTACTAGTTCGATTAACTATGATAATTTTACATATAGTGATAGTATTAGTACTATAAAAAAACTTTGTATTAGCTTGTGTAATGATAAAAAAATGTTATGAAGACAGTTGAAAAATACCAAGAAAAACCAAATTTGAAATGGAAAACTTCTATGAACAATTTGGCTTACCACCTATTGCCCTTCTAGGCAAAAAAGGAAAAACGATATTTACAAAAATTCTAAAATGTCCAATAATTCCAAAAAACACACGCCTAAAAAAGTGATGATTTTTACCGAAAGAAATTTCTTTCCACAAACCATTTTGCTCAAAACCCTGCTAAAGGAAAATGTTTCAACTACGAAAAGTATGGTCACTTAGTACAGATTGTACTATAAATCTAGCAGGATGAAAAAAAGGATAAATCAAGTAAACGTTGATAACAATGCTAAAGAAGAACTGATTCATATTTTGGAATCAAGATCTTCTTAATCATCTGGTATCGATGAATTCAGTACAAGTGATTCTGGCTTTCACTCTACTACTGAAGAGTCTGATTCTCCTAATATTACATTTGGTTTAAAAATTCTTGTTGTAAAACCATTAATGTTCTCAGCAAGGGTGAAGCACAAGAAAACCTTTTGATTGAAACCAAAACTAGTTCTAGTAAGATAGAAGCTGCAAAGAGAAGGTTGGGTTTTGATGGCTGCTTTGTGGTAGATGCAATTAGAAGAAAGGGGGGTTGGCTTTGTTATGTAAGGAACAAAATAATGTAGAAATCCATAACTACTTGCAATGGCATATTAGTGCATGGATCAATGATATTGACGTTAATTTTAAGTGGCTATTAACTGGGTTCTATGGCCACCCAGAAATAAGGAAAAGAAGAGATTCATGAAATTTGTTGGCCAAATGGCAACCCAATGATCAAACTGCGTGGTGTGTAATGGGAGATTTTAACGAAATTACCTCTCAATCTGTGAAGCAGGGGGTAGCCAAAAGGGTGAGCTACAAATGAGATTGTTTAGGGAGGCTTTGAAAAACACCTTCTTGTATGATTTGGGTTATGGAGGGAACATATTTACTTGGAGTAACTAGCACACAGACTTCACCTTCACCAAGGAAAGGCTAGATAGAGTTGTAACAAACTATTTATGGATATCCATCTTCAAAGAATCTATAGTGGAAGAGCTTGTTGCAAGGTTTTCGAATCACAAACCCCTACTAATACATATGGTTGTGCGTAGCAAGACAAAATAGAGAAGAATACGCTTGTTTAAATATGAAGCTAATTGGGCCACTATGGAGGGTTGTGAGCAGGTAGTGGCAAAGGAGTGGATTAAGGGAGTAATGAATGAGTATCCTTTGAAGAGGATCCAAACGTCTCTTGAAGCTTGCAGTGGAGCTTTGGTTAAAGGGAGTAAGAAGGTTGCAAGGGATTGTGCAAAGAAACTGAAGTATAAGTCTAAACAACTGGAAAAATTGCAAGATGCAGAGGGGCCAATAAATGCTGAGAAGGCCAAACAATTAAGGTATGAGGTGGACATGCTTTTAGAACAAGAGAACCTGAAGTGGAAGTAGAGGACAAAAATGAACTAATTCATTCAATGGGACAGAAATAAGAAGTTTTTCCATGCTTGTGCATCTTAGAGAAGGAGGAACCTAATTAAGTCAATGGTTGATGTTGAAGCTAGAGTGAGAGTGGCACACAATGAAATTGCTGAAACTTTTAGGTAGTATTTTGAAGGTATCTTTCAATCCACCTGGCCTACTAAGGAGGTGTTGTCAACGAGCTTATATACAATGGAAGGGAAAGTTACTCAGGAAATGAATGAGAAGCTGGTAAGGGTGTTTACGAAGTAAGAAGTGGAAGCAACCATGTTTCAGTTGGGGCCATTAAAGTCCCCTGGGCCTGATGTCTTTGGGGCTTGCTTCTATCACAATTTATGGAACATTGTGGGGTATAAGGTGTGCAGTGTAGTATCAGCCTTCCTTAGTGGGGGTGAAATGGATCGGTTCCTGAATCATACTTACATAGTGTTTATACCTAAAGTTAAAGACCATGTGCCAATTATTGATTATAGGCCAATTAGCCTATGCCATGTCTTGTATAAAGTCATTGCAAAGACTTTGGCAAATAGGTTGAAACTGGTCCTCGATGTTTTCATCTCCAGCACTTAGAGCGCTTTCATACCTGGTAGACTCATTTCTGACAACATCTTGGTAGCCTATAAGGCCCTTCACACTATGAAGAAAAGGAGGTATGGGAAAGTGGGGAGTATGGCTATTAAGTTAGACATGTTAAAGGCATATGACAGGGTGAAATGGAGCTACTTGGAGGAAGTGATGAGGAGATTGAGTTTTGATAATAGATGGGTTGTTGTGATAATAAATTGTGTCACTATAGTCTCGTATGAAGTGTTGATAAATGGACAATTAGGAGGGAAGTTTAGACCTTCTAGGGAAGACAAGGGGACTCATTGTCCCCTTATTTGTGTTGTGTGTAGAAGGTTGAGTAACTTGTTTAAATCTTCTTAGCAGAATGGAGCCATAAGGGGGTGCCTACGGTGAGGGGAGGAACTAGACTAACATATCTTTTATTTGCTGACGATTGTGTTTTGTTTGGTAAGGCTAAACTGGATGAATGGAAGAAAATAAATGGTTTGTTTGAACTGTATGAGCATGCCTCAGGACAATGCCTCAACAAATAAAAAAACTCTTATTTTCTTCAGCTCTAACACTAAGGCACATGAACAAAGGTTAATTCAAATAAAGTTGGGAGCAAGAGTCAGTGACTATTATGAGAAGTACCTGGGACTCCCAACTACGGTAGGCAGATCCAGATATACCTTTTGAGGTATTAAGGATAAGATGTGGCTGCAGATAAATAATTAGAAGAACCAGTTCCTTTCCCCCTCGGTTAAGGACATCCTCCTCGAGGCAATGATTTAAGTGATCCCAAATTACCATATGAGTGTCTTTAAATTGCTTGTTAAGTTGTGTAGAGAAATTTTAGCCATGATGGCGAAATTCTGGTGGGGTTTTAAGCAAGATGACAAGAAGATACAATAGTGTAGTTGGGGTAGAATGGAGGAACCAAAAGACTCTGGAGGGCTCAAGTTCAGGAACCTAGAAGTATTTTAAAAACGATGATTTACTGCAGGCAAAGCTAGGCTCAAGGCCTTCTATGATATGGAGAGCCCGTAATCTACTCAAAGAAGGACTTATATGGAGGGTAGGTAACGACAGAGACATCAAAATATAGGATGATAAATGGATCCCAAAGTCATCTACTTTATGCTTGCAATCACCTATGAAAAATTTTAAGAGCAACTCTAGAGTTGAGAAGCTTATAGATGTTGAGAGGGGATGTTGGAAAGCTGAGTTTATCAAAGACATGCTAGGGAAGAGGAAGTTGAGTTAGTATGCAGTATACCCTTTAGTTTGTGACAAGCTAATGTGAGGGTATACAAAGAATGGGCAATTCAAAGTAAAAACTAGATACCACTTGGAAATGGGTAGAAGGAGAAAAGAGAAGGGTGAAGCTTTTAGTTGCCTATTAAAGGGAACTTGCTGGAGAATAGTATGGAGTATGAATTCCCCAACTGTGATGAAGAATTTCATGTGGAAAGCTATCAATGACTGTTTACCCACAAGAGTGAACTTAACTAAGAGGAGAGTTATTGAGAATTCCTTGTACCCTATTTGTGAAAGAGAGGAGGAATCAATATACCATACATTGTGGAGTTGTGCTACTGCATCCAATGTTTGGGCTGACTCTATGAGTCTTGCTAAAAAATGGGCCAGTTCAAAAGGTGAATTTTTAAAGGTGTGGAAAAAACTGTCCTAGAACCTACAGCAGGATGGATTGGATGTTGTGGCATCCATCATGAGGGGGTTATGGACCACAAGAAACAAGTTTATCTTTGAGAAGACTTTCTCAAGCCCCAAAGTGGTGGTGAAGTAAGCAAGGGATAGTCTTGAGGAGTTTCAGCAGGCACAAAGTAGTTCAATGGGGCTTAAAACTGATGAATGTACAAAAAGAAGGTGGGTGAGACGAAAACCTCCAATAGGCAGTGGAGTTAAGGTGAATTGAGATGCTGCATACAATTCAAAATCTAAGAGAATGGGTGTGGGGATTGTAATAAGGGATGTCCAAGGAGAGATTCTGGTGTCTATGTGCATGAATAGATAGGGTGTAGCACACCCAGTGATAGCAGAAAATTTGGTGTTACGGAGAGTTCTGAAGTTATGCACAGAACTCAATTTTTCTTCTATTACTTTTGAAGGAGACGCTCTAGAGGTCATTAAGGCAGTAAACAAGGTTGAGGATTGCTGGACTTGGTATGCGCAATTGGTTGAAGATGTCAAAAAGCAATGCAGTGTAGAAGTGGCTGGATAATTCAGTATATAAATAGAATGGGGAATAATGTAGCTCATCAGCTCACAAAGATAGGTCTGTCTGGTAAGAATGAACAAGTGTGGATTGAAGAGTGTCCAAAGGAAGTGTATAGTGCAGTTTTACAAGATAGAGCTTGTATAGTCAAACATTGAATTGAATGAAATTACAATGCTTTCAAAAAAAAAAAACCTTTTGATTACTTTGATTAGCCACAATACCAACCCTGAGCTTAAGGAAGAATACCTCCAAAAGCTCAAGAAAACCATGGTGAAAGAACAACATGAGAAAACTGTTAAACCCAAAATTAGCCTTGATGAAACTTTGGAAAGATTTAATGAGAAGAAATCCAAAAACATTTCTGTTAACGAGCTCCAACATGAGATTCCTTTTGTTAAAAAAGAAATTGTTGAACTCAAGAATGAGTTGAACAATCTTAAAACTGATAATAACTCTCTTAAACAAGAGTTATTAATTTTGAAAGTTGAAAAAAAGTTTGACCAACATGACGTTTCCAATACTAATGAGCAAAATGATGGTACTGGCCCCAATCATCATGAACCTCTTTTTTATACTGATAAAGTATATTTAATTGACTGCTTCATTCCTCTAAAATAGTTTTTTAAAGTAAAGATTATTGTTTTCCATGAATTTAAGTTCAAAGTTGTTGCTATGATTGATTTAGGAGTCGATATGAATTGTATCTAAGAAAGTATAATTCCTAGTAAATACTATGAAAATTCCACTGAAAAATTATTTTATGCTAATGGTTCTCAAATGAAGATTAAATATAAATAATGCTCATGTTTGTCAAGACAATGTCTATTTTAAAATTCTTTTTGTTCTTGTTAAAAATATGACTGATAAGGTGATTCTAGGTATGCATTTTATATCTTCTTTATATACTTTTCTTACTGAATGTGATGGCATTACTACTTACACTTTTGGGCAAAAAGTAAAATTTGAGTTTGCTTCAAAGTTTGATAGGGATACTGACAAAGGTTTGAATGTTTTGATTTTTGCTAAGAATTTGAATTTCCTACCGCAGGAAATCAAATACAAAAAAATTGTTGAACAATTATGTGGAAAATTGTTACAGTAAAAAATTGATAATTTTTATAAAACAAAACTTGTTGATGATAATTTTAAAAAAATTCGAGTTCCTAATTCTTGCCGGTTTCTTCATCGGAGACAGAACGACAACCAGCTGGAGTTAAGGCTGGAAATTAGGAAACTGTTGTGAACGACTCCGTTATTAGTGCTTCAGGTATGCATGATTCAGAGGAGGCCGTTATGGAAGGTATTAATGCAGGAGGTAGGAATGGGATGCTGCCCTCTGGGGTTGTTATTGGGAGGGATTCGGATCCCTTAATTGACGCTCATAAGATTCTTCCGTGTAATGCAAGAACTGATTCCAATTGCTGCCTTTGAAGATCCTTATCTAGTAAATTCATTAACTACTAACAAGGAATCACTTTCAATTACTAGATTATGAATACCAAGGTGGATACTAAACTGAAGGCCTCGCAGGATAGCCAACCCCTCAATCTCCACTGCATTCAACACACCTTGTTCCTTCTTTGCTACAAACATCATAATATCCCCCTTTGAATCCCTTAGAATTGCTCCAACTCTAGCAATCGAGCCATTTGAAGATAAGGCTCCATCTACATTAAGTTTAAAAGAACCAAGAGGTGGGAATTCCCATCTGCAGTAATTTTTTACAGTAAGTATAGGCTTACCTTCAGTTCTTTGAAGGATTGATGCATGGCCAATGCATTTCCCAGAGCTGCCGCTGCACTTACACACTTCTCCTCAAAGATCTTCATATTTCTTCTGTATCAACAACTCCAGCAAATTAGAAAAAACAACTCAAGCATATCTTTAGATCTGTCTTGAAGAAAACTTAGCACAACATCAATAAACAGCTCATTTCTACTGGTTTGCAGCATGGTGGGAAAATGAGTAGACCAAACTTCTTTGACAAATGGACAATAACAAAGAGCATGTAGGACATATTCTCTTTCAGCACCACAGAAAGTACATCCTCCCACAACCATCACTTGTTTCTTCATAAGGTTATATTTAGTAGGTAGAATCCCTTTGACAGCTTTCCAAGCAAAGATTTTCACCTTAGGTGGAAGTTACATAGACCAAATTTCTTTCCATAACCTCTTCAAACTTGCAGCCCTCGAAGATTCACCACATTGCCTGCTCTGGTTCAAGGATCAAAATAGCCTATAGGCACTTTTAATAGAATAATCACCATGTGCATCCTGAAACCAACAAAGTAAATCAGGCCTTCCATGACTCAGAACAATATTCAAAATATTCGAGGCCACCTTAGGAGAAAACATAACAGTAATTTTTCCCACATCCCATCCCTGATGAACATCATCCATTAGCATATTCACAGTAGCATCTTCTTCAAAAGCTGCAGCTCCACTTTCACTCTCTAGAGCATATAGTTTAGGCACCCCAGGTACCCAATGATCTTTCCAAATTCTTGCACCTTGACCAGAACCAATCCTCCAACGACAACCAGCTCCCAGTTTATGTAAAGTACTCCAAATACCTCTCCACACACACACAAAAAAAAAAAACTCATGTCAAGACTCTACCATATCTTGGTATTTCTACTGTTAATTCTTTCAAAGTTGTTGTAATTGATACCTCCAATATTGGGTATGATGACATTCTGAAACAAATTATTTCACTAAGTTTGTCTGAACAAATTGTTTGTTTCCATTCTAGAGTTTGGAATAATGCACAAATTAACTATATATTAAGAAAAAAAATTATCTATAATACTATGTATTTCTAAATTTCAAATTGATTTTTTAAAGTAAAAATTTCTATTATGTATTGATTGCAAAAGTACTAAATACGTGTTAGAAAATGATGTTGAGAATATTGCTTGAAAATATTTTTTTGCTTGATGGCATGCTATTTTACGTGTTTTTTTTTTTTTTTACATTGAATACATTAAAAGTTCCTGAAAATAGTTAGAAGAACCTCCAATACTACTCCTTCATTCTCACCCAAACCCAATCCATCCTGATTAAACCCATTTTTTTATAAAAACTAATCAAACCAGTTGATCTACCACAATGTTTACATATTAAGCTTGATCACCAAAGAAAAATGGAGTATGTTGTCAAGAAGATATTTGATTCAAATATTTCCTATCGCTACTATGCCTACATTGAAACATGGTTCAAATTCATGTTATTCTAGAATATTGAGATGTCTCATTCATGGTTTATTAACTTCGATAAAAAAGTTCATTCTCAATTCCCTCTATGGTTTATGAGATGGTGGATACATTTTGACCCAATTTCAGATATGTTTTCTGACAACCTCAATGGTGCTATTAAAAATTTTTCCTACTGTTTACAAGACTAATTAGCATGGGTAGAAGTTCTCTATTTCCCTTCACTCTGACAAGAAATCAAAGTTTTGTGGATCTTGAAGTGGAGTTATGTTAGGAAAAATGAAATCTTTGCTCGCAATTGGTACGCCAAGTGGTGGAATAAATTTACTCATACTCAAGATGCTATTGATAATGTTAACTGAGATTTTCCTCTCATCTTTCCAAATTTAGGAAGCATCGAGGATTTCCTTGCAGTTTTCCCTATTGCTAAAACTTTTGTTGTTCAAGGGCCTGGATACCCTATTGCCGAAGGCAAAACAACAATCTACTTCATCTGATAAATCAATTAAATCTGCTAAGTCCAACAATCTGCTTCATCTGAAAATAAATATACCACTTTCTTCCTCGTCTCATCATTGTAGTGGGTGCCATCCTTTCTCTTATGGGTTGTGACAAACAACTGGGCTCGACTTGGCAATGTCCCAGTTGATTTTTTCTGCATCCAATATTCTAGATTAAACACATCGAAAACAAAGAACTAACAAATATTCAACAATAAATAAATATTACTAGAACTAACACATATCGAAGAATTTGTGTTGATAGTATATATGTTTATATCATTAATAGAATTAATATTACTATATCACTATATATAGTTAATTGTATCATAAGTGATGTAGTATTAGTATAACTAATATTATAATGATTTATATAATAATTTATATATAGACTTAAAAGTATATTACTAATAGCAATAGAGTGTTAGTATAAGACCATAAAGTATAAATTGAAATTAATATACATTATATAATATAATTGTGTATAATACAAAAAATATTATATTAACATTTCAATTACAGAGAGGATTGGAATATTTGGATCAAAGAGTACTGGTCAAGCATAATATTAGTAAACAAATTAGAAACCAAGCGGCGTACATACATAATATTAGTCAACAAATTAGAAAGAAAGTGGCGAAACCAACAATTTCTTTGAAGAGGGGCCGATTTTTTTTACTATATGACATATTTATGTAAAATAAATAGAAATTAACAAGTTTATTATTTCTTATATTAATTTAAATTTAATTTTGATGGAATCACATCTTGAAAATAGATATTATATAGAAATTATACAAAATTTAAGAACTATAAGAAAAAAAAATTAGAGAGAGACATTTCTAAATATATTGAATTTTACATAAATTTTTTTGGGGCCCTAAACGTGGTCCTGCATTTCCAAAATGAACTAATGAAATCTAATGAAAATTTAAGTTGGCGCGCATTCAATTTTTCATGAAATTTACATTTCCCTCTACGGGCAACGCTGCAAATTATAGTATATGAATTAACGCCTATATTCCCTCAATTCCAGAGTTTCAGATCATGAGTACGTATCAACCAAAGAGATTCAGCCCCGCCCACACCGTCAACCAACGAGATGCCAGCCCCGCCCATGCACACGTCATCCTTCATCGGAGGAGAATGGGACAAGACCAGCCACTGCGCGCCACAGCTTCTCCACGCCACTGCCATCCTGAACCAAAGAACCACCAAGCAACGCCTAGATCAGCCTCCGCTTCACGCCGTTAATACTCCATGCGCCGCTGCATCACGAGAAGATCAGCCATGACAAATCACATGAGCCGTGTATGACCACCACCCAATGCAGCCAAGTCCTCTCATGCACAACGGAAGTCCCTCCAACCAACGGCGCCACCACCCTCCGCTCTTGGAAATCTATATCAGAAGCCACATGTGAGAGTACGCCAAGAACCAGCGCAACCACCTGCATATATATAAGTACCGACCGATCTTGCAGCAGCCTCTGTTTTAAGCAAGAAGAATAGAGCATCATCTCCAAACTGAGGGCCATGCGTACTCCTGCTGCAATTGGGCCACGATGCCACAGTACGCAGCAACAGAACACATCGTGAGGAGGAAAACAAGCCTCCACCACCCAGTACACTGCTTTTTCTCTACGCCGTGAGGCCATGTCATGCTTTTTCTCAATATTCTCTCTCTCTCTCTTTCTCAACACAATATTTCTCCCTGCTTCCACAGTACAATACTGCCGCCTCCCAGCCACCTTGTTGCCGCTTCGTAGCTGCTCTCATGGAGAGTCTCCGTCGCACAGCCCCTGTTTGGTTTTGCTCTCATGACTTTGCAGAAATTCATGTTACGAAGATCACACAGTAACTCCTCTCATTTTTCATCTGTCCATGCTCTTCATCAAGCTTTGCTTCTTCATGTTTATGCTTGTTTGTTGATGTAGCTTGTTGAACTAGGTTTCTGTGGGACTACATGCGTTGGAGGATAAAAAATCCTGATCTCAAGTTTCGTTTTCTTTTCCCACTTTGCAGTTGTGGCCTAATTAATTGACAGGCATGTGATCTGATATTCCTTTAAAATGTAGAACAGACTGCTCTATTTCAAGCTATGTAGTACTGCTTCAATATTGCTTATTTCTTCTTAAATATTTTATATAACTTGCCAGTACCCCATAATTATTTTTTTTTGTGTTCTGAGAGTATGTCTTACATTATTTTTGACAAAAAGAACTAGGTTTGTTGGATCTAATTAACATATTGAATTAATTAGAGCAAATATATATATGTTTGGAAAAGGGAAATAAAAAGATCGATCATTGCTTCTTATTTTGTTGAACTTTTTTCCACTTTCCATCTATTATGATTTGTCAATTTCTGATGTCTCTCGTTCATGCATAGGGATGTTATGGTACTAGAAGCACTTCTCTGCATTGTTTGTGAAAGGAAGAGATGAAGTAGACTTTTATAAGAGGCAGCTGAGAAATTAACTGTGGAAAGCTGTACAAATTCTGTTTGGCTAATCTATCTGTAATAGAGTTTCAAAATGTTTTGTGAGTTGAAATGTTCAGGAATTTTTCACATGTAATGATTTTATATATAGTAATTATTAAATCACTTTGATGTGCTTTGATTTGTAATTTTTTTTTATTATATGAATAATGATCCATTATATCATATTTATTATTAATTTATATATTATATCTTTTTTATTGTGGTATATCATATTATTGGTGCATCTTAAACGATGTTAATTAATGTAATGTGCGGACAACAAATTAGTGGAGGCGTTTACATTACGCCATTAATTTATGGATTGTGGTGGCAATGTACTCGTGGCGGCATTTATATAAACGTTGTTAATTTATTCAATGTGTCACTAATGTACTATTAGTGGCATTTAAATAAATGTTCCTAATTTATAAGATGCGTCGGTAATGTAATAGTAGTGGCGCTTATGATAACGCCGCTATTTTAATTAGTGGCGGCGTTTATATTAATGTCGTTAATTTAATAAATGTCTCACAATATATTATAAGTGCGTTTAAATAAATGCCGCCAATTTATATGATATGTTGACAACATACTAGCAGCGGCGTTTATGGTAACGCCGCTATTTGAATTAGTGGCAGCATTTAACTAAATGTCGTTAATTTATTCAATGTGTTGCCAACGTACTATTAGTGGCATTTAAATAAATGCCACCAATTAATATGATGCGTCGGCACTAGACTAGCAGCGGTGTTTATTATAATGCCGATATTTGTATTCATAGCGGTGTTTATCTAAACGCCGTTAATTTATTTAATATGTCACCAACATACTATTGGTGGCATTTAAATAAATGCCGCCAATTTATATGATGTGACGGCAACTTACTAGCAGCGGCGTTTAAATAAATGCCGCTAAATTGTATACAAACGCCGCTAATGAAATTTTCAATTCAAAAGCCAGAATGGACAAATACCAACGACCCACTACCGGCGGTCGATTACGTCGGCAAAAAACCGCCATTAATTAATTAGTGGCATTTTTTGAGACAGTGGTCGGCGCATATCAAACGTCGGCAATTCTGCCTTTTTTTTGTAATTTCTATAGGAATTGAATTTGTATTGAGATTTCTTTTCATAGAGGTTATATTGAGCCTAGTGCTTTCAGTAATAGCTTCTTAAATTAGATTTTATATTTATTAACATCTTTAAAAAAAGGGACTAAAACTTACATGAGCAAAAAAAACATTTACCAATATTGGATCAAGTAGATCAAGTAACTTGCATGCTTTAAAGTGAAAATTGTTTACTTGGCTAATTCAAAAGTGAGTTTTTTAATTGGTTTGGAGAGTACTCTTGTTGCCTTGAAATCGAAGTGGCTTGGTTGACACTATAGAATATTGAACAACTTATTTTCATTTCTCCAGTTTGTTGGGCACTGGATGATCTGGAACAATCAATAGTTTTAACATTATTTTGATGTTTACTGTTGTTGCCTCTAGATTCCATTATAATCAGAATATGAGCAATTGAGAGACTACACATCTTCGTCAAGGAAGATCATAGTGATGAACAAGATGGACCTTGCAAATCGGTCTCAAATTAAGGTGGATATTCTACTTCACTTTCGCTACAACAAATAAGGTCTTTTGGAACGAAAATTTTCATTTCAAAAGATTTGCATTTCGTCCTGAAATATTTTTTAAGACGAAAAAAACTGTCCCAAGTTCGTCCCTATAAAACCGTCCCAAAAGGTATTTTGGGATGAAAATCACAAATTTGTCCCAAAAAATATTTTTTGGGACGAAATTAAGCTAAACCTTCCGATCGCGTTCGGAATGGATTTTTTTTTTGGACGAACTAAATTCGTCTTAAAAATCCGTTCGAACGTCGGAAATAAAGTTCGAACAATGAGAAACAGTTCGAATGGGTATTTCATGACCAGTCGATCAATACAAGTCCGTTCGACCAAATACACATAAAGAAACATTCGAACAAAAAAATTGATGATCGAACGCAAATAGTGAATTGCTTGTTCGAACGGCACGCAATTTTTTACCCGTTTGAACTCTAAATTTCAATGTTCGAACGGTTGTGTCCGATTTATATATGTTCGAACGTTTGATGAGAGTTCGAATGGTTATTATTTTCTTGGACAATACTTAAAACCAAATATATATTTATATTTCAAAAATACATTACAAATTGTTTAATATAAATAATACTAATCTAATAAGTCAGAACTAAATAAATAAAATACTAATAAAATTATCAGTACGTGATATATAATTGTTCAATATGAAAAAACACTTCTAATGAAATTCAATTGTTTGAAGGACTGAATTGTTACATAAGCATCTGCATTTGAAGCTGCATCTGTCTTTTTTGTTCTTGCATTTGGAGTTGCAACTCTCTTTGTTGATCTTCTTGTTGTTTTATGCGCATCTTCATGTCTACTTGTTTCGTCAATTAAGCCTCTAACTCCTGCTGTTTTGCCATCTATTCTTCGATCCTAGAATTTGCTTTCTCTAACGCAATGGCAGTAGTGCTTAACGTTGATGAAGAGCCTGAAGGCTTTACACAGCGACCCAAACCCCTCAAATAGCTCGAACGTTGACCCAGAACTTGTGTAAAAATTTTAACATCACTTGTTGATAAATTATGATCTGATGCAGCTTCAGCACGAAGGACAACCATTTTATCTTACACACAACATATAAAATTAATAATGACACAATAATTTAAATATGGTTAATTAAAAGAAAGTATAATACTTACATAATTCTCACGAGCATTAGGATGAGTCCACTCTCCATTACTATTAGTATGTGATGCAGCATATAATTTTGTCAGTTCATAATTGGTGTTTGACTCTTTCTACAAGAGACATTATTAAGATAAAAAGTCTATATTAAAAACAAATTATATAAAATAAAAAAAAAATTACATTACCAATTTCTGAGAGAAACGATGGAAAGATCTTGAGCCTACATGATGATGAATCTTTAACTTTGATCTACTCGTTTTGTTTATAGAACTTCACTCCTGCATAGAAATTGTAAAAGTTAGTAAGTGAAAAATTACAAATATGACACAAAGAATTCATTTAATTTACCTTATATGATGGATCATTAAACATGTCACAAAGTTTTCCCCATTCTTTAAGTCGGATATCCTGAAAAGGATGCTTGCATGCATATTCCTTGTTCTCATACTTCTTGTAATGCTCGTGACATCTCGTCTTATACTTGCAGAATGCATTACACATCAACTCTTTGACAGTCCTACACTCCTCTCTCCGACCAAAATTTAGTTCGAAGTCATTCTTAAAAAAGTATATACACAAAGATATTATCATTTAGAATATTAAATAATATCAATAAAAATTTATTATTTAAATATTACATACCAAACAACGCTTCTTTATAAGCTCTTTCACATCTTGCTGGACTTTATGCCATGAACTCATAGCCAAATGTGCATAAGTCCGTGTAAGAGCACCCACATGCGAAGCAAGCCAAGCTGCTTGTTGTCCCTCGCCTCTAGTATGTTCGTTAGGAATGTTAATCTTAATCTTACCTACTTTAAGATATTTCTCCAATATCACACCTCTAGTAGTGCCTCGTCCGTGACGAGATTGTACTGTTAGCTCTATAAAATAATATTAGTTATTTACCTTGTATCAATTATCATATATCTTAATTAAAAAAATGAATATTAGTTATTTACCTTGTTCCATAGAGTCAGTCTCTAATAGTGAGTTAGACGGAGAGCTAGGAACAGGTGGAAATGGGATGCAAACTTCCTTCCTCTTTGGTGGCATAATTGCGAGATACTGTATAATGTGAACACAAAACCGATCAATCATCTATATCAGTTTTATTTATAGATTCGCTCTCATCATCTGTAGATACTTCAGATGAGTCAACACTTTGATCAACTATCGCCTCAACTATTTCAGCCTCAATATCTTCCCTATGTAATGGGATCATCTCATACTGGCTCAAATCCACAAATAAGTTAAAGGCAGGTTGACTCTCTTGATATGCTTCTTGAGTAGAGGGATCATCTTCTTCTTCATCTTATCCCTTTGCCTCAGGGATAACATCATAAATATTTTTAGGAGAAAACCTTTGTATTACTTGCCATTGATTTCCTAACTGACGATCATCTAAATAGAATACTTGAGATTCTTGGGAAGCCAAAATAAAATGATCATCTTCATACCATTTTTTTGATGTATTAATACTCAGAAAATATTCATCCTGGCATTTTCCCCTTCGAGGATTGCTTAAATCCCACAATCATACTTAAATATATAAACCACAAGCTCCCCCACATATCTTATTCCAATTATATTTATAATAACTCCATAGAAATCAACATTGTCTCCATCATGACTCCTTTCGACAAGGATACCACTATTTTGTGTTTTCGTATAAAGTTTTCGATCAATTGTGTGATATCTACTTCCTCGAGAAATATATGCAGAATATCGAGCATCGCATCTCAATGGGCCACACGCCAGTGCCTATAGTTCGTCTGATATATCGTTCGGATTACTCGCATGCATTTGTATAACCTACATATTAAATAAAATATAAACATTCAACCGTTAACAATTCTCTCTATTTAAAATATATTAGTGCAAAATTGCGTCTGTATTAATGTCATTACCCGTTGTTTGAACCATTTCGGGAACTTCTGTTCATGTCTCTGGTCTATATCATTTACTCCCAATTCTTTTAGTATATTAATATGATCACTGAAATTAAAAATGATCAACAATAAGTATATTCGTATAATTGTTTAATAAGTAAATTCAATGATTAATTAACAATTAATTTGAACTTACTTCAAGTGGCTCTCTATCTCTGGGCAATTATTTAGTAAGTACTACTGAGCTTTCTCGAACTCTCTTTCACACAAATCATAACCACGCTGAGCACCAAGTGGACATACTTGTTGGGAAAATACAGAAAATTCTTTCCGTTGTCTTGCTTGGTCAACATCAAAGTTTCTTTCCAACTGATCAAACCTAGTGTCAGTGTCGTGGAAGTATTTAGAACAGAATGTATGCCACTCATCATCAATATATGTTTCTGCAAATGATCCTTCTGGATGGGCCTTATTACCCACTGTGCATTTCAACTTTCTAAGAAACCGTTCAACGGGATACATCCATCTATACTGGACTGGTCCTGCAAGTCGAGCCTTACGTGGCAAATGAACGGCTAAGTGAACCATGATATCGAAGAATGACGGTGGGTAAATACTTTCCAACTTACACAATATAACTGCAAAGCTTCTACATTCAACGTTCTAGCACATAAATATTTAAAAAATGCACCCAGCTCAATTAACGTAACCCGCACATCTCTGGTCAAGAATCCACGGATACCAACAGGCAAGATACGTTGTAAAAATACATGACAATCATGGCTTTTTAGTCAGTAATTTTTCAATCATTTATTCGCACACACCTTGTTAAATTCGAGGCATACCGGTCCAGTAATTTAATCTTCTGCAATCACTCACAAAATGTAGCCATTTCCTTCCTTGGCAATGTATACCACCCAATTGGCATGTAAACATATGAACCACTTTGTTGCAAGTGCATTTCAGGTCTAATTCCCAACCGCTTTAGATCTTTCCGTGATTTTATATTATCCTTCGTTTTACCTTCAATTGACATCAATGTTCCTAACACGGACTCGCTTATATTTTTTTCAATATGCATAACATCGAGACTATGCTGCAATTTTAACGTCGACCAGTAGGGAAGTTCAAAAAATATACTTTTTTTTTTCCAATTCAACTCATTCGCACTTCGTTTTCTCTTCTTTTGTTTTTTACCAAAATCATTACTTCCGACATTCACGAACTGTGAAATAACATCTTTGCCAGACAACAATGGTGGAGGGTGCCCCCATTCAACAGTGCCATCAAACATCCTACCATTTCCATGCCATCTATAGTCACAGGTAAAAATCGACGATGACCCATGAAGCATAATTTCCTCCCATACGTAAGTCATTCAGATTGAATATGTTTGTTACAAGTCGGACATGCCAATTTCCCCTTAGTGCTACAACCTGACAAGTTTCCATAAGCGGAAAAATCATTTATTGTCCATAACACCGCAGCATGCATCTTGAACGACTTGCCTGTTGATGAATCAAATGTTAAGACCTCATTCTCCCACTAATCTTTCAATTCTGCTATCAGTGGCTGCAAGTGTATGTCTATATCATTTCCTGTGATCTCGGACCTAGAATAAGCAAACTCATCATGAAATATAGATCTTTCATACACTTCCACGGTGGTAGATTGTACGGCATAAGTACAACTGCCCAAGTACTATAACTAGTACTCATGTTTTCAAACGGATTAAATCCATCTGTTGCTAACCCAAGTCAAACATTACGAGGTTCTTCAGCAAACCATGGGTGTTCCAAGTCAAATTCCTTCCAAACTTGAGAGTCTACAGGATGTGACAAAACATTATCATTCTTGACTTTAGATGATGAGTGCCATGTCATATCCACAGCCATTGAACGTGACATAAATAACCGTTGTAATCTAGGTATCAATAGAAAGTGATGTACAACCTTCCGTGGCACATTTTGCTTCTCAGTTGTCCATCTTGATTCATGGCAAATGGGGCATTCGTTCAACTGCTCATTCTCTCGCCAAAATAACACACAATCATTCTTACATGCATGTATTACATTGTAATCAAACCCGAGTCTTTTTTTTTAGTTGTTTTGCTTTGTAAAAGTTGCGGGGTAAAATATTGTTCGATGAAAGTGCCTCTTTAAACAGCTCGAGCAACATATTGATAGCCTTAATAGATATTCGGCACATGAATTTTATATGAAGCAGTCTAACTGTAAATGATAACACTGTGCCTTCTACACCCTGGATATAACACACGTTGTGAATCATTCCACAAGCGGATAAAAGTGTCACGGCACGATTCATTTGAATTTGATGGATCTATTCCACTTTCATCCATAATCATTCCCGCACCAATGTCGGCCAGCATTTGCGCCATATCCTCTTCGGGATCGTCACCAACAACCTCAGGATGTACGTCTTCATCAATGTCTTCTTCTTCATCTCGAAGTTCAAATGACATTGGATATAGTTCTCCATGTAAGACCCAATCGGTATAACCTTGGTCAATGCCTTTGATAAACAGATGCTCTCTCACCAACTCTATCTTATGAGAACGTAAATTCTTGCAAAGTTGGCATGGGCATCTAATACGACCGTTACTGCCAATTGTACAGTATGCGAACTCCAAAAATTTCTTAACTCCTTCAGCTTATACATTGTAATCCTCACCCAACCAATCTCTAACTCGCATCCAACTCTTATTCATGTCTAATATCCTATTGCAAACAATCACGTGCATCAACAAATAATCAATTATCTAACATGTAGTACAATTTCTTCATTTCACCGTGTAGTTGGTCCTATCCCATTCAGGATTGTAAGATCATAATCGCCAACCTACCAACTATTATCTGTCATGTCCAACAAAATTTCTGCAGCATCTCCCCGTAATTCTCCAAATATGCTTGTTTGGTCGTGCACACCAACGAGTAATACATTGATGCACATTCACCGAAACTGCATATCCATAGAACAATAAGGATGATTCTACCAAAGTCATAATGTCGGATGCAACAGATATAGTTTGATAGTTTGCGAGAATGATCTTACAATCCCAAACTGTCCACTCTAGACAATTCAAGAGTTATCAATCAACCGTTCAACATTATTGATAACTCTCGAATGGGTCTAAGATTTATTTCAATGCCAAGTAGAAGATACGATATTAAAACACAACAATAATAAAAAAATGAGAGAATACAAGATGATACATTATATATATCATGGGTATTACTTATTAGCTTGATTATACATTATAGTTAATTTTAAGTTTAATTAAAATTATCTTCTATTATTTGTTAAGTTAGTCCTCATAGTTTAATATTAATAATCCTTATGTTTTTATAATATAATTTTATCCCCTTTAAGTTTGTTGTAAGATAGTTTTTACAACTATTATATTTTAAATATTAATATGAGTTTAAGTATTATTAATTCCTACATATATATACTATATATAATCTACTATATTATACTATATTTATATGACAGTTTAAGATATTTTTTGAAACCGTTCGAACAAGGTAATATACTGTTCGAACATGTTTATCCATTTGAACGGTATATAACCATGTTCGAACGGTCTCAACTCATATTCCAAACACCAGCCAGTTTAGACGAGTACTATCTCACAAAATATCATAAACTCATATTCAAAAAACACTACAAACATACAACATATTTTGTGTTTAATCTAACAAATACCTACACAATATATATATATATAAACTACAAAATCAATAAAAAAATGATAGATTTAGAAGTAAAATGGCAAAGAAAGTCATACTTTTAAGTAAAATATACTAAGCAATCATCTTTGTAAGATGATAAAATGAAGGATTGTGTGAAGAAAATGTAAGATTTTGGAGAGAAAACGGAAAAGAGTGAAAGAGAGGAGAGAAAAATGAGGGACTGACGGCGTGCGGAAAGAATATAAGATATGACCAACCGTTCGAACGTAAATAAAGTGCGGTCCCACGCGAAAAATTTCAGCATGCCAATTTTCCCGCTCGCACAAATTTCTGGATTACCGTTCGATCGGCTAAAAATTACGTTGGAACGGTTATCCAAGACTCTTTAATTGGTGTTTTCCCACCACTGCAATAATCCGTTCGAACTATAACAAAGAAAATTCGAACGGTTATCCAAAGTCATTAATTGGCGGGATGTTTTTCCACCATTGCAATAATACGTTCGAATGTTTTTTCATAAGTTCAAACGCAAATAATGTGTTCAAACGGTTTACGAGTATCATTCGAACACATCACCTTAATATTTAAATATATTTTTATCATCACTAAAAGAAAAGTATTATAAGATCATATGTATTAGTTATATATATTATCATATATACAGTAATATATACTATCATATATATAGTAATCTATACTAAATATCATAGATATAGTATAGTATACTAAAGTATACTATAAAAATATAAGATGATATCTATTAGTAATATATATATATATATATATCATATATATAGTATCATATATATTATACTATACTAAATTAGTATAAGGGAAAACATATTACTAATATATACTATATGATATATAGTAATCTATACTATATATCATATATATCATATCATATCATATATATATATATATTATCCTATAAAAACATACAAGTGGAACATATAAGATCATATGTATTAGTAATATATACTCACATATATATAGCCTCAAATATATTAAGATCACATAGTAAAGTATAGAGAAATTTATAAGATGATAGTATATTAGTAATCTATACTCTATATATATATATATATATATGTTGTAAACTATCATATATAACTTATATAGTAAAGTATAATGGAATATATAGTATGATATATATTAGTTAAGTATACACTCATAGCATGTAGTACTATATGCTATCACACACACACACACACATATATATATATATATATATTACAACCTCATATATAACACTTTGATAGTAAAGTATTATGATATATTACTATTATACTATAATAAAATACATATAAGTTATTATGTTTTCATTTAAAGTATTATACTATCATAATATATATTGTGTAGTATATTATAATATTAATATATTATAATATTATTATAATATTACATATATATTACAGTATATATAATCTACTATAATAGTATTTATATTATATTATTTTATAGGATTATAAATTTAATATACATTTAATATAAATTTTTACTAAACTTAAAACAAATACCGTTCGAGAATTAAATATTAACGTTCGAACAGTAGTTTAAAACCGTTTGAACGGTTATGCACATATAAGTTATCGCGAGCAGAGATTTCTCTCACGCCGTCGTCCCCACCATTTGAAAACAAGAGAAAACGTTTGAACGCCCATCAATCGCCTCCATCTGCCGCCGTAATCAGCACCTATATCAAACACTCTTCCTCCCAAGTGAAGGTATGCATTTTAAAAGTTATTTTACCGTTTATTTTATGATTTTATGGTTTTATTCATTTTTTTGAGAAAAATTGTATTTTTTTCATCAATAATCACCGTAAAACACCATAAATCTACCGTAGGATGTTTAGAAATGAAGAGTAGTATGTGTTTTGTCGAAGAAACCACGGAATCGATGCTTTTTTGG
Organism: Juglans microcarpa x Juglans regia; assembly: GCF_004785595.1. NCBI lineage: Eukaryota > Viridiplantae > Streptophyta > Magnoliopsida > Fagales > Juglandaceae > Juglans > Juglans microcarpa x Juglans regia. The sequence continues at coordinate 28,757,072 of NC_054596.1, read as the reverse complement.
GTGTTTTCATGGCCGTTGAGTTGACTCAACCATGGCCGAGCTCGATCTGGTTTCCGTTCGAACGTATTCGAACCATTTAACCCTTTCGTTCGAACAGTTTTAAAACATTCGAACGGTTTTCAATGTCCGTTCGACCATATATTTTATCGTTCGAACATTTTATATTAAATTCAAACTGTTTACTTTGTATTAGCTTATTAAATTGTTTTCATCATTTTATTGAATTATTCTATCAATTAATTTATTAAATTGCTATTAGTATATAATTTTGTAAATCTTTTCGTCGTAATTAGTTTTTATCACTAATGTTGAATATATATTTTATTTTTAAAATTTCATGTGCATAATAATGTCTTATAGGGATCGTAAACGTGGTAGATTAGGGGAACCTTCTATCCAAATAGTTCGAGAGCGGACTATTTTACTTGAGCGATAGGTAAAACTGTCTGATTTTGTGGCTCTTATATGGGAGGGTCATTCCCTCCCATCAGTATTCAATGATCATGGTTGGGCACCAATCTTAGATCAGTGAGAAGAAGGAATGAAGCTCATTTCCTACATTGAGATCATTACTGAGTTCTATAAAGAGCTCGACGGTGCCAGCCTAGACGATGGAAGGGCATACAGGATCTATGTCCTAGGAGCTCCTGTTATATTTTCAGCGGACGGACTTACTGCATATCTGGGTATTCCTAGGCTTCTTGATGTCTATCCGAACCTGCCGCCTAGAGAGTCTGATCTTTCAGGTAATGCAGGGATGTCTCAGGACGAGGGACTAGTTTACACAGATGAGATCGATACACTTGTTGATCATGAGGTCAGAGACTTGATTGTTGGTCCAGATGCTCCAGTGTACGATGAGACGAAGAGTATTAGGCAGGCAGATTTATCTTCTTTCTTCAAGATCATGAATTTGATCATCGTCAACAATATTTACCCTCAGCAGCACAAGACCAAGATCGGCATGGATCAAGCGAGATTTATGATACGAGTTGCTCGTGGCATCTCAATCGACCTCGTGGGTTATATATTTGAGAGGATCTGATCAGAGGCACGGTTCATTACGACAGATATACTGTCGTTTGGGATCCTCATCACTCAATTTTTGCTACATGCAGGGGTCGTGCCCGAACCTACCGAGCGTTCCCGGGAGCCGATGAGACCGATCAACAGCACCACCCTGTCACGGAGCACGGGACACTCGAGATTTCATTTTCGTGGAGCTGTTCCTGACAGGGCTAAGATTCAGAGAGATGCACAGCCGGGAGATACTGGAGTATCGGCTAGTCAGACATCTACACAGGGCGACGCACATCTACTCGCAAGGAGATGGCCGACATCTTGCATGCTGAGATTGATGTACACACATCAGCAGTGATTGATGCAGTGTATACTGCCATGTCTAAGTTGCGTACAGAGATTATGGCTACCATCTCTGGGTTACGTACAGAGATGAATGCCAACAATACAACTCAGGTCACGCTCAGTACTAGACTGACACAAGTAGAGAGACAATTAGCTGCAGTCGAGGATGTGTGTAGAGACCTCGCATCACAGTAGTTTATATTTTTTACTTATATTTTTTTTTTGTTATAGTTATGGACAATATATATGGTGTTCTAATAATTTGCTTTATTTGTAAATTAAATATTTTATCTTTTCTAGAATAATTATTGATTTATATTATGTAGTGTATGGTTAATAATATTTATTTAACTAAAAATCATATTTAACATAAAAGAAATCATTAAAATATTTTTAAATTAATTACATAAAATTAATTAATGAATTTGTATATATGATATATATATTTTTTATATTTTGAGTTTCGTACCAAGATTAATATTATACCTTCGAATGTATAAATGTGATGCTTGAATATGTTCTAACTAAATATATTCCGTTCGAACAGTTTAGAAACCTTCCCGCGAGGTTTTGCCATCAAATATTTTCCGTTCGAACACAATAAATCATCGTTCGAACAGTTGTGAACTTTTCCCGCCATAATAAATTACTTCCCCGCCAAGATTTTACTGTTCGAACGTATTTTTTATCTTTCGAACGGTAAAAACTTTTTGAGATGATTAAAATCGTCACAAAAAATACTGTTCGAACGGTTATTTGACCGTTAGAACGATTTTGTAAAGTCATCAATTTTTAGGATGAAATTTAAATTTTGTCCCAGAAAATGACTTTTTGGGATGAAAAAATAATTTCGGCCCAAAAGCTCAAATTTGTTATAGTGTTTGTTTTTTGCTCATGTTTTTCTAGGAGAATAATCACCAAGCATGAAGTAATTGGCCAGTTAAATCACAAATTAAATATAGAATATCTTAACTTTATCTAAAAGGGTTTGGGTTTTTTTTTTTTTTTTTTTTTTTTTTTTTTTTTTTTTTTATCTAGTATATACTATAAGTCTATATAGAGATGATGAAATTCAACCATATACGAGGGAGTTAGATGCCATCAAGACTACTTTCAGAAGCGAGAAAAAGATGGTGGAAGATATGAAGAAACAGCTTGGGTTTCTGTAGAACTCTGTAGCCGATGTTAATTCATGTTTCAATGTTTTAAGTGTTTAGATATCCTTCTTGATGCCTTGTCTGGATCAGTCTATGATATAATTTACAATATCTCAGTATAATGCTCCTACAATAGGTGGATATCAATGGAAGCAAAGTGATTGTCAGCTAAGGCATATGTTGACATTGTCTTACTACACAATCAGCTGGGTTTGTTGTGATAAAACTTTAATTTAGGGGAAAAAAATTTCAATTTTGTCTTGTACTGATGTGAATTGTATAATGTTTTTTTATCAAATATTATTAAAATATATGAAGTGTACTTATAAAATATAAAAAAGAAATGTCAAATATTATTAAAATATATAATATTATCTTATTATTTTGACTTTAAGATGGCTAGTCTAATATAGACTCATCTAATCAAAAATTAATATTATAATCAAAAATTAAAATTTTAACTAAATTTTAAACTTGATAATAGCAAAATCATTGCCAATGATCTGACAGTCTAGATTGCCATGAGTTGCTCCTAGCCTGAGGTAGCCCTACGAGCTTCGTGATAGGTGGTATGCCATTTGGCATATGGCGTTAGAATATTTAACTGCTTACTAATATATTACAAATGGAAAGATCAATTTTATTAATCTTAAAATGACATTAATTAAAAATCTCAATTGAGAAACACGAGTAGCAATTTTAATTAGCTTCCGTTGTTTCTTAAAATCATCTCAACTCATCATTACAATTTTTTAAATTTTAACACTAAATATAATAAATAATTTAATTTTTTTAAATTTTAAAATAATATTAATATTAAAAAATAATATTCTAACAATATTTTATCATCTCAACTCAACTCAACTCAGTTCAATATCCAAACGCAGCCTTAAAGTTGATGATCCAAACGAAGTAATATTTCAACTTAAAATACAGAATTTTCCAACCAATATAAATTTATATTACTGCGTTTGAATGTTGAACTGAGTTGAGTTGAGTTGAGATAATAAAAAATTGTTAGAATATTATTTTTTAATATTATTATTATTTAAAAATTTAAAAAAATTGAATTATTTATTATATTTTGTGTTGAAATTTAAAAAGAATTATAATGATGAGTCAAGTTGAGTTTAGATTCCAAACGAAGAATAATACCAAAACCGTAAGAGCTGACTTTGTATTCATCGTCTTTAAAAAGGTAAACCTATAAACTATTCCATTTGATGTATTGAAATTCCCAAGAGAAATTTTGTTCGAATTCTAGGACGTGAATTTTGTGGAGGCAGAAAACGGTGGGTCTTAAATAATTAAAATCTGAATAAATGTTAAGGATTTGCGTCTATCTTTGAAATAAGAGTTTTAGGAGATCCTACTCTTCCATTGGATTTTAGACAATATCTTTGTAACACATCAATAATTTATTCAATTTTTCTCATCATATTCTCATCATCCTATTATGTAGTATTAGATGATAGCTAGGTTCACAAATAAAATATAATAAATAATCTTTAATTATCTAATAATACATTATGAAATAATAAGATGATAGTTTACTAGTTTGTTATGACTCTCTCTCTCTCTCCTTCCTTGTTTGAGAAGTGTATAGCTAGCTAGCGCTAGACTATTGCCTCATTTAGTTCAATTCTCTTAATTAATGTCTAAATCTAGATTTTCACATAAAATATAATAAATAATTTAATTTTTTTAAATTTTAAAATAATAATATTAAAAAATAATATTTTAATAATATATTATTCAACATATTTAAAATCATTTCATTTTATCTTACTATCCAAACGAGTCATTAATCTATTGTTTTAATGGTGGAGCTTCCGATCTTATCAATCAGTGAAATGATTTTTGTCCAGTTAACAAAAGATATTTCGTGTTCTCCAGCTAAAATAAAGCAAAAAAACCAGAATCAAGAAGGCAAACATCATGAAAGAAATTCTTGGAAGAAAAGAAGACAACAAGGGAAAAAAAAAAAAAAATTCATAGGGTCATGTGAGATTTATTTATTAATGCGTCAAAGATTCCACAATTATTGATATTTTCTCAAACAACATTATTGGCGGGCAAAAATAGTGAATGTCCTAATTCTGAATAAGAGCTGCATATAAGAGTTGATTCCATGTATCAGGTACCCCAGCTAGGCACCAATGGGTGCAATCCATGAGCCTGTGAGCATGGCCGTGCCCATGGTAGAATGACGGATGTCCATCTTTACGTAGCTGTGATAGGGTTGTAACCTTGAGCAAGTGGACTGGCCTGGAGATAGTCCTTATCACTTTCTCTGCCACTAGCTCTGCTGGATGTGGACCTCCTGGATAATTTGAACCAGCCACCGGTTGTGCTTGTCCTTCACATTGATTTGCACTTGCTTCCCCCCAAAAGCTTCCACTGATTCCATAAAACATACAAAATTCAAAACATATTCGACCATCAGCTTCACAAAGTGACCATAGTTATATTCTATTTTATACTAGTATGTGTTAATTATTATAAAATAATATATTTATAAAATAATATAAATAAACTAATAGTTTAGTATATATAATCATTATATTTTTACTAACATAAATAATATGTAAAATCGAAAAATAGACCAAAACTAGAAAAACTTGAAGTTGCAGTTTTGGTATCGAATCGGTTTAGTATCAGTTCTTAAATTTTTAAAATCGATGTATATCAGTTCGATTTTAAAAAAAATGTATAAAATCGGACCAAATCGGATCCGTTACACCCCTAGAAGGAAGCTATAATAATATTATATAGTGTACTTACTTTGAATGATCTGGAGAAACACCTTGAAAGAAGACCTTGGTTTTCAGAGGGTCGACATTTGAGTCAACCCATTTAGCCCATGTTTTCAACCCTTTCTCGAATGCAACCAAACGTTCCATATCTTTGTACGTCTTACTTCCTTCTTCAATAAAATCCCATCTGCAACAGTTTGATCTAAAACTAATTACTCAAGCAAAATAGAGTACTAATATTGCATGCATGCACGAAACATATAAATTAAAAAAAAAAAAGTACGTCTTAATTAAATGTATTGATAAATATTAAATATTATAGGGCTCCTAGCTAGCTAGCTAGATCTAGCTACGTACCGTTGTTTTCTTCCTGTACGAGTCCACCAATGCCATGAATTGAAAATCAGTACGTCGTTTCCAGTCCACACCTTGGCGCCCTCATCGACCGAGTCCAGTTTAAGAACCCTCCCAATGCTTTTCCGTACAATATCGACTATTAATGCGTGGCGGTAAAGCGACAGCTTAACATTGTATTCCTGTGAATTAATGTAGTATATATGATGATGAATTCTCAGTACTTTTAATTTCCTCCTTAACGTGCTTATTAAAAAGTTTATAAATATATATTTAAAATAAAATAAGACTGAAAAAGACAAAAAGATGAAGACTATAAATTAAATTCTATATTCCTTCTATCTTTTTCTTTTTTTTAATTTTTAAATATTTTTACGTGACACCACATTATAGTGTCATATCAATAAAATAAAATAAATAATAAAAATTGGGGTATCATTTCTCCTTTTCCAATTCACCCATTTCTATATTTAACGGATGTAACACATTATAACCACTAGTTTTTTTTTTTATTATTATTATTATAACTTTTTTTTTTTTTTTTTTACCTTACGTCGAAACAGTGTTTTATCAAAGTTAAGATATATCGTTCCGTGTACTCTATCAAGTGACATGGGTACTCTATTACTTGGTTTCATATATAAAGAGTTTATTTAGACACATTCTATTTGTCACCGAGTCTAAATGAAGATTATATGATGCCGATGGATCAATAAGTTTATTTAGACACATTCTATTTGTTATTACCAAAATTTGTATTACGTTGTTTATTGGCCATAATTGGTAAGTAGACTCAACATTGTTTCTAATATAAAAGAAAATAAATTTATTGATAAAACGTTTTCGTTATTATTAGAATCAACCTCAAAATGAAAACAAAGCCTTAGAATTATCTCCAATACAATATTGAAAGAAAGATGTTTAATTAGGCGTGCTACCCAACCCATAATATGAATGGGTAGCATTGCCTCTCCGCCCCCACCTCGGCAAGGTGGAAAATCTCCACCCCGCTCCTATCCTCGCTCAACCACTTGACCTCCCATCCCCGCTAGACGGAAGGGCAAATTTTTCATCCCCAACAATCTGATCTCCAGATTCCAAATTCCAAATTCGCAATACAACACAAAAATGCATATCCAAAGTTTCCTCATTTGTTTTCAAAAATGAGATTTTTTGAAATTAAAGTTAAAATTTGAATAAAATATTGTTAGAATATATATTTTTAATATTATTTTTGTTTTGAGATTTGAAAAAGTTGAATTGTTTATTTTATTTTGTATGAAAATTTAAAAAAATTGTAATAATATTTAGATGAAATGAGTTGAGAAGTTTTTTGAAAATAAACGAGGCCTAACATTACATGCTCAATCAACACAAATATATAGATCAAAAAATACACATATCCAAAAAGAGATATAAATGTAATACCGGATTGATTAATTAAGCTTAATAAATAAGATCCTATTAAACAACTTTATTATAATCTAGATCTACATCTTAAATATCATTTTAAAACTAATAACATATATATAGATAAATAATAGTTAATCTATAAATTTTAGTTGCTGGAACTTAGTGCCTTTATGTTTATGTATAAAATGCCACTTCGGAACTCGGGTTCAAGGAATGCTTAGAAACCCGAGCATAATGGCTAGAAAAAGTTGGGCATACTAGGCTATATTGTGAGTATGGATGTAAATCGGTTTGGTCCATTCAATAATAGATGGAGGCGTGGGCTGGAAAGAAAAAAATTGTTAGGGTAGAATTAGGATTTTTTTGAAGTATACATTTGACCCCGGTCGGTAGGTAAAAACGTGTTAGGAAGGCAGGTATCCCACCTGAGCCCTGCTCTAGTATTTTAATTAAGTCTTTGTAACGTCTTAATAGAAGGTTCAAATCACATAACCTATATTTTAAAAAGACTAATCAATGATACAATTGGAGTCTCATTATAACCTTATAAAGAGTAAAAACTTCTCATTTCCAACCAATGTAAGATCATATACACTATCTACTCTTATTCATATCATATGGGATATCACAATATACCTCCCTTAAATTCCCAACGTTCTCGTCGGGCCTATCCATTGTAGATGACACGGCTCAAGTCCTACATTTCTGGTTGGGATAGGCTCTGATACCATTTGTAACGCCCCAATAGAAGGTCCAAACCACATGGTCTATATTAAAAAAGGACTAGTCAATGATACAATTAGAACCCTATTGCAATCTTATAAAGAGCAAGAATTTCTCCTTCCCAACCAATGTGGAATCTCATACATTACCTACTCTTATCCATATCATATGAGGTATGACAGTCATCCACCCCAGTCGCTGGGGTAGATGACCCTCCATCCAGCCGTAGGTTCAATGATAATTTAATATTAATGCCCGGTTTGGATTCAAGAATTACTTCAACTAATTTCATTTTATCTTATCTCATCATTACAATTTTTTCAAATTTTCACACAAAATATAATAAACAATTTAATTTTTTAAAATCCCGAAATAGTAATAATATTAAAAGATAATATTCTAACTATATTTTATTTAACAGCTTTTATCTAAAATTATCTCAAATCATCTCATCATCCAAACCTCACCAAATTAATGCATGTTGGCAGCTTAATTAGATCTAGTATTTCAAAGACCAATCATTGCAATTGGCAATTGCCTATTGGTAAAATATAGATTGTAATCATGAAGAAGATGCAAGTCATGCGGGGTAAGTCTCTAGCCTAACATTCTTGATTTATTTGCAATACTCGAATAAATCATGATATATAGCTGAAGGTGTGCACCCTTATCCTAATATTTTCACTTGTTCAGATTTTTCAAGTTGATCTCATCAAACTTATAATGCCGGAATGCAAACCTACCTTCGGGTTTATTCACATGCATAGAGAAACAGAGTAGAACCCGTGAGACTCTCCTTTTTATAAAGGAAGTAAATATTTATAAATTCATGATTACTATCAAATTTAGAATTTCCACATGTTTTCTTTTATTCTCCTTAACTTATTAAACATCCTATACATAATTCTCGCATTATGGCTTACAAACTCATGTACTGATATGCCTAGACATATATATCTAATTCGCCAGCAATTCTAAAGCAACGAATCTAGACATATGCTCTAATAGAGTAATGTTACATACAGTCGTAGAATGTATAAGTGTCGTATAATCATTTTGAAAAAGAGTAGGGTCTACTATTAACAAATTAGTTTTTTTTTTTTTTTTTTTTTTTTTTTTTTTTTTTTTTTTTATATAGGTCTTGTATTTACTCACTTATTTCAAAGCGATTGCACCGCCTTTGCACCGCATTTATGTAATACGCGATTGCAAATATCATTTTTTGCTCAAATATGACTCCAAAAACAACGACCAAAATTACACCATTTGTTTTTTCAAATAATTAACAAAAACATTACCGGCAGTACTATATATAATTTTCTACTATATATATAATAAGCGAACCTGTCCATTTTGGCACAAAACAATTAACTATTAATATTACTTGTTGTATTGAATTATACAGGAACTAAGATATATCTACAACATATATGGTTTTCGGCAGCGACTAATATGGCGCTGCAACAGAATCGATAGTAATGAGAATTTTGTTGCAATATGATGACACATGATTTTTACGGTGGTCTAAAAGCTGCCACAAAAAGGTGGTCTTTTTGTTTTTGCAATCGGGTGGCGGAACGTTAATTGTCGTTTATGTGCTAATTCCAAACTAGAAATGATTGGCTTAAAAAATATGCACCGACAGAAAATATATATATATATATATATATATATGTAGTAAAAGCGAGAAGAGGTTAGAAAATGATAATTAATAAATCTAACCGGGAAAGTGAATGTGGAGATATCTGATCCAAAAGCTCTGATTAAGGTGTAGTTAGCCTCTGGTACAGCTGTATGAAGCATGCAATTGAGTGACATCCATTGGTTCATGCTCAACGAGTCCCCCACAAAGATTACGCTTTTCCCTCTCAGCCTCTTCAACAACTCTCGACCATCGAATCTACATCAACAAATTCAATTGCATGTGAACCATTTTTTTCTTGTTGTGATCTTTTTTCTTTCTTTCTTTCTTGTTTCACTGCTAATTATTTGTGAGGATGAAAGCAACTTAAGATTTTCGAACAAATTTGTCTCTATTATAAGAAATATTCAAGAATCAAGCCTCCTTTGATGCATGCATATCATGACACGAATACATACATACATATATATATATATATATATGTATATGTATGTATGTTGATGCATTTGTCCGATGTGGCCGAAGCCAAATAATACGATGGAATGGTCCATAATAGTGACTAGAACGTTGATATGGTATTCGAATAATCATCCATAGAATATATAAAAAATAAAGTATGTAAAACGTAAATAAAGAGATTGAGATAGAAATTTACGTAGTTCAACATAAACGACTTCTACCTCTGGTCGTTCAAGTGCCCTCAAACAACCCTTGGGCATAGGTCTTTATGTCAAATAATGTAAATCTTTGTGTCTCTTTTTATTTATATTTTATGTGCTTATCTATTAATTTTTGGATGAGCTAGCACGGCACTTTGGCCTTCGGTCAGCCAGAAGTTAATCGCATCAACATATATAAATATATATATATATATATATATATATATATATACATACACATGTATATTAGCTTCTAAATCAACATGATATACATACTTCCATAACAATATTATTACCCAACACTAATTTGTTCTGAATTACTTATAAGTACGTACTGTCTCTTTCAATCGAAATAATTAATTGACATTTATGAGAGCGAGGGAGATCAAAGCCCAAAAATAAGAACTTAATTATAACAAAAATCTTAGTTATGCGTTGCAGAATGCTGGAATGTTTCTCAACGCCAGCTTCATGCATCATCCGAGAAAAGAGTGAAACAATCCAGAAACTCGATCTTAAATAGCAAGAAAATTAGAAAACATCTGGAACGTACAAAATCATCTGATGAAAGTGGATATAAAAGCAGCAATTAGCAATCAAGCATGTAGCCTACAAAAGAAAGGAGACAGAGCGCCGAAAGAGAGGTAATTACCTGGGTAAGTTGCAGCCAGTGGGCTGCCATCTATATTTGAGATATTCTTTGTCTGGACGCCCATTCTTTTGGCAATTGAACTCCTTCTCCATGAATGGACAGCTTGATGAATCATAAAGAGGATATGACTCATCCCGAACCCAGCTTCCTTTGTAAAAGTCACACCCACAATTCCCTTGGTGCAAGAGAGCTATGAGTAGCAGTACTGCTCCAACAAAATAAGAAGCACCCATGAGAGAGAGAGAGAGCTAGAGAGAGAGAGTTGGTGAAACTCACAAGGAATGTGATTCTGAATAAATATATAGAGGAAAGATGGGTGTGTATATAGTAGTGAATATTATGCACGTGTCATTCACTAATAAATCTTTAGTGGCAATTATTTTACAAACGGCCTTAATTAACCTCTTTTTCTATCACTTATGGAGCTCTTCGTTGAAAATATTTTTAAGCTGTCGATCTTTACCTATTAATTCATGGCTTTTTTCGTAAGCTTTACTGACCCAAAATCATTTTTCAAACCACAATTGAGCATAAAAACTCATCATGTATTAATATTATTAATGATTTTTTTTTTTTAGGAAATATCGAACTCCAGGCCTCTCTTACGGAGGCTGACCTCTATTATGGAGGTTGAGAGTTATGCCAACCAGACCAAATGTCTTTGACAATATTATTGATGATTGGTGAAACTTCGATACCCGGCCCTTTCAATTATATATAACTCGATCATAATAAATTTGTAAATACCCCTTATTAATATATATTGCTTCTTTTTAATATAATGTTTTTTGGAAGAAAACTTGGGCTGTATAAAACATAAACTTTGTTTAATAGTCAGTGAAAAGTTGCTGTCATTTACGTATGACTCTTTAGCGAGAATATTTAAGTGGCAAATACTCCTTAATTCTGATCTCTATGCACTCCAATTATTTTTCTGAAACGATCTGTGCAAGTACTAGTACAGAGCATCTAATCCAAACTTATAGCTCTTCTTCAGTGATGTTAATTATGATTAACAAGTAAAACCTGTCCAAAGGCCTAGGACAATTAATATTCTAGAGTTCGGATCTTCTAGAGTTTTTATCCGAACTTTAAGATAGAAAGTGAGAGTGAGAGACATATGAAGTAGATCATATAATATTTATTAAACAATTAATGTTGTCCCAAAAGTTTAATACTCGAAATATTATAAATGCCGAAGGGCCTAAATTATGTCTATTTTTCTCCCATTTTAGAGTACTTTAGAGTTTATATAGGAACTGTAGATGATCTGAATAATCCAATAATCATGTATCCATTTTTTTCAAAACGAAAAAAGAAAATAAAGAGCAAATAATTACTAAATTATGATCTCCCAATGCCTTACCATAGAGAAAGCAATATTGTCAATACTCTGGCCTAAACATCTCAGAAATACCCGTACATATATATATATATATATATATAATCATTCATCTTTCAAATGAAATTACGATGATGATCTAGTGCTGCAACACATGATACTTTACAAGTTGTGATTAGATGAGAGTATGTTATACCACTCTCCTTAATTTCAAGTTGCGCGCGAACTATACTGTCCAACTGATGGATTCTTTCCAACTCCTGCGGTTGGTTGGTTTCTTTCCGACACGTATGGACCCAACGCATGCATATTAATGCCCCTCGGAATGACATTAGAGAATGAGATGATGCTCACAATCTTGAGCTTCGATCACCACCTCACGGACAAAATTAATGTACAATTAATGAATCCTATATAGGAGACGTACGATTCAATCAGATCAACGAAATTAACTTGGCTTGTGTATTTTAAGTACTTATCATTGATAGCAAGCAAAAGGATTATGATATATAGCATGTCAAGAAAATGAGAAATTATCTTTTTACACCTAACCCTTTTATGCTAGGTGCTAGGATCTAGCTACCTCCAAGATGCATGTCTCTCCCCTGCGTTTTTTTTTTCTTTTTTTTAATATAAATTTTCACTGAATTTTGTCAGAGTCACCCAACCACTAAAGGCAATAGTCACTTTTAGGATTAACACATTTCCTTTTCGATACTTTTATAGTTGTTATCCATAATTGATCGATGATCTGATCTATCCTTTAAAAAAAAAAAAAAAAAAAAAAACTCTACGGTATAAAGAGATTTAGTGTGGCCTACGTGCATAAGATGATTCATTTCACATACTATTATGGGTGGTAAACAAAGATGATGACTCACAACAAAACACAATTTTTCTTTTGTGATAGAGGAAACCAACACTAAAAATTACCAAAACGTCACTAAAAATATTTGTTGTGACGGTTGAAGGTGTTCCATTTGGTGTAACGTTCGAACGTTCCCTTTTTTTGTGACAGTTGAGATTTGTCATAGAAAATAACGTTTGGATGTCCAATTAAATGTTCGAACAGCAACCCAACTGATTGGCGTTCGAATGACAGAAGTTGACGTTCATTGATTCAAGTTCGAATGTATCATATTTACATTCGAATGTTTATGCGTCCAAACGTTAATTGCAAACAACGTTCAAATTTTCATTCGAATATTAACGAACCAATGTTCAAATGTAACGGGTTTATCGTTTGGACGTTATTTCGAATGTTAACAAAGAAGCGTTCAAACGCAAGTGGTACGTTCGGAGGTTTGTTTGAACATTAATCGCTTAATCATTCGAACGTTTTGTTCATTTGAGGGTGAGTACATTCGAACGTTGAGTTCTACGTTCGAATGTTACTATATAATTTTGTGTATTCACGTTCGAACGTTGATTCGAATGTGAACCAATATTCAAACGTTTTTAATTTACATTCGAACGTACATATCAAAAATATTAATTTCATAAAATTTAAAAACATATCAATTGTATCATATTACATACCATCAATTAACAACTAACAATGTCTTATAAAATTTCAAAATTAGATATTAAAATTAGTTATATACTCTGATAAAATTGATAAAATTTATTTCTTCTTCTTTCATCGCCCACTGTGATTCTATTGCAACGACATAACACGCTTTATTTGCACCATCATCTCCCGTTGCACTTGCTCTTGGACTTCACTGTATATTCTTTCCTCCTGGTCTCTCTGTTGGTCCTGCAAACGTGTCACTAAATAAGATTGTCGCTCTAAGAGAGACTCTAACTCTTATTGTCTCGACCTTATATACTCATTCTCACGTTGTGCAGCTTCTAAATCTTTGGTACGATTATTAATTTGTGAAGCCGATGAGGTTGAGGAGGATGAACATCTATACTTGAAAGATCGTCTCAAACTTTTTGCCATACTAGACTACGGTCCGAGCACTTGTGTGAATATGTCTATATCACTAGGAGAGGATTCTCCAAAAGTTGACTACATCTCCATTTTTTCCTACAATTTGAAAGAAAACACATCGTTAATAAGTAACGTATTAAAAGAAATAAAAAAATAATAAAGTATTCACATGTTGCATAATTTATTTAACAAAATTAACACTGCTTACATAATTATTTGAAGCGGCAGGATCCATCTACTCACTATGCTCATTAGTGAGAGTAACAATATAGACTTGAATGAGGAAAAAGTTTTCAGGATCATCACGTTTCTAACAAAGTGATATTAGCAATTTTAAAAAGATAATGTTAGTACTTAAATAAAAGAATATCAGAAAAATAAATGAATTCTATAATTTTTTAATTATCATTTTTTCAGCAAGACGTTGGAATGACATTGAAGCGGCACAATGGTGGACAATCAAAGCGTATCTATTATGTGCATTTGTAGAACTCAAGTGCTACAAAATTAATTAAGAATGTTAATTGTAATATATATATATATATAATATAGAATGAATATGAATGTAAATAATTAAAGGTTATAAATGTAAAATACCTAATAATCTGGAGATGCGAAAAGATCACAATACTTTCTTCAATCATCTAACTTCATCTGCTGGAAAGGGGATTGTGCAGCCTCTTCCAACATCTCAAATTTCTTGAAGTGGTCATGACATTGTCCTTTGTGATGTTGGAATAGTGTAGCCATCAACTCATTCACAGTTCTCAAATCATCGTTACGGCCAAAGTCGAGATTGAATTCATCCTAATAAGTGAATCAGGTAAAAAAATATAATATACTAATTTAGGTGAAAAAAATGTACTCTCAAAGTAAAGTCACCAGCACACGACTTCGAATGTGCTCCTTAATCTCATTCGGAACATCTCGCCATGATCGCACATAAAATAGAGTATAAGCTCGAACTATTGTGCCAATATAGGAGGAAAGCGCTGCTACACTATCATCCACTCCTCCAGTGGAATTATCAGGAATGGTGATCTTGAGTTTTCCTACCTTCTATTTTTCTCAAGAGCGATGTGCAAATGCATCAACTATATGATAATAGTATAATTATAGTTATTTAGTTATTGAGACAAAAATATTAATTATATAATTAATTATCAACCATAATATTTCCTTACTGGTAGATGTCGACTGGCTGTTGTTCTTTGTGTGTTAACTTGATTTTCAAGAGCAGATTCCTGGGGTGGAGAGTTCTCAATGGGTTCGAGACTTGGACTTGGCGGTGGCACATTTTTTCGTTATCGTTTTGGTGGCATCTTTGAAAATGATTAATTATATCAAAGAACATTAATTAGAAGAAATTATGCAAAGTATAATATTTTATAGTCACCTATATAAATAAATTATTTAGTACTTTTATTCTTCATATTCAGATGTATTTTCCATGCTTGTTCATAATCTCCCTCAATAACATCTTCATCATCATCATCAACCTCTTCTTCGTCCTCCTTATCCACCTCTTGCTCGGATTCTTATTCGTCTTCATATTCTGACTCTTCTTCTTCTTCTTCCTCCTCAGTTACTTGAATTGAATGATCATTTAATACGGACAGGTCGAGATGGACAGGTGGGACATCATCTCTACACAAGGGGAGCAACTCGAATGCACCGAGGTCAACAAACAAGTTAATACCCTCCCCATCTTCCTGATATGCCTCTATAATTAGAGTGTCATTTTATCTCCACTATTCTCGTAATTTATACTCGTTCTTGCTTCATATATATTTCGAAGGATAAATTTTTGTACGACTCACCAAGTTATCTCTCCACTATTTTCATCAGCGCTTTTTATTGGATCAATCAAGTAATAGACTTGGGTAGCTTGACAAGCCAATATGAATGGATCATCTTTATACCATTTAGGTGCAGTATTCACACTCATAAAATGATTATCCCTATGTATCGAAACCCGACCACTACCTAGATCCCACTAATCACATTTAAAGACATATGTTACATACCCACCCAGATATTTCAATCCGATAATATCACACCATAATAGTCAATATCATTTATTCCATGACTCGCCTCGACCAATACACCAGAGTTTTGAGTCTTTCTATTATGTTCACGGTTTAGAGTATGGAATCTATAATCTCGAACCATGCATGTAGTGTATCGAAGTGCTCTATTTGAAGGACCACAGGCCAATGCATATAATTCAGGAGAAATTGATCCGGGATCACGAGCACGTTGTTCCAAAATCTAACAATTGAAATAATATATATTTATTAAAAGTTACCCAGAGTTAAAAGTTTTAAAATGTAACATATATAATTTTAGTTCATACACGTTCTTCAAACCATCCGAGAAATTCTTCCTCATATCTTGCCTCTATATTCTCTACGCCTTTCATCCTAAGTTTGTTCATGTGCTCACTATATATAAGTGCAAAAGAAGTATATTTTGAGCACAATAGTTATAGTTAAATTTTAAGAAAATTAGAATTATTCAAAGCATGCAATGACATACCTGAGATAGTCATCAATCTCCTGACAATTATTTAGCACATACCACCAAACTTTATCCAACTCTCTATCAATTAAATCGTAATCCGTTTGTGCACCCAAGGGTCCTACATTCTGGAAAAACACTGATAGCTCATGAGGAAGCAGAGTAGCAAGATCAGCATTTCGCTCTTGACGATTAATCGTGTCTCAACACTACGAAGGTATAGAGAGCAAAATGTTAACCATTCATCGTGTATATAGGCTTTTGCTATTGAACCCTCAGCTCTGGCTTTATTCCCAACAGTGCGCTTTAGTCGACCCAAATATCTTTCAACTGTATACATCCAACGGAACTACACTGGTCCACCCAATAGTATCTCTCGAGGTAAATGTATTACTAAATGGACCATGATATCAAAAAATGATGGTGGAAAGATTTGCTCGAATTTACATAGTATAGTAGCAATGTCTTCTTCTTGTCTCTGTAACATATCTCGATTTACTACCCGAGCGCACAAATCCTAAAAAAACAAACAGAGTTCGGATATGGCAACACGTACATTAGATGTCAACTTCCCACATGTAATAACTTCTGCAAAAATACGTGACAGTCATGACTTTTCAATCCACTGATTTTCCAGTCGTCAAGGCTCACTCATCTACCAATATTTGAAGCATAACCATCTGGCAATTTCACACCTTGTAACCATTTGCAGAAGTCCATCCTCTCCTCCCTCGTCATCGTAAAAACATGCATGCAGTATGACCACCCTATTGCCTTCCACCTGCAAATGTAGATTATATTTAATTCTCATTCTCTCAAGATATTTTCTCGTCTTGATCGTGTCCTTCGTTTTTTTATTAATGCCCATCAATGTACCCAGTATATTATCACAGATATTCTTCTCTATGTGCATTACATCCAAACTGTGTCGCAACATGCAGGATGACAAATACGGCAAGTCAAGAAAAAATATTACGCTTTGTCCAATTCAATTCTGCTGCGCCTTGTTTTCTATTGTCCTTTCCCTGACCTTTGCTAAAATTGTTCGCTCTAACATGTACCAATTGTTCCACTATCTCTTCTCAAAACAACTCATTTGGTGCAATTTTGTCCTCTACTCTTCCATCAAACTTAGCACATTCTCTTCTCCATGCATGATTTGCTAGTAGATAACGTCGATGACCCATGAAACAAAATTTTTGAGAATATTTTAACCACTCACTAGCAGTTTCTTTATTACACATCAAATACACTAACTTCCCTTTCATACTCCAGTCAGAAAGATTCTCATATGCCGAAAAGTCATTTATCGTCCACATTACCGCAATATGCATCTGAAAAGATGTCGGCGAGGATGCATCATAAGTTCTGATGCCTATTTCTCATAACTCTTTCAGCTCTTTAATCAATAGCTGCATGAATATGTCAATGTCATTCCCAGGTGATCTCGGGCCGGGGGATAAGTAAAGTTAACAAAAAGTTGGGCGCCTTCATACACATCTATGGTGGAAGATTATACGGAATCAACACTATGGGCCAAGTACTATAACTTATACTCATATTCTCAAAAGAATCTATCGATTGTGAGTCCCAGGCGCACGCTCCGAGCTTCAATCCCAAACTCTGGGTAATGATTATCGAAAGATTGCCACGTAAGTGAGTCAATTGGGTGCCTCATATATGCGTCATTCTTAACTCTTTTCTTCTCATCTCACCTCATATTATGAGCTATTTTCTTAAATATATATAGTCTTTGTAACCTAGGTTCTAAGGGAAAATACCGCAACACCTTAACCGACATGTTTTTCTTACCCTTCCACCTTGACTCTCTGCATACAAGACATGCTTGTTTCTCCTCGTTCCCCTTCCAGAACAAAACACAATCATTATTGCATGCATGTATGAACTTGTACTCAAATCTTAATTTTTTTCTCAACTGTTTCGCTTCATAAAAGTTTTTTGGCAATGCAGACCCTTCGGGAAGCACCTCGTTAAATAAGTCCAATATCATGTTTATTGTTTTCGTCAACATCCCACACAATGACTTAATGTGAAGCAGCCGCACAATAAACTACATTTTGGAATGTTTTGTACAACCTGGATAAAGCTCACCTTTTGCATCTTCCCACATTGCAGCGAAATTTTCATAATTAGTCCCTCAGCCACTTGAGGCATTGTCGTCAACCTCATCCATAAACATCCCAGCTCCAATGTCACCCAACATCTCATCCATCTCATCTTGCTCATAATCATCATCTATATGCCGTAAATAATTTGGATGATCAACCAATACATCTGCTGACTGTTCATACAGCCCACCATGCAATACCCATTGAGTATACCACAGATCTATATCGTTCACAAATATATGACTTTCAACTTCATCCAACCCTATCGCATAAAAATTTTTATACCTTTGACATGGACACTTAATGTAACCCCACGACTATCAGCAGAGGTCCGTGCAAAATCAATGAAGGTTCTTACTCCACACGCATAGGGTACGTAATCCTTTCCAAGTCTATCGTCCAGACGCATCCAACTTTTGTTCATTTATTAAAACATCTATCTATTAATAACACGTACATAGAAAATTCACATGTATGTAATCCTCCAATTCTCATTGTTTTTTTTATAAGGTAGTTGGTTCTATCTCATTCGAGATTATATTATCTATATTGCACAAATCTCATCACTCTATTACTTTCCACGTTAGTAGAAATTTACGCAGCACCTCCTCACAGTTCTCCAAGTATACATATTCAAATAGAGAGATTGTAACCCTACAAACAGTATACCTGAAGAACAGTAGAGGAAGACTTCGAAACTTCATATTAAACGTGGAGAGTAGGAGTAACAAAAATGTGCAATACAGATGATATAATCCCAAACTATCCACACTAGACAATTCAAGAATTAGTGAATACATAAATGTACACTAATTTCCAAACGGTTTTAAGATTATTTATGCATTGTCACACCATATCTATAAAAAATACTACAAACAATATCTCCATATTGTTTGAATTGACAATGTCAAACAAATAGTAGTGCATGTTATATTGTTAAACTAGAAAGAGATAAAAAAATATGTTCACAAGTTTACTATCATGAGTAGATAACGAGGGAGAATGATTTTGAAAAAATGTCTAAATTTTAGTCTAATTACTTAACTGTCACAAACTCTCCGGCCTTGACAACTCTCAAGGTCAGAGAGATTACGACATTCAAGCAATTAGATTAAAATTTAATCAATCATTTACTATTATTATTCTTAAATTATAATTTTAATTGTTATTATATATCGTAAGACATTGTTAATTGATACCTATGTAATTTTAATTGTTATTACATAATTGTTAGTATATAATTTTAAAGGTTATTATATAATTTTAATTATTATCATTCATAAATTATAATTTTAATTGTTATACTGAATTGAGTGAGTTATTTATTTATATAGACAATAAGTATATAATTTTTATATAAGCATTTATTTGATCCTTATTTACTTACTCTCTAGTTTATTTTAAATAAGTATATTTATTTAGTCCAACCCTCTACTTATTTGTTAAGTTCAAGACTTTTTTCTTGAAGAGTAATTTACTTTCTTTATATATATATATATTTAATAATATAATGGTTTGGAACCTCACAATAGTAAGAATATTCAATAAGTAATTATTAATTATAGTTATTATATGTATATTATACTTTATATATAGTTAAGTTATATACTTTTTTTTTCTTTGTTTTAAAATTAAGTTTTATACTATACTTATAATTTTGCATAATAATCATATTCTAACTAAATTAGTATGAATATATTATATATACTTATTAAATATTAATTCTCATATTAAATATATATTAAATGTTTTTAATCTTTACTTAAATCAAGTTCCTAAATTTATAATTTTCTTGTTAAACTCACAAATTCAAAAAACACCAAAAAATATTATATAAAAAAATTCACATAAATCCACAAACTAAACACAATATATTTCTAACCATATAAACATATTCAATAAAAATTCACAAACAATAATAACAATATTTCAAATCCATATCACAATATATTCACAATATTCTCACAACAATATTTCTACGCATATTAATTCATCAATTAACACCATGAACTCACAAACTATTCACAAAATTCACAAACAATAATCACAATATTTCAAGAGTAAGCATAAAATCATAACAAAATGTATATATTGCTAAACTTTAGAAATATACTTAGCATTCACAAATTTAAAAACACTAAAAAATATTATATAAAAAAATTCACATAAATCCACAACCTAAACACAATATATTTCTAACCATATAAACATATTCAATAAAAATTCACAAACAATAATCACAATATTTCAAATCCATATCACAACATATTCACAATATTCCCACAACAATATTTCTAAATATATTAATTCATCAATGAACACCATAAACTCACAAACTATTTACAAAATTCACAAACAATAATCACAATATTTCAAAAGTAAGCATAAAATCACAATAAAATGTATAAACATATTGCTAAAATTTAGAAATATACCTCGCACTCAAAAATTTAAAAAGCACCAAAACATATTATATAAAAAAATTCACATAAATCTATAACCTAAACACAATATATTTATAACCATATAAACATATTTAATAAAAATTCACAAACAATAATCACAATATTTCAAATACATATCACAACATATTCCCAATATTCCCACAACAATATTTCTAAACATATTAATTCAATAAACAACATAAACTCACAAACTATTCACAAAATTCATAAACAAGAATCACAATATTTCAAGAGTAAGTATAAAATCACAATAAAATATATAAACATATTTCTAAAATCACAACAAAATATATAAATATATTACTAAAGTTTAGAAATATACATAGTACTCACAATATCCTCTTACAAATCAAAAGCTTTCAACTTGCTAAAACAACCAATCCTTCAAAAAATACAATACTAACTTATTAGAAGCATATATATAAAAAAAACACAAGACAAATATCATAAAATCTAAAAAAATACAAAAGAAAAATAGTTTTTCCTTACCAAAATCAATGGAACTAGAGTTTCAAAATATTAACCCTCTTTCACTCTAACCCTCTCTCACTCTAACTCTCTCTCTCTCTAACCCACGACCCTCTCTTACTCAACTCTCTCTCACTCTAACCCTCTCTCTCTCTCTCTCTCTCTCTCTCTCTAATCCACGACCCTCTCTCATCGTCTCTCTCTCGGTTATTTGCGTGCATGGGAGAAGCTGCAAAAATGAGTCTGCTTCCTCTCATGTGTGTATTCATGCAAAAACTAAATCATTAAAAATAACGTTCGAACATTTAATTTGTACATTCGAATGTTAAAATATCCCGCCCAATTTTTAGATGACGTTCAAACGTTAAAAAAATTTAGCGAATGTTAAAATATCCCGCCCAATTTTCAGATGACGTTCAAACGTTAAAACAATTTAGCTAAATTTTCTACAGATAACCGTCACAGAAAATACTTTTTAGTGACGGTTTTGGGATTGTCACAATTCACCAACCTTCACTAAAAAAAATAATTATGTTGTAGTGACTACTGATCATGACTACTTGTATCTCTCGATGATATATCAATTGTTAATGTATCCGTGATAATTTGGTGTCCATGTTAATATAAATAAATTAATAGTCCCTAATGACATGATGATATTGGCATTTTTTTTTTCAAAAAAAGAGCAGGAAGTCACATGTCCAATAGTGACCCCTCCCAAATTTATTAAAAAATGCACTCACTTATGGCGGAGGAATACCGTAGTGACAAGAAAGGACCATGGGAAAACCCATCAGGCCCACAACCAATTATAACAAATCTAGGACAAACTTATTAGTAGACTAATTAAACAAAAACCACCAAAAACCAGAATAAAAACTAAACTCTTAAAGAAGGAAGGCCTAAGACATCCAAACGAAGCAAGCCCCGAAGAGTCCGCGGCAAAACACAATTATTAGAAAAAACGAAGTCGGCTCCTAAGGAGCCTTCCTTGGCTAACCAATCTGCCACCATATTACCTTCACGGAACACATGTTGAAACCAGCAATGAAGAGAACGAGTCAAACCAATAATTTCTTCCCAAAAATCCTCTAGGTACAATACACCACAATGCCCTCTCAACCACCACGATAACACCACCATTGAATCAATTTCCATTATCACATTAGAAATATGTAAAGCCTTGCAAAGTTTCAACCCTTGAAGAAGCGCCAAAAGTTACGCTTTGGTGTTGGAACCAACACCAATAGGAGAGGCATAAGCCTGGACAAGATATCCTGAATCACTTCGAATAACCCCACCAATGCCACAAGATCCCGGATTTCCGACACTACTACCATCTGTGTTCAATTTGTACCATCCCGACGGTGGTTTCAACCACTTAACCAATTTGCAACAAGGAGCTTTAGGCATAATTGGTTTAATCCGCAAGGCCTCTAAAATCTTACCATCCCGATGAGACAAACACTTAGGATTCTTTACCACATGACAAAGGGAACCAAGCCACACACAAATAGAATGAATAACAACATCATAAGATTCCCGAATACCTTCCATTCGAGCAAGGCATCTTCTTCTCCATAAGCGCCAAGTAACAATTATGGGCATGATTCTGACTATAAAACCCACCTGACAAGAGGAGGTAGCACGCCTAAACCAAATGCTAGCATTATGCTTCCAAGATCTGCCAAGAGGAATACCAAATAGAGTATAATTCTAACCTATATATATATATATATATATATATAGGTTAGAATATAATTTTTTGCAAGGTATTGAAAAAAAAATATTTTTATTTTGTTTTTATTTTGGGAATGCAAGAACAACCTAATAGAGTTTGAGGAATTTACGACTTCTAGCATCATAGATTCATTCTAAAACACCCATCAAGGGCTGTGGTTGGTCAATAGGAAGAAGTTTAAGGCAATGCCAATAAATGATCTACGTTGACACCGCCTTAGGATGACCTTCTCAAGTTCTTGCCCAAAATTGAGAGCCTCAAGTAGAAGAGAAATACACATAAAATGGATCTTCAATATTTGTTGCTCATTTAATATTACCTGAAATACATATGTGTTGGGTTTGTGAAGCCTAGTTTGTGACTCGAGAAATGCCAGACAGAAAATTTGCTCGATGTTTGTGCAACAAGCCACTCAAGTGAACTTCAAACAGAGAATTCGCTCGACAGTCTACTTGAGCGAGGCTCAAGCAAAGAGTTTGCTTGAAGCTCACTTGATACTCCACTTAAACAAATAACCCCACAATTGTTTCTCTAGGGTTTTCGTCGCATGCTTAAATGTTTATATGTTTGTACTGTGTGTGGAATAGGGGAGAGGTACATAATAGAGAACAATAGAGAGGCGGCCCTAGAGAGACAATGTGTGTGTGAGAGAGGGAAATTGTATTGCTAGAGTGTATTTTGACTTTCCTCTGAATAAAATCCTCTACAACTCCATAGATGTAGGCATGTTGCCAAACCATGTAAAAATTTGTTTCATGTGTGATTGATTCTTGTGCTTGTCTTTACTTTTCTAATATCATTTTTTGCAACAATTGGTATCAAAAGCCAAGATTCGGGTATAAGGGAGAATGATGGCAAGAGAAGAAGTGAAGGCTAGAATCAAGAAGTTTGATGGCACAGACTTTGAGTACTGGAGGATGCAGATAGAAGATTATCTCTATGGGAAGAGACTCCATCTTTCTTTGTTTGGGAAGAAGTAAGACAACATGGAATATGCTGATAGGAACCTATTAAATCGACAGGTCCTAGGGGTTATTCTGCCGACCCTATCAAGATCATTTGCACATAGTATTATCAAGAAAATACCACAGCAGATCTTATGGCAACCTTATCTGAGATGTACGAGTAGCCGTCGGGGAATAACAAGAGACTAATCAATCTAAGATGTCAGAAGGTACGTTTCTTGCCCAACATCTAAGTGAGTTTAATTAATATTATCACAAATCAATTGTCATTAGTTGAAATTGAATTTAATTATGAGATTTGGGCATTGATCCTGTTGGTTTCATTCTTGAATAGTTGGAAGACCATAAGAATGGTTGTGAGTAATTCTGCTGGTAAGATGAAATTGAAATAAGATGATTTTCGAGGTCTGATTCTTACTAAGGAAGTGCGCAAAAGAGATTCTAGTGAGATCTCAGGTTCGGGGGTCTACTTTGAACATTGGCACTCGGGGCAAAGGACGTGATAGGTTAAAGTCCAAGAACAGGGGCAAAACAAGTCAAGGTCTGGACATCACATCACTTGTTCTAATTGTGGCAAAACAAACCAGTTCAAAAGAGACAAAAAGAATACGAAGAAGACTGAGGATGACACAACGAATGTTGCATCTGAAGAAATAAGACATGCTCTACTTGTTGCAATTCATAGTCCAACTGATGATTGATTTTTGGATTCAGGGGCTTCGTTTGACACAACTACACATCGAGAGACCATGCAAGACTATATTGCTAGTGATTTTCGATAAGTTGTATATGGCAGATGGAAAAGCACTGTATGTAGTGGCAGAAGGTATTGTATGCAAGTTATTTACTATAAGGATAGACAACATTGTGGTGGGGGTACCAAGAGGCAATTATCACCATGAAACTAGGAGATGTGGAAATGATCATGTGGGAGAGATTTAAGAGGGAATTTGATAATCAAGATATTCCTGCTATAGTAAGGTAACATAAGTCGAGAACTTCGTTAACGTGGTTCAGAGTAGTATGAAGGTAGAATTGTACACCGCTAAATTTATGGAGTTAAGGAGACTTACCCCTCATCTTATCTCTACGGAAAGTATGAGGATAGAGCAATTTCAGAACATATTACAGACTCGATTAGCATGTTTACTTGTTCAAATTCAAATAAGACTCGAATATATTAACCATTAATGTTGTTCAAATTTTGCTCAAGCTCAACCAAAAATAAACAAACTGTAAAAAGGCTAACCTACCATTCTTTGGTATTGTATTCATCTTAAATAGAAATTACAAGTGTGACCAACGGGTATGTACTGCTAACATCATGGCTGTATATTCTGCTAGACATGGAATATAATCAATGTTTATTGTGCTATACATGGAAAGAACAAAACAGAGTAAATAATTAATCTTGAGAGCAAATCATGGGAGAGAGGATCATGGTTGACAGATCATATCTCTTCATCCCCCCTCAAGCTCAAGGTGGTATTGGACTGATGAAGAGCTTGCATCGATTGGGTAGAAACATGGCAGCACACAATGGTTTTATAAATATATCGGCTACTTAATCTGGACTAGAAACATGTTCGAGAGAAAGAATACCACGGGCGACTTGTTCCCGAACAAAATGAATATCTATCTTAATATGTTTCGTGCGATGATGGAAAATGGGATTCTTGGCCATGTTGATAGCATTGAGGTTGTCGTAATATAATGTAGGAGCAGGGATGAGATACCTGATGCTTTTCAGAAGGTGCATAAACCACATAAGTTCAGCAGTGGTTGATGCCAAACCACGATATTCTGCCTTTGTTGTGGAATGAGACAGGGTAGCCTACTTTTTAGCTCCCCAAGATAACAAGTTATCACCCATATAGATAGCAAACCCAGTTGTTGAACGTCGATCATCTCTGGAACCTGCCCAATCCGCATCACAAAAGCCACGAAGTGCAACAAGAGGAGTTTGTACAAGATTAAGGCCACTATTAAGAGTTCCTTTGAGATACCGAAATATACGCTTAACGGCAATGAGATGAGTGTCTCGAGGATTTTGCATGAACTGACAAATATTGTTGACGACATAGGCTATATTAGGATGCGTCAAAGTGAGATATTGCAGTGAACCAATGAGGCGTCAATAATAGGTTAGATTAGATAGGAGTGCACCCTCATTAGTAGTCAACGAAGTACTAGAGGCCATAGGAGTGGAGATGGGTTTCGTACCTTCCAGACCAAAATTTTAAAGTAGAGAAAGTAGATATCGGGTCTGGGTAACAGTGATGGTCGACTCATCTTGTGTAATTTGAAGTCCTAAAAAGTAATGAACATCCCCAAGATCCTTAATCTGAAAAGTAGTAGATAGATGAGAAACAAACTTGCTGATTTTTTAAGGAGAGCTGCCTGTTATAAGTATGTCATCGGCATAAATTAAGAGCATAATTATATCAGGACCTTGACGCTGAGAGAACAAGGATTGATCATAGGGACATCTATGGAAACCCATTTGTTGAAGATAATTACTGAACTTCCTGTTTTAATCCGTAGAGAACTTTATGTAGTTGGCAGACATGATGAGGATGAGATGAGTCTTCAAAACCAGGTGGTTGAGATAAATATACATAGAGTACATCATAAATATACATAGAGTACATCACCATGAAGGAAAGCATTACCTACATCAAGTTGTTTGATTGACCAGCCTTGAGACAAACCAAGCGTGAGGATCAATCGGATGGTACCATGTTTAACGACTGGACTAAATGTTTCATCATAGTCCAAGCCAAGAAGTCTTGTGAAACCATGGGCCACTAGTCGAGCTTTATACCATTCAATGGAACCATTAGATCTTGTTTTAATTTTAAACACCCACTTGACACTAACAAGGTTCATGTCTGGTCGTTTAGGCACCAATGTCCACGTGTTGTTGCTATGATGAGTAGTAATTTCAGCTTGCATTGCTTGCTGCCATTGTGGATCTCTAAGAGCTTGCTTATACGTTCGAGGCTCTTGTGGTTGTTTTGCAAGATCAACTAAAAAACATGCAGGCACAGGATGTCTAGAAGAGAAGAAAACTTTAGGCTTTAACGTACTTGTTTGAGCCTGTGTGACCATATGGTGAGTTCGACGTGGAGCAGATTGTGAAATATACTCAATTGTTGGAGAATTCAACTCTGAAACATCCTGAATGATAGTGTTGTTTTGCTCCTGACTAGGTACGGACTGAGGTAGTGATGCAGACTTTGGAGCAATAGGAGATGATGTATGCACATGATCAACATGATTAGCAGCTGTAGATAAAGAGTCCAATGGAATAGATTGCAAAGCAGCAATTTGAAGAGGCCTAGGAAGAGCATGAACTTTGAAGGCATGAAAATCAGATTTAGTGGACCCCCTATGTAGACCTGAATGGAAACGTTAATTCATCAAATGTGACATGCCGAGAGATATATATGCAGCCTGTTTGCATGTCAAAACATTAAAACCCTTTGTGATGTGTAGAGTATCCAAGAAACACACGACGAATGGATTTATATTCTAGTTTCGACCTTCCAAAATGAGTAAATAATGGGTAGCATGCACACCTGAAAACTCGTAGAAGAGTATATGATGGTGGTGATCCAAAAACAAGTTCATAAGGAGACTTTTTACAAAGAATTCAAGTAGGAAGTCGATTAATACGAAATACTGTAGTGGTAAATGCAGCTATCCAAAATCTTGGCGGGATAGAGGCATGGGCCATTAAAGTTAAACCAGTGTCCACAATATGCCGGTGGCGACGTTTGGCCAATCCGTTCTGTTCTGGTGTCCCAGGAAATTAGAATCTGTGAATAATGCCAAGGGCTACAAAATAAGCTTGTAAACTTTGGTTAACAAATTCACCACCGCCATCACTTAGAATTATTTTTACACAAGTATTGAACTGATTAACCATTCATTGAAGAAATGCTGGAAATATAGTAGCTACATCATCGACGTAACTAGAAAGTGCCATAGGGACTTTATTTGATAGCAAACCAACTGGAGAATTTGAATGTTGTCGTAACTGGATTGGATACAAGCCATCGACCATGGAGCCCTTAAGTAGCACCTGCTTTGTCCTCATGTCTTTAAGAAAAAATCCCCAAGGATAAAAGATAAAATAACAATTATGTTTCCTTGTAAATTGAGAGACAGATAGCAATTTCTTTTCAATATCAAGGACAATAAGAACATTATTAAGCATGATATCAGTTGCAGGTAGGGAGACTTGTCCAATACCAGTAATAGGTAATCCATTTCCATTTCCAACCATAACAGAATCATTGCCAACATAAGAATGAATACCTTTTACTTCACTTGTATCATATGTCATATGATGATTGGCACCAGTATCGGGGTACCAAGTATCCTTTGGAGTATCGGCAATTTGTAGAGCAGCAAAAGCTTTGAATTGTTCTGCATCCTTATCTGATGCGAAATAATCATTTGCTTTATGATTCTGGCCTCCACATCGAAAGC
Source organism: Juglans microcarpa x Juglans regia (assembly GCF_004785595.1). Classification (NCBI taxonomy): domain Eukaryota; kingdom Viridiplantae; phylum Streptophyta; class Magnoliopsida; order Fagales; family Juglandaceae; genus Juglans; species Juglans microcarpa x Juglans regia. The sequence continues at coordinate 28,728,285 of NC_054596.1, read as the reverse complement.
AAGTTATGCCTCCACGTTCGCGACCAGTGCTTCGACCACCATGACTTGAGAAAGTTTGAGTGTGATTTCCGGAATTACCTCCAATTGAGCGTGAAGAACGAGCATCTTTGTATCGTGGTTGACCACGAGAACCATGAGCTCCACGAGACCTTGTATTGGTTCTTCCTCGATTTGTGTAGAGAGCAACATTGGGAGAAGTCACCCATGCTGCTTGAAGGCGTATTTTAAAATCACGTAGTTTGCCAATGACCCCTTCAAGGGGCGGAAAAATATCCCGAGCATTCAAAGATGCTACTATAGGATCAAACTCGGATTCTAAGCCCCAAAGAATACATATGATGAACTCATCGTCATCCATTGGCTTACCTACACCTCAAAGAGACAAGGCCAGAGATTTGGCCTTTGTAGATAATCCTCTAAAGAGGAACTGCCCTTGTTGAGCGACTACAACTCGCCCTTCATCTGTTGAATACAGTCTCGAGTATGACTACTATAAAGATTCTCTAAAACATGCCAAGCATCATGAGAGGATTCACTATTGATGACTTGGGATAGGGGACATCAGACAGAGAACTATTGATCCATCCAAGAATCAATTAATAGTGCGCAACCATGTAGTTGCCGCTAGGTTGGTTCGAGACACACCATCTTCACCGATGATGGTTTGGGATGGGCAGAGAACCTGATTCTGCACATAACTGAGAAGACCATTGCCACACAGAATGGGAATGACTTGTGCTTTCCATAAAAGATAATTGTTGGAGGCTAGCTTAATAGAGATATTAGGTAAATGAGAGTGAGAGGGTGAAAATGCAAAAGAATGAGAATTTGACACAAGTGGGATTGAAGAGGTAGAAGACTCCATCGTTGGTGATACCTCTGTGGCAACTGACACCATGTAGAAGGGCTAACCTGTCGTTCTCTGGTATTGTATTCATCTTCAATAGAAATTACAAGTGTGGCTAACGGATATGTACAGCTAACATCATGGCTGTATATTCTGCTATACATGGAATATAATCAATATTTATTCTGCTATACATGGAAAAAACAAAACAGAGTAAATAATTAATCATGAAAGAAAATCATGGGAGAGAGGATCATGGTTGACAGATCATATCTCTTCACAAATGACTCTAGCTCTAGTAGCTCAGCTCAAAATCTTTTTTTAAAAAAAATTTAATTCTTATCTTTTGATTAATATAAAAAATCTTAAAATTCTAACCATTTAACTATTCAATCAAATAATTTTAATTACAAAGCACTTATGATATAAAGTTTTATAAAATAAATTAACTTAAGTTATATATTAAAAAATAATACATAAGAAAAATATATCAAACTAAACCATTTAATGTATAGATAACATTATAAATCAAAAGTTCTAGTTATATTGTAACACTCCACCAAAAGCCTATCTTGAGAATTACAAGGGTAGTAGAGAATAGACCATATTAAAAGAATTATTATATTTGTGTGTTCAAGGACCAAACCCATAACATCTTGAAAATCCTAGTTAGAAGAAAAATGAGCTTAAACCATAAGAAGGTAGAGGATCCAACTCTTAAGGACAAAAATTAGAATGGCCCAAGGCCTAACTAGAAGCCCACAAGCTATGCTCAAACCGAATGGACCAAGGCCTAATTGAACGCCCAAACCTAAGGCCAACCCAAGTGGGCCGAGGCCTAATAAGGAAAGCTCAAACCCAAGCCGAGCCCAACACACCAAACTTAGAGCCAAAAATCTTGAAGACCAAGTTTAAAGAAACTTGCACCACACCCTTAACCTTAGGAATTCAACACCTTGGACCATACAAACCTTCAAGGTGGCACCTAAAAGAATACTTGGCTGTCATAATGTTCATTTCAAAAAACTCAAAGGAAAATCTTAGAATTTGATGACCAGGACCAAAACAAGGATCAAGTCAACTAGCTTATGATGACAATTAGCTATTAGACTTTTTAAGGAAATTTTCTAGAAACCTAATTTTGACATCTTTAATTAGATTAAACATTAGCTAAATTTTCTACAACATCATTGTGTCTCTAGCCATCGGGAGACATTTGTGAGGCTAAGTTACTAGCGTGATCTTTCTCTCATAGTCAGGTCAGATTATTCATCGAATTGTGATCGAGAAATGTACGTCTTTTAACTATTATTATTTTATTATTGTGGATCATAGAAAATCGAAGATCCAATTATTAATGTTCATGTTAAAATATTTAACATGTGGTATCAAAGCTTTAGGTTATAGATTTTTTATGGTCTTGATAAACTATAGACTTGATATTATCGTATATTGATTTAACATCATAATACTGTGTACTTCTCCTAGTTTATGTTGATATATTTCTGTAAAAGCAAAACTCTCTCATGATTGTTCATGATTCCATGAAGTATTGATGCATCTGCTTCAATCTTTGCTTGGGTTTTATTTTATTTTCTCCTTCATTGTTTGCACTATGTTGGTAGTGTTGGTAGTTGAGGAGACGCTGTATATGTTGAAAGTATATGGTATAAGGTGGCCGAAATCCCTTACAGGTGACTTGGGGACGTATGGCAGCTTTAAAAGTTAGCGTAAAGGGCCTATGAAGCACTGATTGGCTGATAAGAATTTTTTATGGGTTTTCATTGATACAAAAGAAAAATTAGAGAGATGGAGCCACTGAGTGGGGACTGGAAGGGGTGGCACAAGGTGTTTGGAGTGCCATGTTGGCACCCCGGAATGGGAAACTGCCACCGCCACCGTATAGATTCTCGATATGGTGGCTCGATCCATCTTTGAGATTGATTTTTTGGAAAACAATATTATAAAATACAGTGTTTGGTGCTGAGAGGAGGCTGAAAACCTCCTCCCTGATGCCTCTGTAATGACGGCAGAAGGCTTTAAAGCCCACTGGTCGTGGCGGTATTTTGGAAAAAAAAAAGAAAAAAAAAAGAAATTAAAATTTTCTTTTATGTCCATGTTATTATTGTTAAATATATGTATGAATTCTTTAATATTTATTTTGGCTCTTATTTAAATTATTATGCCATATATAATTGTTTATCTAATATGGGGCAAATAATTTAAACCAAAATCAATGAAAGATTGATTGCCCAAAGGTACAAGATTTTCATAAATTTTGAAGAAAAATCATTAAACTCCATAGTAAGGTGGATATGGTAGAGTGAACAATTTTGTATGTCAAGATCTACTCCCAAAGAAGGATTTTGATGACACTACTAGTTCATCTATTAAAGTAAAGTTAGAGTGAACAATTTGTATGTCCAGATCTACTCTCAAATGAGGATTTTGATGACACTATTAGTTCATCTATCAAACGTTCATCCATCAAAGTAAAGTTAGGAAGAACAATTTGTGTATAAAAATCTACTCCCAAAAGAGAATTTTGATGACACTACTAGATCATTCATTAAAGTAAAGTTAGAGTGGAAATTTTGTATGTCAAGATCTACTCCCAAATGAGGATTTTGATGAGATTACTTGTTCATCCATCAAAATAAAATTAGGGTGAATACTTTGTATGTCAGAGTTTACTCCTAAAGGAGAATTATGATGATATAACTAGTTCATCCATAAAATTTAAAATTGAAGGGAACATTTTGTGCAATGGAGTTCACTCTCAAATGAGGGATCTCAATGATACCATTAATTCTTCCATAATGGCTTAAATTTTGTTATTGTTTGTGAGTGTTAAACTCAAAGCATTAATATGATTAAAATGTTTTTCTTGCAGTAAGTATATGAATATATTTACAAGGTTTCTTGTATAAAATGGACTCTAGTTTAGAGAAATATGAGTATGCCAAATTTACACTAAGAGTTTTAGACCCTGATTTATCTATTCTAAGTTTAACATCAATTATTATTAAGAATAATAATAAGGTTCAGAAAAGTACAATATTTAAGAAAATTACATTAATTACTACATATCAAACTATAGGAATTTCTTAGTTTTGTACGTAATAGTTTATTTTAGAGGTATTATTATTTCATTAAAGTAAAGAGATATGAACAAGTTGGTAGTATAGTTGTTAACTAGATACAAATTTATTTTACCAATTTGTATGAAAAATTATTTGTATCTTTTGGGAAAAAAAGGAAATGATGATGATGAAAATATAATAATTGTGTCAATTGAAATTTGAAAGAAGCAAAGACATATAAAGATTCAAGTACCCTAAGCATAAGATATGATTTGAAGGGAAGAGAAAACATTTTTTTGTATAAGTTTCGAGTCTACATGTTTATACATTCTTATTAGATTAAACTCGAGTGCAAATGTTCATATTTATTTTGTCTGTATAAGTTTTAAATCAAACTCTATAAATGTTGATACTTATTTTAGTAGTTTAACTCGAGCACAAATGTTCAAATTTTTAAATTGTTTCAAAATGTAATTTATGTTTGTTCTATTTTTCATTCCAATAAAATTTTTATTTGTCATGCCTTCGTAATAGTGTTTTTGTTAAAAGTTTTCCTTTTCACTCTTAAGGCATGTATTGGAACCAAATGAAAAATGATTTGTGAAAAACTTTTACAATTTGTGGCATAGAATTTGAAACATAATTTGTGACATAAAAGTTTGGAGGATTTTTTTAAGAAAAGTTATAGAAATTAGTAAATAAAATATTTTCCAGATTTATATTTTCTGATCTCAAGATGCGTGTTAATTTATATAAAAGGAAAGCAAATCAAACATATTAAGAAAATATGGTACAAGGAATAGAGAGTTTATTAAGATAATGCATATAGATGCATGTAAACTTTTTTCTCTATAATATTTGATAGATAGAAGTAATTCATTACTTTTATAGATGATTTTCATAGTATAAATGTATCTATCTGCTACAGATAAGTCTTAAACCATTAGTAATTCTTGAGGTACTTCTTGCAGGGAGGAATTGCAATTAGATAGAAATTCGAAAATCATGAATTGGATTGAAATAGTGAGTGCCAAAAAAAATATCATGAGTCAAGCCATAATCGTAACCAATTTTGTTAACTTCTTGAAACGAAGTGCAGTAAAATTATTAAAGACAATGGCGTATATCTTAAATTGTGTTCCTAATAAATAGCCTCAAAAACATATTTTGAGTTATTGAGTAATAGGATACTTGATTTAAAACATATATATGTATGAATAGTCAATCTAAAGTAAGACTTTACAATCCAAATGAAAGAAAGTTGGATCGTATAATAGTTAATGGGTACATTATTAATTACTCAGAGAGATTCAAATGATTTAGACTGTATTGTTTCTATTTATAGTTTGAATTTGAAGGAAATTGAAATGTCAAATTCCTTAATATTAGCCAAATTAGTGAGAGTATAGAAACTAGAGATGTGATTATCGTGAAGTGCATTCTTGTACTTCACAAATTCTTATAGTTTCTTTTATGATTATCTTAATGATAATATGGAACAAGCAAATTTCCATCCACCTCATCAGAGAAACACTGTTGAAGAATTGACCATCGAGATATCAGAACAGGTAACCTCATGTAATCTTATTGATTTGTTATTTGGTTAGGCTACGTGGTATGTCTTCAAAATTTTTCAAATTCCTTAAGGTTGGCAAAACTAGTGAGATTACAGAAACTAAAGATGTGATTGTCATGAAGTGCATTCTTATACTTCACAAATTCTTGTAGTTTCTTTTATGATTATCTCAATGATAATATGGAACAAGCAAATTATCATCCACCTCATCAGAGAAACACTGCTGAAGAATTGGCCATGGAGACATCAGAACAGGTAACCTCATTTAATCTTATTGATTTGCTATTTAATTAGGCTACGTAATGTATCTTCAAAATTTGAATTTAACATAGAAACAAGTAAAAGTTCGCATATGGTTTCACAAGTTATAGATCGATGCATATAAGAGTGATTGAAATCCATGAATCAATGGAAAGTTTGTAATTTCTTCTAATTGTCTAAAAAGTATAAAAAATCGAATATAAATGGGTCTTGAAGACAAAATCCTGATTTTAAAAGTAATGTTAAACGATATAAAGTCAGACTTGTAATTAAGGATTTTACTAAAAAAATGAGCATTGATTAGAGAGAGATTTTCAATTAAACCTGAAAGAACTCATTAAGAATCACTATGGCATTAGTAGCTTATTATGGTCTAGAGTTACATCAAATAGATGTGTAAATAATTATGGAGTGAAAGTTTGAAGTTTACAAGAAATGAATAAAATGATTACTTAGAAAATGTGACATATTTTTTAAAAACTAATATCTAAAATTTGATAATACCAATACATTTTTTAGATTTAATAAAATTATTTATTGTTAATGTATATACTCTAAGATCAGTGTGAGAATATTTGTATTTATGATCATGTATGTATATGACTTTTTGGCCAGCATTAACTGTGGTTTGTAGTATGACATTAAAGTTATGTCTCTACATAACTTTAAAAATGAAATTTATAAATGAGACATCATTCATAATTGGAATTGAATTTTAATACCAAGACGATAATTGTTAGGATTGTTTCAGCATATTTGCATAGAGTTTTGGAAGATTTTACATAAAAAATTGTTGTTCAATAGATACCTTAAAAAATAAAATGTGACATGCTCAGTATTTTATAGTGTCCTTGAATTTGATTAGGTTATTAAGAAAATTTTGTATATGATTGTTATAATAAATCTGATGATTGCACAAACTTGTATAAGGTTGAATATTAGTATTTTAGTTGACATTATTGGTTGTTACCAAAGTAACCTAAAAATGTTTGACCTAAAATCTGTGAAAAGAGTGCAAGGTTATTTACAAGAAATTAAAGACTATATTATTACCTTAAGAAGAACTGATACTCTTAAGGTAATTGGATATTCATACCCTATTTTGCGGGATTACTCTAATGATGGAAAATACAGTTATGGTTATGTATTTTGCTATCTAGTAGAGTTATTTTATGGAAAAGTATGAGACAAATTTCTTATTGTTCATTTGCAATAGTGACAGAGTTTGTGGTATGCTTTGAGGCCACAATGTATGATATCTGACTGATGAAATTTATTTTAGAACTTGAATTGTCAACTTATAGCCAAGCCGCGAAAAAAGTATTGCAATAATCTCTCAGAATATTTTTCTCTAAATGATGAGTATTTAATGAAATTTTAAATACCTAAGTGTTAAAGAGAAATTACATAAACAAATAATGTCCATATTAGTACTGCGTCAATGATTACACTTTAAAGAACATGTTGAAAATATGGATCTTAGGTTTATACCAATGATATAAACATGTTAAAAAGATAATTGATATGCTGAGTATTTTGTTACTGGACATTGAAAGATATCTATTATAGTTATTTTTGTTTTCTTATCTTTTCACTTTATATGTGCATTAAATAGTGTAAATGAATGATGACAAGATAATGTCTACAATATATATGAATTCATGGAACCCAATGCATTACAATATTAACCTTAATTTTCCTAATTAAAGATTGTGTAAAATTAAACTACTGATGTTGTGGTACATGGAAGAGAATTTGTTAGTCATATAATAGAGGACCGACATGACTCGTATTGGTAGCTAGCTGGTTTGATATTAATATTATGGAACTCATGCATTGTATTCTGAGCTATTAAAGTTTTCTGGAAATGAATTTGCACAGTATGTTTAATTTCATGTAATAAATCCATGAACGAAAAAATATTATTTTATGTGCTTATGGGCTAAGTGGGAGAATGTAAGAGTTTTATTTAAACTGTATGTCTCACACACCCATATTCTGATAAGTTTATTACTTAATTGATTAGTAATAATGGGATAAGATTAATTCCAATAAAGTAAGATTAACTATATATCTAATCACAATAGGACACAAAGTCTCTAGATTTCTTGATGGCTGTCTATAGACAGTACCGACGGATTAAGAGTTCTCACTTATAACATCATTGTGCCTCTAGCCATCAATAGACACTTGTGATGTTAAGTTGCTAAGGTGATAATTCTCTTATAGTTAGATCAGATTTTTTATCAAATTGTGATGGAGAAAAATATGTCTTTTAACTATAATTATTTTATTATTGTGGATCATTGAAAATCAAAAAATTCAATTATTAATATTGATGTTAAAATATTTAACATTTAATTCATCCCAGATTGCTTCTCTAAATACTACAACTACTGTATTATCTGTCAGCCAAACCCAGCACAAATTCACCAAAGTTCTCGTCGTACGCAATTTCACTCGTCAGCCAATCGGCTTTTCCCTTGTACAGTTTGAACATCAAACTCTCATAGACTCACCGCTTCCACCGCCCTTCCTCTCTTCTCGGTGATCATGACCGACTCTTCATCCTACGGAACTTAGTGATTGAATTTGAGTTAAACTGTCGAACGATTTCCTCCCGTCTATATTTTCTTCCTCTGCAATTTCAAAAGACAACAACCCACACTGACAGCACCATAGCATTCTCTTCCTCAAACCGAGACATCACAAAATCTTTATTTTAAGCCATCTCGCCAGAAAACGATCCAGACTACACAGAGATTTACGGCCGACCACCTCCCATCGTAGCTCAGGCACCCCGGATCCGCCACACCTTTCTCTCGGTGAGTCTCTGACACTAGATCTCTCTCTTTTCTCCACCATCTTCTCGGCCTAACAGTGTTTACAATTTCTCTGCTAACTTGGAAGTTGTTGCCGTCGTTGATCTTGGCCAGCCACCAGCCCCTGTGTGGTGTTCCCTCCTTTCAGTAAGCCTTCACCGCACAACCTCTCGTTATGCGTAGTGAAGGTCTGCTGCTCTTAAAAGTTTGAACTCCTTTCAGGTTTTAGCCTTTCAAAAACGTACCTACAGACTCGATATTAAAATTATTGTTATCATTTATTATTTACTATTTTATATTCTATAAAAAATATTCTAAAATCCTATAAAAAAAGTAAATAGACATTCTTACCAAATACCATTTATCCAACTGTTTGTGCAGTCTATCCGTAAAACTTCTCGAAGAGTTTTTTTTGTGCAATTACGTTATGGCCCTTCTTTCTCTCTAGTGACAGTGTGACACTTTTGTTCTTCAAGTGTTAATTGGCCCTTTTGACTTTTAGCCCTTTTCGGCTTATTACAATAGTGCCATTTTCTGAACGTGTCATAAACCTGATAGGATAGACTTTTAAACTGTTTTACGTTTGTGCCCTTGATTTCAATTCATGGCCCATATAGGATGGACGTGGGCTGGGCTTACTTTTACAGTGGGTTTGATCTTAAGTCGGCCTTACCTTACCATGGGCTTGCTTTATTATGGGTTTGGTTTTAAATATTGATAAATTCTAATTATGTTATTAAAGTATATATAATTAGAGAATAAAGATAGTATGTTTTAATTAAATAGAATATTAGGATGCACTTTTCTAGATAATTAGTGACTTTTAGTACTTTGTATAGGTGATAGACTACGAAGTGAAAAAAGCAACGTTATGAGATAAGTAACTTGATCATAAATTAGGCTTAACATATGTTAGCTACTTATTTATATTATTATTAAAGTCAGTTCTTTGGAAGCCAATGCTTATATACCATACATGTCATGATATCTGTAAGCACGTCATTCATCATAATTTATGATCATGTTTCATTTCGTATATTATAGTTATATATATAATATGCATCTCACGTTGCATAAGACATGTAAATTTTTATAAGATTAAGTGTAAAATAAACTCAGAATAATTAATAAGATGACCATTTAGATACATGGTACTAATGTGATTTATGGGTAGACGTACAAGTCACGAACTTAAGCGTGATCTACCATACTATGCTAGATATTATTAGCGGTTTCCCTTGTGGCAAGAGGATGTGGGGTCGATTCACAACCTTACACACAGTGTTAAGTGTGTTGGCCAGTAACATAGATAAGATAAGTCAAGATAATAGTGTAATTTTTTTTTTTATTCAACTATTTTTTAAACCCTTTTAAAAATAAAAAAATTATAGAATCATTAAAAAATTATTTACTTAACTATTAAGTAAAAAATTAAAAAAAAAATAGTACTAAGTATGTGTATAATTGTTTGGTGGCTCTATCATTTTTCAATAAAAAAATGGGGCCTCAATCAGGGGCATGGAGACACCGGTCTATGAACGGCCGTATTGAATCAAGACGCCTGCCGCCTTAGATTGGTGTTGCTAGAATGAAAGCCCAGACTATTATGTGCAGACATTTTTTTTACGTACTCTTTATACACTCTACTAATGTGATTAGTTACGTCACTTTTTTTAATATAAAATAATTGATTTAATTAATCACATCAATAAAGTACATAAAGAGTATACAAAAATGATTGTGTCAAAACTCTTTAGCATTACTTTTAGTTGGTTTGGGTTATGATTTTGGGCCTGGCCCCAACAAACGACCTAGTTGACCCATTTAGTTTGTGGGTTGGTGTGTGACTAAGTACTTTAATCATTTGACTTAGATCAATCCTTTAGGCGTGTGGCACACAGCCTATTTTTTATGGGCACTTGTTTGTTGTTATATTATTTTATAAAAAAATTTTATTCTCAAGTTAGTATGTAGAGCACACTTAATAAAATATTTATATAATATAATTTGATTTAAAAGATAATTTTTTTAATATTTGGATCTTACAATTTAATTCTTATCATTTAAGTGATATGATATATATATATATATATTAAAATAATACTTCTCAAAAAATTATTTTCCAAATCTTTATTATTGCTTCCCACGATGCATGTGGATGAACATAGAGATTAAAATTGTATTAATAAGGTTATTGAATATGTAAACTTTTTAGGTTAAGTCATCGGCCTAACTTATCATGATAATTATTGGAGTGGAAATTTTATGAAGTATGACATATATTATAGGTAAAATTAAGTATAAATTATTTAGATGCAATTAAGATTATGATAATTAAAATTGTTACAGTAGCCACAGCATCATATTTCATTTTGATTAATATCACATAGAAATTAGATTTCACAAAAGATCATTAGCATCAACGGTGATATTTTACCGAGGTATTGTTGGGTAAATTCTATGGTTGAAATTATCTCAATGCTAACGAACTTGAATGTAGAAATGACTTTGCATCAACTAATGGCAAAAACATCTCCTATCATTGTGTTTATGCAAAATATGAACTAAGCCTATCTTCCACCCTTTGAAACTCATCCCAAACCTTGATAAGAAAACTGTTTATTTGTGACTAGTTATTTTTAACAAAATGACTATTTCCAATTAAAATGAGTGTTTTCGTCACAGATAGTCATTTTTCGTCGCAAAAAAATGGTCGCAAATACCCATTTTTCTGGTAGGTTTAGTACTAGAACTCTAGGCTTCAATCTTAGTACGATAGGCTTGAAAAATTTGTGTTGTTAGACTTGGATTTTTAGTTAAGTTGGCTGAAATTTTTAGTATGATAAGCGTGAACCTTTAGTATAGTAGGCTTGAACTTTTAGCAATTAGGCTTGGATTTGAATTATCGAAGCTCGAAGGGAAACAACGTGGTCTAGGCAATCTTGTCAAGGCAGAGAGAGAAATGACGAGTTGATAATCGTAACAACTTCTAATCACCCAAGATAATTAAGGTTTTAGATTCTGTACAATTTATGAAACAAGATATATAAAATCTGAGGTTATAGACTTTGTAGACCTCAATACATGAGTTAATTCAATATGAGGATGTAGATTCTTGCATACTTTAAGGAATGATTTCTAATAAGATTTGAGACTTTAGGTTTTGCAAGCTTGGTATGCAAGTTTGATCTAATCTAAGTTGTAGATTTCGAGACTTTAAGAAGTGGATTTCTCTATGAGATTTAAAACTATCAATTATGCATACTTTTGAAAATGATTGTCTTATATAAAGTTATAGAATGCACATGGGTTGGAAATGATTATTATCGAATTTGGGTTATAGGGTTGGCATGGTTTTTTAGGAAACGATTCTTATCAGATTTAAGGTTGTAGATGGTGTAAACTTTAGGAAAATGATTTTTGTCAACCCTAAGGATGTAAGTCCAACGGATTGATGTAAGTCGAGGATGAAATTTTTAGAAAGGTGGGGGGGATGTGAAACCCAGCCTAAAGCCCAAGTGAAGCCCAATCCAAGACTTGAAGCCTAACCCTTTACCCATGCCGCATCATTTCAGGCTAAAAGGGGTAGACCCTAAAATTTCTTTTTCTTCTCTCCTTCCCTCCCTCTCCAGTGCCGCACCTCTCCCCCAATGGCTATCTCTCTTTTCTTTCCCCCTCATGTGCCGAGGACCTCCCATTTGCCTCAATCGTTTCTCTATTCCTCTGTTTCTCTCTTCGCCACTTCATTCATCATGCTGGCCACCCTTTCCTGAATCGTCCTTCCAGCCTCAGTAGCCTTGCATAGAAACCCCTACCCCCCCCCCCCCGAAACGGCTTCCTCTGTTCTGCTACCTTCTGCTGCTCACCGCCATAGCCCAAGCCTTGACTTGTTGCCGCTCGCGACACCGCAAAGCCACCGTAGCCTATCTCACATCAAACCACCCAAATCTGCGATCCAAATCTCACCTTTTGAAAGTCATGTCACCGTCTAACTAAGCCTAGCTTCCACCATCTGGAACTCATCCCAAGCCTTTCTCCCTCTCAGTCCCATTCTCCATCACTGATCTCTCAAGCCTTCTCTCTTTGGTTCTCTTCTATGTGAGTTAGAGAAAATTTTCCTAAGCTGCACCATGCACCGCCACGGTCCACCACTTCCCGCAGCTTCCTAATGGTTGTCTGACAACACCCTCACCCTTGTGCCTCTACTCGGCCTCCTTCTCCCTCAGATCTACCCAACCCGTGCCTAGATCCCTCCTTTAAGGCTCAACGCCGCCACCTACTGCCACCCTCCGCCACAAAGTTCCCTACCTTTACCCTCTGTACGTCGGATTTGCCACCCTTTAGTCTTCCCAGTCGTAGACTGCCCTTATTTCTTCTAGATCCGCCCCTGCCACTTTGCGCTACCACTGCCGCTGTCGTGCTCTGCCCCTCCAAATGCCCCTACAGTAAGCTTGTTTGCCACTCACCTCATATATTATTTTTAGGTCACATTCATATTTGACTAACCGCTTTTTCCATCTGCGCAGAGACTTGTGCACGCACACACCCACAGCTTTTCTCTTGGTCCAAGAGGGATACTTTAAGTCAACGCGCTTGATCATCCAGAATTACCCATTCGTGTTGTAAGTAAAACCTCGAACTGACCCTTGGAATACTAACATTGGAGAAATCATTAAACTATGTTTTTACTGCAATTTGGTTGTGAACTGTAAAGTGGCCGAGGGTCCTATGAAGTGTTGGGATAATAACTATAGTTGGTGATGAATTGTTGGTTGAGGGCGCCACATTTAAACTCCACATAAAACAAACAAACACAACCTCATAGGTCACTTACAACTCCATTACAATCCAAACCAAAGCTCACTTCACATGGTATATCAAACTACTTAGTTCATCCTGACATGCATCCGGCCACTTCACCACTACATAATCACCCCTTCACTTCACTTCACACAACCCAAACACAAACTTCACATTCAATAGTTATAGAAATTCTATCCATAATTTAACGTAATACCATACACATCCAATCACATAAACAAAGTAAGCTAGGAGAGATAAAGGGAATAGGGGTTATACCAAAACTTAAAGGGTTGGGTTGGATGGAAGTTGAACCAAAGGCTGTGTGGGGGAGATGTGGCTTGAGGTGTTGCTAAGGTGGTGCTTCATGGTTGTTGTTGTCATGCTTTTGGGGTGTGCATAGCTGGACTTGGTGTGGCGGCCTCACTTGGCCATAGTGGTGGTACTGGAGAGGGGACAACAGAGGGCTAGCGAGAGAGATAGAGGAACAAAGACGGTGTGAAAGAGAAAATAAGTGATCAAAGGGAAGCATATATCGATGACAGAGGAGTTTAGCGACAACCTAGTGGCACATGACGGCATGGGGCCAAAGACGAGGGCAGAGTAGAGGCTGAAAAAATGGTGTGGGGCTTGTCCTTCTAAACGGCGAGGGGTGGTGGTTTAGGTGTGCGGGAGGTGCTAGCGGAGGTGGAGCCAAGTTACATTGGTGTCGTGGAGGCTGTTTGGCTACCCGCTGCCTCTTGAGGAGGTGTCAACTGGGTGGCTGGACAACCATAGAGGTAGTGGCTAGCTGCATGCTCGTGGTGGTGCTGGGATATAGCAAGGCTGTGGCAGAGAGAGAGAGGAATTGAGGGAGCGAGATGCGAAGGGGAAAATAGGGAGGTCGTCGGAGGGAGGTCATCAAACTGAGAGAAGCCTACTGACGAGGGCATCACAATTGGTGGGTGCTTGTAGTGGCAAGGGCCATGAGGGGAGAGGGAGAGGGAGGCGGCATGATGGGGGGAGGGGAAGAAAAGAGGAAAGAGAGAGGGGAGGAAACTAGGGTTTTGGGCAATAGATCCTAGCCCTAAATCTTAGGGTTGATTTAAATCCAATGGTGGAGATAAATCCAACTGAAATAAAAGCCTAATAGAAAATAAAGAGTAAAAATAACTGCAAGGGGAAATGCACTCTTTATTCTTGATTCAAATAAATAATATTTTTCATCATCAAATAAAATGATGAGCTTTAATAAATATTTCTTAGGAGAAATAAAATCATCTAAATAAGTAGAGCTTTTTAACATAAAATAAAATAAAGCATATTAAATAATACTCTTAAAGAAAAAATCATTTAAATGAAATGATTTTCTAAACCGATATTATTTTTGAGGCTCCACAATTAAAGAGGCTGACTTAAAATTTTAGGCTTGGTCCAATAACACTAAAATACCACATTTAAATAATTTTGGACTTTTAAAATTTTTGGATGATTTTAAAATACTTGGCTCAATTTAAAAATCATCCGCTAGATTTAAAAATGAGAATTCGAGGCTAAAGACTTTTAGGCGAGGTCATGACCAACCCGAGAGGAAAAATGAGTGGTTGGTCACATGCTCGGCTTGGGGCTTAGCCAAAACATGCTTGCTCAGTTTAGGGCTTGTACTATATGACTCTTTCTTTCTTTCCTACTTACACTGATACATCATAACATGCTTAGGGTCTTAATGCATCAAGTGGAGTGGGAGTTTACTTAGGGAAAATCGAGACCTAACATGGATAGGGAGGACGAGAGGCATAGGGTTACAAAACCCTAATTCTCCTTGGCTTGTGGTCGGCCTAGGGGTGGTCTAACATGCCTTGATGGTTGGAACATGCAATGAATGTGTGGTTGAGACTCATGATGCCATGAGAATGGTGTAGTTGTGGATGGTGGTGTGCTTGACTATGGGGTGGTTAAACTCGTGACTTGTGTGTGATTGCTTAGGAAAATAGTGACTAATCTGTGACATATGTGTGTGTATGTGCTCGAGTAGAGGGTGGTTAACTCGTGACAGGTATGTGTGTGTGATGGTATGAGAAAATACAAGAGAAACTTACTTATGGAGTGGTGTGATACACAGCATGGGGAGGCCTGATGGTGGTGTTTGAATGTGTGGCTTGTGAAGTGAGTAGGGTGTGGCTTGAATTGGAGAGAAAGCAAGCGGTGTGCAACACCAACTTGATAGGTGAAGTATGTGTGTGTGTCTTCCGAGTATAGGGCCTATATAGAGTTTGTGGGATGAAAAGCCAAGTGGGTAAGACTCCTAGTATTGTGCCCAAGGGGAATCCGAAGCATGTTTGTTGTCTTAGTCATCCTAGGATTTTCGGATAGGGTTAGAAGATGTGATTTCCTTAGGAGTCTTAATGGCCTGGGACCATTTACTGGGCTAAGTCCAAACTTACTTTCTAAAACTAGAAACCATAGTCCTAGTGTAGCCCTAACTTTCCTAATCTAGAAACTTGAAAGTTCAGGGTGTCACAATCCCCCATCCTTATAAAGATTTGGTTCTCAAAATTCGGGCATAGCCTTGTTGAAAAGTGAAGGATATTTGCTCTTTATGTCCTCCTCTTGCTCCGAGGTGGCCTTGTGTATCGACCCGATCCAATATTATTAAGGATGAAATATGAATATTTTTATTGGGCCTAAATTATGTTTAATGGGCTAATATTTATAGAAAGCCCAATTGAGGTTTATCAAGTAATTTTGGAAAGGCCACGAGCCCACAAATTATTATGGTAAATTATTGGATTTTATTAGGCTCAATAATTAGGTCAAAGTTCAATTAATATTTATGGACTAAAATGGACCCAAACCTATTAGGTCCAAGGCCGGTTTGTCTGTAACTCTAAGTCATGCACACCTCCACCTTCCACTAGGGTTCACCCTCAATAGAGCTCTCTCTCAATAGGGTTATAACTCAACAATCATATTCACATTAAAATTCTTCAACCAGCATTATATAAGCCCCTGCTTCTCCTTTGTGAAAATCCAAGCTAAGAGCTACACATCACCATTCTCACCTTGACCGTAAGTTCTTCTTCCCCACTGATTTTATTCTTTCATGGCCACCTCAGTTGCTCGATTCTTGCCCACAGCCCACAATAGTTTCTCCCAAGCCACCCCCTTCTATCACCTAGGTTACAACCCCATTGTCACACCCCTACGACACCACGTGCTACCAACCACTGTAGCCCTCATCTCCACCGTGGAAACAACCCCAAATCACAAGCCACGTCCAAGCCTTCATGACACCCATCGCACAACATTTCCACAAAAAGACCAAGAAACACTCTGTCATAGTTCCACTGCAAGCCTCTGTTGGAAGGAACCAAGTCAACCAACTTCAAGCCACTCCTATCGAAGCACACACATGGACGGAGGGAACAACAACTAACGTCCTCTGTTTTCCTCAACAAAAATGAAGCAGTCTTGAAACTAGCTGCCTCCCCATCTCAGTCGAGATCCATCGTGGCCCTCCCGAGCTCAGCCTCATCAAGTCGTCCAACTCCGTCCAAACTAAAAGTCCTACTGAAAACCACAAATTAGTGCATGTGAAGCCTTCCAACCACGACAACGTTGTGAAGCTCTCTCTCTCTCGATTTCACTTATTTCTCTCTAGCCCACATCCAAGACATTGCCCAGCTCCACACCTTTCACCGATCCACATACCAGTACCGTTTGCCTAGCCATCGGGAATCACCTTAAGTTCCTCTCACACTCTACGTAAAGCCCTCTCACACTCTACATAATGCTTTTCTCCTATGTAACTCGATATCTAGGTTTTCATTTAGTTCTAATTAGACTTAATTTAAAGTGTTAAGGTGATTTAACTATTCAAGGAATTATATGAACATCAATTATTTGGAAAGACGATATTCAGGGTTATGAGAATTTTAGGTTTTAGGAAGTATAAGTTATTTTAGTATCTTAGTTTTAATTACAAAGTGCATATTTAATTAGAGATTTATGAAAATTATGTGCCTATTTTATAGGTGATCGATTTTGTGTCAGAAATATTGGGGAAAGTGTTACAAGGTAAGTAACTTGATCATAAATTAGGATTAGCATAAATTAGCTAGTTATATATCTTATTATTAAAGCTAGTTCTTTAGAAGCCAATGTTTATGTATCATGCATGTCATGATATTTGCAAGCATACCATTCATTATCCATGATCATATTTCATTCTGCATATTATAGTTATGTATGTATTATGTATGTCATATTGCATAAGATACGTAAGCTTTCATAAGATCAAGTATAAGATAAGATTAGTTTATATGGAGGCTATTTAGATGCATGGTACCAATGCGATTAATGGTTGGATGTGCAAGCCACAGACCTAAGTGTAGTCCACCATAGTATACTAGAATACTATTAGCGGTTCTCCTTATGGCAGCGAGATGTGGGACCGGTGCACAACCTTACACAAAGAGTTAAGTGTGTTGGCCAGTAAAATAAGTATGAATAGTCAAATAAGTCAGATAATCCAAGAAAAATAATGCATGACATAGTATATGTAGGAATAATAATGATTTTAAATTCTCAGCGTGAAATGTCTTGTGAAAAAGTTTATGTTTATTATGTTTACATTGTGATAGGTTTCTTATTGAGTCTTCGAATAATTTCAGTTTGTTTTATATTTTTAAACCACCCCATATCAGAATATTATGGAGGTGGAGCTGCAGGACAGGACTTGACCCAGGGAGGTGTGATAAAGGCCTAGATCATATATAATTTTTCAGTTATTATTTTTATTTAACAAAGTTTAACAAACTTTAGTAAGCCGCATAGTCTCTTTTATAATTTTAGTATTTTGAACGATTTGATTTATTATAAGGAATTTTTGTACTAGGTGCTAGGAAGAAGCAAATTTTAAGTCAATGTCACTGGTACACTCCGGCTTCTGTGATTTTTCTAAAAATGACGATGTTCTTAACTGTGGGGGAGCAAGGGGTTACACCTTGTGTTCCAAATTATTGTTTCATCTTACTCTCACCATCTAGATCGTTTGTTGCACAATATATATTCCTCCATTCCAGAATCTTTATGGGCATTTCCTTATACGTGAGGTCTTCTTAGACTCCAAGTGAATCATATTCCAATATGCATGAAGGGTCGGAGAAGTATTTTCGCAACATAGAGACATGGAATACATCATGTATTGTTGAAAATTGTGTGGTAACGCTACTATAAGCTACAACTCCAACTCTTTCTAATATCTCGAATGATCCAATATATCTCGGGCTCAACTTGCCTTTCTTACCAAATCTTATTACTCTTTTTATACCAGTTGTTCTAAGGAATACTTTGTCTCCTGATTCAAATTGGAGTTCTTTGCATCTATGGTCTGCATACCTCTTGTCTTTCCTACACTGCTAACAAACTTTTTCGTATCATCACTATCTTGTCACACATAGTTAGAGTTAGCTCTGGGCTAAATGTCCTTCTCTCGCCTACCTTGTCCCAATACAAGGGCGATCGAAACTTGCACCCATACAACACCTCATACGATGCTGCTTCAATGCTCCCCTAATAGCTGTTGTTTTATGCGAATTTGATCAGTGGCATGTACTTAGCCCAACTCCGTTTGAAATCTGATGTACATGCTCAGAGCAAGTCCTCTAAAATCTAAATGGTCCTCTCTGACTGACCATTCATCTAGGGATGAAAAGCTATGATGTACGTTAACTTCGTTCCTGACTCCTTCTGTACACTTCTCCAAAACCCTAAGGTGAAATGAGCATCTTTGTCTGACACTCTTTTGGATGGGACTCCATGAAGTCTAATAATTTCCTTAACATAAAGTTTTGCCAATTACTCTACCGGATATGTCATTTGTAAGGCAATGAAGTGGGCCGACTATGACAGTCTATCCATGATCACCCACGTTGAATCCTATGAGGACTGCACTGAAGCAAGGGAAGAGATCCCCTCCCAAGGATGAAAGGTAGGTGACGAGGAGATAGTTGGGTGAACAAAGTGCAGCTAGTCTAGGATAAGGGTGAGTAGAACTATGTAGAAAGTCTGACTGACAGGGTCCAACACCTAGTGATAAAAATATTTTTTCACCATGTGCCAAGAGTGCAAATAATGTGCTAACCATACCAGCGTGAGCAACGGCCAAGGAAAACCTTGATGCAGATGTGGGAACTCTCTGAGATAAAACAAAGGTGCTCAAAGGGCAGCAAGTGTGTATACATAGGGTCATACTCCATAAGACATGTCACGTCTAGAGTGAGCGTGAGAAAAATTATTATGAACCTGCAAGCCATATTGTCTGACCCCAGAGATATGGTCTAGTACCACATGGGAGACCCTTATTAGGGGAGGACTGTGGGATTTGACTTAAGGCAAACTATAGAGGATGTGCACTCCTTGTTCCCCATCAGTCTCTAACATCTTGCAATGCTAGAGGACAAATAGATGGCCAAGATCAAAGGTCTCTCATTCAAGAATATCTAGAGTTTGATAGACATCAGATCTAGGGTTGATAGTTCCACAATATAAAAGGTATCGGACAAAAGTTAAAATCTCATTTTTAAGATCGTTAAGTGTTACCCTTTCATTTAATCAGAGTCTTGAAGAAAGCAAACGATTTTGAGGCATGTGATGGAAGGCTCGACACCTGTGCTACTATAATATTAGAAGTACTATTCAAGTAGGTTAACTCCTACAACCATACTGGGAATTTGAGGTAATTTTTTGTGAGTATGTTCTAAGTTCAAGGTTTTGCATATTCTATAACCCACCAACATTCTTGCATGAAAATACATTTTCTTCATTACCTTTACATTTTGATTTTGAGATGATGAGTTTGGATGTTGTGATTTGATGATGACGAGGTTTTCAAGTATTGAGTCTTACCATGTGTCACTAACCATGGACTAGTTGAGGAGTCCTCACGCCATTCCTACAGCATGTACCATGAGTTTTATACGGATAGAGTGATTCTCCTTGATGATCGGGGTGGAACATTTTCGTATTGGCCTCAATTGATAACATGGGCAGAGAGAGTCCCTAGGTTGATCATGCATGGTGTACTTATGTATGTTGACCGAGTAGAGTGATTACCCATGTCGAAAGGTGGAGTAATTTCTGGTCGATATGTAAGTAATGGGATAATGTTGATTTGATGTGAATTGATGAAAGGGTGATTCCTCAGGTTAATAATGACTGCATATTAAGATTTGCTCAGAGGGTGATTCATCGTCATGCTTATATATTTGAGATTTATTTTGAGTGTGATTCCTTGCTTTAACTATGAATACATATGTTTTTACTTGGAGGGTGATTCCTCGCCATGCATAAATATAATGTGTTCCTAGATTTATTTATATGAAATAGTGCATGCATATCCATTTCCATTGTCTCTCATTAATAGTACTATCGTGGGTTTTAACCTACTAGAATTTCTTACAAGTCTCATGGTGGTGGTCCCACCAGTAGTTTCATTTACTAAAAGTCGTAGAGATCTTGATTTAGCCGAGGAATAGTTTCTTGCAAAAGAAGGATCAGCCCCACCCGAGGTGTACATACGGAGTCTTGGCTTCGATTAGTAGATATTTGTTTTTGTTAAGATTTATATTTTAGTTAGGAAACAAATCATGTATGGTTCGTTGTATTATGATGTAAGTGATGAGTTAATAACAATGTACAATATTATTTAGGAAGAAGTGACGATGACATATGGATATTACTATTGAATGATAATTTTTATTAGTACAATTCACCTTGTTCTCGACTAATCCCTTGACTTATTTATGTTGCTATAACACCCCGCCTAAATTACCCATTAGGATTAACCCTTAATCTCCCTTATAATAAGCTTATAATACTATATTATATTTTTGGGCTCTATATTTGTTTTTAGCATAAGATTTATTATTATTATTATTATTATTATTAAGGGAGTTTGACTTGTTTTACTCATTAACCTAGGCATGTGCAAAAACCTGTTTGGCCTAATTCGTCCACTTGACCCTACCCGACCCGCACCGAAAAATCAGTTTTAATTACATCTCGGCTTCGACCCGTACAACCAGCCTCTTAAAACACGAAACCCTAGCCACCCACATCCCACTTCCCCACTTCTCTTTGCATCGCCTCCGTTCCCCCCCTCCCCACTTCTCTTTGTCACGACGCTATCATCCACAACCCGAGACTCTGGAATGATTTACTTGGACCGATGGACGAGGCGTGGCGAAAGCTACAAGTTTTACTAGGAGAGAATCAATGGATCGTTTTGTTTGCTTCGTTCGGTTTGCATCGACTTCTCTTCTCTTCTCCTCCTTCTGATGTTCAAGTTTTGGTATTTTCGTCTCTGCTTTTCCTTTATTTTTTACCTCATTTGCTTTCTCTGCTTTCACGGGCGGTGGGCCTTGTTGACTATGGCATTCAGTGGCTTATGATTACCAGTATCATCACGTTGCCTTACATTTCGAATAAGACGATGATACGTTGATGGGTCTTCCTGCTTTGTTACATATGCTTAATCTGAACATTTTGTCTTGATGCCGTTTAACAAGGATAAAGCATGTTTCTTTTTTCCTTTTCAATAATTGTATGCTATGGGAATCTTCGATTGATACCGTGTCTCTGTGCAAAAACCCGATATTTTCGAAGTAGTCGATTCTGGGTATAAGCTTTTCTTCGACACTAGTGGAAAGCAAATACGTGTGCTTGTTTGACTTGGAGATGCCGATACTTAGAGGCTAGTCAGTACACACCCAAAGTTCAAACCAACTACTGCCAAATTAAAAATAAAAATAAAAAACCGGGTCGAACTCGACTAGAAACTGTCTATGCGGGTCGAGTCGGGTCGGTCCAAAAAATGTGCGGGTTGCAGGCCTACATTAAACTATGCACTTATGTCATTAGTGGTTAAGCTTAAGGGTTAAGCATGGGTGGTTTAGTAAGCAAGCCTATTATTACTACACATAAGGCCCTTAAACCTTTAAAATGTTATGGGCTAAGACTTAGAAGTCTTGAACCAAGCCTTATAAGAGTTTAAGTCTTTGTGGGATAGTCTTAGAAAAATTTGGCCCAAGTGAGAGGAAGACATAAGGCCATTTGGGTCTAACTTGGTGTTAGCATTGACTTATGGTCCATTTATGATAAGACAAGTCTTTCAAGCCCCATCTTTGTGGATTTTGAGGCCTCTCATGACCTCTTAAAATCTGGAACCAAGGCATCCCATCAACTCACACCCAAAGCCCATAAGTCATACAACTCCCACTCATTGCCTTTTTAAGGCCAACAAGGCCCAAGGCCTTGCCATGCATTTTCACACTTCTATTTGAAGCCCACATACACCATGCCATTGGTTTCTTGAAGCCCATATTGTACCCCATGCCCCTAAGGATTTCCTTGGACCCAAATTAAGTTTTGAACTTGGATTAAGATCATTAATCAACTTCCACATGATTAGTGATCTCTAAAGCCATGTTTTAAGCTTAATTTCCTTTTTAGTTATTTTTTGCCTTTTTTATCTGAACCCTATTATTTTTATTGTTGTTTTTCATCTTTCTTAGACTAAATTAGAATTTTAGTCTTGATCCAACACATGTCATTAGAGGCAAAGACATGTCATTGCACCATCACCACCAATCGACTCACATATGCACTTCCATGTGCATTGCACTAAATCAGCCCCCATAGCCCATGCCAATTCCATCTTATTTTTAGTTTCAATCACACCTCATTTCATCCCTTTAGAATCAGACCAAGATTTAGACAAAATGGCCCAAGGAACAAAAACAAAAGGACCTAACCGATCCCATTAAAAGACTTGTTGAAGCCAAGCCGAATGGCTTAGTGTTTCTCCTCTTCCTTGAGCCTTTCCCACATGCCAACTCCGTTTCCCACCAATCCCTAGTGAACCCTCAAAGCACTCATGAGCTGCCAAAGAGAACCCAAACCAATTGGCAAGGGATGGAGGTTGAGCATGTCACGACAGAACCACCATCACTTTATTTCTCTTCCATTTCCTACTCATTTATGATCACTTGGCAGCCAACCAAGCATCACTTCTTCACCTGAAAAGCCATCAAAATGTAGACTTTAGATCTACAAAACAAATCCAAGAAGATGAGACAAATTAGTGGTGAAATATGGCCAGCTTTGGAAATCCCTACCCGGTGACATCATGGCATGACTTCATGCCTTGGTTTTAATTTTTCTTTTCTTTCTTCTTTCTGCACCACGGTATCCCATCACCCAAAGGTTCATTGCAGCACCTGAACTTGATGATATCATGGTGTTATAGGGCACTTTTCACTGCACAAGGATGACACACAACCAGTTTTGGTGGCACTCATTACCCACCGCCCACTTCCACCAATCCCACACCCCTCCATCACTGTGCCTCTCTTCCCTCACTCCCCTTTTGAAGCCTATAAAAACCCCCTCCACTCCCTCATTTCTCCACACCTCTTCTCCAAGCTTTCTCTTGAGATCTTCAGAGCTTCTCCTCCCTTAGTGAGCCATAGATTGAAACAGAATGGGGTCTTGAGTGTTCTTGGGAGTTTTTTAGTGTTATTATCTTGGCAGCTTTAGAAGGCCATGAAAATTGTAAGTTTTCTTGCCCTAGATCTTAGTTTGCATGTTAGGTTTGCTTTCAAGTGTTGAAGTGATTTTTGGTGAGTTTAGAAAAAGTTACCATACTTAAATCAAAACCGAGTCCATTAAAGTTGGATTAAGTGTTTAAATTGTTTTAAGGTGAATTTTAGCTATGGCATGTCTTAGCATATTTTGATATGAATTATTAATGTCTTAGAATGATTTGTGAAGGTTTAAATTTGAGGTTGAAAGCATGCCATGATATATCATAATTCTATCTTATGTTGATCATCCAAGCATGCACGGTTTTGATTAATTTATGCTTGACTTATGAAGTTTTGAATTATTTTACTTAGGCTTGAAATATAATATGAACATTTAGAAAATCTTGTGATTGGGATAAAAAGGGAAATGCATAATTTAATTCCAATTTTTGAAACTTTTCTTGATGAAAAAGTCTAAGAGATATCATGCATGCTTAAGGACTAGTTTAATAGAGATTAAGGTTTTTTAGCCATAATTAAGTGTTGGATTGAACTTGTTCATCCAAAATTAAGTTTTTAACATGCCATTAGGGGTTTTAGTAATTATTTTTAATAAAATAAATTGAATATGCATGCATTCATAAGGGTCAATAGTTGAAATTACACTTAGGCATTAACTAGAGTGCATGCCACGGGTTGAGTGTTTTTGAACTAGTTCCACTTTGATTTTTGGAATTCCAAGGGCATAGATGGCTTTAAAATATGTAAACTATGAGGTATATGAAATTTGGTTAAATTTGGGGTTGTGGCGCCCCAGCCCCTGCTTGGGATTGGACAGAGACTGAGACGTCGAGACATATAGCACGTGGCTACACACCCCTCGTATATGACAGATAATATGCAATGCACTTAAGTACACTAGCAGTATACAATGGAATAATAATAAAAGTCAGATAATCTAAGCAATGCGATAAGCAATTGCAAAATACATGGTACCGTTACTTAAACAAAATACCCAACATCATCGTTTTCCCAAAACATGCATCATACAAATATATAGTATCCCAAAAGTATAGAGTAATTTTAAATCTCCTGAAAGACGGGACCTTCACAAAAGATACCAAGTCTCAAAAACTCAAGATAAGCATTTCCTCCTATGGGAAATGGGGTCCCAACTTTGTCTTCTTTTTTTTTTTTTAATCCATCAAAAGGGCTCAAGTTTCACTCGCTTCTCTAAGGTCCAATCCTTATCCCGATTGTTGCACCATTTGAATTCCTCAATAAATTGGAGTATCTCGGTAATCGCTTGGTCAATAGTCTCAAGGCGCTCCAAGATGGAGGGCTCAGGCGAGCTTGTGACCATCTTAGGCACAACTTCTACCATTCTGGTTGGGGAATGGTAGTAGAAACAACCATAATGAGATTTCGAGAAATCTCAATAAGTAAACACGCAACACACAATAATTAACACAAGCATACAAGAGGTATATCATGAAATGTGTGTATGGACATGCACTTGACATATGACTTGACCGGAACTTGACTTATGTATTTGACCATTTTCAAAAGACTTGTAACAGAGATATTGACATTTTCAGAAAACATCTTTGACTTTCTTTTTTCACTTTTATCTTAATCAGAACTTGTCTTATTAGAACATATCATAAGATTTTCATCGAGTGATCCTTATCATATCATGAGATTTTTATCAAGTAATCCATAACATATGAGCTATTGTTCTTGTTCAGAGGGTGGACACAACACGGTTTCCCTTTGCACCACATGTTCCTGCTAGTTGTCGCACCATCAACGGTCTGTACACTGTGATGAATACGTTATAAACAGAGTCATTTCATATTAACTCAACAATACTTCGTCAGGTTACATGCCTTATGCACCCATTAGCGTTAAGCGCTTTCTCGCTCCGACATTCTATAAAAAGAATCCATTCGAGGCACATCGACAATTCTTTGAAATTACCACTCCATTCTTAAGCACTCCAGAGTGGATAGAGGAGTTCCACTAAGACATTCCCCTACCCTAGCATTTGGGGTCGTGATAAAACTTTTTCAGACACTTTTATTTGAAATCACTTCTCCCAAATGCATGTGACATGAGACTTAAGACTTACACATTCTTGTACTTGACATATGGCACATGAGATGTCGTGCATGAGATAATCAAGTGTAACATGTTTGAATCATGACATAGTGACATAGAATATATGAGATATCAAAACACATATATGGAACTACGAGAACGAGTCTTGGCCGAAACATCCAAGTGCAAAATCTTGAGAAAACATCACTTTAATATATTACAAACTTGGAGCATATTGTATGGGAATCATTGAATAATGAAACCAAGCATGAAATCATGGTGTTTGACTAAGATCCGAAACTTCTAAAACATGCTATAGCCAAATCATCAAGTCAAATTGTCAACATTATTCTTAACAAAACCAAAACATATAGAGGTTGTTCTTGTTATTTTTCATCACAAAACGAAACATATGATTCCTTTCATAGACATGTTCAAAATCATATTAGAATATTCAAACAAAGAAGCAAGACATAAAAAGCAAAACAAAGATAACATGAGACGAATCTACACAAACATATACGAGCATTAACAAAGAGTAAATTGAGTGTAATTACAAAAATCCACGAAATGAAATAAAAGCAATCTGTAAATTGAAATAGAACTCATTAGGATGAGTGTTTCAAAACCCTAATCTATGTTCTTGAGTGTGTGAGGGTTTCTAGGGTTATCACTAAGTTTAGAATACTCGGCCCTTAGAGTTTCTAGGTCAAGAAACCCTTTCATTTCACTTGTCTTCATCCAAAACATGAAATGGAATAAGAACATATGAAGTTGGCCGAAACCATGGAGGATTAGCACCTTCCAGCATTCAGCTTCAAGAGTTCGTAGGAAACTCTAATTCACTTTTTATAAAAACGTGTAGAAAACGTGTGTTTTTCCATATTTGAACTCCTTTGAGATTCAAATCTCGTCTTGAGTTAGAAAGGTGATATGTGTGTGTAAAGACTAAGAGAAACTGAGTCCTCACCGTGGTTTCTCCTTGAGAATGCTGAAATCCTCTCTTGTAACGAATCTTCCTTGTTTGGTTGGAAAGAAAGTGTGAGAATCTTCAAGTGAGAGTTTGAGAATTGTGTGGAGAAGAGGAGGACTCATGCAAATTCAAAAAATAGCCAAGAGGAAAAGCCCATAGGCATGTGGCTCTTCCTTTTTATAGAACTCTCTTCTTCTTCCTATTGGTTGCCTCAAAGACAAATGGCAAGTGTTTCTTCTTCCTTTTTCTCCTTTGCCGAAAAGACTCTTAGAATCCTATCTTGGATTGCATTGGGAAGAGACATGCATGGGTGGCATGTAGGGCTTTCTCTCCCTTGGCTGAAACCCTCATTTTTCACTTTATGCCCTTCCTTTTTCTTAAGCAAGTGAATATTCTCCAATGGTACTTGTGTAATACACTCCATGCCTCTTCCTTTTCCCAACAAGCAATTGGCATGAGTGACAAGTGGCATAGGCGTGTGCCTTGCCCATTGCCACCCACTCATTTCCACTTCTTCCTACTTTGTTGCTTCGTCTTCCTCTTGCTTCTTCCCAAGGTGACCATTAATGTACCATTAGTCCATTTTGTAACTAAGTGACAAGTAGCAAGTGATGGTTATGCTTGGGATAGTGGTGGCCGAAATTATAAAGGTAGATTAGTCCTTTGTGCAAAAGTACTTTCATCTTTTCTTCTAGAAGCTCATTGCATGGTAGACACTTGGCAAAAATTGAAGATATTTTGAGTGTGGGCCAAATTTCAAAATTCCCTTGTGTCCCTTCGATTTCTCATGCAAATCACTTGGAAAATCCCCTTTTGTCTTCCCTAGGCTCCCTTTTCCAAGAACATCTACCCTGGAACTCAAATCTTTGCCAAAAGATGAGGTGTAGGCATGTGGGGAAGGAGCTTGGCCGAAAATCCCTTAGTCTCCCTAGATCATCTTGTCATTTGATTCTTCTAGAAGCCTCGTGCATGAATTACAAATGGCAAAACCCAATAGGGTAGGCGTGCAAGCCATCCCTTGGCTTCCCTACACTTATCTCTCCCCCCTTAGTCCACTATAATGACTAGACACATAGTGCCTCTCATGTATGACACATGGCACTGGTAGCAAGGGTTTGGGTCATGGGCTTAGGTTTCCTTATAAGGGTCAAAATTCACAAGGCTTTTTAGGGTTAGCAAAATCTAAGGTCTGTTCTTAAAACTAGAAATTCTAAGGCCCTTAAATAACTATGGCAACTAAATAATTTACAAAAATGCTTAGTCAAGCTTGGGTCATCACATTGGTTTATTTGCAAATAGTGACAAATTAGGGCCTTAGTGGCAATTTTTAAAAGTTTAGGAGTATTTTGTAAGTATCTATTTTTGAAACCTTTTGATTATTAACATCTTCCAGAGTAGTCCAAATCCTAACTTAGTACAACTTTGATTGTAGTCACTATGACTTTTTCAAACTTAGGTAGTTTGTAAGTTGGCTTCTAACTT
This sequence comes from Juglans microcarpa x Juglans regia, assembly GCF_004785595.1. Classification (NCBI taxonomy): domain Eukaryota; kingdom Viridiplantae; phylum Streptophyta; class Magnoliopsida; order Fagales; family Juglandaceae; genus Juglans; species Juglans microcarpa x Juglans regia. The sequence continues at coordinate 28,699,776 of NC_054596.1, read as the reverse complement.
AAACATTGATAAGTTATTTATGATTTATTAATAAATACGACATTCATGTTATAATTTTCATTTTGAGCATGAAACATCATGTTATATGATCCATTGAGTACATGACTACTTGCTTACATGACATGTGAAATTTTCACCATTTTAGCATATTGCATAAAAATGTCATTTTCACATGAAAGCTTGCTACATATGCACATATCATGAACTATATTTTTCAAGCATAGCATGAAAATATTTTTTGTCACAACCTCAAAGACTAGGATGAGGAATTATCCTAGTGGAACTCCTCTGTCCAATTTGGAGTGAGTAAAAGTGGAGTGGTAACCCCTTGTTGACAAAGAACAGTCAATGGGCTTTGAATGGGTTCTTTCTAAAGAATGTTAGAGTGAAATCAAATGTTGTGACACTTATGGCTAGTGAGTGTACATGTTACGATGTTATGATGATATTATATTATGTTATCAATGCATTGAGAACGAGTCTGCAGACAACATAGTTTCAACATGAGTTGTATTACGGTCACTAGCAGGTACTCACAGTGCATATGAGAAACTGTGATGATACCATACGTTATGATGTTAATATTATGATTAAATGTGAATTGCTAATAATAATGAAATGTTGTGATGAAATATATGTTTTTTACAGTTAAAGTGAAAAATGTTCTCTGTAAGAAAATGTGTCTCAGTTTTCTGAAAATATTGAGGAATTTGGACGGGAGACATATACTATTCTTTCTACATCTCATGCATTTCATATTTATCATTCATCATGCATTATTTATCTTTATGTTGGTTGTCTAACTTACTGAGATTTCAGTAAATCTCACCCCTTGTGAACCCATTATCATTCCACTAAGAATGATAGAAGTTGTGTCAGGACCCGACGATGATGGACCAGTGGATCCGATTGATTGAAGAGAAGTTGGATCTCAACAAAAGATTAGACCTCATCTTCATGTTTATAGCCCTAACCCTTCGTGCATTAGAACACATGAAGCAGATGATTTAGCCATAGAGACTTATTATCAAGAATAGTTGTACTAAGATTATGCTATCTTATGATTTGAACTTATGATAGTTATGAATGACATTGGGATGTTGTTGTTTATTCTGGCATAAGTTTTATTTAGTTACCCATATTCCATTGTAGTTATTGCATACTGCTAGATGTATTTATAGGATGCATTGCATATTAATGGAGATCTTGCAGCAAAAATTGGATCTAATGCACGTGCCTCACATGATTTGAAGACTGAAGCAGAATGGCACATGAGATAAGGGAAAGAAATCCTAAAGGGTCCCATGCTCGATAGAAATAAGACCGCTGTTTGGATGGAGATAGTGATTTGGTAAACACAATTTGCTAGATGACGGAAACCATGAAGTAGCAATAGGAGATATTCCTGAGGCAAAACCAACAGCAGCCACACCTGCATGTTGAAATGCAGGAGAGCAGAGCTTGCTTGTATGAGAAATTTCTAATATACAGTTACCCTAGTTTCATGGGAATCGAAGGACCCATTACAGCCAACAAGTGGCTACTAGATCTCGATAGGACCTCTGAGATCAGTGGATGTACAGAAGAGAAAAAAGTACAGTATGCAGGGCTAAAGGGAAAAGTTGGTATCTGGTGGGATACCAAAAGGCAACTGCTGATAAGGAAATTGGACAATATCACTGCTTTAACCTGGGATAGGTTCAAAGAAAGTTCGAAAATCGATTCTTCCCTAAATCAATGAAGACCCAGAAGACTCAAGAGTTTGCTACTTTGGTACAAGGCAATCTCACAATAGAATATATGCTATGAAATTCATGGAGCTGGGAAGGTTCGCTCTGCATCTTATTGCCACTGAAAAGATGTAGGCCCAAAAGCTCCAAGGAGGACTGCAATCCCGGATTCGCAGTTACATAGCCGGGTGTGATAACTTGAACCTAGTTAGATTTCATCCGTATTTTTTTCGTTGCCTTAACATTATTTTAGGGCCATGAAAGTTAGGTCTAGATCTATAGAGGCCTTGGACTTGTAGTTTAGTATCCAAAACCCAAGAGAAAAGGCCACTCAAACCCCTAGATTTCGGCCAACTAAGTGGGCTTGAGCCCAAAAATCATAGAAGAGCCATAGGGACATGCCCAGGCCATGAGGCTTGTGCCATTTGTCATGCATGTAAGGCCCATGAACCTGGACATGTTAATGGGCTAAAGGGAGAGAGAGAAAAGTGTTTAGGAAGCCAAATGAGGCATGCACGCCAACCCTAGTGATAAGCCTTTTAGTTTGCCACTTGTCTTTCATGCAAGAAGGCTTTTAGAAGTAGGAAATGATGGGATGACCTAGAGAAGGCCATAGGCCACTCAGCCAACTCACCCACACACACACCCCATACCATTTGGTAATTGTTTGAGTTCCAAGAGGATGTTCATGGGAAGTGGCACCTAGGGAAGATATAAAGGAGATCTTTTCAAGAGATTTTCATAGGGAAGCCCAAGGGACAAAGGGATTTTCGGATTCCCTCACCCACATGCCCACTCAAGTGCCTTTTCTGATATTTTGTTACTTTTCAAACATGCACTAGAATAGGAGTGTTTCTAGAAGGAAGAGGAAAGGACTTGTGCATAAAATGACTATCCTAGCCCTAGACTTTCAGTCACTACACTCAAGGACACACACCCATATACCACATGTCACATTAGGGTTACAAAGGAGAGCCTTAGGTATTTGAAAAGGTCATGTAGGGAAGAAGCACTAGAAGATGAAAGATCTTCATGGGAATTTAAGAGGGAATGGACAGCAAAGAGACATACACAATCCTATGCCATGTCTCACACATGCAAGCATGACTTTTTAAAAAATGAAAGGACATTTAGCTAAGGGGAGAAGTTACACGCCACTTATCCTTCATGCAGTTGATCACTAGCAACCAAGAAACTACTCTTCTCTATATTCAACGAAGGGCCACGGCACCAAACCAGAAGGAATCTAGGGTGAGGACCTCGTTTTCTTATATTTTCTTCACACTACTCACATCTCACTCAAGGAGATGACAGGATCTCCAAAGAGCTAGAGATTTTTGAAGGACTCACATGATTTCAAGGTTATTTCATATTGGAATAACCTAGAGTTTTCCAAGGAGGGGAGAAGCCGAAACTTTGAGGACTTATATCCTCTAGACAATTGGCCAAACACACACACACATACACTACTCACATGTTCATGACCTAGCCATGGTTACATGAACTTGAAGGGTTTTAAGTTCAAAAAATCCTATAGCTGAAAGGTTGAGGTATTTCCAAGAGCAAGTGACGAACCCTAGAAACCTCAAACACTCATGCATACGGATTAGGGTTCAAAACCCTTGTTCTAACAAGTTGTACTTTCGTTTACAGCTTGCTAGTGCTTTCTTGATGGATTTTTATAAGTAATCACTCAACTTAGGTTGGTTAACATGTGTATATATTTGCATAAAATGTTTTCTTTGTTATTATTACTTTTGATTGTTATTCTATGTTTTACTTGGTTGAATACTCTAGTGTGATTTTGTATAAGATCATGAAAAAGGTTATATGTTTCGGATCCATGTTGAAAATGCCATGATTCACAAGCAATGTTTTGGTTTTGCTTGAGGTTATGTTGGTATTTGCCATGAAGATTCGGTTATTGCAGGGTTAAGTGTTTCAGTTTCATGTGATGTTGTCATGATTTTATGCTTTGATTCACCCTTGCCATGATCTTTATCTATTATGCTTCAAGTTTGGAACATAATAAAGTGAAATTTCTCCATGTTAATATGCCTTTGATGTTTCTGTCAAGTCATGTTCTTCTATGTTCATGAAGTTGTTTTGATATTTCATCTGTTCTATGTTATCTTCCATGATTTGAATTTGTTACGCTTGATTATTTCATGTGCATTTCATGTGTCACATGTCAAGTGTAAGAATGAGTATGTCTGAAGTCTCATGTGTTCTAGGGTTGAGAATTCCGAACTACCTATTTCTGAGGCACTATACCTCATTGACGAGATGAAGAGATTAAGGAATCGGGACAATGATCGATTTTTGGAGAAAAGAAAGAAGCCCGACTAGTTTGTGAAAAGTTTTCTTGTGCCAAGAAACACGTTTGGATTTCTAATGATTTAAGGCCTTTTGTGATTGGTCCCTTTGTTTTGGGAAAGGTTTCCTGTACTCATGTTTTGAGAAATAATGAACATATCTTTTACTGGTACTTTTGAAAAATATGATATGTTAAGGCAATGTTTGAGTTATAATTAGTCTTACAGTACCATGTGCTAAGGCAACTGCTTTATGTGTTGCCTAGTCCTATACGAACTTTAGATTTTTCGTTGCGTTATTTATTGTATACTACTAGTATACATAGGTGCATTTCTTCTTATCTGTCATATACGAGGGTATGTAGCCTTGTGTTGCATGTTCCGGCATTTCAGTCACTATCCAATCTCAAACAGGGGCTGTGGGCACCACACCGGGTTTCGCATCAACAATTTCTAGGAGTTAGTTAATGTGGCGGCGATAATAGAAGTGGAACAATGAAGTGAGGCAGCCCAGATTAACCTAGAGTGAAAAAATGATTCTTCTTTCTTTGCATGAGGGAATAATGCCAAAATGAGGATTATACAGGGAGCAAACAAGGGTGAAGGCATTATGACAGCCCCACCTACTAACTGTAAGAAGTGCGGAAAGAATCACGGTGGAGAATGTCGAGTGGGTTTAGGAGTATGTTTCCAATGCGGTCAACCACAACACATGACTTGGGAGTGCCCTTAGAATGCACAAGGCAGAAGGAACACTCCTAACAATTAGCCCAATTAGAAGCCGCTGCCCAAGCTCGTGTGTACGCTATCACCCCTAGAGAGATAAACGAGGAGATTCCTAAAGATGAAGAAGCAAGAGTCATCACTAGTATTTTTCTTTAAGTACCCCTCTTTAGAAATTAGATGCTAAGTATTTGGTAGTTGATTACCTTAGGTAAAATCCCGCTATATGAATATACGGCTTGTGCTTTGTTTGACTCTGATGCTACGAGGTCTTTTGTGTCCGCGGCGTTTGCACGCACATGTAACTTGCCGACCCAGATGTTACCTCAAGCTATAGTAGTATCAATTCCTAATGGGAGCATGGTCACCTGTACCCATGTATTGAAAAACTACCCACTAAGCCTAGAAGGAAGCTTGATGGAAGCCGACTTGATCGTCTTCAACCTATTAGGATTTGACATTATACTAGTGATGGATTGGTTATCCAAACACTATGCTAGGATAGATTTCTAGATCAAGGAGATTATCTTCGAAACACCAAAAGATGGACAAATCCATTATACGGGAGGGACTGTGAAGGCTACCCCCTCTCTAATTTCAGCTTTGCAAGTAAGGAAGTGCGTCGCTAGTTGTGCCACGTCCTACCTAGCATTCATAGTGGAAGCTTATGATAGTAGTAAGGAGATTCAAGTGATACCTATAGTTAAAGACTATCCTCAGATTTTCACAGACAATCTTCCCAGATTACCCCACAATAGAGAAAAAAAATTCATTATAGAGCTAAAACCTACTACAACCCTTGTCCATAAGGCACCTTATCGTATGACCCCTTTAGAAATGAAGGAACTGAATGAGCAAATAGAAGAACTACTGGAAAAAGGATTCATTTGGCCTAGTTCATCATCTTAGGATGCCCTAATTCTCTTTGTAAAGAAGAAGGATGGGTGTTTAAGGATATGCATTGATTATAGGGAATTGAACAAAGTAACGGTTATGAAAAAGTATCTGTTACTGCGTATCAATGACCTGTTTGATCAATTACAAGGAGCATCGGTGTTCTCGAAGATAGACTTAGTGTCTGGTTATCACCAACTCAAGATTAGAGAAGAAGATATCCCTAAAACGACGTTTAGAACCAGATACGGACACTATGAATTCTTAGTAATGTCCTTTAGTCTAGCCAATGCCCCTGCAACATTCATGGATATGATGAACAGAGTATTCAAACCCTACCTAGATAACTTTGTTGTCGTATTCATTGACGACATATTGAATTACTCTCGGAGTAAGGAAGAGCACAAACAACATCTCTGTTTGGCATTGGAAAGGCTGAAAGGACAGAGGTAGTACGCCAAATTCAGTAAATGTCAATTTGGCTCAAGGAGGTAAAATCCTTAAGGCATGTGATCTCGAGCCAAGGAGTGACAGTTGATCCCAGCAAGATCGAGGCTTTGGTAAATTGGAAGTGTCCAACTAGAGTGCATGAGATTCGAAGTTTCTTGGGATTAGCTGGTTACTATCAGCTATTCGTGGAAGGATTCTCCAAGCTATCAGGACCACTTACTGCCCTAACCAAGAAAAACACTAAGTATATTTGGACAAAAACATGTGAGCAAAGTTTCATGGAACTCAAGGAAAGGCTCACAACCGCACCAGTACTAGCCCTGCCTGAACCCCATGAGCCTTACGTAGTATTCAGCAACACATCCAACTTAGGACTTGGATGCATACTCATGCAAGGGGAGCAGGTTGTCGCCTACGCTTCACGGCAACTGAAAAACCATGGACAAAATTAACCCACCCATGATTTTGAGCTTGCCATTGTAGTTTTCACCATGAAGATTTGGAGGCAGTACTTGTATGGTGCAACTTGCGAGACCTACACTAACCACAAAAGCCTCAAGTACTTATTCAATCAGCAAAATTTAAATACAAGACAGAGGTGGTGATTGGAAACGATTAGCGATTACCAGTGTGAAATCAAGTATCACCCTAGTAAGGCTAACGTGGTAGCAGATGCGCTAAGTCGAAAGTCATGAAAAGATGATCCCTCTAAGTCACTCCTACACATCATGAGAAGTTTATTGATTAAGGATCTTCATCCTGATGCATCTCTCACCACAGTACAATAAATTGTACATGTAGAATGAAAGGCAATAAAGAAGTGACAGATGGAAGATCCCAAATGGGCAGAGATCAGGTAGAAGGTAGAGAGGTAGGAAGGACCAGAAGGATTCACCCTCATGAATTATGGATTGTTATACTACCAAGATCGGAAGGTGATTCCAATTGATCCAGAGATCAAGGATAAGATACTAAGAGAAGCATATCAGACAACATACATGACTCATCTAGGAATCACAAGGATGTATCGGCATCTAAAGCGACACTTTTGGTGGGAAGGCTTAAAGAAGGATGTAGTGGAGTGTGTTAATAAATGCTCTGTTTGTAGAACAGTCAAGGCAGAACATCAAAGACTCACTAGTGAATTGCAGTCATTTCTAGTCCCAGAATGGAAATGGGAGGATATATCCATGGACTTTGTAGTCGGACTACCAAGAACTTCAAAGGGAAATAACTATATTTGGGTCGTGGTCGATCACCTAACAAAAAGTGCTCACTTTTTGCCTGTGAAAAATACCGACCCTATGGAGAAGTTAACTCGGTTATTTGTATCAGAAATAGTGTGACGGCATGGCGTTCCAAAAATGATCGTATCAGATAGGGATACGCATTCTACCTCTCGTTTCTGGCAAGGCCTTCAGGATGCTTTAGGCACTAAGTTGAAATTTAGCAATGCCTATCACTCTCAGACTGACGGGAAAATTGAATAGACAATTCAGACTCTAGAAGACATGTTGAAAGCCTGCATTTTGCAAGGAAAAAGAGACTGGGAGAATCACTTGCCTCTAATAGAATTTGCTTACAATAATAGTTTCTAGACCACCATTCAGATAGCACCCTATGAAGCTTTATATGGAAGGATATGCAGGTCTCCCTTATACTGGGATGAAGTAGGAGAGGGAAAGATTTACGGTGTAGAGATTCTTCAAGAAATGAAGGATCAAATCCAGATAATAAAGGAAAGGATGAAGGCTGCCCAAGACAGGCAGAAGAGCTATGCCAAACGTTGAAGAAGGAACCGAAGAAGGAACCTCAAGTTTGAAGTAGGTGATTGGGTCTACCTCAAGGTATCTCCAATGAAAGGAGTTTTTTGGTTTGGGAAAAAGGGGAAGTAAAGTTCGAGATACGTAGGACCCTACGAGATATTGGAAAGAGTAGGAGCGGTCACTTATAGACTAAATCTTCCTATTGAATTCCAAGGAATTCACAACGTATTTCACATATCTTCCCTCAAGAAGAGCTTCGAGAAACAAACACCAATAGTTGTAGATACGAAGGATATTTCTCTATAAGTTGACCTAACTTATGAAGAAATTCCTGTTCAGATCACATATTGGAAGGATAAGGAACTTCAGAATCTCGATGTTGATGAAGCTACTTGGGAGAAGGAAGTTGGTATGAGGGACAAATACCCCTATTTGTTTGGCTTGTGACTTGTGTGGCCTCACATCGCATCATGGCATTCGCATCCATTCATGCACACATGGCATCCATATTATTTCATCCTGCGACATGCATTTTTCTCATCGTTTACAGTTGCACCTTAGCCAAAAACAATAGAGTCGCCCAATGGACATATATGACCCCCAGTCGACTTCGGAGGCTTAGAGCTAAGCAGCAACGTAGACAACTAGACCATATGATTGACGCATTTTGGACTCAGCATGAGAGGTTGGAATACCATAAGACTCACATCCATGACCAAGATGGGAGAGGTAACATCCGTATTTGGAGAACCCTCCCACATGAAGAGTGCCAACAATATGACCCTATTAGGTGGATGGCAGAGACTAGGGCTCAATGGCTTAGACACCATATTAGATCGACTCCTCCAACTACACCCAATCAGCCTGAGTCTAGCCAGGTAGCAAAAAGACGCTAGGAACAATTGTACCTTCCTCCCCCACCCATCGAAACGTCTGAGATTTTCGATTCATCATCAAGTAGAGTGTGCATTCGCGAAGAAGGGGATCCAGAGTTGGATAGTAATGAAGTCAGGCAGTGGAGGTTCAATGAGGAAAAAGTAAACACTTTTTATGATTCTGAGGAGGATGAGTACTATTACGACACACATGACGAAGAGGAATTCGAGGGTCCCATTCTAAGTCAGAGAGTAGTTGGTAAATTTGCACTTAGCACCTGTTTAATGCATACATGTGTTATGCCAAGACCCTGATTTTGAGGACTAAGTTACCCATTAAGATTAACCCTTAATCTCGCTTAGAATAAGCTTCTAATACTATATTATATTTTTGGGCTTTATATTTTTTTTTAGCATAAGATTTATTATTATTATTTTTATTATTAAGGGAGTTAGTTAGACTTGTTTTACCCATTAAACTATGACACTTATTGTCATTAGTAGTTAAGCTTAAGGGTTAAGTATGGGTGATTTAGTAAGCAAGCCCATTAGTGCTACACTTAAGGCCCTTAAACCTTTAGAATATTATGGGCTAAGACTTATAAGTCTTGAACCAAGCCTTATAAGATTTTAACTCTTTATGGGACAGTCTTAGAAAGATTTGGCCCAAGAGTGAGGAAGGCTGTAACGACCCAAACCAATATTTTCTATGGTTGAAATATGCATAATTTCATTGGACCTAAATTAGGTTAGTGGGCCAATAATTATAGAAGCCCAATTGAAATGTTCGAGTATATTTTTGGAAATAGGTTACGGGCCCAATTTTTTATATTGATGGAATATGAACTTTTATTAGGATTGATATTTCGGTTTAATTCAGTTAATATTTTATGGAACAAGTGGGATTTTTATTTTTTGGTATCGAGCCTAACATAGTTATGGAAAGAATTAGACTAGTTTGGATGTAAGTCAAGGCCCAAATACTTTGAAATGAGCCCTAAAGTCCAAGCAGGTGAGATCACGCCATGCACGCTTCTTCCTATTTTTCTTAGGGTTTCAACCACCTATTTAGGCATCAGCTCATGCACATAGAACCTCCCTCAACTAGGGTTACTCTTGACGTCAGTTTTCTCCATGGCATGCACGTTCCTATCCCCACGACATTCATGGCAACAACTTGCATAAGAGATATACATTCACATTATGCAGATTTTATCCCTCTCTTTTTCTCGAGGGTTTCTAGTCATCTAGATATATATGTATGTATATATATATAAGTGAAGATCCTCATCACAACATATAGAAGATAGCAAAAAGCACCCCGCCGCTACACCTTACCAAGAGAAACAAAGCCATGGCAGTCCCAATGTGTTATTGCCGCTGCACCACCGTTCCACCTCTTCTGCACTGCTAAACGACCAGCCATGAGCACACAGCCCCTCCACGTCGTGTGTCGCCAACCATCACCACCGAAAGTAATCCCATTGGCGAGTTGTCCACACCGCAACCTCCCATGAAGCTGCACCCTCACGAACTCTCCACAACCCACGGCCACAGCCCTACGTTTAGTCCCGCAGCACTGCTACCTCAATGCACCACCACCATAAAACCTCTAATCACAAGCAGCCAACCACCAGAAACACCCAAATCAGCCCAAGGGATATCGACGTAGCCTCTGTTTTATACCATAAAAATAGAGCATCTCCATCCAATGGAAAGATGCAATGGATGCGGACACGCCAAAAGTTCATCGAAACAGAGGCCACATGCGTCAATCCGTTTCTCCTCCATCCCGCCTTGTTGTCATCGATCACTGACTAACCACCCAGAAAGGCCATTGCTTGGCATCACTTTCTCCCTCTCGTGCTCTCCCACTGTGATTGATAAGTGTTATTTTTATGTGATTTTTATCACTCTTTTATTTATGAAAAATATCAATTTCCCTTCAATACTATTGATTTTATTTTATTTCTACATATTTTTATTTAATTTCTTGGATTTCAATGAGTGAGAAGATTTATACAAAAGGAATGCATTTTGGTACAAAAGAAGAGACTACGGATCCAGAGCGATGAGAGGCAGCGAGATCTGAAGAGAGCCGATGAGATTTGGGGGAGGAGGCTTGTACGGTGGGCAGCAAAGAGATTTCTCTCACCCAAAGATGAGGAGTCTTTCCACTCGGTAGGCGAGAAGAGGGTCGTATGGTCTTTGTGACCTCCACACCTGTTCATTTACAACCTCCACGCCTATTCATTTGTGACCTCCACGCCCGTCAGTTTTATTCAGTGCACACAACATCTACCCAATGGGATCTTCCCGAGTTCTATAATCCATTTCCTGACTATCAACTCCTCCCGATCTCCGCAAATCAAGCCGCATGTCACTGAATCCTCCATTTTAGATAATTTCGATATTCTTAGGATAATTTCCTTTTATGTTAACATCTATCTTTAGAAACTATTTTTTAAATTTTTAGGCTAGATTGTAGTCGTATTTATTTTGTTTCCGAGTTTGAGTTTTGATATCTATTTAATCCCATCTTATAGGATGAATAGGGACCCTTGATTCTTAATCTTAGTTTTAATTTTTGAGTTTTAGAGAATCTGAGTTTAGGTTTCGATAGTTCATAATTTATTATTTGAATTTCTTTCAAGGAGGCAGACCTGGAGAAGCAGAGGCGAGAGCCGCATGTTTCATCAACTGACTCCAACGAAGAATACTAGTTTTATTCTTTTTCTTTATAATTTCATTATGAACTAATTCTATTTTCTAGAGCTTTGATGTAGCCTAACATTGAACACTCATTTTATATTCCAAATCATTTTATTTTCAATATTTTCATGATTGAGTGTTTATTTCTTGCTCTTAATGCTCACAATTTTCTAGCTAACTCTTGTTCAATCTTTTGGATTGCAATGAGACCGAGAGGTGATTTGCAATTAAAGATCTAGGATTAAACACCACTAGTTGAGCAAAAGCGAAGATGTTTTACCACGATTAATGTGATTTTTAAGAAAAATCCAAAGAACTTGATGAGTCTCTAATTAGTTAAATTCACATAGAGATATGTAGTTATTAGTTAGAGATATTTTTGATATTGTTCGAGAGAAAATATTGAATACTCAATGGATTTTTTATCATCAACTTGGGATAATTGGGATTCTATAACGAAGAAGAATAAATTGTGTGGGATTTGTTAGGTGAGGTCAAATGCTCTAGGTCTATTTTTTATTATTTTTAAAATCTTAATTTTAATGTTTTTTTCTTCAGTTTAATTTAGATAAACCATCTTCAAATTTTGGTTTTCCAAATAGTAATTAATTTAGTCAATTTCAATACTTGATAGCATAATTATTCCCTATGAGTTCGATAACCATTTTCTTTAATACACTTTACTACTTGTTACGATTATGTGCACTTGCAGATTATATTTTTATGTGAACAAGTTTTTGGCACAGTTGCCGAGGGAATAGTTATTTGTTATTGATATTGATACCAGCTAGATTTTTATTACTTTGGATTTTTTTTATTAAAAAGAAAAGAAAAGAAAGATTTAATTTGATCTCAATTTGATCATTTCAAGAATTAAAAGTGCATGCGCCGATTTGGATCGTTAAAGCATACGTTTTTCGATCCCGAGATTGAAAGGACCTTACATCGGATCAATAAAGAGAAAAAGAAAGAGGTCCCTGCCTGTGAAGTTAATATGGCCGACCAGGAGCACAAGGTGCTAAGAGACTATGCGATGCCCTCGGTCAATGGGGCAACGTCCAATATAAGGCGACCAGCTATACAGGTCAATAACTTCAAGATCAAGCCAGCCATCATTCAAATGATCCAACTAACTGTCCATTTTGGAGGGCTGTCACAAGAGGATCCTAATGTTCATATTGCAAATTTTCTAAAAATTTGAGATACTTTTAAACACAAGATGATGCAATTCGATTAGACTTTTTCCATTTTCACTGAGGGAAAAAGAAAAAGCTTGGCTAAATTATTTACCACCTGGCATCATCACCACCTGGGAGCAGTTGGCACAAAAAGTTTTTGCAAAATATTTCCCTCCGGCCAAGACAACGAAGTTAAGGAATGATATCACTACCTTCACCCAATTTGAGGGTGAATCATTATACGAGGCATGGAAGAGATACAAGCATTTATTGCACAAGTGTCCACATCATGACCTCCCAGCCTCGCTCCAAGTACAGATATTTTACAATGGTTTGGGATCCACAAATCGATCTATGGTTGATGCAGTTGCAGGAGGAGCATTAATTAGTAGGACCCTTGAACCCGCACATGAACTTCTAGAAGAGTTGGCATCTAACAACTATTAGTGGGCCGCAAAGAGAGCAATGCCAAAGAAGGCGGCCAACGTCGTTGAGCATGACTCTATGTCTGCAATGTTGTTTGTGACGAACGTTAACTCTATTCAAACTAATGTTGTTTGTGATCATTGTGCAGGAAATCATTCCAGTATAGATTGTCGAGTGGGGAATCTTTTTATCCAACCGAGTCAAGAACAAGCCCACTACATGTCAAATTTCCAATGTCAGAACAATCCGTATTCAAACACTTTAAATCTCGGATGAAGAAATCACCTTAACTTTTCATGGAGCAATAACCAAGGGCTGGCTAGACCACCACAACAGTTTCCACAACAAGAGAAGAAGCTGGCACTTGAGGATATGTTCATGTAGTACATGCAAAAGACTGATATGGAGATGATAAAAAAACTCAGCATCCATCGACAATCTTGAGGTGCAAATTAGTCAGCTCTCCAACATGCTTACTGAGAGGACAGCAGGGAATTTACCGAGCAATATTGTGACCAATCCGAAGAAGCATGTCAAAGCCATAACATTGCGAAGTGGGCGGATATATGACCATCCACAAACAGTAAGTACCGAGTGAGATGTAGAAGTTGAAAATGTGGAGATCGAGGTGAAAGAAACAGATTGGGAGGCGACCGATTAGCAAGATGAGAAGACTAGAGAAAATAAAGGGGCTGAAAAATCAAAAAAATCCAGGGAGTTTACTTCTGAAACTTATTCTCCTTCAATTTATGGTCTGCCAATTCCTTTTCCGCAAAAACTAAAGAAAAATAAAATTGATAATCAGTTCTCTAAATTTCTAGGTATATTTAAGCAATTGCATATTAATATTCCTCTCATTAAAGCCTTAGAGCAAATGCCTAAATATGCAAAATTTTTGAAGAATATATTATCAAACAAGTGGAAGTTGGAAGAGCATGAGATTGTGATGCCAACCGAGGAGAGTATGTGTGGCGCCCCCGATCCCCATGTAAGGAAATACGGGAATCGAGACACCGAGACGATGACAACACGGTCACACATCCCAACGATAAGTGATCAAGTGTGTGTAACATGCAACAATGTACAATAAATAACGCAGTGGATAAATATAATTAAGTCAACTAAGTACCAGAATTTTTAATACAAACTAACATAAGTAAAATGATTAAAAGAGTTATACAGTCATCCCAAATAAAATATGATACAAGTCCCAAAACAAATACGAGTGATCCCAATCACTCCTCGGGCGGAGCCGAATCCTCAGGCTCACCCTCATCTTCCTCTGCATCAAAATATGCGTTACCATAAAACGGTACCACAAGTAAGTATAAACTAAATAACCACGAGATAAAAACATATTAATGCAACCAACAAGCATGCATATGAAGAAATATGCGACAAAACCAAAATATCATTTTCCTCGAAAATGGATATTTTCCAACACACGCCAAAATCCCATTTTGGCCCAAAAATAATAATCCGTCATTTTCCCAGAAAATGACCCACACAAAACCATTTATCCAACACACGCTATTTTTTCAGAAAATAGTCCATTAACCAATTTTACCGTATGCACCATGATCTCCACTAGGGACCATCCGCACACCCTGGCTCTCTTTGCCACACCACGGGTAACGACCATGAGTGTGACTTCGTAACAAGCGATGTCCAATTCCGCGCCCAGAGCGTAATGGACCTAGCATCCTCTAACCCCCGCCAGCAGAGGGGCCACGGAGTCGGCACGAGAGCGTTACCATCTCGTCCGATCCCGTTGTCTCCCAGCGACAACCCAGGGGACGTCACTCAGTATATTCCGCTCCTGAGTGACCAGATGAGCTCCACCGAGATAATGCCCCATCTCGGCTTGGGGTCGTGATACGCACACACCCAAAAATCCTTTAATACATGAAAACCCAGTTTTCAATAAAAACATGAACATGAATGGAATTACACGAAAACCCAGTTTCATTTACAAACATGATCATGCGTGCAAATAGGTCATGCACATGAAACGACGCCTTAAACAACAACCAACAACTCACAACACAAACTAAACATACAAACAACTCCGTCCCCTAATCCATCCGACCCCCATACTCCTCAGATTCAGTCCGGCATAACCAACCAGATCACAATAAAATGAGTTAGTACAAAAAAATATTTAAATCACGATAGTTCATCGGAAAAATACTTACTTTGCTACAATATAATTTCCGAAGGATCATGAGGTACAAGAAGTGGCAATACAGCTACAAAACAGTGCAAAATGCACTGTGGCCGTGGGTTTCAAAAATCCACTTTTGAATGGGGACAAACCAAGACCCAAAATTGATAGGGTAGGGCTTAGGATGTTGGTGAAGCCAATGGTAGTGGTGGTTGGCCGTGGGTGATGGCGTAGAGGGCGGGTTGAATGCCAAAATGCCCAAAACGGAAATGTAGAAGAATGTGCTTCACTGGTGGTAGATCGGGTCTGAGGATGGGTGCATTAGGTTGCTATGAGGTCGAGGATGAAGGGGTGAAGAAATGGTGGCCGAAGGTGGCATGACGGCGGCGCTGGAGCAAATGGAGGCCGCGGCTTCGCATTGAGCGTGGGGACAAACGGCGGCGTTAGGGAGGCTGAGATTGGAGGGCGGTGGTCGCCGAAGGGTGGGGAAGAGAAGGAGAGGGGCGGTGAGATACACGGCGGTGCGGGGCGGTGGCTGGGTGGAGGAGAAGCAACGCACAAGGAGAGAGGGAGAGAAGCCTTCGCGCGCGGGAGAGCAGGGGAGAGAAAAAGAAAATGAAGGAAAAAGAAAGAGAAGAAGAAAAGAAAAAGAGGAAAGAAAAAATGGAGGGAAAGAAATGAGGTCCAATCTTCACATCTTGGGTCACAAAAATGATCCAATGAAAAAAATTTTAAAACAACAAGTCAAATAAAATAATTTAAACATAATGATAAAATGAAAATAAAATAATTAAATCCCACAATAAATTAATTTAAAATGAAGAACAATTTAAATGCATAACCATAATTAATATTAAGAAAACCTATCAAATTTAATTTTCACAATTTAAAGATCATAAAAATAAACCATTAAAAAATCCGACAATTTTAAAACAAGAGAATAAATTTTTGAATTAATAAAAATAATCCTTCAATAAAAATACTCTAAAATACGGGGTGTTATAGTATGCAATTTTACAAAAGAAACTGCCGCCTAAGTTGGAAGATCCAGGGAGTTTTACAATCCCTTGCACTATAGGAGATTCCTGTTTTGATAAAACTTTATGTGACTTAGGACAAGTATTAATCTAATGCCTCTCTCTATTTTTAGGAAACTGGGTCTTGGAGAAGTAAAACAGACCACCATCTCTCTACAGTTGGCAGACAGATCTATCAAATACCCAAGAGGACTTATTGAGGAAGTACTGGTGAAAGTTGATAAGTTCATCTTCCCCGCTGACTTCATTGTACTTAATATGGAGGAGGACAAGGAGATCCCATTGATACTAGGCCTACTTTTCCTATGATGGGGAGAACTTTAATTGATTTCCAGAAAGGAAAACTCGTTTTGGGGGTAGGCAAGGAGCAAGTCACGTTTGACGTGTTTAAATCTATAGAATTTTAGTCCGAGGTATATTCCTGTTTTCAAATAAGCAACCGAGACATGGTCAAGGTCGACGAGACTTATGAAGCCGAATTTCTAAAGCTACCACTTGAGGTATGTCTTACTCACTCTACGTCTATTAAATTTGAAGATGAAAAAGTTAAGGAGTGTGAGAGATATTTCGAAGCTACCCCTTCCCTTCCTCATTCAATAAAACCAAAAGTGGAAGAGCTAAACTCATCTCAGCTGATGTCACCCAAGCCTGAACTCAAGCCACTTCCATCAAATTTAAGGTACGCTTTCTTGGGACAGGACTCAACTTTTCCAGTTATTATTAATAGTTCATTGAGTGATGTAGAGGAAGAGAAGTTGCTGAGAGTCTTGTGGGAGCACAAAATGGCTTTGGGTTGGACCATCTCGGACATCAAAGGAATTAGTCCTTTAATTTGCATGCACAAGATTTTAATGAAGGATAATTTTAAACCGATCATCCAACCCCAGAGGAGACTGAATCCATCAATGCAAGAAGTAGTGCATAAAGAGGTATTGAAGCTTTTAGATGTCGGGATCATTTATCCAATCTCAGATACTGCATGGGTAAGTCTAGTGCAAGTCGTCCCAAAGAAAGGAGGGATAACCGTGATCAAGAATAACAACAATAAACTCATACCAACCAGGACGGTCACGAGATGGCGAGTATGCATAGACTATCAAAGCTTGAATGATGTAACTCGGAAAGACTATTTTCCCTTACCGTTTATTGATCAAATGCTAGAAAGACTTGCTGACCACGCCTACTACTGTTTCCTAGACGGATATTTCGATTACAATCAAATAGCCATTGTACCCGAGGATCAAGAGAATACCACTTTCAACTGTTCTTACGGCAGTTTTGCATATAGGCGCATGCCTTTTGGTCATTGCAATGCGCCAACCACTTTTCAAATATGCATGATGTCCATCTTCTTAGACACGATGAAAATTTTTTTAGAAGTTTTCATGGATGACTTCTCGATTTTTGGTCATTCTTTTTGATAACTACTTATCTAATTTATCTTTGGTTTTGCAGAGATGCAAGGAGACAAATTTTGTTTTAAATCGGGAAAAATGTCACTTCATGCTCAAGGAGTGAATAGTGCTCGTCCACCGCATCTCCTTCAAGGGAATTGAGGTCGACCGAGCAAAGATAGAAGTTATTGACAAATTCCCACCACTGACCAATGTGAAGGGCGTGAAAAGCTTCTTGGGTCACGTCAGGTTCTATTGTCGGTTTATAAAGGATTTTTTCCAAATTACTAAACCTCTCTGCACTCTGTTGATTAAAGATACTCGTTTGAATTTTCTACTGAATGCTTGCATGTTTTTGAAACATTGAAAAAGAAATTAATTTCAGCACCTATTATTGTATCACCAGATTGGAATTTACCTTTTGAACTAATGTGTGATGCTAGCGATTATGCGATAGGAATTGTTTTGGCGCAGAGAAAAGAAAAAAAAACTCAAGTCATTTATTATGCAAGTCGGACCTTAATAAGAGCTCAACTTAATTTTGCTACTACTGAAAAACGAATTGTTAGCAGTTGTGTTTGCCTTTGACAAATTTCGTTCTTATTTGATAGGTTCAAAGGTGGTCGTCTACACCGATCATTCAACTCTTAAATATTTTCTGGTGAAGAGGGATACAAAACCAAGAATGTTACGATGGATTCTGCTACTACAAGAGTTTGATTTGGAAATAAGAGATAAGAAAGGTACCGAGAATGTAGTGGCTGGCCACTTATTTTGCCTTGAGCTTAAAGAGGCAGCTGGCGAGGATAATTTTTCAATTAATGAGATCTTCCCAGACGAGCAATTAATGGCTATACAAGTTGTCCCATGGCATACTCAGACACTGCCACTCTTTGGAAGTGGGCGGCCACTTTGGTGGAGATTATGTCTCCAAATGGATGGAAACGATGGCACTGCCAACCAATGATGCAAGGGTCGTAGTGAATTTCCTGCGGAAGAATATTTTTTTCCGATTTGGCACTCCTCGGGCCATAATTAGTGATGGTGAGAAGCATTTTTGCAATCACTAATTTGAAGCACTACTGACTAAATATGGTGTTACCCATCACGTGACAACACCATACCATCCTTAATCGAGCGGCCAGGTTGAGGTGTCTCATTGGTAGCTGAAGCATATACTGAAGAAAACCATGAGTGTCTCTCAAATAGATTGAGCGAGGAGGTTAGATGATGCGTTATGGGCCTATCAGACAGCATTCAAAACACCAATCAGGATGTCACCCTATCGACTCGTCTATGGGAAAGCCTGTCATCTATTCGTGGAGCTAGAACACAAAGCATATTGGGTGACGAGGACACTAAACTTTGATTTACAAACGGTTGGCGAGAAGAGAATACTATAGATCAATGAGATGGATGAGTTCTGAAATAATGCTTATGAGAGTGCTCAGATTTACAAAGATGGCACGATAAGCATATTCTGAGAAGGGAATTCGAAGTCGGGCAAAAAATTCTCTTATTTAACTCAAGACTTCGACTCTTCCCAGGGAAGTTGCGCTCTCAGTCTTCCTTTATGGGGCGGTTGATGTCCATCACGAGACAAAAGGCATATTTAAAGTAAACAGATAGAGATTAAAACCCCATATGGATGGAGACTTTAACTCAGAAAAGTGCTATATCGATCTCGCCAGTAATACATGCTGAGTGGACAATGTCTAGCTACAGACTTTAAATAAAGCGCTTTTGGGAGGTAATCCAAGTTTTTTTTTTATTTATCTTATTAATTTTTATTGTACTTATTATTATTCCTTTTCTTTCATTTTGCAGAAACGAAGAGGTGAGGAGATCTCCAAGGAGTATACGGCTGCACCTTCAAGGAAAATATTCAAATTACATAACTGGACATAATTAGGGGAGCATCTCTTACCTTCTCTCATCATTTTCTTTAGTTTCTCTTCATTTTTTCCATTGAGGACAATGTGATATTTAAGTTTGGGGGGAAAGGATATTATTTTATTTTTAAAAAAAAATCAAAAATATAAATAATGATAATGATGATAAAAACAATATAGTTTGATGAATAAAAAGCCTATGATAAGAATATGAGTGAAATTGATTATAATTTTTAAGAAAAATTCTCATTTCTTAAGTCTAGTTGTTAATTCTTTACTTGATCTTACTTAATTTGACATTTTCTATGTTCAATGAATGTTTCTTATGATCATTACTTGTTTTGAGTACCTAGAGAAATTTTATGTAAAATTTGTGAATTTATATGGTCTCAATTTACTCTAGAACTTGTTTGATTATACTCAAGGTAAAATTCTAGACAAAATATTACTGGGGAAATGATTAAGGCATTCTTTGGACCGATTGAGCCTTTCAGGCTTACCTGATAATTTGAGCTTTATTGAAATATATTTTGGCCTTATATTTTTCTTTCTTGTAAACTTCATATTCCCTACCCTATTTGAGCTTAAACACTGATATCATTACATTTCAAGAGAATTAAGTTTACACAAAGTCACTGACTCACAAGGGCATGAAAGGCAAGAGAGGTAGAAGGTCTACATGTAATTATAGACAGATTATCAAAATCGTAAGTTTGAAGGTGTGAAGAGTCAACTCATCTATTGTGTGGCCAACAAGAAAAGGCCGACGAGAGTCATCCAAAAAGGCAATCGACATAGTATGGAATATTTATACAAAAAAAAAAAAAAAGTCCAACCTACCGAATAGAGGGGTAAAGAGAAAGATACTTGAAAGTGCAATATAGAGAGATGTATGCTAAGAGATTTACAAAGATTGAGAAGAGATGTTTGTGTTAGAAGTGAGAATGCTCTATTTATTCTATTGATGTTCAAACTTAAGTTCTCTTGCTTTGTTTGAATTCTACATTTTTCTTTGTAGCCCTCACCCTAACCTTACATTACAAGCTTAATAAAGTCCTATTGATCCCTGGTGATAGTTTATGTTCTACATTAGAAGAAAGTGATTTGAAAAGCAAGTCCATGGAATTTTTAGAGATCCATTATTTATTTATTTGTTTGCATAAAACTATCTAGTGAGCTAATGATGTAACGTCTATCATTGTGGTGTGACTTTTTATAAAGTGGTTTTAGAAAGGACAACGAGAATTACCGTTCGTTTTAAAACTTTTTGCTTCCATACCTAGGGTGCAAAACTCTACATGATAAAATAAAATGTGATTTGAGAATAAAAGAGGTTTACAACGAAAAACATTAATCTTAAGATAAAAATGCCTCTCATACAGTTAAAACTCTCATGCCTAGATTTCTGTGCTCTTCCCCTTGGGCCGTGTCCGTCCTAACACGTACTACTCATTCAATTCCAATGGGAGAGGGGCATACATAAAAATTAAAATGAGTTGATGACTCGTAAGCATTACTTCATACAGTTAAAATATAATAACAAAGATTTTCATTCATGCATTCATCATTCCATACATACTATCCGTACATGCATGCATGCATTCGTTTGAAAATATCACTGGACGGGATTTTTTCTTTTTTTTTTAAAAAAAAAAAGCTTTCTCTTCATAAAACGTTTCTCCCATCAGTGCCTTTATTTCTTAAAGAATGCGATGCATTCATACATTTATACATTCTTTTTTATCACTTTCATTGATCGGTACACACTGTTACGCCCCGTGTGTTGGGGTTAGCAGTCTTCCTTTTGACTTGAACTCCGCCCATGGCCACGAGTTGGGAATCTCTTTTCAATCAAGGGGTAGCACTGTGTGCACTACCAGTACTACTTACTCGGCATTGCAATCTACCTATTCATTCGGTACCCTTTTCATTCATTCATATGGCCATTACGTATTTTCATACATTAAACATTCAGCCTTTCTTTCAGTTCAATCCTTTCATTCAGTTCAGTCCTTTCCTTTTCAGTCATTTTCATTTAGCAGTTCATTCATGGAAAAGCATCATTGAAGAGCATGGGCTTAAACATCATCTTTCATGGCATCATTTAAAGCATCAGTTCATCGCATCCTTAAAAAATCAGTTCATAAGGACGTTTAAAACACTTTCTTCGCGTCAGTCAAAGCATCAGTTAAAGCTCGAGGGACAAGCCTCAACATTTCTTTTTATGGAAAATACATACAATAGATACTGCGTATAGTCATCCATTCACATACGTACAATTAATATTTTGGGTGCTTAAAAAGGGGCTGCCAAGAAGGGCCATTACATACATATACATTTAAACACTTAGCATGTTTTTCATAAAACATCGTTTCCTTTCATTTCGTAAAGCATCGTTTCCATCCATTAAAATGAACCCATGATTCACTTTAGGATTAAGACAATAAGACCCTCCTCTTATTCTTCTTATTGACCACATTCCGACACATGATTGCGACCAACAGAGTCACGCATCCTAATCCTAGACAATACACCCGTACTGCCTTCATGCATCTGAGCTCACACAAATCCTCATTCCCATCCATACATGCCACACGACTCCAAGCCAACTCTGAAGCTTAAGCACCGTGTAACCGTGCTCAGGATAGATTACCCATTACATATGGTGAATTCGTCCGGCACATTTGTCTCACTAGATTACACATGTACCTTACCCCTTTATCACCTAAGACCAACATATAACACGTTGATCACATGCTCATAGGGGCAAGCGCCATACTCCGATACCAACCTTCTCTAAACCCGGCTAGCATGACCCTTCATGCTACCCGTCCCTTTTGACAGTTCATCCCAACACTTAACACGACAAGACTCCATTCACAATTACGTCTTACGTTATGTCATATAGCTCGAGACTACTCTCAAGCTACACCATGACCGTGTCATGTCACTTGACATTCTACTACGTCATTTCTACGCCAACTCCTAACTCATCACGAGTACGGTCCCTCACGTACTCTTGTCACATCGTGACATCTTGTCACGTTCATGCCACGTCATTCATACACTAACTCCTCACCCATCACAAGCACAACTACCAGTAACCATGTCACTTCATGGCATTCCCCAGTCATGTTTCAGCTGCGCACTCTAACACTTGTTCTGCCACTTCACACATACTCCCAACCATAAGTCAAACACGGTGACACCTGTCACCTCAGACTACAAGCCACGTCTTAACTACCTCAGGACACTGTTCCACAGTTCCCAACACTACTCATCACGCTCTACATCCATCAACTACACAACTATTCTTGTCTTCACAACATGCCACACGGTGTATCTTGCACCTCATGGAGTACACTCTGTGGGTACTTCCTTCACACACACCACGACACACCACCACTACGGCATACAAGCCATATGGTGCATCACTCCACCACATGGACTACAGTCCACGTGTACTCTTCCCAATCCACATAACGCCACGTCACCATTATAGCACATACTCCACAACCACACTTCACAGCACAGTCCACAACACTTCACAACACATTTCTCAACTACTCCCAACACTTCACATACATAGCACATCACATCACATCACTACACTACACAGCGAACCCCACAATACAGTGAACTCCACAATACTAACAGCACAGTCCACAACCTAACCAACCAACCAGCTAACATATAACATAAATAACAAGGGAGAGAGGGTTATACCATCGTCGGGATAACCCGTGCATTGCCCGCTGATCGTCACAGTTGATGATGTCGGAAGGGTCGTATGTGGCTGCTAACCCACATAAAGTGGCTGTCCACCATGTATGGTGGCTGTCCACCACATAAAGTGGTAGTTTGGGTTTAGGGCTAGGCTAGGAAAGGCCAAGGGAGGCTGAGGGTGGTCTCATGGTGGCTGGGGTGGCAGAGCCGTGGGTTTCCAAGGGAAACCCGTGTGTCTCAAAGCATGGAAATGGGGGGAAAAGCTTGGCTGGTTGTGGCTAGCCATGGAAGCGCTTAGGGGGTTGCTGGTGGAACTGTGGTGGTGTTGGGGTGGCACCACAGTGGCTGGGGGCGGCGGATCTAGCCGTGAGGTGGAGGGAGAGTCCGTGAGAGAGAGGTCATGTGTGAGGGGTAAATCGAGGCTATGGGTGGTTGGGTAGGCTGATGGTGGCCAGATGGAGCTCGAGACGGCGGCTGGACACCGTGGGTGGCGACGTACGGCGGTGGAAAGGGGAGAAACCCTTGCGTGAGGGAGGGAGCCCATGCGTGAGAGGGAGGGGCTATGGGTTTCGGGCCAAGGGGAGGTCAGGGGTGCTCGTGGTGGCCGTGTACGGCGGCGCACGGGAGATAAATGGGTAAAACCCATTTTGGTGGAGCTACCATAGGAGGATAGAGAGGGCTGCATGGGGTTCGCCGGTGGTGAGAAGGTGCTTACAGGCGTGAGAGGAGGCTGTTGGTGGCGGCGATGAGATTGGGTCACACATGGCGACGCCAGGCTGGGCTGAGTAAGAATTGGGCGAGAGGGAGGGGCTTGCAGCGTATGTGTGAGGGAGAGGGAGGAGAGAGAGAGGGAAGGGAAAAGTGAGGGAGAAGGCTTGGGTATTTAATCCAGGCCTTTCATTTTGGGATCTTCAAAGCGATCTGGCGATGGACTTTAAAATACTGATTTAAAATGCGTAAATATTAACTTAATTAAAAGTACTGAGATGAATTAAGGTAGAATATTATTTAAACTAAACTTTAGTTTATAAAATAATATTCCTTCATCATTAATAAAATGATGAAGTCTTATTTAATATTTTTAAAAGAATAAAACCATTTAATTAATTAGAGTTTTCAACATAATTCAAATCCCATAATATTTTAAATAACTGAAATCATTTTAATAATTGATGTTAAAATGATTTCTGACAATTATAATATTTTTGGAGCTTTTCAAAAATATTAAGCACCAAAAATATTATAATTGTCTTATTTAAAACCAAGGTTAGTTCAATAACACTGAAAATATCGCATATAAATATTTTCAATGCATTTAAAATACTGGGCATGCTTTAGAAGTCACATAATATCTTTAGGAACACGCCATCGAGATTCGGCACGCATGACGGGGCTTATAGTAGAATTTGCTTACGTCAGAAAGAATGAGCAGGGTGTTAAAAATGATGAAGTGATAATGATGGGTAGGCATGAATGTGGAGATGGATAATGCGGTGGAATTAAGTTTTTACTTAACTTTTGGACTTGATTGATCTTGAATGATTCCTTGAATAATAGACTTTAGACAATCTTTGAGGTAATAAATTTTGTGCATCAAACCAATGCTTGTTTTTATTGTCTTTTTTTCTTATTTGCTCGAGGGCGAGCAAAGCTTAAATTTGGGAGTATTTGATAAATGTTATTTTTATGTGATTTTTCTCACTCTTTTATTTATGAAAAATATCATTTTCCCTTCAATACTATTGATTTTATTCTATTTCTATATATTTTTATTTATTTTCTTGGATTTGAAGGAATGGGAAGATTTAGTGCAAAATGAGAGCGTTTTGGTACAAAAGAAGAGACTACCCGTTGGCAACAAAGAGATTTCTCTCGCCCAAAGGTGAGAAGCCTTTCCACTCGATAGGCGAGAAGAGGGCCATGTGGTTTTTGTGACCACCACGACAGTTCATTTGTGACATCCATGCTCGCCAATTTTATTCAACGCACACAGCATTTACCTGATGGGATCTTCCCGGGTTCCATAATCAATTTCCTGACTACCAAATCCTCCCGATCTCTGCAAATCAAGCCGCATATCACTGAATCTTCTATTTTAGATAATTCTAATATTTTTGGGATAATTTCCTTTTACGTTAACATCTATCTTTAGAACCTATTTTCCAGATTTTTAGGCTAGAATGTAGCCGCGTTTATTTTATTTCCAGGTTTGAGTCTTGACATCTATTTAATCACATCTTATGGGATGAATAGAGAGTCTTGATTCATAATCTTAGTTTTAGTTTTGAGTTTTAGAGAGTTTGAGTTTAGTTTTTGATAGTTCAGAGTTTATTATTTGAGTTTCTTTCAAGGAGGCAAATCTGGAGAAGCAGAGGCGAGAGCCGCATGTTTCATCAACTGACTCCAACGAAGAACACTAGTTTTATTCTTTTTCTTTTTAATTTCATTATGAACTAATTTTATTTTCTAGAGCTTTGATGTAGCCTAACATTGAACACACAGTTTATATTCCAAGTCATTTTATTTTCAATATTTCCATGATTGAGTGTTTATTCTTTATTCTTAATGCTCACAATTTTCTAGCTAACTATTGTTTGATCTTTTGGATTGCAATGAGACCGAGAGGTGATTTGAGATTAAAGCTCTAGAATTAAACACCACTAGTTGAGCAAAAATAGAGATGTTTACTGCGACTAATGTGACTTCTGAGAAAAATCCAAAGAACTTAATGAGTTTCTAATTAGTTAAATTCACATAGAGATATGGAGTTATTAGTTAAAGATATTTTTGGTATTGCTTGAGAGAAAATATTGAATAGTCAAGAGATCTTTTATCATCAACTTGGGATAATTGAGATTCTATAATAAGGAAAAATAAATTGTGTGTGATTTGCTAGGTGAAGTCAAATGCTCTAGATCTATTTTTTATTATTTTCAAAATCTTAATTTTAATGTTCTTTTCTTCAGTTTATAAACCATTCTTCAAATTTCAATATTCCAAATAGTAATTAATTTAGTCAATTTCAATACTCAATAGCATAATTATTTCATGTGCGTTCAATAACCGTTTTCTTTAAAATACTTTACTACTTGTTATGATTCTGTGCACATGGAAATTATATTTTTATGCGAACATTGATCGCCACCTTCTCTCTCTATATATATTGTTTCGATGAAACAGAACTCCTTCTCTCCCTCTCTCGGCGTCACACCACCACTGCCAAGAGGAATCCAATCACGTCGCCAGTACTCCCAGCAACCCATAGTCATCATCGTCTCACCTAGCTCAGCCACGTGCTCCTCCTCCTCTGGGTGAGTCCCCTGCCTCACACGCCTCTCCTGTTGCCCTTTGTTTCTCTATAGAATATATTAGTTGTTTAGGTTTTAGTTTACTAAGTGCAGTCGTTGATGAGATTACAAATATGCCCTTTTTAATCTAGTATCTTGAAGGATTGTTTTAAGAATAATTACATTTATAACCTTACACTTAAGTATATGTTAATTATGGAGACTATTATGTCATTTTATTTGGGCTTAATATTTTATCATGGTTATATAAAAAAACGTTTAATGAATTTGAAATGTATTTTAAACTCTACTATTGAGCCTTTTATTAGTTAATATTCCCCTTTGTCTATTTAGTAGGATTTTAATAAAATTATTATGTTATACTTTAAATAGAAATAAAATTAAAGAATATGTTGTGAGTTTTGAATAATATTATTATGTATTAATCTAAGTGTAATTAAATATGATTTTAGTCAAGTGGAATATTAGGACACGTTTCCTAGACAGATTTAGTGACTTATAATACTTCATATAGGTGACAAGCTACGAAGTGAGATTCGGAAAGCAGCGCTAAGAGGTAAGTAATTTGATCACAAATTAGGATCATCACAGTTTAGTTTATTATTATTACAACCAGTTCATTGACAGCCATTATTTATGCACCACTCATGTTATATGCAAACATGTCATCCAACTTAGCATACGATCATGTCATTTTGCATTATGTTCAGATTCAGAAATTATAATTATGTATGTATTATGTCATACATCTCATGTGCATAAGATACGTAAGCTATCTTAAGTTCAAGTACAAGATAAGATCAGATCAGTTAATCAGATAGCCATTCAGATGCATGGTACCAATGCAGTTCAGTTTCAAGATTGATGTGCAAGCCACGGACTCAAGCGTGGTCCACCATAGTATGCCAGAATACTATCAATGGTTACCCTCGCAGTTGCGGGACGTGGGGCCGATGCACAACCTAGCACATAGGGTTAAGTGTGTTGGCCAGTCAAATCAGTCAGTTAAATCAGATCAGCCAGTTAATTCAAATAAATCAAGTCCTGCATAGCATAAGCATCAATATGAACAGTCATGATTTTAACCTCTCAGTATGAAAATTTTTATGAAAACCTTATGTTTATTATGTTTACATTGTGATGGATTTCTTGCTAAGTTTTCGACTCATTTTAGTTTATTTCATGTTTTTAACCACCCAAGTGAGGATGATGAACATGAGCAGCAAGGCCAGGATTAGAATGAGCAGTTGATTTAGTTTCAGACCTTCTAGAATAAAATTGCTTCTATAACGTAAATTTTATTCAGTTTATTTATTTAATATTTTTTGAAGATATTTTATTAGACATTTTTCTACAAAATAAATTCTAATTTCATTTATTAAATATGAGATCTCTTGTAGGGTTTATTTTGTGAAAAACACGTGACATTCCTAGCCAACAGGAAGGGGGTGTTACAATTTGGTATCAAAGCCAGTCGAGAGATTCTGTAGCCCTACGTTTAGTCTCGCAGCACTGCTACCTTGGTGCACCACTGCCATAACTTCTGATCACCAGTAGCCAACCACCAGGAACCACCAAATTAGCCCAAGGGATATCTACGTAGCCTCTGTTTTATACCACAAAAACAGAGCATCTCCATGCAATGGAAAGATGCCACGGACGCGGACACGCTGAAAGACCACCGAAATAGAGCCCGCATGCGTGAACCCATGTCTCCTCCATCCTGCCTTGCTGTCATCGATCACTGACCGACCACCCAAAAAGGCCATCGCTTGGCATCACTTTCTCCCTCTCGTGCTCTCCTGCAGCGATCGCCACCTTTCTCTCTCTCTCTGTTGTTTCGGCGTAATAGAACTCCCTCTCTCCCTCTCTCAGCGTCGCTCCACCACTACCCAGAGGAATCCAGTCGCATCATCAGTACTCCCAGCCACCCAGAGCCTCCGTCATCTCACCCAACTCAGCCACGTGCTCCTCCTCCTCTCGGTGAGTCCCTTGCCTCACACGCCTCTCCCGTTGCCCTCTATTTCTCTATAGAATATATTAGTCATTTAGGTTTTAGTTTATTAAGTGCAGTTGTTGATGAAATTACAAATATGCCCTTTTTAATCTAGTATCTTGAAGGATTGTTTTAAGAATAATTACATTTATAACCTTACACTTAAGTATATGTTAATTATGGAGACTATTATGTCATTTTATTTGGTATCAGAGCCGGTCAAGAGATTCTGCAGACTTTTTGAAAAAAAAAAAAAAAAGAACTTTTATAAATTCTGAAGTTAGGTTACCTAGGATGCTCCTGGCATGCTCAAGAGTTATCGGAATATTTCAAATTTAGATAAGTCGCTTATTAGCTTTCAGTAGTTAGCACTATATATGTTGTTACTATTCTCATAGTTAATGTTATTATTATTGTCTTTAATTTTTTCAAAACACTAGTTATTGGTTAACTTAGAATATGACACTTGGCACCAAAAAATTTTTGTAGCATAGATATTTAGGATTTTATAGATATTATGTGTACTATGGGTTATGTGTCAATATATATGGGTATGACCGTGTAATTGATTAAAGGAATGTGAAGTTGGGAAACTTTTACTTTTAAGATTTATAGTGTATCTGGTTCATGAAAATGGATGGAGATTGAATTATATTTGACAGTCTTATTTAAAGAAATTAGGGAATGTAATTAGTAGGCTTTGGAGTTATGGCGGAAATTTGCATATGGTGATTGGTATTTCATGACTATTGATGGAAAGTATATTATGTTCTTTTAGTAATATGATTCTCTCGCCTGGCATGAATGGTGAACAAAAGATCTTTGGAAAATGTCGTATCATGGAACTATTTAGCAATAGAGTTATTGAAAGAAATTGTGAAGTCAAGATATTTTTGAGGCACGAGAATTTAATGTTTATGAGTAGAAGATGATTTAAGTACACGTATGCCTTAGACATGCACATTAAAGTTTTAATGATTAGGTCAGCGCTATTAGAGAATAGCATGAGATGTCAAGGTTTGATTTGGAAGTTACATGATCATTGTGGTATTTCATTTTTTTTTTTTTTAGAATTTTAGAATTGAGATATTTTATAGACTCCGAACTTTGGAGAATTTTAAATTACTATTTATTTGAGGTTATTATTATATGAAGAGATTTATTTATCATTTTATGGAGAAAGTATATTTATTATTTTATGTGGAGACAGTTACTCACTATTATTTGGAGAAAGATAATGGTTTGGGTGATATTATTAATAGGTTTTTTTATCAATCTTGTTGTCGAAGTATACACTTTAGGCTTGTATTGTACTTCTGAAGCGTGTGATCATTGATCGTAAGTGCACGTGTAAAAGGATTAGGAAAATATACGAGATTTAGGAATGAATAATTGAGGTTTAAAATTTTGAAATATTAGGCTCAACTAATTTTGAGGTTTAAAATTTTGAAATATTTAGGATGTAAAATAGAAACATGGAAAGGATGTGACAGACAAGTATGTAGGTTGCTTGAGGTAATAGCAAATTCTAAGTACATAATTTTTATAAGGAAATGAGTTTGTAAACCCAGACCAATATTTTCTATGGTTGGAATATGGATAATTTCATTGCGCCTAAATTAGCTTAGTGGGCCAATAATTATAGAAGCCCAATTGAAATGTTCGAGTATATTTTTAGAAATAGGTTACGGGCCCAATTTTTTATATTGATGGAATATGAACTTTTATTAGGATTGGTATTTCGATTTAATTCAGCTAATATTTTATGGAACAAGTGGAATTTTTATTTTTTGGTATCGAGCCTGACATAGTTATGGAAAGAATTAGACTAGTTTGGATGTAAGTCAAGGCAATGAGCCCTAAAGCCCAAGCCGATGAGATCACGCCATGCACGCTTCTTCCTATTTTTCCTAGGGTTTCAACCACCTATTTAGGCATCAGCTCATGCACGTAGAACCTCCCTCTACTAGGGTTACTCTTGACATTAGTTTTCTCCATGGTATGCACATTCCTATCCCCACGACATTCACGGCTGCAGCTTGCATAGGAGATATACATTCACATTATCCAGATTTTATCTCTCTCTTTTTCTCTAGGGTTTCTAGTCATCTAGATACAGATATATATATATATATATATATAAGTGGAGATCCTCATCAAAGCATATAGAAGATAGCCCAAAGCACCCCACCGTTGCACCTGACAGAGAGAAACAAAGCCATGGCAATCCCACCGTGTTATTGTCACTGCAACACCGTTCCACCTCTTCTACACTCCTAAGTGGCAAGCCACGAGCACACAACCCCTCCACATCGTTTGTCGCCAACCACCACCACCGAAAGTAGTCCCACTGCCGAGTTGTCCACGCAGCAAACTCCCACGAAGCTGCACCCTCACGAATTCCCCACAACCCACGGCCACAGCCCTACATTTAGTCCCGCAACATTGCTACCCCGGTGCACCACCACCATAACCTCTGATCACCAGCAACCAACCACCAGGAACCACCAAATCAGCCCAAGGGATATCGACGTAGTCTTTGTTTTATACCACAAAAACAGAGCACACAGCCCCTCCACGTCGTTTGTCGCCAACCACCACCACCGAAAGTAGTCCCACTACCGAGTTATCCATGCAGCAAACTCCCACGAAGCTGCACCCTCACGAATTCCCCACAACCCACGGCCACAGCCCTACATTTAGTCCCGCAGCACTGCTACCCCGGTGCACCACCACCATAACCTCTGATCACCAGCAACCAACCACCAAGAACCACCAAATCAGCCCAAGGGATATCGACGTAGCCTTTGTTTTATACCACAAAAACAGAGCATCTCCATGCAATGGAAAGATGCAACGAATGCGGACATGCCGAAAGACCACTAAAACAGAGCCCACATGCATGAACCAGTGTCATTATTTATGCACCACTCATATCATATGCAAACATGTCATCCAACTTAGCATACGATCATGTCATTCCGCATCATGTTCAGATTCAGAAATTATAATTATGTATGTATTATGTCATACATCTCATGTGCATAAGACACATAAGCTATCTTAAGTTCAAGTACAAGATTAGATCAGATCAATTAATGATATGGTCATTCAGATGCATGGTACCAATGCAGTTCAATTTCAAGGTGGATGTGATAGCCACGGACTCAAGCGTGATCCACTATAGTATGCCAGAATACTATCAGCGGCTCCCTTTGCAGCCATGGGACGAGGGGCCGGTGCACAACCTAGTACACAAGGTTAAGTGTGTGGGCCAGTCAGATCAGTCAGCTAAATCAGATAAATCAAGTCATGCATAGCATAAGCATCAGTATGAACAGTCATGATTTTAAACTCTCAGCATGAAAATTTTTATGAAAACTTTATGTTTATTATGTTTACATTTTAATGGATTTCTTGTTGAGCCTTCGACTCATTTTAGTTTGTTTCATGTTTTTAACCACCCAGGTGAGGATGATGAACACGAGCAGGTAGACAAAGATTAGAAGGAGCAGTTGATTTTGTTTCAAACCTTCTAGAATAAAATTACTTTTATGACATAAATGTTATTCAGTTTATTCATTTAATATTTTTGGAAGACATTTTATTAGACATGTTTCAACAAAATAAATTCTAATTTCATTTATTAAATATGATATCTCTTTCCGAATTTATTTTATGAAAAACACATGACACTCATAGCCTACAGAAAAGGAGTGTTACAAAGGCATAAGGCCATTTGAGCCTAACTTGGTATTAGCTTTGACCTATGGCCCATTTATGATAAGGCAAGCCTTTCAAGCCTCACCTTTGTGGATTTTAAGGCCTCTCATGACCTCTTAAAATCTGGAACTAAGGCCTCCCATCAACTCACACCCAAAGCCCATAAGCCATGCAACGCCCACTCATGGCCTTTTTAAGCCCAACAAGACCCAAGGCCTTGTCTTGCATTTTCATACTTCTATTTGAAGCCCACATACATCATACCATTGGTTTCCTCAAGTCCATATTGTATCCCATGCCCCTAAGGATTTTTTTGGACCCAAATTAAGTTTTGAACTTGGGTTAAGAGTATTAATCAATTTCCACATGATTAGTGATCTCTAAAATCATGTTTTAAGCTTAATTTCATTTTTAATTATTTCTCACATTTTTTATCTGAACCCTATTATTTTTATTATTATTATTCATCATTCTTAGACTAAATTAGAAGTTTAGTCTTGATCCAACACATGTCATTAGAGGCAAAGACAAGCCATTGTTCATTGCAGCACCTAACCTTAATGAGATCATGATGTTATAGGGCACTGTTCAGTGCACAAGGATGACACACAATTGGTTTCAGTGGCACTCATTATGCACCTTCCACTTCCACCAATCCCACACCCCTCCATTGCCGTGCCTCTCTTCCCTTACTTCCCTCTTGAAGCCTATAAAACCCTCCCTCCACTCCCTCATTTCTCCACACCTCTTCTCCAAGCTTTCTCTTAAGATCTTGAGAGCTTCTCCTCCCTTAGTGAGCCATAGAGAGAAACTGAGCGAGGTCTTGAGTGTTCTTGGTAGTTTTTTAGAGTTCTTGTGTTGGGACCTTTAGAGGGCCACGAAAATTGTAAGTTTTCTTACTCTAGATCTTAGTTTGCATGTTAGGTTTTGCTTTTAAGTATTGAAGAAATTTTTCGTTGAGTTTAGAAAAGGTTATCGTACTTAAATCAAAACAGAGTCCATTAAGGTTGGATTAAGTGTTTAAATTGTTTTAAGTAGGAATTTTAGCTATGGCACGTCTTAGCATATTTTTATATGAATTATTAATGTCTTAGAATGATTTTTGAAGGTTTAAATTGAGGTTGAAAGCATGTCATGATATGTTTTAATTCTATCTTATGTTGATCATCCAAGCATGCACTATTTTGATTAATTTATGCTTAACTTTGAAGTTTTGAATTATTTTACTTAGGGATGAAAGATGAGCATTTAGAAAACCTTGTGAATGGGATAAGAAGGGAAATGCATGATTTAATTCCAGTTTAAGTTTTTAACATGCCATTAGGGATTTTAGTAATTATTTTTATTTAAATAAATTGAATATGCATGCATTCATAAGGGTCCATAGTTGAAATTACACTTAGGCATCAACTAGAGTGCATGCCATGGGTTTAGTGTTTTTGGACTAGTTCCACTTTGATTTTTGGAACTAAAAGGGCATAGATAGTTTTAAAATATGGAAAATATGAGGTTCTTGAAGTTTGGTTAAATTTGGGGCTTATTTGCAAATAGTAAAAAATTAAGGCCTTAGTGGCAATTTTTAAAAGTTTAAGGCCGAGGTGGCACTCGTCGAAGACACGGTGGCTCGTGGAGGAGCTAAGGCCGTGGGTCTCCAATAGGGGAAATCGGAGGGGGCTTGGCTGGTCATGGCTGGCCGTGGAGGAGCTGATGGAGGTGCGGTGGAACTCGTGGTGGCACTAGGGTGGCGCCATGGTGGCCTACGGCGGCAGATCAAGCTTGGGAATGAGGGAGAGTCCGTGAGAGAGTGAGAGAGAGTGTACATGCATGGGTGGCAGATCGGGGCCATGGGTGGTCGGGATATGTTGGTGGTGGCTGGAGGAGGCTCATGACGGTGGTTGGACACCATGGGTGGCGGCGCACGGCGGTGGAGATGGGAGAACCCGTGCGTGAAGGAGGGAGAGAGCTCGTGTGGTGGAGGGAGAGAGCTCGTGTGGTGGAGGGAGGCTATGGGCCTCGAGCCACGTGGAGGAGGAAGGGGGAGGGATGGGTGGCCGCACACGGCTGCGCAAGGAGGGGAAATGGGTTAAAAACCCATTTCGGCTACTTACCGCTAAAGGAGAGGGAGGGCTGCATGGTGGGGGCTAGATTTGGTGGAGGGTGGTGGCTGGTGGGAGGAGCTACCGTGGAGGTGGTGGCGCCGGAGGACGGCTCACAACGGCGCAGCAACGTGAAGCCCATTCTGGCTATACACTGTCGAGAGAGAGGAAGAGAGAGCGTGAGGGAGAAGGGCCAACATGGGAGAGCTCACCGGAGGGAGGAGGTGCCGGTGGTGGCAGAGGTGAGGCTCACCGGCGCACGGCAGCGCCGTGCTGGGCGGTGGAGGAATTCGGGCATGGGGGGTGTCGTGCAGTGCAATCCGCAAGGGAGAGGGAGGAGAGAGAGAGGGCTGGGGAAAAGTGAGGGAGAAGGAAGAGGGGTCTAGGTATTTAACCCAGTCCCTTTATCTTGGGATCCTCAAAAGGATCTAATGGTGAAGGATTAAAACACTGATTTGAAAATACGTAAACATTAACTTAATTAAAAATACTTAGAGAAATTAAGGTAGAATATTATTTAAACTAACTTTAGTTCATAAAATAATATTCCTTCATCATTAATAAATGATGAAGTCTTATTTAATATATTTAAAAGGATAAAACCATTTAATTAATTAAAACTTTCAACATAATTTAAATCCCATAATATTTTAAATGAAATCATTTGAATAATAATATTAAAATGATTTCCGACAATTATAATATTTTTGGAGCTCTTCAAGAATATTATAATTGTCGTATTTAAAATCAAATTTAGTTCAATAACACTGGAAATACTCCTTATAAATATTTCCATTACATTTAAAACACTAGGCATGCCTTAGAAGTCACATAATATCTTTTGAAACACGCCATCGAGGTTCAACACGCATAACGAGGCTCACAGTCGTTAGAGAGAAGGAGCGGACGGTTGCATAATTTCCGTCCTCGGAACTTGCTTACGTCAGAAAGAAGGAACGTACGTCAGAAAGAAGAAGCGTACGTAAGAAGGAAGGAGCGGGGTATTACAGAAAAATATAAGGGCAATACTAAAATGCGAAGTGGGCATAGTGACAGCACTGCCAGGTGGGTGGATGAGAAAGGAAGACTAAGCGAGTTCGAAAACCGGGCGTGCAAGGTATCAAGGCAAGCAAAGGCACAGGATGATGAGTGCAAATGAGCAAGTCAAGCGTCATGTGACGCCCCCAGACCCCACTTGGGATTTGATAGAGACTGAAGCGTCGAGAAATATAACTCAAGGCTACACACCCCATTCATGACAGTTAACATGTAATGCACCTAACATGTTTCTAGCATATGTAATAATAGCAACGAAAAAAGTTTGATACTAAGTAAGATTAGAGCAATTAATGCATGGTACCAACGTAAAATAACTACGAAATCCCAAAATGTACTTATTCAAAATCTCCCAATACAAAAGAGGGGTTTAAACCATAAATCTCAAAATACCAAGTTCACAAAATGTAATGGCTTTCATATAACCAAGCTAAAAGGACCCTATTTGGCTTTATCCTTATCAATAATTTTCCGTAGATCCTCAAAAAGCTTAAGTACTACAGAAATAAAGCAATCTACTGCTTTTAGTCTTTCTTCTATGGTCAGCTCCACCAAGCACCCAAAGCTCTTCAAGGCCTTTTTAATGGTCGGGGGATCCTCCATCTTGCGTTTCCCCATTTTCTTCTCCTAAACCTGTCGTAACTTCTACCATTCCGGGTGAGGAATGGTAGTGGAAATTACCACAATGAGATTTCAAGAAATTCCAACAAGTTAACCAATAACATACAAGAAGATAATATAAGCATGCATAGGCAAACCATTAGAATGAATGAATGGACATGTACTTGACCTGAAAACTTGTTTCATGCTTGTACTCTTTTCAAAATCATTGACCGTGTATCCATGTAACAGTGTTGCAATTTTAAGATATAAAAATTTCTTTATCCAATTCACATTAGTCACTTATAACAATTTATTCCATGCACAATATGGGTAGACACCTCACAGCTCTTCTACGCATCCTGGGCTCCTTGCTCCCCTAATCCAATTTGATCAACAACATGCAAAGTTTACACACTACATACAAACATTATCCAAGGGTAAGTTAGAAGCTAACTTACAAATATCCGACATAAAGAAAAGTATCATGATCAAGCAAGCTGAAAAGTGTAGGTTTTAAACTATTAGACTTAGTGAAATCATTGAGACCCTAATCCAAGAATGTGTGTGGCATGCTAGGGTTTATCCCATTTTGTTCTAGGGTTCTTTTCCTTACTTTTTGTGAATCTTTATGTGCTCAGGCCTTAAGGGGTTGCCCTAGACCGAAAGGTGATCATGCTTATTGACAATGACTTGGTCTTAGTGGCTTGCTAGTGTTCGTGGTGTGTGTTTGGTGTGCATACTGTGCATGTGATCATCAACCTCCATTGCCGAAACCTCATTGGAAGGAAATCCTCACTTTGAAACCCTAATGGTGATCATAACTCCCAACCTCTCAAAGGTTTCTTTTACTCTCGTGCTTGGCTAGTAAAGGTTCAATTTCTCATGGCGGAAACCCTAATTTCTCATGCTTTGACAAAACTCATCATGATTGAACCAACATTCCCATCATCCTCACCACTCGAGACGAGGTGGTGTTACACATCTTGCACTCACCTAAACTGAATCCCTTAGACCAAAGGAAATCCTTGTGAGCACGTGTGTGCTCAAGAGAAGTGAGTGGAGTAGAAGTGTGAAGGTTTCTCACTGTGCAAATCCGCCTAAGGTGGTGTCCAAAGCTTCTTCCTATGATCGAGGGTTGGGAGATGTTTGGATGGAAAGAAAGTATGGTGCATGTGAGGGGCTTGTTCTTCAAAGGGTGGATGAGTTTGAGAGAGAAGGGGGAGGTGAAAAATCTAGAAATAAGACCAAATGACTTTGGGGCATCCTTTGAGGAATGTAGGTTACCAGCCCTTTAATGAGGCCTTTAAATACCTTCTCACTTTCCCACACACACACTCACTCTCTCTTATCATTATTCTAATTGTGGAAACCGAAGGGCCCTTATGCATAGGCACCATGTAGCATGCCCCTTCCACCATTGGCCGAAACTTCCATCTTCCCCTCTTCATCATTGCCTTTCTTTGGGAAAACCAAGAGACGCTTTAGCATGCATGACAACTGGCATGTCCCTTACCCTAATCTAAACCCTAAATGGCCCTTGACTTCTTCCTCATGTGGTCTAGGTTCAATGAACCTTCAAGGGCGTGTAGGTCTTTATGATCGAAACCCTAAAGGGGTGTCATCATGTATTGGGATTTAGGCTTGTACATGGTTTCCATTTGACAAGTGGCGTGTGTGTGGATGTTTACCCTAGCCGACTTTCCCTATTGTCTTCATTCCATAAAGATTCTTCTAGAAGCCTTGAAAGGTGTGTGTTCCTCTTCCCCAAGCATCTCTTCATCTTCCTCATGATTGCATTATCCTAGAAACTCCCATACTATGTGCATGCGTGACATATGGCGAAAATGGCAGTTGGTTACTCTTGGTTGGGGATATATCCTCTTTAGTCGAAATCCTAGGATTTCTTAGAGACTTGTGCTTCAATTTTTTTATGTCTCCCATGCGTCCTCATCATTGCAAATCTCCTAGGAACTCACATGCATAAGTTCATGGCTGGCATGTGGCTCTTAGGGTCTGAAACTCTCTTTTCTCTCTCTCTCCCCCTTCTTCTAACATCAAGTCTAGATTCATGGAGCCTTAAAGACAGGCTTGCATGTTGACCATGTGGTGTATTGGTAAGTGAGATGGGTGTGTGCCCTAAGTGTGCCGAGCCTTGTCTTCCTCTATCACTTTGGCTTCTTCTAGAAGCCATCCAGCATGCTTGCCAAGTGGCAAGACATGGCCAAACTGAAATGCCCCTTCCCTAAGTCACAATGATTTACCTTAGGGAATCTAAAGGTCACTATCTCCTTCTTGGCGCCTCCCTCATTGCTCAAAACCCTAATTAGGGTTTCTAAACCCTAGGCCTTCTAGTGGCCGAATGTCACTTGGTCCTTTGGGCCTCTATTGTGGGCTTGGGCGCCTAATGCACTGACAATAGGATGGGACCCATGTCCCTCACTAAATGCTCACCTCATCATTCCTATTGGGTCAATTTCTACTAAGGCTAAAGGTATTGAAAATAATAGGCGAGGACATGGCTAAGTCTGGGTCGTCACACGTCACATTGGGCAAGCAACAAACAAGGCGACCAAAGAGATGAACGTTCTATGTCAAGCAAGTGAAGAGAGTGGTAAAGATACACAAAGCGGGGGAAGCCCAGAAAAAATAAAAGCATTAAGGTGAGTAATGGGTAAGCAACAATGCGGGTGAGCAACGTGTAGCCCGAAAGTAGTTCCAAGTGAGTAACAGACAATATAGTATAAGAACTGGAATGCGCAGAGATAGCATTGGAGTATGTAGAAAGTAGCAGGTAAGTTATCGATGTATGTACCCAACAATGATATTTCTACCAGAGTACGCATGGTAAGTTATCGATGTATGTTCCCAACAATGATATTTCTACCAGAGTACGCATGGGAGAAGAGGAGTACAAACTCGAATACCGTGTGTCTGACCACACAATCTAGCCTAACGCCTCGTGGGCAATTTTCATAGGTAGTAGATTGAGCTTCTATTTCCAAGGAGAACTACAATGACGTGCAAGATTTGTCCACTCAATCAACTTAGCTCCTGCCACCCTTCATCCAGCATACACTTGGATTATTGAGATTCGTAGACTTCATCAACCAATTGGAGGTGAGAGTTGTAGGCCCATGATGGATAGGACTGTCCATATAAGAAATATTTTGCATCATTCCTTATCTCACATTGAGATCCCCTAGGAGAAGGAGGCTAAGCTCGATGTCTTCTATGAACAAATAGGCTAGCATCTTCAACACAACACTTGGTGATAACTTGCTGTTAAGGTTGGTTCTTTCTTACGACGACGATAGTAATGTTGGGTAATGTGTGATGCCCCCAAACTTCGCTTGGGATTGGACGGAGTTTGAAACTTTGGGACATGCAATACAAGGTCACATACCCGCATTCATGACAGTTAAGTATGCAATGCACCTAGCATGCATCTAGCAGTATGTAGTATTCGCAACGGATAATTGTTTTCTCTGAGCAATACTTAATATACCAGAAAACTAATCCCAAAATATAATCATATACCATTCATATCCAAAATTTCAAAAGTGACATCACTGATCCAATCAATCTGTAAACATAATAATATAGTATTGAAGTAGTAACTACTTAGTTATAGATAAACATAAAACTAATCTAAGCGCCAAGCCGCTCACGTAGCTCAGTTATCAGCTTCCCAAAATAATTTCCAAAAACTCAAGGATTTACTCCATAAGCTTGCTGAGGGTCCTCCTCGACCTATTCAACATCGTCCAGTCTGATATGCATTATTTCTCCATTGCCTGACACATTGTTTACCATTCTGGTGGGAATGGTAGTTGGAACTACTACAGTGAGATTTATAAAATCTCAGCAAGTAAAGCTCCTAAGGTACCAACAATATGAATAAGCATGCATGACAGTAAATATGACATGTATGCTTCATGATGTGGACTTACACATGCGTGACATGACTTGACATGAACATGGCACGTTTGCTTGTATAAGTTGAATTCATGCATTCTAACTTAGAATAGGAGTACTCAGGTAGCTTGCATGCCTTCACACTGAGTACCCTTTATATTAAGGTAGATTTTACTCATTCACCGTAGTACCCGGCAGCACATATGCCTTCACTGCAGTACCAGACAAATCATATACTCCTTGAACATAGTACAATTTAGCTTGATAAATGGTAATCGTGACATGTGATAGATATTCATAATCAATGGTTATAATAACATGGCATGGCATAACATTATAAATAGGACAATCCTAATATCACTATAACATGGCATGACATAACATTGCAATTATAGCAATCATATAACTAAAATAACATGACATGGTATAACATAGTAACCACAACAATCATATGACTAAAACAACATTTCATGGCATAACATTGTGACCAAAACAATCATACCACTAGAAATAACATGGCATGGCAAAAAATTATGATCATAACAATCATATAACTAACATAACATGACATGTAACAAATAATCATGTAACAGATAATAGAATAATAGTGTAATAGATGACATGGCATGGCCTGTTACAAAAAAATTAAAATAGGCATAAATGAGCATGAATATAATCAATGAAATCTTACCACCGTATATACATAAAAATACCGAAAGTAAGTTAGAAGCTAACTTACAAAATGTCGTATAAAATGTAAGCGTAGAGTAAAAAGAACGTAAGCTTAAATGAGATAATTTCTAGGGTTATAATATCTCATTTAGTCCTCATAAAAAAAAAAAAAAAACTTACTAACTTAGGTCCAAATTTGCAAAGTTACCCCCTAACTTTTGAGAAATTACAAATTTGCTTCTAAACTTAAGGAAGTTGCAAACAAACTCTAAAACTTATCAAAATTGACATTACTCATGTAAATTTCATCCTAAATCCAAATATGAACTTAAAATTTTTAAAAACTAAACCTAACTATGAAAACTCCTCTTGGCCGATTCACTCCTAGGCTAAAATCAATGATTTTGTTATTACTTGGACAATTAACACACTAACACGCTTAAACCAAATATAATAACTCTAAAAAATCACATCCTTAGTTCTAAAACCATACCAAGACACTAAAATGGGGCTATTCGTGTCAAAATGAGGTGTCATGGCAGCCAATGGATGGCCTTGTAAGAGGTGTAAACTTGTGGAGGAAGCTTGGTGAAACAAGCTAGTTTCGGTGGGACTAAAATGGGGCTAACCGAATGCATCCATTTGAGTTCCATTTGAGGTTTCGGTTGGGGTTTGATTTCAATCTAATTTTCTTGGTCAAATATAATTACCAAGGTGTAAGAGAGTGGATGAGAGTGTAAGAGTGTGTACTTGAGTGGTTGGTTGCTTGTGGAAGTGACTTAACTAAGTGAAAAAACACTTAGTTACAAACCGACCATGTTTAGGGTTTTAGCTTCCAGAAAGGGTTTAGGGTTTCGATTTGCCTCAAAATTTTTGGGGTTTCATAAGAGTTGAAACCTTCTTTGGGTTGGTTAAATAGTGTTTGGTTTGATGGAATAGTGAATGGTGTAAAAGAGCATGATGACAAGCTTGGTTCACACTCCATCACTTACACACTTGTACTCCTTTCGACAAGTGTCATAGGATTTCCCAATGAATAGCTAGGATTATGCCATATGTCCAAGAAAAAGTTTTATAGTGATCCTAAGTGGATTTGGGCATCCTACATGGAGATTTGATAGCTGTTTGAAATAAATGTCACGTAGCACTCTCTCAAAGGGTTACTATTCACCCAAAAAATTCAAAATTTTTTATGGCACCATAAAATCCTA
Source organism: Juglans microcarpa x Juglans regia (assembly GCF_004785595.1). Taxonomy (NCBI): domain Eukaryota; kingdom Viridiplantae; phylum Streptophyta; class Magnoliopsida; order Fagales; family Juglandaceae; genus Juglans; species Juglans microcarpa x Juglans regia. The sequence continues at coordinate 28,657,914 of NC_054596.1, read as the reverse complement.
AGTATTCATATGAGTCTAATAGTGCAATTATTTCGTAAAATTATACTCCTAAGTGCCTCAATTAGATAGAAAGGAAAATTCTATCTCCATAGTGGATTGGAATTCGAGTACACTAACTGACTAAAGCCTAATCAATCACTCGATTCAAGAAGTTTCTAAGGTTTAAAGAAATTCTTTTATCGAATTTATGTTGGTTCATTACATAATGTCTATGAATTTCTCATGATTTTTCCCACGTGCATGTTTTCTTATTACAAATTATTAATTACTTTGATGTACTCTTTCAAAGTTCTTACCTTTTGGTATTAAGGGGAGTTCTGGGTGTGTTTGGGATCATGATCCCGAATCGAGATGTGGTCTTATCTTAGTGGAGCTTCTTTAGCTACTCAAGAGCATCTAAGAATTGATTAACGTCTCCTAGATTATCATGGGTGACAAAGAGATTGGGTGAAATGGTAACGCTCTCAAGTCGATGTTGTTGCCTCTCTACTGGTGGAAGGTAAAGGACACTTGGCCACGAGCAAGTCGGATGCGAAACTTGGTTTCACTTGTTACAAAGTCCTATGCGTTGTTGTTACCCGCGAAGGGAGCTAGGGTGTTTGTACGACCAACTTATGGGGAGCCATAGTGTAGACATTAATAAACAAATATGGTTGGTTAAGTGATTTCAAGTGTTGATTTGGGCCTGGGTCCAGTAAAGGATATATTATGTTGATTTGGGCACTACCTGTTCGGTGATATTTACGATGAACCTAGGGTCTAGGAAATCGTACGATTTGGGCACTGGGTCTTCAATGTTGTTTACAATGAATCATGATTACTTTATTTTGCCTTGAGGTTGGTACCTCGGTATACTTGTGATAAACGTGATTTCCCTTTTGTTTACTTGAAGTTTATGCATTATCGCCATTTCTTACATTGACAACTGCTGATAGCTATTATCGAGAAGAAAGCATCTCTTTCAACCTCTATTCAACCTTATTTATTCTATTATATTGAGAGTTATGAAAGGTTATGAAAAATTATAAAATACTAAACATAATAAATTTCATCCTTAAATGATCCGTTGAAGATTTTATGTCAGACCATGTAAATCTATCTCTCCTTATTTATATTTTATATGCTTAATAAATTTTTATTTCAAGGATAAATATCATAACACTGTATCAATGCTCAAGCCATTATCGCGGGCCATTCAACTGTATTATTGGATTCTGATGTTCGAAAAAAATGCATCAACACTGTCACTCTCACAAGAGTAATATCAAAACTAGACCAATCCTTGCATTTTCTTACGTCTAAGATAAAATTTTCAATGGTCCGGTGTAACTCAATTTGTAGGGAAAAATAAGAGCGGTAAGATGAAAGTTCTATAAGTAGAATTTTGTCAGTGCGTAACACAAAATCCCTCCTGTTTTTCAACGATTAACTACTTAAACGACGCTATGAGAGTTGAACTGCTTACATGTATACAAAACATATGTTCAAGACAATGACCATGGATAGCTTACAAACCAAGTATTTGTATACTCGTAGAATGCATCCTTCTTCCCAACAATCATCTCATAGCTTAGGAATAATAATCTCTAGAAATCCATTCCTGCAGCAAACAAAATCATGAAGATTAGCACCTTGTGTGTGAAATAATGTCAAAATAGTACCCATTCTGAATTACAACACTGCCAGTCCTTTATTTACTTTTTTTATTTAATGACATGGGAGTGCATTGACTAGGCTGGAAAGCACAGTAAATCTTATAGATTCAAGGGTCACCCTGACCCAAATATCGGTTGAGTCAAGTATGCATGTGGATGATCGAAACCAGGCATCACAACACTTGAGCCAGATCTTGTTCAAACAATTATAGTTAAAACAGCTGGTAGAAACCAAAATAATTAGTTATGTTAGCCTAAAGATGCTAAATGATATATGTTATTTTCTATAGTGCATCACATTCATGTGTCGTAAATGAAGGCAACAGGAAACTAGTAGCTATATAAATTACTATGACCAACATATCAAATTCATATAAACAGTTTAAGCTTATATATATATTAGGAGCAACATAAACTGACTTTTTTTTGTTAGCAAAATAAACTGACTTCAGTACATTTTATTAAGATGAAATTTGGCTACAAACACTGACTCAATCAGAAGTTTCCAGCTTAAGATTCTAATGGAAGATTAATAGGTCAAACTGCTATTCATCAATTGAGTCAAGAACTTAGAATACTGGTGAAGAGAGTGGGTGCCCTGACATCCAACCGGGGACTAGAAGAATTAAGAACTCCCTGCGTGCTGATAGCTTTGGCAACTGAGTTCTTTGAGTAATTCAGCAAGATAAACACATGGGAGAAACTATACAATCCGCATTAGAACATCTCATTGCCTACTTCTCCCTTAATACAATTTCTTCCGCCTTTCAGTTTAATTATTTGTATGTTGTGTACTGTAAATTCAATATCTCGGCCATGTATGGACGATAAATATTCTCTTCATAAAGATAACCACGATTTTTTATTATTATTATTTTATCACAGTCAGGTCTTGTGTGGTTGATCCAGAAGACTTAAAAATGTCAACTCCTTGAAATATCTTTTACACTAATGAAAGCCCTACCCTTTTATTAGTTGGTATCATTTCACCCAAAATCCCTCGATCATTGTCATAGCTATTCTCTTTATGCATGTAGTTCTAGATATGCTCTTTGACAATACAGGGTTAATGTTCAATCCAATTACAAGCATCCCCTGTTAAAACATTTAAAGAATGTAACCTTTTTATAGTTAAATATCAAATTAAAAATTCCATTAATGATCTAAAGATTATAAAACTTTTCACTACAGTTATATATAAGGATTCCGAGTGAAAAGGTGATATATATAAAATTTAAAAAGATCACACTCCATTCATTTCTAAAATAAATACCGATTTATAAAGCAAAACATTTTTCTCATAGTATTTCCCATGTGCCAAACATGTTTGAAGATATGCAATGTCATAGAGAGCAAATGTGACATAATTTTGCAGCTACGCATAATTTCTGAAGTCCATCCTTTGAGTAGAACAAATGCATGGATATAAAGCTATGACTTACAAAAACTCAGCTGAGACACCGTCTTTGTTGACACCAGCAGGAAGCGGCCAAACGACCTGGTATGGTCCTTGTGAAATTTCTCTTTTGTGATATGAGGAGATTGAGCCATTTGAACAACCTGCCACCTTCCAGTCCTGGTTTGACCGTATACCCCTTACAGCTAACCTGTCATTAAGTCGTATTCTTCTTATTAGATCAATTTCAAATATTCAAATTCCAGATTGAGATATTGGTCACAGACTTGACTTGGCCAAACAATTCAGGAGTGTGCAAACAGGGCAGTATTACATAAATGATTAATTCACCATTCTTTGCTAGTGTCAGTATTTGAGCCAACTGATACTTTAACATAACCATTTTCCTTTAAAGCAGAGAATACATCTTACTTTTGGTCATCAACCTCCACTCTTATGTCATTGGTATTGACGCCTGGAATTTCTACCATCATAACATAATTGCGTCCTGATTCTGCAATGTTCATCCTGGGCGTCCACTCAATTCCTGCATGAAAAAGGAAAGATAAAAAATCTACTGGTACGGCAAATGTAAAGAATCATGCACTCCGATTGAAATTGAAAATAAAGAAACCACATCCTTTTAAGTCACCACTTATCCCAAAAGCTTAAGCTAATAAGAAGAAGTAAATTTAGTTATTTGATTATATCTTAACAATCCCTATTTGTTCTTCAAATTCTACTTGAAGGTTATTTTATGTTATTTTATTCCATCATTGCACTTGTCACATCATAACCACTAATCCAACCACTAGTGAACCAATTGCAGTGCTCCTAGTAGCTTTTGACGCACAAAAGTTCTAACTACAAAAAGTTATCCTTGATGGTGACTAAGATATCATCTTCAAAACACCAGCCAACCCCTTCCTCAATTGTGACTGGCAGATCCTACCATCATTCAGCCAATCAGAATGAGTGTTCACCAAATCATCGGTGGAAAATATGCCAATTTCCACTTAGTGCAAACATTATAGTGCAAGACTTGGCGAAACGGGTAGCATCTTCTACCTGGAGGAGAAGCACCACCATCTCTCGATCAATGCTTTGCCCCTAGTGCTGCAGTGGCAAGACCCCTCCTCTTTTGTAGTTAAAAACAAGTATCACCTTATTTTATATTAAAAATAAAGTATTGCTAGGCAATAAGAAAATTTTAGGTCATAGACTCATGGTGAAGCTAGCTATTTTGAGGGTATGAGGACCAAAGATTTGATCTGAAAATTGATTTTACAGATTGCCAGCCTGCTCATCTTTAAAAGAACAAGCAGTAAACAACCATGTCTCCACTGCATATATATTTACAAGCCAATGCTACATTCTAATGCTATTAAATGCTAAAGCAGTAAGAGATCCTTAGCTACTAACCCTCAGATTCAGAAGAGTGTGTTCTCTTCTCATCATGCAACTTCTTTCTTCCACTTGGTCTAGAAAACTTGGGAGTCTCAGGCATGGTCAATATGCAACCTTGCACCATGGGTTGACCAGTGTGTGCCAAATTCGGTTCTTTCCTCTTGGGTCCAGAAAATAATGGTGCTTCAAAAATATTATAAGAGCCCTCATATCCGGAGGATTTGTGAGGCATATCAGACTGTGCTGAAGTGACCTGGAAAAATGTAACAAAAACACAACTCAGTTCATCGAAAGTTTATACAACAAAATGGAGAGTAAGAAATTTGAAAACACCTCTTCAATGGTAGCCTGCCTCATGAAATAACCTTGAGAACCAGATCCTTGCCTTGCGAAATGCATCCTATTATCACACCTTCGGACCACAGAGTCTAAAATGCTATCGCAGTTGTGACTCCTCTGAGACAAGGAAGACAAATGCACAAGTCAACTCAGTGTAATTAAAAGTTGGGATAACAAAAATAAATAGAAAAATAATTGATAAGTTTGTATCACCATTTAAGATAGACTATTGCTGGAATGGATGTTGCTGAACATAGCAAGAATATTTCTTATAACTTTTCACTTAGAATGCTGCCCGTCAATTTTAAAACTTTTCATTTAAATTTTTAGTAAGAAATATCATGAATTGGTAAAAAATGAGATGCGGTAATGTTTATTCTACATTTTGCCCCTTGAATCTCATAATCTCATCTAGAGTTACTCGGCCAAGTCCAACAACATTAAAGATAAACTGCACGAATGTCTTTGGGTGTGCATGTGTGGAGATATATTTGGAGAAGAAGATAATTTGAGGGGTATATATTATCTATCAGGACTATGTACCCCCAAATGAGGTCGTCCTCCCCTGAGAGAAACATACTCCCCTTCCTTGGTGGCGCTCAGGGAAGAGGGATGACCCTCTCATCCCCTTTTCTCGACCTCAACCTCCCATTTTCCCTTCCCTTCTCTTTGTTTTCCCTATTTGTTTCCCACTCTTCCTTGTTTGTTAGAAATTAGATCTATGGTTTTTGGACCACCTCCCACCTCTACGTGCCCATCTACCCTCTTCTTCAACCTCCATCTTATGGTTCTCATGCATCAGGCCCTATAGCTCCATACCCTGTAATGGCTCTCTTTTAGAAAGGTTTGTAGAAGATTTGTCTTGGGTGATTTTCTGAAGAAGCAGTAGCAAGTGTGAAGGAATTGTGGGGCTTAACGGCTATTTGAAGATTGAAACGGTGCGTTGCGATTAATGATACGGGGCTTAACGGCTACTCGAAGCGATGCGTTGCGATTAATGATACTGAGAGTTTTTGCAATTGTAAATAACCCTTGCTTTCAGTTGGTTAGTTGTATTAAACGGCTACATTTTACTATGTAGCCTTAGTATAAATAACAGATTCTTGTAAATGGAAAGGGTCTAGAAAATTACTGAGTGAATTTTGTTGTTTGTAAGGGGTTTGGAGGTTACTCGAAAATCTCTCTCAAGGAATCAAAGTCGATTTCTTGGTTTCGATCTTGTGTTCTTTCTGGGTTCTCGATTTAATGCTTTATTGTTCTTGTTCCTATACATTACTGGGTTCTTACCTCAAGAAGGCCATTACAAGTGGTATTAGCTGGGCAGTCCTCTCATGGCGGATAGTACAAGGGCAGCAACGGCGGCAGCAATGAAGGCACGGCAAGAAGAGTCTTTACGGCAGCAAGAAGGAATGCAAAAGCAACTAGAGGAGCATCATGCTACAATTTCTAGGATTACAGGCAGGTTAGACCAGTTAACCGATATGCTACAATCTTTAATTGAATCTCACTAGCATAATTCTGGTTCTTTGGGAGGTGTGAATCCTGAAAACGGAACCTTTGGTATGCCACTAAATTTTAATGAAAGGGGTCCCTTGCCTCGGGGAGTCAGATTGGACTTCCCTAACTTTGAGAGAACCAATCCTTCTGCTTGGGTGTTCAAGGCAACTCAATATTTTGAGTACCACCAGATTTCTTTGAATCAGAGGCTTCTTATGGCCTCTTATCACATGGAGGGTGAGGTCCTCGTGTGGTATCAAGATGCTGTTGATGGTGGCATTTTCAATAGTTAGGATTCATTCGTAAAGGCCCTCCTAGTGAGGTTTGGGCCTACAACTTATGATGATCCCATGGAAGCTTTAACTCACCTTAAGCAAACTTCCATGTGGCTAGTTACAAAGCACAGTTTGAGTCTTTATCCGATAGGCTCAAGGACTGTCAGAAAGGATCAAATTGAGCTGTTTTATGAGTGGATTGAAGGATGAGATTCGATTGCCTGTTCGAATGCTCAATCCTATCAATTTGAATGCAGATTTTGGCCTTGCCAAGATTCAAGAAGAGTACTTATGGGCTTCTAGGAAATCTTGGAGAAATAATGGGTTGAGTGGAGGCAAGATCCAACAAGAAAAGGGTGTGGATAGTACCATAGTGCAAAGAAGTCTTATACCAATCTAGAAGGTTATCTCTTCTAAGATGGATGAGAAAAGGAGGGGACTTTGTTATCACTGTGATGAGAAGTGAAATCCCACTCATAAATGTAAGAATCCCAATGTTTACCTTTTGCAAGTTGGTCAAGAGGTTTCAGACTCCTTTATGGTGAATGAAGATGAGTTGTGTTTGGGAGATGAAGAGGGAGATGTTGTAGTTCAAGAAGAAGGGGAGGAAGGTGTAGAGGTGTCTATTAATGCTATCTCAGGCTGTTCTACCAGCAGTGCAATGAGAATGCATGGGAGAATTGGGGCCTGTGCTGTTGAAATTTTAGTGGACTCGGGAAGTACTCATAACTTCCTGGATCCACTAGTGGTTCAAGAGGCTAAGTTCAGCAGTGCAATGAGAATGCATGGGAGAATTGGGGCCTGTGCTGTTGAAATTTTAGTGGACTCGAGAAGTACTCATAACTTCCTGGATCCACTAGTGGTTCAAGAGGCTAAGTTGAAGATTGAGAGGGATTCAAGCTTGCAGGTCAGGGTTGTTGATGGGACCAAAGTACTGAGTCGAGGAAAAGGTGAAGAAGTAGTCAGGATACAAGGGTCTAAATTTTATGTCCCATTTCACGTGCTATCATTGGGGGGATGTGACATTGTTCTTGGGGTGCAATGGCTCAAAACCCTGGGCCTATTCACCGGGACTTTAGTAAGATGTCAATGAGTTTCAGGTTGAGAAAGGATGATGTAGTGCTGCAAGGAATTAGCACTGGCACTGTTGATATGCTAATGGGAGACAAATGGCTTAAACCTAATTTTGTAAATGGCCAAGGGTGGATCTTACAACTAGTGGTTGTAGATCAGAAAGCAGCACCTGAGTGCATTCCTAGGGTCATTATTGATTTGTTGAATGCATATCCAAAGGTTTTTTTCAGAACCTGTTTGCTTTCCACCTAATAGGGCTTTTGACCATCCTATTAATCTTAAAGATGGGGCAAATCCAGTTTCTGTTAGGCCATATAGGTATCCCCATTACCAAAAGGCAGAAATTGAGAAGATTGTTCAAGATTATTGGCTTCTAGGGTGGTGAGACCCAGCCAAAGTCCTTTTTCATCACATGTACTACTAGTTAAAAAAGCTGATGGCACTTGGAGGATGTGCATTGATTATCGTGCACTCAATCAAGAAACTATCAAAGACAAATTTCCTATACCTGTCATTGATGAGTTGTTAGATGAACTCTTTGGTGCACAAGTGTTTTCTAAGTTGGATTTAAGGGCTGGATATCATCAAATCCAAGTTAGAGAGCAAGACATTCCCAAGGGCCAAAACAGCTTTTTTGAGTTCTTGGTAATGCCCTTTGGGCTTACCAATGCACCAGCAACTTTCCAAGGGTTGATGAATGACATATTCAAACCCTTTTTGAGGAGATTTGTGCTAGTTTTCTTCGATGACATACTAGTCTATAGCAGGAATATAGAAGAGCATATTCATCATTTGAAATCTGTTTTGCAAATATTGAAGCAACACACCTTGTATGCTAAGATGTCAAAGAGTAAGTTTAAGGCTTCTAAAATCGAATATTTGGGCCACATTATCTCAGGGAAGGGGGTTCAAGCAGACCCTTCCAAGACCTTGGCCATGGTGCAGTGGCCTAGCCCCAAAACTTTGAAATCCTTGAGAGGGATTTTGGGCCTTACAGGCTATTACAGAAAATTCATAAGGCATTATGGATCCATTGCAGCCCCATTGATCTGCTTGTTGAAAAAGAACTCATTTCATTGGGATGAAGCGGCTTCAATTGCCTTTGAAGCTTTGAAAAAGGCTGTCAGCAATCCTCCAATTTTGAATTTACCAGATTTCTCAAAAACATTCATTATTGAATGTGATGCTTCAGGTATTGGGTTGGGAGCTGTTCTTATGCAAAAGGGCCATCCAATTGCCTTCTACAGCAAGGCTTTGAAGGGTAAAGCCTTGTTGCTGTCCACTTATGAGAAAGAGTAGTTAGCTCGTCTTTGCAGTGACTTGGTGGAGGCCTTACCTACTTGGCCATACTTTTAAGGTGAAGACTGACCAGCAGGCTTTCAAGTATTTGATTGAACAAAAGGTAGGGACTGAGACACGACAAAAATGGATCTCTAAGTTGATTGGATATGATTTAACAGTTGTTTATAAGAAAGGCAAGGAAAATGTTGTAGCTGATGCACTTTCTAGAAGAAATGAAGAAGAGTTAGCCACGGTTGCTCTATTATCTTTCCCTACCCCTTTGTGGATAAAGGAACTCAAGAATAGTTACTCTTTGTGTCCCAAAACCTCTGAGATCCTATCTAAGTTACAGCAAGGGCAAAAGGGTCCTAAACACTATTCTTTGCAGCAAGGTTTACTGTTAAGGAAGGGAAGGTAGGTTGTGATACCATCTTTACCTTTCTAGGCAAAAATTTTACAGTTCATTCATAATAACCTACAGGCAAGCCATGTAGGCTATCATAGAACTCTTAAAAAGGCTAGGTTGGACTTCTTTTAGGAGGGCATGAGGCGCGATATTAAGAAACTAGTGCAAGAGTGTGAAATCTGCCAAGTTAATAAACATGAAAATGTGCAATATCCTAGCCTACTCAGATTTTCCTTGGCATGACATCTCCTTGGATTTTGTGGAAGGGTTGACATCCTCTAATGGCTATTCTGTGGTGTTTGTTGTTATTGACAGGTTGACAAAGTTTGCTCATTTCTTTCCTTTATCACATCCTTACACAGTCACTAAAGTTGCATAAGTTTTCTTTTCTGGTGTTTTTAAAACTCCATGGATTGCCTAAATCCATAGTCTCGGATAGGGATCCAGTTTTTACCAGCTCCTTTGGAAGCAATTGTTTCTTTTACAGGGTACTTCATTAGATTTTAGCTTAGCCTACCATCCACAATCAGATGGACAGACTGAGGCATTGAACAAAAGCTTGGAAACTTATCTGAGATGCTATGCTGGACAGAAGCCTAAAGAATGGTCTGCATGGTTGTCAATGGCTAAGTGGTGTTATAACACTACAACTCACTCCTCTACAGCCATTACTCCATTTGAAGCTCTTTATGGATATCCCCCACCTAAGTTGCTGTCATATGTGCCTGGTACTTCTCTTAATCAAGCTGTGGATCTCCAATTGAAGTCTAGAGAGCAGATTTTATCCTTGTTGAAGGAAAACATCCATAAGGCTGAACATAGAATGAAGTTCTATGCTGACAAAAGAAGGTCTGAGAGGAGTTTTCAAGTTGGTGACTGGGTGTTTTTGAGATTACAGCCCTACAGACAAAAGTTAGTTTCTTTGAGGCATAATATGAAACTTGTTCCTCGCTTTTATGGACCTTTTTAGATTTTGAAAAAGATAGGATCTATTGCTTATAAGTTACAGTTGCCATCTTCTTCTTCCATAAATCCTATGTTCCATGTGTCATGTTTAAAAAAGAAGCTGGGTCAAAGCATTTCACCACTACCAACACTTCCCCCAACAAATGCAACTGGACAGATTCAACCAGAGCCTGAGTTAATTTTAGAGAGGAGGATGCAGAAACAAGGTAATCAGTCCATTACTAAGGTCCTTATCAAATGGCTGGAAGCTCATGTTGAAGACAGTTCTTGGGAATTCTTATGGAACCTGAGAGGCTTTTATCCACACCTAGTGGGTAAGGTTCTCTAAGGTGGGAAAAATTCTAATAACGTCTTGTGGCCAAGAGTCTTAAGGGAGGGGGAATGTAATGGCTCTCTTTTAGAGAGGTTTGTAGAAGATTTGTCTTGGGTGATTTTCTGAAGAAGCAGTAGGAAGCAGTGGCAAGTGTGAAGGAATCATGGGGCTTAACTACTATTTGAAACTTAACGGCTATTTGAAGATTGAAACTGTGCGTTGCGATTAATGATACGGAGCGTTTTGGCAATTGTAAATAATCATTGCTTTCAGTTGGTTAGTTGTATTAAACGGCTACGTTTTACTGTGTAGCCATAATAAAAATAACAGATTCTTGTAAATGAAAAGGGTCTGGAAAATTACTGAGTGAATTTCGTTGTTTGTAAGGAGTTTGGAGATTACTCAAAAATCTCTCTTGTAGATGTAAAAGTTTAACTAGGACTAGGTGACTAAATTGATAAGTTTGTATAGGATCAGGTGACAAATGATAAAGTTTATCCTATTATTAAGTTGGTAATTTTGGATGAATGTAACTTATTTAATGACTTTATCTATAACAATATTAAGTTTATCTAAGAGGTATTAAAGGTTGTTTAGATAAGTCATAAGTGGGAAAATCGAGTCCCAAGGAATCTGCACTTATCCTGAGAAGAGGTTGATCTGAAATCTATTACTGCAATGAAGAGTTATCGCGAAATGTCAACATTCCGTCAGGAGACAACTTCGCGACCGTCAGCAAAGTCCTATTGCAGATCAAATTTCTACCAGACTAATTCCGTCAGCAGTTTTGCAATCTTTATAGGTGATAATCTACTATCATGGGGTGCAAAGAAGCAAGCTACAACCTTCCAATCAACGGCTGAAGCTAAATATCGAGCTTTAGCCCCAACCACAACAGAGCTTGTGTGGTATATGCACCTACTCAAGAATCCTGGCCATTTGTTGCCTTCCCCTATGCTACACCGTGACAATAAAAGTGCTCTCAACATTACTAAAAACCCAGTGTTCCTCCACCGTCACACTAAGCACATCGAAATAAATGTTCACTTAGTTCGTGAACAAGTTGCTTGTGGTGCTACACCATGACAATAAAAGTGCTCTCAACATTGCTAAAAGCCCATTGTTCCTCCACCGTCACACTAAGCACATCGAAATAGATGTTCACTTTGTTCGTGAACAAGTTGCTTGTGGTGCTATCAATCTCGCTCATGTCCCTGGACAGGATCAAATGGCCGACATTTTTACGAAATCTTTGTGCAGTCCCAAGTTCACGCCAAACCGAAGCAAGCTCTTTGTTGGGCCAATCCCACCTTGAGCTTTGAGGGTAATGAAGAGACATATCTTCATGATTTGCTGCTGATATCTCTCCCAATGAATGGCTGCTAGGATCTCTCTCTCCCTTATTCTAGTCGTGCATTATTCTCGCACTTAGTGTAAATAGTATATCATTAGTCTTGATAGCTACCAATTGTATATATCCATTTTTACTTCCTCTACAGCTAGTATTACAACTGTAATGCTTGTTTTTCTCTCCTACATACAATGTTTTCCTTCTTCCTTTGTTACTTCCCTATGACTACTGTTCTAATTTTCTGCAAGATTTTCCTATGTAGTAAAAGTTTATTTTCATAGAAAAAGAAAAGGATGTTTTGTGGGAAATATATTGGATCCCAAGTGCTTGAGAATCCAAATATTAGTTCTATATACTTTGAGGAATTATAAGACAATGGAGTATCTTGCCAACTTTGTAGGAAGATATTTTTTGTTTTTTGTCCGCTTATGAGTTTACTTGCTTTTCGCCATTTTTTAAGGGCCTTTTACGGCCAGAAAAGTAGGATGCTTTTTTTCATACATGAAAAGGCAAGAGATGTGTGTGTGTGTGTGGGGGGGGGGGGACATATATATATATATATGCGGCTATATTAATAACTATTGCAACTAGTGTAGATTTTTGTGGGTAAAAGAAAAAGGTTGCTTCAAGACTTGTTAGGAATCTTTTCTCTTAAGGCGACATTTGAATTAAAAAGAAACAAATCATTTACTCGAAAAATTACAAGAACACAATGGTGAGTGAGAAAATGGTAAACACACCTCTTCAATGTTAGCCTGCCGCATGAAATAACCCTGAGAAGCAGATCCTTGCCGTGCAAAATGCATCCTATTATCACCCCTTCGGACAACAGAGTTCAAACTACTACTGCAGTTCTGTTACAGAACGGGCAAATACATAAATCGAGAGATTGAAAACAACAAACTGAAAAGCCAGAGAGAGTCATCCTTGGCACAGAAGACTCAAAGAAAAAATAGAATGGAATGATACTGCAGATAAAGTCACATAACGACTGCATGTATATGTATTTTCTCTTTGGCTAAAGTAGAAAAATTTTCGTCCAACGAAACGCCCTGAGACAGGAGACAAGTTCTAATTTCCGATATATACATACTGGTTTTGCCTAACATTTATTTATTACTTGTAATTTAAAATGCTGACTAGCAACATCCTGGAACATATATTTCCTTTCATTTTCTTGCAGTTTCTCGGGATTCAAACGGGGAAGTAGCGAAGAGAGAAGGAAAATATACCATGGGGAGGACGTTGGTGAGGGAAACATCATCAGTACTGGGAGCAAAATGAGCTGAGATCAAGTTGATTCTACGTCTCGCCACTTGAGTCTCCATTGGAATGGCTCTGCCAAGTTCAAAGGAATCAGAAGAAAGACCCGTAAAACTTAGCAGGAAGCCTGTGGATATGTATGCTGATTAAATTACAAGTGGCAGTGAGTGGGTGATATTTTTGGAGGGAAAGAAGTCGACGTATGGGGTAGGCATTTTATTTTGGAAGATATATTGGATGCCACGTGGATCATGAAGCATAAATATCTTTGAAGATCTTTCACAATTTGGCCAAGAAGTAAGTATGAATCCGTTTTTTGTTCGGGATATATGATCAATAACTCCTTTATCTTTTATCCGTTTGAAATTAGGCTCTTTTCTATTTTATTTTTTTTATAATTAAAACCACGTATTATTACAATTTTAGAATTAACCTCTTCCATTATAAATCTTGTTCATTCTAATTAACAGAAGACATGTATCACTCTCTAGCACCACCATGTGTTAAAATTTTTTTTTCTTACTTAAAAAAATTCAAATAAAAATTATTATAAATAAAAAAGAAAAAAGAAAACGATGGGCAGGAGGGACTTCGGGGTGAATAGAAACCGACGCGATGGGGTCTTCTTCTACCCCAAGCCTTCTTCCCAACTCAGCCTCTACAACTCTCTCTCTCTCTCTCTCTCTATGCTCTCTCTCTCTATCTATTCTCTCAAAAGCAGCTTGCCGCCAGGAGAACCAAACTCTGATCAAGAACCACCAGAGTCGATATGGCCGATTTTCCTTCTCCCCATTGACCAGTTACGGACGGTATCTCCCCTCTTTTTTCAGACGTCAGTCGGCGTCGATTTTATTCAAAAATCACACTGAAGCAATTAGATTTAGCTGCTGGGTGGCCAACCTTATGGTGGTGGCTAACACGTGGATCATCACGGGGTGCCCAAGTTCGGCTACCCATGGTGTCCTGAGATTCTATCATCCATGGAGGTTGAAAGAGAAGTACCGTCTCCCTAACTTTTTTCTTTTTTCTTTTTAAATTAAAAGTATTATAATTTTACTTTTTATTTGAATTTGAATTTTTTATGTAAAAAAAAAAAACTTTAATGCATGATGGCTTTTGAGAATGGTACGTTTAGTAGGATATCATAATTTAAGACAATGAGGTTATTAATTTTAAACTTGTATAGTAAAGGGTGTTAATCCTCAAAAAATAATTGCACAAGAACATGATCTCAAACCAGGTAAACACAAAATATTATTGATCATTCATCATTTTTACTACTTTGACATTGATTTTGAGTTTATCAACTTTCTTCATCAAATTAATTTGTACCGTTAGCATCTACTCATATTTTTACTGATATCTATACCTACGATAAAAGAGCAAGTTTTGCATCGGTTTCAGCATTATTCTTGTAGTTGTGTAGACGGAATTGCCCTTCATTTCAAATTTTTACAGAGTTATTTGCTTATGTAAAAAAATTTATTCATTGCATATTATCATCAATTTATATATCTAGTTTGACACTAACTAACCCCAAACCACAAAATTCATTTAAATATTTGACAGTTCATGGAAAATCTCACTTGTTACTAACACTAGGCCTGTAAAACTTGCGAGGTGCTTGCCTTGGGTATGAGCACTTCACCTACACGTGTTGCTTCTAAGGTGCTCGACGGGGATAGGAACACTTTCCCTCCCTTGGTGCTAAAATGGAGGCGAGCACTTTGCCTTCTATGGTGCTCACCTAGAAGCGAGCACTTTGCCCCTATGGTGCTCGCATGGGGTACGAGCACTTTTTCTTTCCACTTTGGTGCTCACTTGGTGTACAAGCACTTCACCTTTCCACTTTGATTGTCGAACTGGCATGTACTATCCCTTTCCGCATTGCTCATGAGGTGATTGCCCCCAAGCGAGCACTTTCCAGTTCTTTGTTGCTCGCCAAGGTTCCGAGCACTTTGTTGCTGTGGTACTTGCTTGGGGTACGAGTTCCTTGCCTTTCCACTGTCCTCACCAGGATGGCAAACACTTCCCCTTTTCGCAATGCTCCCGATGCTTGCCTGGGGTACGAGCACTTTCTATTTCACCTTTCCTCGCAGAGGTTTCAAGCACTCACCTCAGCTATGAACACTATCTGTTTTTCCCATCGTTGCACTTTAACTCCCTTTGGAGCTCGCCTAGGGTATGAACACTTTTCATTTTTTCTATCATTCGCCAAGGAGGCAAGCACATTAACTCACTCACATTGCTTCTAAGGTACTCACCTAAGGTATGAGCAGTTTCCCTCCCTTGGTGTTTGGATGGAGGCGAGCACTTTGCCCCCATGGTGCTCGCCTAGGATATGAGTTATTTTCCTTTCCATTTTTGTGCTCACCTATGGTACTAGGCTTCGCCTTTCCACTTCGTTGTTGCTCGCTGAGGTTTTGACACTTTGCCCCCATCGTTCTCGCCTTGGAAATTAGCACTCGCAGAGGTTCCAAGTGTTTTGTTGCCTAGTGCACTAGCTCTGTCTTTCCACTTTCCTCACCAGAGTGTCCCCATTGCACGCCAAGGTTCTAAGCACTTTAACTCCCTTTAGGTGCTCGCCTGAGGTACGATCACTTTATCCCTTGCAATGCTCGTCTAGGTGGCAAGCACTTCACCTTCATGGAAAATCAAGTACATAGATTACATGCACGATTCTAAACTAGATATAATTATTATTTTTGTTTTTGTTTTTGAAAATCTGTATCTGGAAAGCCAATTCTCCAGTCCACATTTACAAAATTCTCTTAATTACCATCACATCTTTGCAATGGTTGTCATTTCTTTTAACCATGTAGTAATTGCTAATCTTTTGTAGAGTTTAAAGTAATATCCAATTGGGAGATGAACTTGTGGCGGAGTTTAATGATCCTTGCAAGTGTCACATCCCCATATTAGGTTTGTTATTCTTTAACGATGCAGATAAATATGTTTTCGATCTATACAATTATAGCTGCAATATCAAGAGTAAAACTAGAACTTAATGATGTTGTTATTATTGATATGTTTTTGGAGGGGGTCGGGGGTTGATGTTTGATCTATTTGTTGTGAACTAGCACGTGTTTTTCAAGTTTCATAATTATTAAAGTTAATGTATTTCCCTAGGATTATTATGTGTTCTTGATTTACTATATACATGTATGGGTGAGTATCGAGGAGGCTAGGTACCATGTATGTGTCCATACCAAGAAAGTGCTTAGTAATCTGTATTATCTAAAATTAGTCTAAGAGACTAGTAAAAATAACAAAGGTCATGCACTTGAGAAAAGTTAAGATGAAGAATTAAGAAAAAGGAGATACGTACTCCAAATTATCTAGATAATTTTCTTGTTGTTCTTGTTCAAAACATTCACTTTATTTCCAACAAGTGGTATTAGAGCCAGGTTCGATCTTATCAAGGCGTTAGCACTCGAGCCAGTGGTAGCCGGTATGTGAGAACTATGATTACTAGAGTATCAAAATGAAAACTTTTTTTCTATCACAAGACTTTTGGGATGTGACCGAAAGAGAGGTGTCAGCTTCTACAGAAGAAATTTCAAAGTTAGTTGTTGAGAAAAATGAGAGACAAAAGGATGCGAAGGCGTTGTTTGTGCTTCAACAAGCAGTGAGTGATGCCATTTTTCCTAGGTTGATAAGAGCCACATCTTCCAAGCAGGCGTGTGAGATTTTGCAACAAGAATTCAAAAATCAATGCCATCAAACTTCAAAACTTGAGAAGAGAAATGGAGAATCTCAAAATGAAGGACTCTGAGAATACTATGGAGTATAGCACCAGAATGATTGAGCTTGTGAATCAGATGAGAGCATATGGAGAAGATATTACTAAGCAGAGGATTGTTCAGAAATTCTTGATTAGTCTCACTGAAAAATATGACCATGTAGTGGCATTGAAGAATCTAAGGACTTGTCTATTTTAACCATTACAGAACTTATGGGATCTTTGCAGGCATATGAGCAAAGATTGAGCAGAAGGAGTGGAGAGTCTCTGGAGAATGCCTTACAATCCAAATTCAACCTGAAGAATCCAAAATCAGGTAACTATAAAAAGAAGAATAAATTCTAGTTCAAGGGTGAAACTTCTCAAAAGAAAAACAAAGGGAAGGCTAAAAATGATGAATATCCACCTTGTGGTATCTACAAAAAAAGCCAATCATTTTGGAGAAAAAATATTTTCACAATGGGAAGCCCTTATGTACAAACTATAAGAAGTTTGGTCATAAAGAAAAAGATTACCGATATATGGAAAAAGAGCATCAGGCTAACTATTCTGAGGAAGATCATGAGCATTTGTCTTTACTTGCCAAGCTATAGTAGAAGAAGTCAATAATATAGTGGTTGTAGGAATCATATGGCAGTTAAGGAGAGCATCTTCATTGACCTAGATCTTTTTGTCAAGACTAAGGCCCAGTTTGTATTCGTAAGGAATCTCAACTCATTTCAACTCCTCTCAACTCATCTCACTACTATTCATTATTATTCATCAACTTTAACTCACAAATCTCACTACTATTCACAACTCATCTCACTACTATTCACAATCCATCTCAACTCATCTTCAAATCCAAACGATACCTAAGGTTAAGATGGGGAATGGTGATTTGGTAGAGTCCAAAGGCAAAGGCACAGTGGTTGTTCAAACAAAGAAAGGTACTAGATTCATTAAAGATGTTCTTCTAGTTCCTTCTTTAGACCAAAATCTGTTAAGTGTTGGTCAAATGATGCAACATGGGTATTCTTTGCACTTTGAGGGAAATTTGTGTAGAATCTTTGATGAAAAACATAATGTGGAGATTGTTGAGGTAAACATAGGAGGAAGTAGAAACTTTCCAATTGTTTTGCATTGTCCTAAAGCTATGGCGGCTACAACTGATGATTCAACACTTTGGCATCAAAGATTTGGGCATTACAACTACAATGCCTTAACGCTTCTTCGTTAGAAATGTATGATCAATGACTTACCTCTAGTAGAAAGTAAGAATTTGTATGTGAAGGATGTATGCTAGGCAAACAACATAGACAATCTTTTCTCTCTGGCAGTGCATGGAGAGCCACAAAACCTCTTGAGCTTGTGCATACTGACGTGTGTGGTCCTATGAGGACACCCTATAAAAATGGAAATAGGTATTCCATGCTATTTATAGATGATTTTACTAGAATGATGGGTGTATTTCTTGAAAGAATAATCTGAAGTTTTTTGTTTCTTCAAGAAGTTCAAGCAGTTTGTAGAAACTCAGAGTGGTCACACGTTGAAAACTCTTCGAAGTGATAGAGGGACTGAGTACAATTCTCATCACTTTGATAAATTCTGTGAAGAAGGAGGAGTTGAACGTCAGTTGATAGTGGCTTATACTCCACAGTAGAATGGAGTTTCTAAGAGGAAGAACAAAACTGTTATGAGATGGCAAGATCCATGCTTCATGAGAAGAACTTGCCAAAGATGTTCTGGGCATAAGCAGTTAACACTGCAGTGTACTTTCTAAATGGGTGTCCTACCAAAGTTGTGCCTAATCAAATTCCAATTGAACCTCGAAGTGGTAGACAACCTTTAGCAGGATATCTGAAAGTATTTGGTTGTGTGTGCTACATTCATGTACTATCTCATAAAAGAACCAAGCCAAAGGAGAAAGCAAAGAAGAGAACTTTTCTAGGCTATAGCACTCTTTCAAAAGGGTACAGAATTTATAATCTTGAAACAAAGAATCTCATTACAAGCAGGGATGTTGTCTTTGATAAGTATGCAGTCTGGAATTGGGAGGGAGAGCAGGTAACAAGGCCGAGCATCACAATTCTAGAGGAAAATTCTTCTGAAGACCAAAATGTTGTAGAAGAAGTAGGAGAAACTTCACAAGTGACTGAAGAAGAAGACTTTTCCTCACCAGAAACAACACCTAGGAGGAAGACCTCTGAGTGAGATTTATGAAAACTATAATTTCTCTTTTATGGATCCTAACAATTTTGTAGTAACTTTTAAGGAAGTTGTGTGGATTAAAGCCATAGAGGAGGAGAAAGATGATCAAGAAGAATAATACTTGGGAGTTGGTGAATCGCCCTATTGACAAAGAAGTAATTGGGGTGAAATGGGTTTACAAAAGTAAACTAAATCTAGACATGTCCATTCAAAAACACAAGGCAAGGCTCGTAGCCAAGGGCTATGCTCAGTAGTATGGAGTGGATTACAATGATTTTTGCTCTAGTTGCTCAGTTAGACACCATTCGATGTGGCACTTGAAGCTCAGAAAAGCTGGAAAATTTACCAGCATGATGCCAAGTCAGCATTCCTCAATGGAGAACTTGAAGATGAAATTTATGTTAATCAACCTGAAGGTGTCATGGGGGAAGAAGGGAATGTATTTAGGCTAAGAAAAGCCTTGTATTGACTCAAACAAGCTCCTAGAGCTTGGTATGGAAAAGTTGATGGCTATTTTGTACAGCAAGGGTTTGTCAAGAGCAAGAGTGAGCCTACACTCTACACGAAAACCCAAAGAGAAGTTGACATTCTTATTGTTTCTTGTATGTGGATAGTCTGATTTTTACAGGAAACAACTTAGCCATGATCAGAAGATTAAAGAATGGCATGATGAGTTTGAGATGAGTGATTTGGGGTTCATACATTGCTTTCTTGGAATAGAGGTTTGTCAAGAAAAAGAAGGCATCTTCATTTCACAGAAAAAGTACATAGAAAATATGCTGTCAAAGTTCAAGATGCTTGGATGCAAAACAGTTGCAACTCCATTGGTTCCAAGTGAGAAGTTAAAGAAGGAAGATGGAGTCAAGAAAGGAGATGCTGGAATTTACAGGAGTTTAGTTGGTAGTTTGCTTTATTTAACTGCCACTAGACCTGACATTATGTTTGCTACAAGTTTTTTGTCTAGATTTATGCAAAGTCCAATTCAAGTCCACTTTCGAACTGCAAAGAGAGTCCTTAGATACTTGCAGGGAACAATTGACTTTGGCATTTGGTACAAGACTAGTTCAAATGCAAAGTTAGTTGGCTATACTGATAGTGATTGGGCAGGATCTTTAGATGATATGAGGAGCACCGCAAGATATTGTTTTAGCCTTGGCTCATGAATTCTTTCTTGGAGTTCAAAGAGCAAAACAATGTGGCACAGTCTATTGCAGAAGATGAGTATGTGGCAGCAATAGGGGCTGCAAATAGCAATTTGGCTGAAAATAAGTTTGGGTGATATGGGAGAAAAGAAGCAGGGTTCGGTTGAATTATACTGTGATAACAAGTCAGCTATATCAATCTCAAAAAATTCAATGTACCACAATCGAACTAAGCATATTGCCATCAAATATTATTATTTGCGTGAAGTAGAAGAAAGTGGTGAAATTCAGCTCAAGTTTTGCAACATAGAAGAGTAGTTGGCAGACATTTTTACAAAAGCCATTCCAAGGGACAAATTTCAGTTTTTCAAAGATATGCTTGGAGTTACTGAAAAACACATTAAGGAGGAGTATTAAAGTTAACATATTTTCCTAGGATTATTATGTGTTCTTGATTTACTAAATACATGTATGGGTGAGTATCAAGGAGGCTAGGTACCATGTATGTCTACGTACCACAAAAGTATTTAGTAATTTGCATTATCTAAAAATAGTCTAAGAGACTGGTATAAATAACAAGGTTATGTACTTGTGAAAAGTTAAGATGAAGAATTAAGAAAAAGGAGATACATACTCCAGAGATCCAGATAATTCTCTTGTTCTTGTTCAAAATATTCACTTTATTTCCAACAATAATTGGAAGAGTTTTGTTTGGGATGAAGGTAATTATTCGACTATGACACTCACTCTTGAGATATAACTTTCATGATCAGGTGACCGAGCGAGATGAAGGCTAGGCAATCCGCACATGATATGGCATCATCATGGGTGAGTCTTCTCCAAGCCTCACCCTCGAAGATGCCTCAAACGTTTAGCACCGCGAATGGCCCACCTCTTCCAGTCGTGATATCGGAAGCTTCAAGATTACCGCCCACTCGGGAATTGCAAGATTGGCCTAGTGTATATGACTGCCACTAGGAATGCGATGAGGCCGTAGGCACCAGGAAATAGCAAATAGCTAAAATAAATAAAAATAAATAAAAAATAAAAATAAAAAAACAAAGCAAAACAAAAGAGGAAAAATGTGGACGACAAGTGAGTTTTGGATTATTGATGGCCTCGTAGCAAGACAAATTAATCCTGAGAATCAGGGGTACTGTTAAGAGTAAAATGAATGCAAGAGTTAAGCCCACCAAAGAGCTTATGGAGATTGAAGGCCAGTATGCAAATGTATAAAAGAGAGAGAGGAAGGCACCAACAAAGACATGATTGGATGTACAACAATGATGAGATGTAAAGCTCGAAGAGAATATATAAAATAAGGGAGATGAAACATAAAACTGAAAGATGAGACAAAAAGCTAGGATATAGACTATAAAAGAGGACGAGGGCAAAAAGAGGGGTGACTTCCGATTTTGGTTTCCTTGAAGAGAGAATGAAGACCAAAGAGCTGGAGGGAGAACTTGAAAACTAGAAAGAACTCCATGAGAACTCTTGTAAACAGCTTTTAAGATGAAAACTTGTATAAAACTCTGCTTATAGTAAATTTACACCACAGGCATGTGGACGTAAGTCTCAGTGCCGAACCACGTAAACACTGACCTCCTTTATTTTTAATTATTTATGATTAAAGAAGCTATGGATGAGAGTTCCGAGCACATAACCACCGCAAAAAATCACATGAGAGGAGGATATTGTGGCTTTCAACCATGACCGAAAAATGCATCAACAATTATAATAGTGCATTTTAGATAATTCACTCGTGATTTTAGGGTTAAGTTATATTTTAGGAATTTACATGCTGAAGAAAATTTCATAGGACTACCAAGTTTTTTTTTATTGTGGTAATTTTGGGTATCGTTTAAAAAATGTATAATACCTTAGAGATGCAAAATGAGACTTTGGATAAAAACCTTCAAGCTGAGTTTCATATTCTTTTTTTTTTTTTTTTTTTCTCCTCCACATTCCAGAAAGGCAGAAAGGTTCAAATAACTTGTCAAAACAAAACATATGAAAAAAATTTGGTTACTACGTAGCATGACATGTACATTATGATATATCAAAATCAATCAATTGAAAAGGGTAATGACTTTCTAGTTTGAAACTCCAATATAAAAGTATAACAAATAAGACAAAGGGAAAGTAGTAGATGGTTAACAATCCACTCATGAAGCAGGAAGATGAGCCAACCAGGGAAGAAGCTTTTCATGGACTAAGGCAGGCCTGTCATCGTGGGGACAATGCCCTACCCCTTCCAATACAAAGAGACTTACATTCGGAAGTTGAGAAGGAAGCGAAGAGAAGTATTTACCAACAGGTCCGTCAAGAGGAGTAAATGGGTCTTCATCCCCCCATAATATTAGCACAGGTAGGGAGATTCTAGGCATCAACTGTATAGGGCTTGGCCCAGGTGGCCCTGTCACAATGGAAACAAAAGCATCTAGTGCACCGGCATCCTCAGTTGGTTCCATAATGATCTGCATTTTTTTGGGTCAGAACATGTATACTTAGCATAGATATCTTCTAAGAAAATGTGGATGCACCAAGGAAATGATAGTATTACCTCTACTAGTTCTTCATCCACAGATTCCTTATTTGCATAAACAGACAATAAAATGTTCTTCAGGTTTTCTCTACATCAGGGACATAGCATTTCTTTAGATTCATTCCTCTTATATTTCCATTGTTACGAGTCTGGGAACAAATATGATACCTCTTTCTAACATTCTCAAAGATTGTTGAAGCAATTCCCCGTTGCCTCAGAAGAAAATCAAACAGCCAAAGCAAAGGTAATAATAGCTTGATTCTCCAATCATCTACAATTGCCTTATTGTTCATGCCACCAGCACAATTTAGCAGTACAAGCCCTTGAACTAGGCTTCTGCTAGATTCTAATCAGAGAAGATAAAACAGAATGAGACAAACCACATACCATATCTAAGAGCCAACCAGGTTTAATGATTATCATTGCAGAAATGACAAGGATTCTTTCTTCACCCACAAAAGGGTAGAGCTTACCTGAGGCAGCAATTACGCAAGCAAGACTTCCAACAGAGTTGCCAACCAGTACAGTTGGCTTTTGAACAATTTCTTTCAGGAAGTCCAATATCAACTGTTTAAAGTTAAGTTAAAGTTTTAGAGGCTAAATTCGCAATGTTAAAGGGTTGACATACACACGTACATACATATAGGCCCATAAAATTCAAGTTTAAGCTTCAAGATAAGTAGACCTGAGCCCATGTTTCCATGGTATAGTTAAAGCCTGCTGGTTTATCAGAAGCACCAAAGCCAAGAAGATCAATGGCATATACGGTGGAATTCTGAGCCAACGTCCCAATATTTCTGGAGGAACCACAGGTTAGTGAAAAATATGAGATCCGGTACTTCAGAAATTTTTTATTATACAACTTTTATATACACTAATGTAAATGCAAAAGACAATATTATGCACTTTAAAAAACAAAAAGATAATTCCATTTCTTCCCTTACTAGCACCTAATTTCATTTTTATTCTTTTATCTTTTTAACAAAAAAGATAACGCCCTCTTCCCCGTTGGATTCCCTAATCATCTCAAAGTTACATGGTGCTTCGGAACGTGATATACTCTAGAAAATAAAAAATAAAAAATAAAAAAATATTAGAACAGGGACTTTTATATTAATTGTAAATCTCCAGCGTTCCACAGACTCTTTATTCAAGTAATATTCCTCTAGAAATGAGTTCATCTTTAACCAAGAGTTTAGGCATCCTAATAAAGTGGTTATTGTGGCCCAACAGAATTTGAAAATGATGAAAGAGTTGGAAGTGCAGAGAAGAGTCTCTTCAGAGCCTAGTAACAGCAACAATATCCAATGGCAGCCACCTCCAATGCATGTTTATAAACTTAATTGGGATGCAGCAGTTGACAAAACACGAGCTTAAGTTGGGATTGGCATAGTAGTCAGAGATAATGAGGGGAGAATAGTTGCTACATTAAGGAGAAACCAATGCCTATTTCCTCATCCTTCCCTGGCCGAATCTTATGGGGCTCTGCAAGCAGTAAGTTTTGGTCTGGATTTGGGGTTAACCAAAATTATTCTTGAAGGGGACTCTTTACAAACAGTTCAAGCATTGAAGAAAGAAGAGGACCAGCTGACCAGCTTTGCTATGTTTGTCTCTGAAGCCAAGATGAAACTTAGGAGTTTTGTTAAATGGGATGTCACTCATGTTAAGAGAAGTGACAGTGTTATGGCTCATGTTTTGGCACAAGATGCCTTAGTCATTTCTGATGTAATTGTTACTATGGAGGAAATTCCTCCATGTATTTCAGATTTGATTTAATGGAAAAAGCCTCATAGCTTCCTTTCAAAAAATAAAAAATAAAAAATTCAAGTAATATTCCTCCGAAATTTGGATTCCAAGTAACTGCTGAGCTTCACGTTCACACAATTCTTCTGGTAACAGGAACAAAGAAACAAGACAATACTTGTTTGTGAAGTTTTTGAGAAGCGTTTATTTCTTGGGTTGACACTGTTTTTGAGAGTGCACGCTGTTAATTGTGCAATTTGTGGGGCTCAAATGAATTGCAGGAAAATGATAAAGATAGGGATGTGGATAAGTGGCCGAATAGAGACTAGAAACAAATATGCTACAAAATAACAACATAGTATATATGCATGCTAATGTGAATTTCCACTAACTCGGTAGATTTTAAAGGCTATAGCAACTACCTGCGCCAGTGTGGAATCGAAGCTCCAAAACCATGAACAAGAAGAAGAGGAGGGTTGGAATTCGAAGAAGAAGAGGATAAAGAATGAGAAACAAAGTAATTGATGGAATATTGGCCCTTCCATTGCCACTTACGGTAGCTCTCCTTTATCTCTGCCAACTCCAACAGATTGCTACCACCTTCAGAAGCGGTGGAAATTGCTGTGATGGGTGTAGCACTGCTAGTACTGCAGTTGGTGATGCTGCTACTAATATTTTTGCAGGAAATATCAGCATGAGGATATTGAGGAGGAGGATACCTATCACCATGGAAGAGCTTTCTCAAACCTCTCGTTTCATGTGGTCTATATTGAAACTGAAAACGCACTAGCCCAATTGAGTGGAATTTATGGGAAGACGCCGCTACTCCACCTCCCATTATCGGCTTGTTTCTGTAGTTTCCTACGCTCATTCCAAGAAGATAAAAGATTTGATAATACATATAGCTCGGAATTTCCTTTATTTTATTGTTTTAAGTACTGCTCCACCCGCCGATTAATACCATCGACAAAAGTTACTGAGTGTGAAATTTTTTTTCTTTTTTTTTAAAAAATATTTTTTTAAACTCCTTAATATTCCTTTTCTAAAAAATCATAAATTAATTTAAAAACAATTTTTTAATTATTTAATAAAAAAATTACAAAAACTATTTTTTTTTTTTTATTAGAACAATTTATTTTGGATTTTGGACTGAGATGCAAGATCCAGTACACACACATAAAGCTAATGATAAATGCGGAGATATTTTGGAGTAGGTCATTTATTACAAGAAAAATAATAAATACAAAATATTTTTTATAATATATTTTATAATTATGTTTTAAAATAAAAGATGTTATTATAAAATATCATATAAAATTAAGATTTCTTTATAAAAATATCTTCATTTCACTTTATATATTATGAAAGTATTGTAAAAAAAAAAATGATTTATACACAATATTTTTTATAACATTTTATATAATTATATTTTAATTGAAGAATATTTTTATAAAACATCTTAATTTTTCCTTGCTCTTATATAACATCTTATAAAAGATGTTGTGTATATCTTTACTCTTATTACAAATGAAGTGGTACAGTTGGTAATTATGTGCAGGATGTTGAAGAGATATTTAGGAACTCTAGAGGAAAACAGACAGGATGAAGGCTTTGGCCGTTGCGGTCCAACATAGAGCCTCCCCATCTAATCAAACACCATAAAGTCCATATTCAGGAGCCATGTCAGCACGCCATCCACAACATGATAGATAAGTAAGATAGATAAGTAAGAAAACAGACACCCTCAACAAATCTTGGTTATAATTTGGATAGTTAGTTGAAAATTTTTTATTTAGATAAAATTTTAAAATATTATTTTTTTAATATTATTATTTTAATATTTAAAAAAATTGAATTGAAATTTAAAAAATTTAAATGGTTTATTATATTTTACATGAAAAATTGAAAAAATTGTAATGATAAAATAAAATAAAATAAAAATTTTGTGTCTCATTCCACTTGTCAAACCTATAAGAGTAATGATATATACATAATACATTTTACAATAATAATATAAAATAATAATATTTTTATAAAATGATATTTTTTTTATAAAATATTTTATAAAAATATCTTCTATTTAAAATATAATTGTATAAAATATTATGCGTAAATTATTTTTCGTATTTTATTTTGTCTCATAATTGCAGCAATGCCGGACCCTGAGCAACAAAAGTCTTCCTAATTCCCAACCAACAAAAGCTTCAGAATCCAGAGACGCCTCAGAACCAAAATCCAAATCCCCTACTGATCCAAATTACTACTTGCAATGTATCGTTAAGTGTTTTAATTATATATATATATATATATAATCAAATTAATTCAATATTTATTACAAAAGGAATATGACATTTTGCAGCAAGAACTTTTTGCTGCAAAAGCATAAATTTTGCCGTAACAAATCTTGTGTAAAAAATTTCTACTCGCAGCCAAAAGATTTTGCCAAATATAGTCAAATGTCAGCTCGTGTGTATGCAGTCACTCCTAGAGAGGTAGATGATGAAGCTCCAAGAACATATAGAGCGTATGCAATTCTTTTCTAAGACTTATATATTATTAAGTTTAGTCAAGATTGATTGGATTGTAACTGATGGTATTATTACATTATTATTGTTTTGAAGTAATGTCAAGCCCTTAAGATTTGTAGTAGGTACACTGTTTGATTCTAGCGAATTCCTATTTTTAGTGATTGTGATATTGCACGAAAGTTCAGTTCAAAATCCGAATTGTTACCAAGCGGTAAGAGTAACAATTCTCATTAAGAGTATTACTGTTCATACCAATGTAGATATAGAATACATTTTCGTAATATAAGGATGGATATTGAAGGATGATGAATTAGTATTCTGCGTATTTGGTGTTTGTTTTGATTCTGAGGATGCAATGGAATTTGTGTTCAGAAGAGTAAAGTGATTGGGAGAAGCTTTATCCTTAATAGGATTCACTTATAAGAGCAATTTTATCCAGCTGCCATTAAATAGTTTTTGGCGAAGCATTGTGTTTGTGGAAATATCGATCACCCTTATATTGGAGACAATTATGTGAGTAAAATCTTGGTCTTAAATATTTACATGAATGGTAGGAACATATTCTTTTAATTAGAGTCGGAATAAGAAGAAGCTCATGAAGAATAGAAGAGCTATGTCAATTATATGAGAGAAAGTTTTGAGATTAGATTAACACCTAAACGATTATTGAGGTACTACCTAGGAGGAGGAATGATTCATTTTGATTATGAAAGAAATAAGTTAGTCTTAGGTAGATAGGATTCCTTGAGGAAATAGAGAAAGTGAATTTAGTTGTATATGAATTAAATTCTTCCAAATTGAATTGCGCGAACACATGAAGTTTTAGATTTAGAGAGTATGCCAGTATGACTCAACCTACTTTGTGGAAGGATTCTGATGCCAATTGTTGATTGTAAATAGATCAAGTTAATGAATGGCAGAATCTCAGTGGTAGAAATATATGCGGTGAATAACTCTTTGAGCAGCAATGAAAGTAATAACTTCACTTAAGTAAGAATTCAGTGTCCTAGATGGTTAGTCTAGAACTTGTTCATTTTAGGCAGTAACATTTGTAGAGTATTATATTCTTCTCTTAAATGGTAGTAGTTATTCTATGAACCCATATTATGGATATAGATAAGAATGGTGTAGGCTATGAGAAGAAGGCTTTGCCTCATGAATAGCGCTATCTACTTCTTCACCCGACCACTTGGATGGATCAAGATAGCTTCAAAGTAAGGATGTAACGGGACCAAGCTGAGTCCAGCGGAGAAGCAGAGGAGCGCGCCGCAGCTGCCAATGCTGAGCCCATAACATCAAGCTCGCCTATGTCATCGACTCACCGTAGATGTTTGTTGGTAGAAGGTCAAGTGCTAGATAGTGACGATGATGAAAAGGTCGAGCAGCACCCCCGCCCAGTGCATAACATGATGTATGATTTAGACGACGACATATTCTACTACTTATCCCAACACGCCACGCCGATGGACATTAACGCACCACCACTGGCACCGACTAGCGACAATATGTCCAGTGATGGACAGTAGGTTTGGTGAGCAGTGTCTTCTCCTTAGTATTATTGATTGTTCGTACTTACATCGATTTCGAAGATGAAATCTTTTTTTAGAAAGGGAAGATGTAACAGCCCTCTAGAAATTCAATGGTATAATTTCTATAGGCTTTAGGAACCTCTTAGGTGCGATTTGGATTCGAAGGAGACTTGAGGAGACTTCAGCTCATTTCGTACGGAAAGTAATATTGAAGATGACTTCAATATTTTTGAACTCGTTTGACAGAAAAGGTGCCGATGTGTTCTCATATAAGACAAAATCTATCTTACCGTTACTTTACCTTTCAACTGTTTCCATTACACGGGTGTAATGAAGAAGGTGAATGAAGCTCACCCACCCCTTCACCCAAGCCCGAAAAGCACCCTCATCTCGACGCAGAGGTCTTCAAATCCCTCACCCACCCCTTTCACGCACCCCTCATCTTCATCACCACGCAGGGCTCCTCACTCGATGCTAGACCCATCTCCTGCCGTCATCAACACCAAAGCTCACCAGTTCAGCCCACTTCATGGCATAGCTGAGGGGGCCATCTCATCTGCAATCTCACTACTATACGCACGAATTGGAAGGCAGCCCAACTAATCGCACGAATTGGAAGCATCTCAAGACCCACGGCGAAGGCAACCCAGGTCCGTTGATCGCGTGAGAGACACCATCCCCACCAATCGAGCTGGGTTTGAGGTACTGCCTGGTAACCGTACCACATCACGTCCCCCTTCCTTTTATAGAGATTCCCCTGCCCCCTGATCCAAAGCCTGCGAACACACTTCTAGGGTTTTGATCGTGAGATTCGCGTTTAATACTGTAGAATTATTTTATTTACGTTGCCTCTTGCATGATAAATTCACAAATCGCGCTATACAAATGAAACCCACCCTTCATAAAATCTTCAAACAGCGCACCTCAAGATTAAAATCTTACCATAAACACCCACGAGGTATTTCTATCACCACCACGGCTCCAAAAACACGGTCCTTCCAAGTATGTGAATCTAACTCATCTCAAATCATTTTTAGCTGTTATATATGCAATGCACAAAATTTTGTTGGCGTGACTCTAGTTGGGAGATGAATTTGTTGGGAAAATTTGTTGTGTAGTGGTTACTGACCGAGAAAGATTATTATCCATATTATGCAAGCTGTGCTCATGAGCACGATAGTGCTAAGTTTCATGTTATTCTTATTTTCATTTGTAAATTTAGGTGTTTAGAAAATATTTATGATGTTTACCCATTTCATTTGTTTAGATGTTATGGTTTGAAATTACATAATGATGATGCATAATGAGATTATTTAACAATGCATAATGCTGTGATGTTTATGGTTTGCCGTGCATGTGGTTTTTTTTTTTTTTTGGATTTGCATACTTGAATGTGGTAGTTTGGTTGGGGCCTAATTTCTTTCCTGTTATTTGTTCCAAACTGCCGTGCATGTGGTTATGGTTTTTTTTCTTGTTATTTGTTCTGCATCGATGCCATGCATGTGGTTTTATTTTTGGGTATACATACTTGAATGTGGATCTTTGGTTGGGGCCTCATTTGAAGTCACTTAAAAAAAAATTAATTGTGGTGGATTTTGTTTATGTTTTTGGTATGCATACTTGAATGTGGTAGTGGGGTTTTTTTTTTTTTCCTATTATTTGTTCTGTTACTGCCGTGCATATGGTTCTTTTTTGGGTATGCATACTTGAATTTGGATCTTTGGTTGGGGCCTCATTTGAAGTCACTTAAAAAAAAATTATTATGGTGTGTTTTGTTTATGTTTGGTAAGGGTCCTTGAATGTAGGGCTGGGCTCCGACTCCGACGGAGTCGGAGTGATCATTTCCGACCTCCGACTCCGACAAGAGTCGGAGCCAAATTGGAGCTCCGACTCCGACTCCGAATTGGAGTCGGAGTCCGACTCTGATCAGAGGTCGGAGCTCCGACATCCTATCGGAGCTCCGACCTCCTATAGGAGCTCCGACATAAGATCGGAGCTCAACGTGCGCTCGACGTGGCGCTCGAGCGGAACTCTTTCAGAGAGGTTCGCTCGACTTTCGCTCGACATGTCACTCGAGCGAACCTCTCTGGAAGAGGTTTGCTCGACTTCCGCTCGACATGTCGCTCGAGCAGAACTCTTCCAGAGAGGTTCGCTCGACTTCCGCTCGACATGTCGCTCGAGCCAATGTTCAATACAACGTGTGCTCGACTTGCGCTCGACACCTCGCTCGAGCGCAAGTGTACAGTAAAAAAAATTTCAGAGTCGGAATCGGAGCTTCTTGGAGCTCCGACTCCGACTCCGACTCCGAATACATATTCGGAGCTACTTCGAATTCCGACCCCGAATTCCGATGACTCCGACAAAGTCGGAGTCGGAGTCGGAGCAGAAGTCGGACGAAGTCGGAATTTTCAGAATTTTGCACACCCCTACTTGAATGTGGTAGTGGGATTTTTTTTTTCTGTATTTTGGTCTGCTACTGCCATGCATGTGGTGCGGTTTGGATTTGGGTTTGCATACTTGAATGTGGTTGTTTGCTTGGGGGCTCATTTCAGCTCACTTAAAAAAATTATTATTGTTGTCTATTTTGCTTTTTGTTTTTGGTATGCATACCTAAATGTGGTAGTGGTATGCATACTTAATTTTTGTTATTTGTTATGCTACTGTAGCGTATTTTTATATAACAAAGTTTACTTTTGGCCTTAAACTTCCGTCATGACTCATCTTCTAGCGATACTCCTTACGCTCATCTGCTAGACATCGCCCATATCAACAGGTATGGGTCATATTTTAATTCTGGGTCATTACTCATATTCCTGCATATTGCCTTTAATGTTGCATAGTTGACGACCAATGTCTTTTTCTATATTATATTACCAATTTCTTAGTTATTCGAAATGGATGATCCGGAAAACACGATCCGGGATCTTGAGATTTGGGGCGATGGCATGGAGGATATATTCATTGACATGCTCTACCAGGATGCCCTTCAAGGTAGATTAAAGGGTGGAAAGATCACGTTTAGAGAGCATTCAATTTATGCTCAGCGACTAACCGCTGTTGGTGTAAAAGTGTTTGACGCAAACCAGGTTCGAGGCAAACCTACGAGGCTTAAGGGTTTACAACGTTTGTTCACCGATTTATTGAGCTAAACCGGGATGGGTTGGGATCCCGACACGAAGACAGTAGTCGCGAGCAACGACTGCTGGGAAAATGCTATCAGGGTAAAACTTAACTTTCCCACCATCTTTCTTTAACCAAAAAGCAAGTTTGCTCATTACTTAGCTGATTATTAACATGTATGTATAATGCAATGATTGTTAGGTTAAATCCAAATGGGGGAGGTTTCGTACTTTTGCCTGTCCAAAGTACGAGGAGCTGTGCACTATATTTGGCACTTCTGTTGCATACGGGACTATGCAACATGCGTCAACACAGTTGCCCGCAGATAGCGACGACGAGCGCCGCCTTGATCAGGAGATGCGAGTTCGGCGGCCTCCCGTATTTGGCAATCGACAGGGATTGCTCCTTGACAATGATGACTTTATTGACTTGATGGGGATCGGGTCACCTTCAATCGATGGACCGACACAATCATCACGTAGAACGAAGAAGAAAAAGAGCGAGTTTGAGGTACAACTTTCTGAGGCTGTTGAGGAGGTGAAACGCACGCAGATTGCGCGTCGTAGGAAGTATGAGGATCAGGAAACTGTGGATTCAGCAAAGCGCAACAAAGGATCACAGCATAGTGATCGCACCAATGGCAGTTATGATCCGATTTAGTCATTGTGCGACATTGCTCAGCGAGCTTTCCCCAAGGCTGGAACCTCAACAGTTTGTGCGTGCAGTTAAGGAATTACTAAACCCAGATATACGGCAATTCTTCTTATCAATGGATGCTGCGGGGAGGGACGATTGGGCCCGTAATTGTTAAATTAGCATTTATAATGAATTGTATTTTATTCTTTAGGCCATTGTGACTTTATTGGTTTGATGAGTTTATAAACTGCTAATTTTTTTACCATTGTTGTCTGGACCATTCATTTAGATGAAGTAGATGAGGGCCTGATTTTAAGGGTTAAGGCAGTGTTTGGATTATGCATGATTGTTCACCTTAATGCATAATAATTATCTGATTATAATAATGCATGATTATTTTGTAAACTTGGGAGATTACTTAAAACTGTTGTTAAAATAAAAGTGTGAATTAACCCACTGTGCACCATGCGAATTGGTTTGCAGGAAGCTACTCGATGAACATGAACCTTGATGCAGATGACATTGTTACTGATGTGGGTTCGATTGATAGTAGTGGAGATGAACTTGCAATTGATGATCTTGAGACACTCGCATTTCAGAGGGCCGGTAGACAAGCGCAACAACATCTTAGACAGCCACAACATAATATCGGTCTGCAGGGACATCAATATATTTTGAAAGTTTTGAATGGGAATCCAACGAATTCTCGCTAGTTATTTCGAATGGAGGTTGATGCCTTTCATGCATTATGCAGCTTGTTACATTCAAATAGATTTTTGAAGGACACTAGAAAAGGGGTGACCGTCGAGGAACAATTAGGCATGTTCACATCGGTAGTGGCGGCTGGAGAAGAACAACGAGGAGTGGGGCAGCAATTTTAACATTCAACGAAAACTGTTAACTCCCACGTAAAGAAAGTTATGCAGTCTCTGTGTAGGCTTGGGACACATCTTATTTACCCAACTCACACATCCGGGATGCACCCAACAATCGCAGCCAATCCGAGGTGTTACCCTTGGTTTGAGGTAAGTTGTTTATGGTAGATAATTAATTATAAGTGAGGTGTATATTGGGTCATTATTTAATAAATTATTTGAACCGTATGCAATCATATCTAGATGGGTTCATCGTTTGCAGGGATGCATTGGTGTAATTGATGGGACGATGATTGACGATGTTGTACCTGCAGAGGTACGTGAGGCATATCGCAACCGACATGGGCGAGTTGCCCAAAACGTGTTGTGTATATGCGACTTGGACATGAAGTTCACATTCCTGTACACTGGTTGGGAGGGAAGTTCGCATGATGCACGCGTATTCATCGATGCATTGAGTCAGGGCCGCAACCAATTTCCAATGCCTCTCGAGGGTAAAAATATTTATATTATTATAATAATTTTTGTTTGCAAATTCTTTCTCTTTATATGTACTTTGTTACATCTGTGGGAATGATTGGTAAGGGTCTGATTATTTTCCTGTTAATGTAACATGTCATTATTATCTAGTCGATTCAGCGTACCCATGTACTCGGGGATTTATGCCCCCTATCCCAGAGAGAGATATCATAGAAGTGACCGTCAAGGTCAGAGGGGATTTAGGGGGTATAAGGATTATTTTAATCATCATCATTCATGCATTTGTAACGTAATAGAACATACATTTGGGGTCTTGAAATCACGATTTAGAATTTTAGGACTCATGCCTGAGTATAAAGTCGGGAGGCAAGGGGATCTGATCATTGCATGTTGTATGTTACACAAATTTATTAGAATGACGACGCCGAATGACTGGTTGTTCGAGGACTGGAGAAATAGGGAGCTGAGTCCAAGCGGTCGTGCATATAGTGACACCGCAGCTTCAATACGTCATCCTGACATGACCGTCGAATCAGCCCGAGCTATGGCTGGAATTAGGGATGACATTGCCATTCGTATGTGGGAAGCTAGGGGTGATCATTGATATATATGTAATAAATATTGAGATTATAAGGGTGTAGTTAGAGATTCAAATGTATTACAAACTTGAATTTGGTGTGGCAATATATTACTTATTTTCATACATGGGGAAGTTTGTACCAAATTTGTTTAGAAAATATGGTTGCTAATTTTATGAGCTATATATGTAAATTTAGTTTAATGCAATGATTGGTCGATATGTAAATTTTATACTGCTAAAATTATAAAAAAAAAAAAAAAGAAGTGATTTTATAATTTAATGATGTTATTTTTTCTAATTTATTATCATTTACCATTATATATATAAAACAAATTTATATATATTAGTATTATTTAACGATTTTGGAAACAATTAAAAATCATTTTTAAAACATTTTTTATTAATCAATTTTTATTTGATATTTTACAAAAAAATTCCGTTACAAAAAAATTGTAATCCGGAATATATTATTATTCACTATATTAAAAAAAATAAAAATTAGGTAGTTAGTTAATTAATAATTTATTATTACTTATTATAATATATTTATAAATAACAACTATTTCATTTCAAAAAAAGTTAAAACCATATCAACTAACAACTCATCTCATTACTATTCACAACTTATCTCAACTCATATCACTACTATTCACAAATCATCTCAACTCTTCTCACTACTATTCACAACTCATCTCAACTCTTCTTCGAATCCAAATGGCACCTTAAAAACTCTATAAGTTTTCACGAATCAACCAATCACGTAGGTTTTAGTCAATATTATCACTTACTATGGTGCCGGAAGCGCAATTTTATTTCGTTGAGATAGTTAAAAGTGTTAGAATGCAATATGGTTTACGTCATTAGACTCAGTTAGTTATTTAAGATTTTATTATGGCATCCTTAACTGAGTTGCTCGAGCTACTCAATGGATTAGCCTAGTAGTTGCTTTAGTTCCTATTAATACTTAAGGAGCTCGGTCTCTAGTACTCTTATGATGTCGTTTTGTTTAATTATATTTGAAATACAAAGTATGTTCTTGAGTTCAAGAAAAAAAAAGTTTCTAATTTTAATTGATCACGCTAGGTGACTCGAGCGAGGGTATTTAAAAAAAAAAATCATGCCATATTAAAAATAAATTTTAATATTAAACGTCACCCATACACAATATTTATCCCCATTATCTAGCATTGTCTCAAAAGTTAACCTATCTTTCTATGTCAGAAGTCTTCTTGTTGTCTCCTTGCTCCTTGCTTTTCCGCAGTAGTTGCTTCTTGAGCTCTTTCTGTGAATAAGGTCTCGAAAGTGAGATTTTGCCCTACGTTCAAATTCTTTAAATAGAGTGGAAATGTCAGATGCTCTTTTTGACGTATCTTTTACTCCAGGTATGTTAGGATAAGAGTCTTTCTCCCTGTTGTGTCATACTGTAGGATGATAGAGACATGTGAATAGGGTATGGTTTGCACACCCATACGGTCTGCCAACTCCTCCATCCCACCTTGAACAAGGGTTCTCTAGTTGGCGTTGGGCCATACTTCTACGTCCAGTTGATAAGATTCCATGCCTTCACCTTTAATTGTAGACCCGGTCCTATCGAGACCTTTCGAATGGGGTATGACTTTGAGTACAATACTGACACCCTTTCTGAGCTCTTCCGTGCTATCCCCAAAAGTTCTCATGACTGGTTGCATTAGTATTTGTCCCTTCTGAACTCTTTGGCGAGTAATCCTTTCTCACCTTGGGTGGGTAGTGCACAACTCGTCCAAGCTCATCTGTCTCTCTGATTTCTTGTTCTTGTTCTCATGGGATGCTAATTTTCTAGCTTGTCTACCGTGGCAGATTTTCCTCATCTCTATCGCTCTGGGACATATTAGTAGGATTGCCACGTGGTGCCTGATCACCCAGATGTTGGACTAGTTACACTCGATGGCTCCTGCTGTTGGTTCTTAAGACCATTGGAGTGCTTGTCGTCTTTGTCTTTTCTTCAACTCTAAGATTGGTTTATCCCCTTTTGCGTTAGGTAGGACTCTCATAACTGCATATACTGAAAGAAGTGCTATCTCTAGCTTCTTTAGGAGTCTATCATTGAGTTTTCGACCACTAAAAAATCTCAACTCACTCTCGAGATGCCACTCTTTGGAAAAACACTTGGAGGAAGGGAGAGAGTAGGCCTGCAACCTCAGGCATGTTTTCTTGTTTATAATGAAAGAAATCAAAGGAAATAATGAGAGAAAGAGCAAAACCTGATTGTAATTAAACTCTCTTCGGCTTCTGCAATGAAAAACTTGGTTATATTGATCGCACGGGCCTACTTAGGTAGTTATGGATCATCGACTCGACTGACCAAAGCTTGACAAACTGCTAAAATAAACTAACGAGAGGCTTTGTAATTGGATACTACTCAACTAAATATAAACGTCTTCTTGCTTTATGATATGATTGGCGGACCCACTTTATTTGTTAATGAGCCAAGAAAGAACTTCCTCAGTCAGATTTGCATTAGCATCATGTGGAGAAATATGCACGTACTTGCTTAGTATACTCCAATGGAAGAATTTCATAAAAATCAACGGATAAATATGCTTGCTAGCTGCATTGTGACATCGTTTCTAGAAACAAGGGTTGCTGTTTGCTGCTTGTAGGTTTCTGCAAAAGAGCGTTGCGGCCGGGAAGGAGTGAATTATGCAGCAGCAAGGTTTTAGTTCTTTCGGCTTGCTTCAAGCTCATATTTGGTTAAATCTCCGAAAATATCAATAAGGTGAGAATACACAGTTATTTTAAGAAGTGTAAACTTTTTTTTTTCATGAACTCAAGAACATACTTTATATTTAAAATATAATAGGATTACACAAAAGTAATCCCATAAACTGATATGATTTGATATGATTCGTCAGATTATAAAATTATTTTTATTATAAAATAGATTTAATAGATAGATAAAATTATATTAATTTATGTGATTATTTTCATATAATTTATTTATAGATGTAGCCGTACTTGATTTTAATAGGTCGCGTTAGCTTGTGACTCGAGCGAGGGTATTTCAAAGGA
Organism: Juglans microcarpa x Juglans regia; assembly: GCF_004785595.1. NCBI lineage: Eukaryota > Viridiplantae > Streptophyta > Magnoliopsida > Fagales > Juglandaceae > Juglans > Juglans microcarpa x Juglans regia. Next base: position 28,620,533 of record NC_054596.1, on the reverse strand, counting down.
CCCATGTCATTTTTACTCTAACTTCTTTATCTACTGTTGAAGGGGTGAGTGAGCAGCCCAGCCCACCAAATGAGGCTCCGACCAACTGGACTTTTAGCTCTTGTGAGGCGAAATGAACACTTTTTTTAGTTTCTATTTGATTTGTTTTCACAATTTTTTTTAACTTATTTTATTTTATTTAATTATTATAATTTTTTTAAATTTCTACGTAAAATAAAATAAAATAATTTAATTTTTTCAAATTTTAAAATAAAAATAATATTAAAATATATATTTTAACAATATTTTATTCAATTTTTAATTTTAATTTCAACTCATCTCATCTTATCTGCGAAAACAAACGAAGCATAATCTAATAAAATGAATTTAAAACAATATATGTATGTATCAAACACAGGAAAGAAACTATAACACTAACATCCACAAACACATATTATAAACAAGTTACAAAAGCTAACAACATACAAAATAAAAATCCTCCAAATTCCCAAACTTTAAACAAATAAACTTCAAAACAAATTCAAGATTCATGCACCCTAAACTCCAAATTGCCAGTTCCCAAGCAAGCACACATGAATTATGACACCTCCACAAATAAAAATTATATATAAAAAAAAAAAAAGCACATCACATATTTAATTTCTTGCAATAAGGAAACCTGAATTAAGATAAAGAAAATATAAAAATATGAATAATTAAGTTAAATTAACAAACCAACTTCTATCAATGTCACTATGGCGAATTAGATAAAAAGCTGGAACTTGAATTATATAAATATTTTCAATTAATTAAACAAAACGACATCGTCTAAATTAAAGAATTTTAGTTTCTATTTTACATAGTTGGTATCTACTATATTATTACCTCCTAGATCCGTTCATCCTCTACTGGGAGGATGGATAACCGACCATGTGTTGAAGTCCCTGCCCCAAGCAAGCAGTCATTGTTGACTGCTTGCTTCTCAACCTCCAGCGTGCAGCGCCCAGTGCCTAGCGCCCAACTGTCTATTGAATGCATATTAAATACATTCACACGGTAATGCGATATACATTCGCTTATAAATTGAAGCTCCATGCGAGAGCTTCTGATACACCCAAGAAGAGAAAATAGAGAGAGCCTGGAGAGCTCTGAGAGAAAAGGAGAGAGTTGAGTGGAGTGGAGTGTGATCCTCCTCCTCTGTAATATTTTCTTGTGTACCACTATTTAATAGTGAAACTCTTTTCTGTGGATGTAGGCAGTTGCTGAACCACGTTAAATTTTTAGTGTCACTGAGTGCGTAGAGTGTACTCTTTTATTACCGCTTTTATCCCTTCCGCTGTGTTGATTTCCCCAACAAGTGGTATCAGAGCTATTGTTGGGAAGAATTTTTTTTTACAGAAAACTCGTTTTTAGTGTGTAGCTCAGTTTTAAATTTGAGCATACCACTGTGTTCGTCTCATCGAGACAAGAAAAGCGGTGAAAACCAGAGGCTGAAAGGACGCCGCACGCTCCCCCACGCGCCGTCTGAAGATCGGAGAGTGAGTCCACTCTCGACACGCGCTGCACGCGCCCAGGAGAGGCACGAGCGCGTGAGACCCACTCTTGGCACGCGCCGCACGCGCTCCAGAGAGGCCCTTGCGCGTGAAGTTCACGCGCCTGACGTTTCTATTGACCCAGAAGCGCGTGAGTTACACGCGCCTATGCGTTCCACGCTCTCCAGTGAGGTTCTGGCGCGTGAAGAACACGCGCCTACGCGCTGTTAGTCGCGCCACGTGCTACACGCGCGACAGTGTTCCTGTTTTGGCTTGTGCTATCTGAGTCCGATTTTGACAAAACAAGACTCGTTTCCAACAAAATCAAGCGTTCCGGACACAATGGTGCTGTCCGTTTTGCGATATTCCACTTCAAAATTCCTGTACTTGCATTTTGTATTTAGAATCAGTCTAAATCCATGGAGGATTCAGCATCAGGCGCCATGATAAAGCTGACTGCCTCAAACTACAGTCTTTGGAGGCCTCGGATGGAGGATCTATTGAACTGTAAAGATCTGTCTGACCTTTTGGAAGATGAAGGAAAGAAGCTAGATGAAGTTACAGATCAAGTGTGGAGAAAGATGCACAAGAAGACTATCGGTCAGATCAGACAATGGATTGACTATAGTGTTTTTCACCACGTGGCCCAGGAGACAGATACATATAGCCTCTGAAAAAAGTTGGAGGATATGTATCAAGCTAAGACTGCTCGAAACAAGGCCCTCTTGATGAGACGGCTTGTTAACTTGAAGTTGAAGAGCGACACCTCTGTTGCCGAGCACACTAGCGAGTTTCAAAACCTAGTTAACCAGCTCGGATCCGTCAACCTGAATCTTGGCGATGAAGAACAAGCCCTGCTACTTCTTAGTTCGTTACCAGATAGTTGGGAGACGTTGGTGGTCTCCCTCAGTAACTCTACTCCAGATGGTAAACTTACCATGACGATGGTTAAGGATGCCCTGTTTAATGAGGAGGCCAGACGAAAAGAGACAAGCATGAATCAAACTCATGTCCTTGTCACCGAGAGTAGAGAAAGGCCTCGAGGTGATGATAGAGGGAGAAGTGGAGGCAGAAACAGAGGGAAGTCTCAACCACGTGGAAGGTCCAGCAATAGCAGGAACCAGCAGACGGGTAACATGAAATGTTACCATTGTGGCAAAGAAGGCCACATAAGGAAAAACTGCCGCAAGTTTTTAAGGAAAAAAGGTCAAAGCAGTAAGCTGAAGAAAGAAGATGGTGAAACCCTTGTCACTCTTTCGGGAGATGTGGCAATACTCTCCACCAGTGACGAGACGTGTCTACACGTTGCAAGCCATGATGTTGAGTGGGTGGTAGACACAGCAACATCATACCATGCCACTTCCCATAGTGAATTTTTCACTACGTACAAAGTAGGAGACTTTGGTACGGTAAGGATGGGAAACGCCAGTTCCTCGAAGATCGTGGGAGTTGGCGAACTGCAGATAAAAACCAACGTTGGTTGTACCATGGTGTTGAAAGATGTTCGACACATTCCTGACCTTCGGCTCAACCTGATTTCGGGAACAGCTCTTGATCGACAGGGCTATGACAGCTACTTCAGTAATGACACTTGGAAGTTGTCACAAGGTGCCATGGTTGTCGCCCGAGGACATATTTGCGGTACGTTATACAAGACCCATGTGAAGATTGATACTGATAGCCTCAATGCAGCGGAAGACGAGGCATCACCGAATTTGTGGCACAAGAGACTCGGACACATGGGTGAGAAAGGGTTGGATACGCTTGCGAAGAAGGCACTCATCAAGGTTGCCAAAGGAATAGCGTTAAACCCTTGTGAGTGCTGTTTGTTTGGCAAACAACGCAGAGTCTCGTTCAATTCCTCTACAAAGAGAAGATCAGAGTTGTTGAGTCTGGTACACTCTGATGTATGTGGTCCCATGGAAGAAGAGTCATTGGGAGGTAACAGATATTTCGTGACATTCATTGATGATGGCTCACGAAAGGTCTGGGTATATTTTTTTGAAGTCAAAGGATCAGGTCTTTGAGCACTTCAAGAATTTCCACACCCTAGTGGAAAGAGAGACGGGAAAGAAGTTGAAGTGCCTGCGAACGGACAATGGAGGAGAATATGTTTCCAAAAGGTTCGCTGCATAGTGCGCTGATCGCGATATTCAACATGAGAAGACGGTCCCATATACCCCTCAGCACAATGGTGTAGCCGAAAGAATGAATCGGACCATCATTGAAAGAACAAGATGCATGCTCAGTATGGCTAAGTTACCAAAGCCATTCTGGGGTGAAGCTGTTCGTGCTGCCTGTTACCTGATCAACAGATCACCTTCCGCACCACTGGAATTTGAAGTTCCTGAGAAGGTTTGGTCTGGAAAAGATGTCTCTTACTCTCACCTGAGAGTGTTTGGGTGCAAAGCCTTTGCACACGTATCCAAGGAGCTGAGACAGAAGCTCGATGTCAAGTCAACTCCATGTATCTTTGTTGAACATGGAGATGAAGAATTCGGATACAAATTATGGGATCCAGTGACAAAGAGAATTGTCAGAAGTAGGGACGTTGTGTTCCATGAAAACCAGCATATAGGAACTGAAGCTTCCTCGATGTCAGTAGAGCTTAGTTCCTATACACATCCTGCACCATTACAGTTCACCACAGATAATGAGGATATGCAGGATCGAGATCCAGAAGCAGAAGAAGAAGCTCAGGGTGTTGAGCAGGGGGAGCAAGAACCCCCTCCACCAGCAGCTGGTGTACCACCACAAGGGTTAGATGGTGATGAACCTCCTTTGGTTGATGAAACTCAACCAAGAAGATCAGCAAGAGGCCACCTACTGATTCCGTCGATGAGATATCCGGAATCAGACTATATTCTGCTTACTGATGAGGGGGAGTCGGAGAGCTTCCAGGAAGTTCAAACTCATGCTGATAGAAGCCTATGGGTGCAGGCAATGCAAGAAGAGATGAGTTCTTTGCAGAAAAATCAGACCTATGAGTTGGTGAAACTTCCTGAAGGAAAGAAAGCCCTAAAGAGCAAATGGGTGTTCAAGCTGAAGAAAGATGGCCAAGGAAAGCTGATAAAGCACAAAGCCAGATTGGTTGTCAAAGGATTCCAACAGAAGAAGGGAATCGACTTTGACGAGATATTTTCCCCGGTGGTGAAAATGATGTCAATCCGAGTCATACTCGGATTGGTAACCAGCTTGAATTTGGAACTCGAACAGATGGATGTGAAGACAGCCTTTCTCCATGGAGATTTGGAGGAGGAAATCTATATGGAGCAACCAGAAGGGTTTGAAGCTCCAGGGAAAGATTACTTAGTCTGCAAGCTAAAGAAGAGTCTCTATGGCCTCAAGCAAGCGCCGAGGCAATGGTACAAGAAGTTCGACTCATTCATGATGAGTCATGGTTACAAGAGACTTATTGCAGATCAGTATGTCTATGTTCGAAGGTTCCAGGATGCCAAGTTTGTCATACTCCTTCTTTATGTTGATGATATGTTAATCGTTGGTGAGGATAGGTCCAAGATTAACAAACTAAAGAAGGAACTATCCAAGTCCTTTGACATGAAAGACTTAGGCCCAGCACAGCAACTTTTGGGCATGAAGATTGTTCGTGATAGGAATGTCAACAGGGTGTGGCTATCACAACAAAAATATGTTGAACGGGTCATCAGACGTTTCAACATGGGAGATGCTAAGCCAGTCAATACTCCACTTGCTAACCACTTCAAGTTGAGCAAGAGCTCGTGTCTTTCTTCAAAGAAAGAGATTGAAGAAATGAAAGTAATTCCCTACTCTTCAGCAGTAGGAAGCCTGATGTATGCAATGGTTTGTACCAGACCAGATATTGCTCATGCTGTAGGCATGGTGAGCAGATTCCTTTCAAATCCAGGAAAGGATCATTGGGAAGCAGTCAAGTGGATTCTCAGGTACCTAAAAGGTACATCAAAGATGTGTTTGTGTTTCGGGGGAGCTAAACCAGTTTTGGAAGGCTATACAGATTCAGATATGGCAGGAGATCTGGATAGCAGGAAATCTACTTCAGGATTTCTCTTCACTTTTGCAGGCGGAGCTGTCTCTTGGCAGTCTAAATTGCAGAAGTGTGTTACTTTATCTACAACTGAGGCAGAGTACATTGCCGCAGCGGAAGCTGGAAAAGAGATGTTGTGGATGAAGTGTTTCCTCCAAGAACTAGGGGTTAGTCAAGAAGACTACAAGGTACATTGTGATAGTCAAAGTGCTCTAGATTTGAGCAAGAATTCAATGTACCACTCCCGCACTAAGCATATTGATATCCGCTATCATTGGATACGCGAAGCGATGGAACAACAGCTATTGAAGCTTGTGAAGATCCATACGAAAGAGAATCCAGCAGACATGCTGGCGAAGGTGGTTACAAGTGAGAAGCTTGAGCTATGCAGAGATATAGCTGGGATGGATAGCATCTAAGTAAATGGGCATGGAGGGGGAGAATTGTTGAAGTCCCTGCCCCAAGCAAGCAGTCAACAATGACTGCTTGCTTCTCAACCTCCAGCGTGCAGCGCCCAGCGCCTAGCGCCCAACTGTCTATTGAATGCATATTAAATGCATTCACACGGTAATGCGATATACATTCGCTTATAAATTGAAGCTCCATGCGAGAGCTTCTGATACACCCAAGAAGAGAAAATAGAGAGAGCCTGGAGAGCTCTGAGAGAAAAGAAAAGAGTTGAGTTGAGTGGAGTGTGATCCTCCTCCTCTGTAATATTTTTTTGTGTACCACTATTTAATAGTGAAACTCTTTTCTGTGGATGTAGGCAGTTGCCGAACCACGTTAAATTTTTGGTGTCACTGAGTGCGTAGAGTGTACTCTTTTATTACTGCTTTTATCCCTTCCGCTGTGTTGATTTCCCCAACACCATGCTTGTCTGAACTTCCAGATTTTCAGGCTAGGCCGGATTTTATCCAGCTCACATCCACGTACAGTCTCAACTTATACTGATCATGATATTGGGAAATATTAACTAAATATATATATGGCGTTATCTTTTCTTGGCAGGATTTTTGTTATTAAAATAATTAAGGAAATAAAATATATATATATATATATATATACAATTTTGGTAACCAATTGAAGCTATATTAATGCCTAATTATATTGTCAGATTTTCAATTTCCGTGAGAGGAATTTTTCCTAAAAATATTTCCATGCTCGTGCCAATGGCCTTTCGACAGTCGATCTCCATTAATTTGTTCATTGAGAGAGTAATGTTGTGCACCCGACTAGTCATGTATATATATGTACGTATGAATGGATGTGTATGCATACTTGAAGAACTTATTTGCCAAGGAAAGCATGGCAAGGCTGTCATGGCTTCATCTCTCCTTCTTTCTCATCCTAATTACCTTCGCCTTTGCCATTGAGGTTTTAGACGTGAGTCTCTCTCTCTCTCTCTCTCTCTCTCTAACATACCTAATACACTGAATGAAACAAAGACAAAATGTTGGGTTTGATTGGCGATCTTAAAATCGTTGAAAATGACCTGTTTTCTTATAGTGTGATTGATGTTATTTTTTCCCTTTCAGAATTTTGAATGCATTCTCCAAAATTGTATTATTGAGCCCTCGTTGGATAATATAAATATATATATATATATATAAATATATATATATATATTTATATTTATTTATATGAATCCATTGTCTTTTGAGTTTAATGTTTCACAATAATCCTATTATCATGTAGTGTTTTTAACACAAAATTTCCACTCATTATATATGAATAGGCTGGCGGGGAGGAATCGGTTCGTCAAGAAGGTCCAAAAGAAATTAATAAGTTTCCTTGACCTTTTAATTTCTTTTAATCTCCTCATTTCTCATATGAAGTTTTTTTAATGAGTAATGTTATATACAGTCGTAGAGTGTACAAGTGCTGTATAGTCATCATACTTGAAAAAGAGTGAGATCAACTATAAAATATTATTTTTTTTTTATATAAGTCTCATATTTATTCACTTTTTTTAAAGTGATTGCGTAGCGCTTGCATACTTACAACTATCATTTCTCTTCTTTAATATACGGTTTAGATAAAAACATCAATCCACTCACAAGCTTTTAATTTATTTTGGATTTTTTTTTTCTTTCTTTCTTTCTGTTTCCCTTTCAGCGTGTCCGAGGGCCTGCAACTACCGATGCTCAAAAACACATCACAGGAAGCCATGTTTATTCTTCTGCAACAAATGTTGTCAGAAATGTCTCTGTGTTCCCTCGGGAACATATGGGAACAAGGAAGAATGTCCATGCTACAACAACTGGAAAACTAAGGAAGGTCGGCCCAAGTGCCCATGACATGAATTTGCCAATCCATTAATAAATCGGATGCATTTAGTGTAAATCGTAGGATGTTTTAGTCATTTCACATTATGTTATTAACTGAAATGATCAAAATAGCTCATGTTTTATGCTAAATGGAAATTATCCATTTTATTTTCAAATGAAGAAAATCTTTATCTATGCTAGGGCTATGCATCCAGATCCGGATATCTGGGAAGATCCAGATCTGGATCTGGCTTTTTAAAAGCGGACAGATATCTGCCCGGATAAATCAGATTGAAACCCGGGTGGATATCCAGATTTAACCCGAATATACGGTTTCAAACCGGATATATCCAGATTTTATACTTCATTTTTTTTGGGTTTTTGTTTTTTTTTTAAAATATGCTTTTACCACTTTAAAATACTTTTCTTTAAAAAAAAAACTTTTTAAACATTTTTTAAAAGGCTTTTTCATCCAAATTTGGATTGGATATCCGGAATTTATTCCTTTTTTTTTATATATATATAATGAATATTTTTTTGGCATTTTTTAAAACTTTTTTTATTGCCTACTCAATTTTTTATAAAACAAAATAAATAATAATAGACATCAACATACACAATACATTACATACTTTATATTGTTGCTTACAAGGAACAAATAGTGAAAAATTTAAAGCAACAGCAAAGAACCATGGAAGAACATTTGAAGTCGAGTCCCATATCCTCTTCATTGTGAGCTGTGGGAAACAAAGAACTGGAAATCAAGAAATTAGTGAAAAAATCATATCCCAACTGATATTGATGTATATTAGAGAAAAAAAAGGAGAGAGTGAAAAAGCATAATAAGCACAATGGCAGGCCATAGAAGATGCATAACACAATATTTATCTTCATCTTTCACACACCACCATTGTCTTCTCTAAAGCCCATCTCAGAGAAACAGAAAGAGAAATAATGGTGAGAAGAAATGTAGTTCATAGTTTGAGTCATGTGGACAGTTTTCATGAACTTCACACAAAATAATCATACCTGAATGAGACTATAGATCAAGTGAGGCCTATTAAACTGGAGTATACGTTGGAATTTCTGATTAGATTTCTCCAGACCCAGATCCAAACCAAAAAGGGAAAAAAAAGTTTAATGAACATAGTCCCAACATCCAGAGATCAGGAAAAAAAAAAGAACAAATAGAAAAATACCCCAGACGCAGAGATCCAAACCAAAAGATTATCGAGAAATAGAAAGGACAGAACAAACAACCAGAACAGATTCAAATCATTCACTATCGGCTATCAGAACGAGTCCGATATGCAAGAGATCTACGAGAACTTCAAAACCAAGACAAACATTTCGCACAAACCAAATCTAAACTATGAAATTTCAAAAACTCCCATAACACGTTCAAATCTAGAATAGCAACCAAGATTCACAAACCAAATGGTTACAGACTCAAATAAAAATGAAAACCCAGATCTAATATATCCACATCTACATTTAAAGTAGATGCTCACATGGATATGGACTCAAACAAAAATGTAAACCCAGATCTGATTTATCCATATCTACATCTAAAAAGCGAGAGATGCTCATATAGATATGAACTCAAACAAAAATGTAAACCCAGATCTGGGAGAAGCTGCACTGTAAGAGAGTGAGTAACCAGATTTGAAACCCATTTGTCCCAAGTTTTCTAAGTAACCAAACAGGAACGAACTAAATGGAGAAAGGAAAAGAGAGGGAAACCTTGTGGATCTTATTTTATAGCCTTTGGTAAAGACAATGGTGAGAGAGCGAAGCCTCTAAGTGAGGGCAGCGATTATGCAAAACATTTGAGGAAGAATCGAGCCACGGTCTCTGCTAGTCATTGGCGGCAATATATTTCGTTTAGGGATGCTAGGGTTCCGGGGGAGAGAGTAGGGAGAGAGAGAGAGAGAGAGCATCGATCTCATAAAATTTTTTGCGTTGGGTAAATTAATTTGCCCGTATTGGGATCAAGCAGAGGGAATGGTGCTTTAATCCAATGGACACAATAAGGAGCTGCTTATGCTTAAAAGAAAAGCATCCAGTTGCGGATATCTGGCTTAAAAATCGGATCCGTAACCGGATCTGGGCGGGTATAAGATTTTTCTACCAGCCCGGGTTTCCGGGTTTCGGACCGGACCGGAAAAAAATCCGGCCCAGTTCTACACCCTTAATCTATGATGGGAATTGGAGGATCTAATCATGTCACACCTTATACCTAGAAGGTTAGGGAGTGAGTTCTTACTTCTAAAATCAAATCCCAACAATACAAACATAGACTCCAAATTATACATGGAAATGCTCTATAACGTATAAAGCTCATTTATTCAAAAATATACCTTCCTCCACGGAGACGTCAATGAACTCCTCCAAAATATATAATAAAGAACTCCACAAAGTTTCAATACATGTATCAATATTCCAAAATACCATTCAAAGGAAAATAAGCTATTTTCCGAATAAGATCCTCTAATAGTCTTTGTACCCTTTGACACTTATTTTGGTATGTTAATCAACTTGTGCCTCTTAAGCAGTTATTCCGCTACTCTCAACTAATCTCGCTCATGCTTTGTATTTTTGATTCTCAACCGAAATATCAAAATCATCTAAAAAATAATAGAGATAATTTGGTGAATTATCAACAACTCAATTAGTAGTAAACTTATATTATCGTGTAAATATGAGCTAATTACAAAATACAAAACAAAACAAAATATCAAAATAACAAAGTGGCATTTCAGAAACATTTATTTACAAAAATATATATGTAAGTCTTTTGGCATAAATATCCTGAACAACAACTTAATAGATAACATGTTTTACTCATGTGGTAGTTGTGGCCCCAATTGTGGTTTGGCGAGCAACTGCAGTACCTAGGATGCATGCCGAACTGCTACATCCCTATGTTGGGGGAATCTTGTGCGCTCATATACCAAGCACACGTGTATCAAAGTTGCAGCAAACTATTAAAAGATATTAGTCATAAACTACTATTAATAGTACCAGAGAATTTGTACATTTCTCGTCCATTAATAAAAATTTCCATAAGTCACTACCATCTCATCCAAAATATAATTACAAATGATCATTTGTTATTCGCCCAACTCACAATATAACAAACCATGACTATTCCAAATACATAAACGTTTTAAACTATTATAAAAGATTATTACTTAATGGGGATAAGTTCTCGTGACTATTCCCCAAGCTGCACTAGTCCTTATTCGTCGAGATAACCCTCCAAAGCAACATTTGCCTCAAAATCTACGGTTCTGAGAGACACAACTGCAGTAGGACCACGATGAGATTTCAACGAAACTTATTTATTCATGACATCACTATCAATACAAGATAGTGACAATGAATATGAATGCACAATGTTCATGTAAATAAAGGTTGGAATCACATACATTACAAGTATAGTGAGGAATCATCCTCCGAATAAAATAAGATAATCATGAATCATCATAAAATATTATTGAGTACGGAGAACCACTCCGCCCAATCATGTTGCACTAACTTTTAAAATTAGGTTTAGATTCAATAAAACTAAAATTATCTCATTTAAAATAATTTCACACTTTTAAAAATATTCAATAGTAATTAACCCTAAAATCTTCAAACATTTTATCCAAAACTTTACTGTGTTAGTGAGACCAACCAGCTTGAAAATACGTGCACTATCATCGAATTTACTGTAAAAACTCAAAGATTAGTAGGCTTGTGAGGTGAAAGGTTGTAATTAATGATATACTGTCTACTTATTCTTATTTGAGTTCTTCTACTAAGTAATTGTATACTACATATCTATTAATGTGAATTTCTATTTTTTATATTTTTATTTTGAGTAATGCTACATGCAGTCATGGAATGCGCAAATGCTATATAGTTATTTTGAAAAAGAATGAGGTCTACTATTAAAAAATTATTATTTTTTCATATAAGTCCTGTATTTATTCATTTTTATCAAAGTGATTAGACGACGTTTGTGTACTCACGATTGTAACTATCATTTCTCTTTTATTTTTTTCCCTCAGCAAGTGTGTGGTGTATGATTGCTGAGTAAAATTTTTCTTCTTATTTATACAGAATGTTTTAGAGATTTTACCCAAAATATAGAATCTAAATTAATAACGGATGACCCATAAAATGAGTCATATACTATTTATAAAAATGTTTAATGCAATTAAAATGATTCAGTTAAACTACTCAAAAAAAAAAAAAAAAAAGGTTCAATTATAGAATAATAATTATCGTAATACTCTTATCTCACTCTTAGGTCTAATGGTTTAAACAAAAACACGAAGAGATTCTTTTTTTTTTTGGATGGAAAACACGAAGAGATTCTAATGTGAATAAATTCTAATGTTAAGAGCGATATTATTGATGGGAGTGACTAATTAGTCCACGTATAACGATAGAAAAATATTTTAACTATAGAGATTTCACTTGACTATAGTTAGTATGATATAATGTAATATGTTAGATTGTAAAATTATTTTTATTATAGAGTAGATTTAACGTATCATATCTAACTAAGGACTTGTTTGGATTGCGATATGAGATGAGATAATTTTAGATGAATTGAATAAAATATTGTTAGAATATTATTTTTTAATATTATTATTATTTTAAAATTTAAAAAATTTGAATTGTTTAATATATTTTACATAAAAATTTAATAAACTTGTAATGATGAGATGAAATGAGATAAGATAAGATGATATGGGTTGAAAATATTTCTGTATCCAAATGGGACCTAAGTCAATTTATAAATTTATATTTATAAAATTTTTCTATAAATGTAACACTTATCGTAACTATATAAACAGGTTTAGATATACAAACAGATTAATTTCAACATTTTTATTATTATTTTATTATTTTCTAACAAGAAATTAAAAAATATTTATTACTATTTACTTATTAACGCTGATATTTTGTATTCACGAAAAGACGATAGATCAAAAAGTGAATAGCGTTACTTTACTGCAGTTTGCGAGTCTCTTGTCAGTTCCCATATTGATATTCTAGACTTCTAATGAACGTTTGATAAATAAGTCCAAAGTAGTAAACTATAGGCCTCCAAAGCTCTTCTTTCCCTCGTTTCAAATATTTCCAACTTCAGATTAACAAAAACAACATCGTCTATGAACAAAGAAATTGAGCACTGATACATGGCTGTATACAAACCTGAAGATGATTATGATTACCTGTTCAAGCTAGTTTTGATTGGTGATTCTGGAGTGGGTAAATCCAATTTGCTCTCGAGGTTTACCAGGAACGAGTTTAATCTGGAATCCAAGTCTACTATTGGAGTAGAATTTGCCACCAAGAGTTTGAATATTGATGGGAAGGTCGTCAAGGCTCAGATTTGGGATACTGCTGGCCAAGAAAGGTGTGGGTTACCTTTTTTTTCCCTCTCTGTATCAATATCTTGGATTTTTCCATGTGGGCTTTGAATAGGTTATCATGAAATTCCTGGATTCATGATTCTTACTTGGAAGATTTTATACTTGTGCCTTGGGTTTTGATATCTATGTGTGAAACTTTATTGTACTAGTGAGAGCAAGAAATTTGATAGTTTCTGGTACATACTTTGCGGTTTTTATTTGTGAAAAATCATGGGTTTTGAGGCCAAGAAGGCTAATTCTTTCCTCTCAGAATTTTCTGCTTATAATAACATAGATTTGCATTTTTATGTGCAATCCAATAGGTTTTAGCCCAAGAAATTTCCTTCTTAGTATATATATTACCTTACTTAACCAAAGAAAAAAGTATATATATTACCTTGATTTTGGGTTTGATTATTTAAATGAAATCCGGGAGGCTTGTAAAGAAACATAATTCTGTTGCCCATGAACTAAAAATATTTATTAAAAAAAAAGGATAATCATATGAAGTGGATTATGATATTTTGTTTAATCATATGCGCTTGATCAATAAAATATTATGAGGCGCTTGTTCTTATGTTCGTTTGATATAATTAGTTTCTTCTGGAATTGTCGTGGGGAACTGTTTTTCCTCTTCGGACTGATCTATTGGCCTTTGAACTGTTTGTATGCAGATGAGATAGCGCCTGAATTGTCTTTATCCCATCATTCTGTCCACTAATTTCATTTCCCTTCAGCAAAATTAAGTTTTACTTTTGGTTCTTACGGAAAGAAATATAAATATATATACATATATGAGTTTGTTAGGATTTTTCTTTATAGATAGATCATTTAGAAGGTTGGGGTTTTCTAATGGATCGTTAGTGTATTTGCTTGTCTGTTGGCTTCACAAATTCTTCATGAAAGGCAAAACAACCTGATTGCAACTTATATGAGCTGAATAAATGGTTGCTGAGAGACTGAAAAGACCCTAGTCAGGGTTATTCGTCAAATGGTCATGACTATTGCAAGTGAGTGGCTGGAATATCAGATACAAATGAAGCTGTTTAATATTTTTATGAGAAAATTTATCTGAAGATTAAATATTTACGTGTTGGAACTCATGTTTGAGCAACTGAGTTTAGTGATGCACTATGTCTACACTGCTTGTGTGGAACTTTTCCTAGAGTTTCAAACAATAAAGTTGCGTAATGTAATGAAAAATGAGAAGTGTAATGGTAAGTTTTATTATTAAATGACTATTATCTCTTTCTTAAACACCCTTCCATAATGGTTCATTGGTTCAAGTACTGTGCATGTTGTTTGGCCTGTAACTTTTCTCTGGCATTTCCAAAATGGTTGTCCATGGCCTATAACTTTTGAGATTTGGAGGTCTGCCCTAGAATATTACTTGTTTATTCGTGAGATTACACGTCTTAAAAAGCATATGGATCCAGCCTATTGAGTTATTAAATCATATGGACCATTCACCATGGGGACTTTCTTATTGAGGTCACACATCATCAAAAAGTAGGGCTGTTAATAAATATGTGTTTCTGTGAGCTTGTTTGCATGCTAGTCGCACTCATTTGATTAGCATAGAGATATAAATTACATATATATATATATATATATATATAAACACACTATTTGAGCAATCACCAATTACTCATTTATGCATTCCAGCTTTCTATCCTCTTTATGTGACCGAATCCCTGTTTCACTTGCCTATCTTTTAATAATATTTTCCTTTTTAGTTTTCAAGGATAGGAAATTGTATTTATAAGTCTGGGTTCGGTTAGTGCTGCCACAAGATATTCCCTCTTTGTTAGTAAATAACTGTCCATCAGAATTTTTAGGTGCTTGATAAGCTGTCCATCAGAATGTGTGAAATTACCATGGTAGTTCAGTTCAAAGCCCATCAGAACTTTCAGGTACTGTAAAGGAGAATCTTCCTCCGGCACAAAATATTACGTGTCCTGAGCATCCCATTAAAGCACTTCAAGATGAACTAGGTCAGAATCCAGCTCCATCTCATTTGAAGGGGAGAGAGAGAGAGAGAGAGAGAGAGAGAGAGAGAGTTAAAGCACTTCAAGATGAACTAGGTCAGAATCCAGCTCCATCTCATTTGAAGGGGAGAGAGAGAGAGAGAGAGAGAGAGAGAGAGAGAGAGGTTTGGGGGGTTTACTTTGAAGAAGATATGGAAAAACATAGCAGATTAAGGTTCGATTACTACTATCCCTAAGCATCGAGACATCATTACATTTAAAGCAGCTCCCCCAATGACTAGGGTTGTGTAGAAGGAAGTACAAGACTCATCAGCACGCTGGTTTGGCAAATTAATACTTTGAAGAAACTTTGTTCAAGTCAGAAAAATTAGCTGTTAAATTGGGAGGGTTTTATGGAATAGAGGGAGCTTACTTGGGGTGTACACAGACTTCTAAATTTTCCCAGCTTAGCTATGTAAGAACTATGGCTAAGCCAAGCTCAATCTGTTATTGGAAGAATAGCGTTTCCTAATCTGTCTCTGATGCTTCAGCACTCAGATGTTCTTTGCTTTGAATTCAAAATAGTTTGTTTAAGTGCAAACTTGATGTCAAGATAGAATTCTTTGTTGGAGTCGAATGAGTTAGCCGACAATTCTGTGCTATGGTAAGTTCAATGTGGGAAAAAGCATTTTTGTATACGTTACTGAGACCATGATGGGGATCTGTAAGAAAGGGTCAATGGACAAAATTAAGAGGATTTGAATCACGATCCTTAAAAACAGAATGTTTGCAGCTATTTGATATCCCCACAAATGTTGCTAGTAATGGTGCAGTGGTCACTACTATGTTTAACAAATGATTGCAATTAGAGGGCATAAGATGATATAAATTTCTGATCCCATCAGCAGTGACCCGCCCCCTTGCCTATGCATTTTCTGCTCATTTTTCCTTATTATCACGAAGCTGAGTTTGTTATATGACTATCTACATTTTTCAATTGAAGCCTTCCACAGATGAGCTTTTTTGTATTTAACCATAATTACTTGATGATTTTGTTGGTATTTCTTCTTTTCACATAAGCAGTGGTTGAATTTATATGCACATATGCTGCTACAATTGCAAATTAAATTTTTAAATTTATCAATAGTGTGAGATATCCTTAATCTTTAGCCATTTTGATGTCTGGCTACATTTTTTCATCAGTGGTGTGTATATGTGTCAATTAGTGGGCTTACAAATAGATTTTTGTTTTCAATTATCACACTATTAGAATGTTGATATTTACTTTCCACCTTGATTGATTGCCCTCTTTCTATTTCATAGGTACCGCGCCATTACTAGTGCTTACTACCGAGGAGCTGTAGGTGCTCTGCTAGTGTATGATGTCACTAGGCATACAACATTTGAGAATGTCGGAAGGTGGTTGAAGGAGTTGAGGGAGCACACAGACCCTAACCTTGTTGTCATGCTGATTGGCAACAAGTCGGATCTTCGACACCTTGTAGCTGTTCCAACAGACCACGGAAAGTCATTTGCAGAGAGAGAGTCCCTCTACTTTATGGAAACTTCTGCATTGGATGCTACCAATGTGGAAAGTGCTTTTACCGAAATCCTCACCCAGATATACCGGATTGTGAGCAGGAGGGTGATTGAGGTGGGTGATAATGCAAGTGCTTCCACTCTACCATCCAGAGGACAAACAATAAATGTCAAAGAGGAATCAGTTCTAAAAAGAATCGGGTGCTGCTCAAACTAGGGGTTGGTACTTTCTAGCAGTTTACGGCAATTTTCAATTGTTCGTAGATTGATTACACATATAGTTTCTTGTAGAATAAAAGCTACTATGTCTGATAAATTGTTTGGAAATTTGCCTAAAAGGCTTCACGCATGAAGGTTGTATATCCGTAAAGGATAGGTTAACTAAATATTATATGAACTGGATCTTTGTTTGTTGGAAGTTGATACCACTTGGCAGTTTTCTTTGCCTGTATCATTTGCATGTTAGATGACATCTGAAGTGAGCATTATATGAGGCGAGGTTACATGTAACAACCATAAGACAATTTCTTGAAGGAGATTTAGAATTTTTACTCATCAGCTACTATTTACTTCCACATCCTACACTACAGTGTATTTTTTTTCATAGGATTGAAGTAGTGAATAGTAGCTGATGAGAATAATTTTTCCGAAAGAAAACTCTATATTTGGAGGTTTCTTTTGGTGCTAGATACGCATTGTAATAACATACAACTAGTCGTCCACCCGTGCATTGCTTGAGAATGAGAAGCTTTAGATATTACATTCTCACCCACTTTTATCCGTCTATAATGATGGTGGTATTGCCCATAAACTTTTGAAGTTGGTTTTATTTTATTTATTTTTATTTTTAAAAAAAGCTTGATACAAGAATACTAAGGTTGCGTTTGGATGTTGAAGTGAGTTGAGTTGAGATGATAAAATATTGTTAGAATATTATTTTTTAATATTATTATTATTTTGAGATTTAAAAAAATTGAAATATTTATTATATTTTGTGTTGAAATTTAAAAAAATTGTAATGATAAGTTGAGAAGAATTAAAGATCCAAACGAGCCTTAAAAAGGATGGTGGGAGGTGAACGTGGTATGTGGCAACACTTGTGAGAATAATTAAAGTACAATAGTTAAAAGGTGAGGAAATCAAAAGGGTAAATAACAATGTGCCAATAGCCACAATAAAATTATACTAGACTTTAAAGAGCAGCAATCGAAAAATAGAAAGATTCTGTTAGTCAAGATCTTAGGGAGAAATCACATGGTTGATGAAGTATCCTGAGAATTAGAAATCGAAATACGGAAAAATTATTAACACTTGTTCAACAACCAGGCAACGCCACTATTTGGCTATCCTCGTTATTTTAAATTTTGAGGCTATCCACGTTATTTTAAATTTTGAGGACGAAATTTTGTAAGTGTGGGAGAGCATACTTAGTACATTAACTATTAACTTAATAAATACAATTTATTAAAGAGAATTACTTTAGTCACAAAGAGATCTTATAAAAATAAATTCACAAATTGACGTAGTTTGATGTGATACTACTAAATAGGTGCCGATTGACTAAGGCCTCGTTTGTTTTCGCATATGAGATTAGATGAGTTGAGATAAAATTTAAAAATTTAAAAAAATATTGTTAGAATATATTTTTTTAATATTATTTTTGTTTTGAGATTTAAAAAATTTGAATTGTTTATTTTATTTTATGTGAGAATTTGAGAAAGTTGTAATAATTAGATAAGATAGGATGAGAATGGTTGTAAAAACAAATGAGGCCTAAGGAAACATTTGGACACAAAGATGAGACATATAATTCTCAAAATTTTCAAAACTTCTCGTAATTTTATTCCTAAACATTATTCAAATACAAAACACTTTTCAATTTTAAATTTTAACTCTTTCATATAATCATTACCTAATTATTATCCAAACACAAAAACCAATACAACTTTTACAAACTTCAAAAAAAAATATTAAAAAAATTTATTCAAATAATTTTTTAACTTTATAATATTTTTCTTCAACTTTTTCTCTCATTTCTCGAAATCCAATAAAATATGTTAAATCAAACTATTTCACTATTATTCACAGAATTCTGATATACTCCAATTATCCAAACGAGGCAATGTGAATCATAATTGTAAAATAAGAAAGTGTTACAAACACAAAAAGACTTCAAAAAGTACATTAACAAACTAATAAGTTTAATGCAATGCGTTAGATCTACTATAGAATAAAAGTAACTTTACAATATGATAAATCACATCAACCCACGCCAGTTTGCGAATTTTACTTTTATAAAATTTCATTGTGGCTAAAGCATTTCTCTTGTTAAATAGTTTAAAATTTTGATATTGCAATACATAATATTTCACATATGTATTAGATAATTGAATCCATTTAATTTATATAATAACTACTAACTCTTCAGCAAACATATATACTTGTATTGATAACATACACTAAAATACATACCATATAACCAATAAACCAAATATAAAATTTTACACGTACATATTATATAACTTGCATCATGCATACAAGTGAATATGTGTATATAACATATTAGCTAACATTTAAAATGTACATTATACATGTTTATATAACAAATAACAACATATAGATAAGCGTGACTAAAGCATTATCATTAATTCACACTAATGAGCTCAAACGAGTCGAGTTGAATTTATTCGAGTTTATTTATAAACAAAATCAATTCAGGCGTACTTTATACCAATTTAATGCATTTAATATTAAATAACCTGAATGCGAGCCGAGCTTGTACAAGTGGCATGAACAACTTGATTCATTTATAGACTTAAATCGTCTGCATTTAGATGTTAAATTGAGTTGAGTTAAGATGATAAAATATTATTAGAATATTATTTTTTTAATATTATTATTATTTTAGAATTTAAAAAAATTAAATTGTTTATTATATTTTGTGTTGAAATTTGAAAAAGTTATAATGATGAGTTGAGATAGGTTTAAGAACCAAACTTCACTTCAATAACAAACATTAGGTATTAGATTGTTGAACTGACACCTAATGCTTGTTGAACTAAGTTGAGTTAAGATGATAAAATATTATTAGAATATTATTTTTTAATATTATTATTATTTTAAAATTTAAAAAAGTTGAATTGTTTATTATATTTTGTGTTGAAATTTAAAAAAGTTACAATATGAATTGAGATAGGTTTAAGAACCATTAGGTGTTAGGCCTAGTGATTTCCTTGGTTGACTTAAAGATCTCACCTGAATAACAAGCATTAGTATCATCAAGTTTTCTTTTCTTTTCTTTTCTTTGGGGGGTAATTCTATATATAGTTGAATCATTAATTGTTAGCAACAATATGAAAATTCCGTATTGGTTTCTGAATAGTAATAAGATTTGTGAGTTGAAATTTATGAATAGTAATGAGATGAGTTGAGATGATCTCAACACACCTCTCAATCCGACCCGGCTCGAATATATGGCCATATTACAAATCATAAGCAACCATATATAATTTGTTTTCCATTTTTTTTTTTTTTGTTTAGTCAATTTTGTATACCATTCCAAAATGAGTATCTATTTTACATGATTACACGAGGAATGGGAGTTGTCATGGTCTTGACTATAAACCCAATGGTAAATTAATTACATTCTGTAAATATAAATGGGGTATAGTTAGAATTCAGTGGCTAATTTTCCTCATCGGAGATTGCCTCCGGGAGTTTAAAGGTGGGAGGTTTATCAACACCCCTCCTTGAGTACTCCCTCCATCTTCGAGCTGCTGCGGCGGCTCTTTTTGCTCTCTCTTTCACTTCATCCTCTGCAACAACCATTAGTCAGCATTGAGTAACACTTACGAGCAGATATATACCCTTAAATAAATAGTAGATTTTACAAAACTAATGATATAGTTATACATACATGCATGAATGTATATACATACATGAAATATTAATGCCAGAAGCTGCAAGCAGTTTACTTTGGTATGACTCAAATGTGATCAGTGACCTTAGCCCCTAATTCTCATTAGCCTCTATTTAGAATTTTATGACACAGTCCGACGAATTGCACATTGCTGATCAGGACTGAATTATCATAATGCAGAATTTAAAATTTGAAGGTACCATAATTCAAGCAATTCAAACTACAAGCGCAGAAAAACTATAAGCAAATCAAGCAACATGAAGGCACATATAAAATCTTGTGGAATTTTTCAGAGCTTAACAAAGGATGAATGGCTGTGATGATCATGTCATAGTAGTGTATGTCGGGCAACTTCTACTATTTGACCATCATGTTTAAGATCATTTCCTTGCTTCATCATTCGGTGCAGACCTTTCAATCATGACTGCCATAACTCTCCAATTAGTAATATCCAGAGATTGATTGGGCACTACTTTTGGCTCTGAAGAAGGGTTGGGGTATCTTTGAGAAGTTACCAAAAGAAAATTAGTTCGTTTCTCTCTTTTATTTCTCTCATGGATAATTGAACTTCTAAATCTATGTAAATTTCAGTTTGTGCTAGAAAGTATCATATTCAACATTTTGTTTTTTTCTGCATATTCTTGTCAGGTAGAAATTGGCATCCAGCAAAAAATAAGGGGCAGTTAAAGAGGTAAGGGCCTTGGTCTTGGTGGTATGCTCCCTCCAGATCTAAGGTTTGAATCCTCTCGGGTGCAAACAATTCTAGAGGTCATAGGACTGGGGAAACTTCCCCTTGAATTGCCCTAGGTACACTTGCAGGAAACTCCTTGCCAAGGGCCTGTGCATCCTTGGGATTAGTTGGGACTTTGTTCTCGGACACCCGGTGCCAAAAAAAAAAAAAAAAAAAAAAAAGAAGAAGTTAAAACTTACTCTAAAGCCAAGGTAAGTATCAAGGAACCAGAATGATCACTAAAGAATGCAAACACTTCTCCCCTTTACTGATCAAGGAAAAGGGAGAAGTTGGAAGAGCAAGGAGAAGAAAATATTAAAAATGAATATAACGATATATGATGATTTTTTAAATAGCATGTATCCTGGAATATTCACTGATCAACAGGGGAAATTGCTATAAGTTTCCTCAGAAAGATCAAATTTGGATTCACTGTACATAAGAGAAATATTTTGTGCTCTGTAGTCAGATTTTATCAGTTATATATAACCTGTTTACTCTCAGAAATTACTAGGAAGATGGCAATAAAAACTTAAATAAAAACAAATAAACTAATGAACATAAAAACAGAACTGCTATTAAATAATTAGCCGGAATGGTTTTTATATGTCAGTCAACAAATTAGAAATCTCCTTTCACAGAATCCATCATACCTGAATTTTTGTAGTCGCTGGGCTTGCCCCATACATTGTTCCAGAATTGTTCACCTTGTCCAGAATCTTTCTGGTTCATCATTCTCAATTTAGCTTGTTGCTGCAATAAATTCAGGATTATCATTGTTATACCTATTAATCAAATAAAGAACTAATATGTGCACATCTATATACCGAAAAAAAAATTTGAAGAAGAAAAAAAAAGAATGCATGTAGGCTTTTAGATGTATAAACCACCGGACTTTCAAAAGTTATATTTCCTAGGAAAAGGAGAAGTGAAGAAGCTGGCAATCCAAACAGAGCATTTATAAGCTTTTCAATTTTATTATTTAGAAAGAGCTTCGGGTATGACTTGGTGTGGTATAAGTAAACTTTTCCATTCTTTTACGTAGAATGTAATGCAGGAATTCCCAAGGCCATGCGAGTCATGTCTGCTAAAGTACGTGCTTCAAATATTTTTTTGGTGATTCAAACTTGGTACATTTGATTGGAAGTTTTCTGACTCAAAATCCCAAGGAAAAAAACTGATAAAAGAAGACAACAATAATATAGTAAAAAATGGACAGGAAATTGTTTGGCCAATTCCAATCTTTGAACCAATCATCTCCTCCTTACATTTGCTTTTCTGGTTATATGCAAAAAGCTTAATATGTTGAGTAGTGAATTTAATCAGTCAATCAAACATTCTAACAATCCCCTTCATGTGTAGAGTTAGAGTGTCCCTCAATGAATGGGGCTCCGCTCAATCTATCTCAACACATGGGATTGACATCATGTCAAATCACTAATTGTTCTAAATGTTTTAAGTTAATAGGAGTGAGTTTAATCACCTAATCAATACTTGCAGACCTTGTGGAAGCTGAGTTTAAATATAACTACAATGCAATGATGCACAAACTGTAAATTTAACTTCTAGCAGGAAAACTCTAATGATTTAGCTGAACTTTGCTTCATGACTGCATATGAATCACAAATCGCTTGAACTGAGCTGGTCTCCATTTAGAAAGAATGTTTCCAAAGTTGGTGTAAGGCAATCTATCCCATGTGGTTCAACAATACAAAATGTAAATAGATGATTGATACATTGTATAAGAAAACCTCAACATATACAATACCCCACATACACTTACAAAGAAGAACAATTAACAAAACCTCAGCTTCGAATAAGATGAAAATGAAGTTAAAACAGTACATAAGACCCCCTTCTTCGAAGAAAGAAAGAAGAGTAAAAGAAAGACAGAACATATCAGAATATAAGAGTTTTTACCAAAACTTTTGCTTGCCTCTTTTCCCACCGACTGCTTGCCTGCCACAAAGACAGTAACAAATACACTGAACATAGGCTGGAAGCTGATTCTACTTCAACTGAGAGATCTTTTAAGAAGATGAACACCAAAAGGAGAGTTAATGGGGAAAAGTACTAAACGTAAATTAACAACTAGTTCAAAGTTCACCATAGAATGACCTGACAATAACAGATCTCGATCAAGATACCTTTCTCTTGCACAACTCTTCTATATTCCCCATTTGCTAAGTCTGCCCTTTCCTTCTATTTAATAAAAATTCCTTACAAAGGGAAAGAAAGGAAACTGTTTCAAGTTATACGACCAATTAGTTTCATGAATTCAGATGCTCGATCATCCCATTGTGGATAGCAAACCACTACAGCTTTTTTTCATTTTCCAAGCCATGTCGTGTTAGGATCCAGTTTACATTCTCTATCGTCTTGACCAGGTTATGTTAGTACTACAGTTATTTTGAGTTTGTAATGGACCCTTCCGCTAATGACTGTTTCGAGGCAGTCACCCTCCAGGAAGAGCAAGAACTAGAGAGAGGGAGAGATATATATCTATAGAGAGAGAGAAGAAGAGAGGGAAATGGGTTGTATGAATTCCAGAGTTGGCCTCCTTCCCAGCTTGTGGTGTATTTATTTGTATTAAAAGGACAACTTTCTGTATACAATTACAACAATTCAACACATCACACCGAAAATGACGTCACTTCCTAACTACAATTCTGTATTTATTTCTGGAAAAATGGCAACGTTCCACTTATCAGCTCTGACTTATATACAAAACGACACAAAATGACAACACTCTATTTAACGAAATGGCAGCGTATCATTAAATCCCCAACTAACTAAACTGCCATCTTCTCCCTTTCATTCCTTCACATATCAGCTTCCACTCATCTGCCATTCACATCCACTCCAGCTCCCATCTCAGCCCGTAAGATACCCCTCCCCTTCAAAGCACCTTGCCCACAAGGTGAGGAAATTTATCACGAAGCTGCTAGTAGGATTCCTAAGTGGCATCATCCACTCCAGCTCCCTTCCAATGCACTAAAACTTCCACAACAGCTCTATTGTGAACCTTCCTGCGTCTATGCTGTAAAATACATTCAGGCTCTGGGCTCAGCTCACCCTGAATATCAACTGGTGGTAGTGTGGAGAGAGGTGAAACATACTGCCCCACTTTCTTTTTTAAGCAAGAAACATATAAAATACAGGATGAAGTGAAGCATGCTGAGAAAGATCAAGTCTATAAGCAACCTGACCAATCCTATATGTGATCTGAAATGGTCCAAAGAACTTTGGAGAAAGCTTGAAATTATGCCTAGCAACCAATGAATGCTGTCTGTAAGGCTGAAGCCTAAGATACACACAATCTCCAACTGAAAATTTCCTTTCTGTCCTCTTCTTATCAGATTGAAACTTCATTCTTTCCTGAGCTGCTGACAGATTATGTTTTAAGGTGGCCAAAATCTGATCCCTGGTCTTCAATAATTCCTCCACTGCCTAATTAGATGCCATACACTGCCTCATAGGGTGTTAACTTGGTAGACCGACACGAAAAGACAAAACTCTATTTAATGAAAACGGCAACGTATCAAATCCCCAACTAACTAAACTGCCATCTTCCCCCCTTCATTCCTTTGCATATCAGCTTCCCACTCATCTGCCATTCACATCCACTCCAGCTCCCATCTCAGCCCAGAACATAGTAAGAGAATCCCAAAGGTAAAGTAAGAAAGACAGAGTTCTGGGTGTAATCAGGGTTAGGTTTTTAAGTGTGAATGGCTGTTCTTGTAACTTCTTACGTCTCTTGACGAAATTTAAGCGTTGTCTTACCCTATGGAGATAGACCCTGTGGCTGTAACTCTGAAACCACATAAACCATCGGGCGTTTCAAGTCTTATTCCGGATTTAGATATTTTATCTCTTCCAATTAAGTCTAAATCAAGTGTTTTCAAACCTGAGGAATGAAGTAAATCACATTTCTGTTAACAAAAGTCTTTGTGACATGTATGCCAATTTAACAAGAAGAACTTAGTAAACCTTTACAAGAATGACTTATAAATAACTACAACCAACTCAATTAAGTCCTAAATCCAACTAAATTAGAAAAGAAGAAGGAAAAAAATCTTATTCTAGAAACTGATAACATTGTCCCGATAATTTTTTGATTGGTAACATTGTCCCAAAAATAACATTCTCACCATTCTGAAAACATCCACAGAGGCTGATCCCATTCCTGAAAGCATCAATGCAACCTGATGATCAATTAGGAAACCCAACATTCTTCAGTTACTCAAATGACAAGAAAAAATGGTATAGCATTAATAACTTTTTGGTGAAAAAGAACATTAATTACATTCCCATCATAAATAAATAGCAAAACTCTTTCATTGACAAGTCCTTTGGTTCAATATCCTGGTGAAGCTACCAAATTTAAATACATAGAATGTTTCCATAGAAGGGAAGAGTCCAAGAGAATTTCTTGTTGGTACACCAAGTGACTGGAGAATTACTATGTACATAGAACATTTTAGCAAGTAAAATTTAGTTTAGGGGAATTCAATATATACTATAATTAGTAACAATGAAGTCCAACAGAAAAATTTGCCACTATAACCGTCAGCACAAAGCTCCTCGAGTGGCCAAGCCAAAATTTTGTCTATGGGTGCCAAACTTTTATATATTATGTAAAAAGTTATTCTATTCTCAAGTCAGTGTGTAGAGCACACTATTTACATCACTTAATTGGTAAGACTTGATTTGTAAGATTCAAATTTTAAAATTTCTCTTCCAAATCAAATTATGCCATCTTTACTAGGTATGTTATCCACACCGGCTTATAAATAGAAATTTTCTTATGTAAAACATGCTATTTATAGTGACCAAAAAATCGATATTATAAACACATTATACAAATGATTTTAATGAAAATTCATCAGCTAAGTGGATAACTAGTGCACGTTTACGATAGTGAATGATCATGAATTATTGATCATAGTTTTCCATCTTTAGCCAAAAAACTCAATATTTGCTAGGGGTGAGCACCGACTGAATCGGAGTTGGTATCCCCTAAATCCGACTCCGACTCCAACTTTGTCGGAGTTTGACTCCAAACTACGACTCCGACTTCCATAGGTTCCGATCCGATTTTGACTCAAATTTATCAAAGCGGAGTCGGATTTACACATTGTAACTCGCTTTTGATGATGAAAAAAAAAAAAAGATCATAGCTCCGACTTGTCCTACTTGGAGCAGAGTCGGATTCTGAGTCTGATTTTCAGATTTTTGCTCAGCCCTAATATTTCCCTTCTGAGTTGTGTTGCAAAGGAGAGAAAACAAAGAAAATCAAGTGAGAGATTGAAGAAACTCAAGAGTAATGGAGAGAAATCATGCCTGACAGGTCATAGAAAAACATATATTTTTCCATTTGGAAAATCTCGAGGCCAAACTTATAAAAAATCAATTCAGAATTGGAGCTAAATGTCTAATGTTCGAGTAATTTTTCTTTTGTTAGATATTTTGGTAGGGATAAACGGGTTGTTTTATTTTATTTTTTATTTTTGTGATGGGGGTGGGGGTGCGATGGTGAGGGGAAACTTGATTAAAACCTTCTTAAGGGAGACCATGCATTCTCTCTGGGTCCTCCACTTAACTTCTATAACCTTCAATGGCATGAAAGATTACATGTAATGCCCAAAATCACAGCTCTTCATCACATTGCCAACTGGTATATTGAGTATTTATCAAAAAGTAACCAAAAAATTAGAAAAATGTGATATTTAGAAGTTTAAATTATTGATAGAAGAAGCTCAACAATTTCAAGGGAACCACATTCAAGATCACGGTTAAAACAATCATTCAAGCAAAACTAAGCATCAAGTAATTGCACCTCACAGTGATCAGCAATTATAAATCATTTTTTTATACAAAAGTTAAAATTCTAGTAATGAGGAAAAGAAGTACTGTCCAATTACACATGATGTGTACATGAGAAACACCAAATAAGTGAATCAAAAAACATGAAACTCAAGGATTAACTACTTATTAAATTCAAAGATCAGTTACAATTAAATTAAAATAAAAGAGCTTATATCAAGTGAATCAATTCAACATTCACAATAAAATATGAACATAGAGATATAGTTATATAAGCATGAAACAGAAAGCATAGTGTTATTGCAGGCTTACATTTACTCTTTCTACCCTGCGCATTTCATCTTCTAGCAAGGATAGTTGTGCAGCAGATGTCCAATGGATGCAATCAACTGGGCTGAAATACAGATGATTTTTTTAATTGTTTGAACTCTTTCAACATAGCAATTTCCCAACATGAAACAAATACCATGATCATGATTAATTTCATAAACTCAAGATGTTAGATTGGAACTTTCTAGCAGCAGGATCAACAAGGGTGATAAATTGAACATTAGTGTGGAGATTTTTTCAAGTACTAATGTAACTTAACTCATATGCTTGGTTCAACTGTGGTATATTGTCTAGTCACTTTCTAGTAAGCCTATATTTCTGAAGTACCTTTCAGCAAATTGCCAAAACACATTGATTATGCTGATGGTTTCAAGGACACTGGTTTAGCATCACCAAAATTGCAAGCACCCTTTACATCTCTCCTAGCTTTTAATAGAAGCTCCATACTTTCTTTTCTTTCAATCATAGCAACTGAAATCTTTTAGTCACACGATTTAAAAGTCAATGAAATGCATCATTTATGGCTTCAACCTTCGCATATAATTAAAGGGAATTACCCACCACATTTCCAATAGTAATGAGAAGCTGGATACAGTGTAATGCATCTACAGCATAAAGTAGAAAATACTTTAGAGCCTTTAACTCTGGCTGTTAATGATGCTAGTTGATGATAAAAAGGATAAATTTCAGTTTCACCTAAAGAGACAACAGATGAGAAGAAGAAGAAAATTAATTGAGTTTACATCATCAATACGCTGATTACATTAACTAAATCACTGGAAAAGGGTATCAAAGTCATTTGGACAGAAATATCAATGAAACACAAGACCTACCAACTATCAATGGCTTGTTGAACCAATTCAGGGTTTCCGCACTGGCTGTAGGCTCTGGCTCTCCCAAAGTCTTCCTCAATTGCAAAGACATCTGGGGTCACATTGGCACAATTTTTGCACCCTGTAAGGAAAAGAGGTGGAGACTTTTAACGTTGACAATGGAAAAGGAAGTATATCCTCACCTCATATTTTTAGTTCTCCAGCAATACTGAAATTTAAATATTAATGGTCGTCTAATATAACTTTTTACTAAAGCAGAACTAACATTTTTATAGTATTTTTGCTAAGAAATTACAATTATATGTTACTTCTCGATGTAGAGCTAAAAAGCACAATAACATTTTGCTGCAATTGAATTTAAACAGTATAATTAGAAATAACATTTTGGAATCTTACCATAAAGATGGACAGCAGAAACCTATGAAGGTTCCCATTTATGAAGCTTTGAATCCCCTATATCTACGAAGCATAGCCCTATTACTCCCCTCAGATGCCAGCATCAAAACCTACTTAAGTTTTTTCCACTTGTAGTCAATACAAAAACCATTCTTGGCGAGTAATAGAAATTCTTTACTTCTCAAATATCAAAAGGAATACAAAGAGATGATGCTGACATCAAAAAGAAGGGGAATTGTGGATATTCTGGAGACATGGGGATACTTGGCTATAAAATCTCAATTTAACTAGGCATTCCAGAGAACTTAAAAACTTTGTTGTTTTACAGCTAGAAGTCCATTGTCCTGACATACCTATACAGCTAAATTCATCAACAAATGCATGATCCTTTGGGCAGGAATCATCTAGGAAAGGGTTGATCGCAGTCAATGAATAGCCATGAATTTCGTCATAAACCATGCGCTGCACAGGATCGCTAAGCACCTGCACTACAATGGTCCATTTATAGTAGAAGCACAACAATTGGTTTAACTCAGATTCTCCTACAAGCTTAAAGCATTTCACATGAAAGGAGAACCCACCGTATAGACCTCGTTTATGAACATGCAGAAATTTGTGGTCTCTGGATCGTTGCCACTCAAGTCTGGATGACAAGCTTTCATGCAATTGTAGTAAGCTTTCTTGATCTGGCCAGGTGTCGCATCTGGAAGCTAGTAAAATCAGGCCAAACGGTTAGACACAACAAATGAAAGAAATGAAAAGAACTGCAATATAATTATTACAGAAAAAAGCAGTACTCACAAACAAGCAAAGTTAACCTTAGGATTAACAAATTGATTTGCGATAAACAAACACTCTTACAAAACACAACCATAACTATTTCCATTAACTTATTCCCCATGCACAATCACTTCCCTCTGATTGAACAAGTTCAAATTCTTCTTTTTGTTTTTTATTTTTTATTTTTTATTTTTTTGCTGCTTTATTATTGAATTTACATAATCTGACCCTCATGTGTCTTCAGTGATACAAAAAATATCCACATATGTCAGAATCCTAAAAACTAATTTCCAAATCATTTTCCTGCGTTTTTTATATTACTTTGTGTCTAAAGTACCTAATACTTCAAAAGTTCAGATTTTCTCCTAAAAAATACTTTCAAACTTATCTGAACTCTAATTGATATTTACCTAGAGAGTAATGTTAGATGCAGTCCTAAAATGTGCAAGTCCCGCATACTCCATTTGAAAAAGGTGGGCTCCACCATAAAAATATGATTTTTTCATACGGATTCCAGATTTACCTACATTTTTCAAAGGAAGTGCACAAGACTTGCACACCCCAAGATTGCAAATATCATTTCTCTTACCGAGATTATGTCCCTACCATTAGCTTCTATGCATTTAAATTGCATAGCACAAGCATATCGGCCCAAGCTTATGCTCTATAGCACAAGCCTCATTGAAAATCCACTCAAAGGCCATAACGAAACATTGTCAGGTTGGATCATCAAGTCGGGCAGCCACAACAATAAACCAAGCTCCACAAACCCAACACTAGCTAGGTATCAATCAAGAAATGATATTTGCTCACAAATAACCTCGTTAAGATAAACATGCACATAAGGGTATCACTGGTATCCTTCAGTTTTTCTGCTTTCCAGAAATTTCAAGAATAAGAAGCCGAACATTATCATTTTTTGTTCAACGCAAGTAAGAATATATTTATACATTTTTTATACATTTAAGAATTGAAGACTTGCTCTCTAACTTAATTAACATCCATTCAAATGATACAATCACAAGCAAATAACCATTTGTTTGGACTGCTACAACCGGAAAGTTCTTATAACGGACACATACTGATTGAAGCCCACGTTCGGGATCCACAACATACGCATCTAGTAACTCCCATGTCCTAGTAATTGACACATTTTGGTTTGCAAAAAAAAACTTACACATATTTTGGCTCAAAACAATCAATACAAAACAAAGTATCAACAATAAACTTTGTTTGGTTGCTGATAAAAGACAGGAAATTGAAACAAACAGAACAAAATTGCGTGCACTACGTAGTCGTTGTTTTTGGTTCCAAATAAAAAGAAATTTGAAAGAGTAACAACTCAAAAAATTTTCTAATGCTGTTACTTAACTGGAGCATATTTTTTGACCGACGATGAAAATCTTAAATCATAAAGTCCTGATTTACTTTTTCCTTCCCACATTTTTTCATGAAACAAACAAAACCGAATTCAGAAATTAGAAGATTACCAGACCCAAAACCGCATAATAATCATCGGCGACGGCCTCGGTGGAAGCCGAGCCGTCAGTTGCAACCCTGAGTCTGCCAGTACCTCTTCTCTTGGCACCACGACCCACCACAGTCCAAGGAGTTCTGATCCTTTCTAACATGCGCCATGAGCTCAATGAGCAAATATTCAATAATGGGTTTTGGAATTTCAGAGATTCTGTGCATACAGGAGAAAGCAGTTGAGCCATTATGAGCATGCGATTGAGTGAAACAGGGGAAAGGAAGGAAGAGTGAGAAATTGATATGAACGATATTTTTTTTTTTTTAAGTTAGTTTTCGTGAGTGGTAGTTGAATATTTGAAATATTTGTCCAAAGAAATTAAGAGAAGAAATTTATGCGTGAGATGGTGTCAGTGCTGACATGGCAGTTTGAGAGCCAAAGGTTGTCCTTAAAATCAGGAGAAACCTAAGGTGAATCTTCTTCTGGCTAGCATGGTACGGTGGCCAAAGCAAGCTCTGCAGCTTAGTTGCACGTGTCACCTCGTGGATTATTGTTCCCTCACGCTCCAAGCAACCGCTTTTGTCTTTGCGTGACGGAAAAAACTACCAGCGCGGGAGAGATACCGTTCAAGAAATCTTTACGAGTCCGAGTTGCTAAAAAAAAAAATTTTTAGGAGTTTTTGATTATTTTATATTTTATTTTCTAAGAAATATAAGTTGAGAAAGGCTGTGGCGGTTCTAAAGGTCGATTTACATCCTACGTATAATCGTGTTTAACAAGCTCTTTTAGACTAAGTTCTAACAATTCAAGTCTTTGAAAACGGATTTGTAAAAGATAGAGATAAGTGTAACATGGAGTGGGCGACCTTGGAGTTGGATAACCTCTGATACTACTATCAGTAAATATTTTTAGAAGGTTGTAAATAAATAATACAGTCTAGGGATCAGAGAGATATCCTTGTACTTAAGATCTGTTATTTATATTATAAGTTGGGAGGGGGGATCGTGCTTGCCCCCATAAAGTCTGTGTCCTTCATACTATTATCTGTGTCAGAGTTTTTAAATGCGGCGTGCATCTGCGACGACATCATTAATGTGGCGTGTTGCCTAGGTAGTGGAGCCATTAATGCGGTATGGTTCTCCAACCTCTTTCTCTCAGACTATCTTCTTGATGGTCTGTTGATATTTTTCCTATCAGTAGATCAAAAGCTCCCCATATATTACGCCCGTTATGCGAACAAGTACTTGAGGGCTGGACACTACTCGAGGGGCCTTCAGATCGATGAGTCTCATCCCCTGCAACACCATCCCTCTTGCAGATTGTATCCATAGGACTTTTCCCGTGGACCAAGTTGAAGACTATTTGCCATAGGCTGGGCCTTTAATCTTACTTCTCTTTCATCCGCAGACTTCCTATGCATAATGGGGGAAAATCACCTTACATATAGTTTCTAGCAAATAAAAAATAGAAGTGCGTCTAGGTAATGAAATCTTATCCCCCCCCCCCCCCCCTCTTTCTCTCTCGCTCTCATTTGAAGGTTTGATTCTCGCCCCCCAAGATTCCTACTAGCACAGTGGCCTTCAAAACCAATCGCGACTTGGGAAGGAAGGAGATGCCCAATGCTTTCCCAGATCCAGTTTTTCCTGCATCGGTCACTGCAGAGCCGGATAATCCTGCTCTTGCTACTATCGAGGCTTGTGCTCTCGGCACTGAGACTTGAAGGCTTTATTGCTTTGTTCTTCCTTTTTCTTTTTCTTTTGGCTATACACATGTACTTGCAATTTTTTGCCCAACGACTTGTATATATTAATTAGTAAAAATACCTTGTTCTTTACTTCTTTTCTTTTCCGATCTTTCTCATTTCTTTTGTTTTGGTGACTGGCTTGGGGGAATTTTGGCGTAGAAGTCTGTAAGGCTCCTACTCATCCTGCTAGCAGGCCATTCTCTCGCTTGTGCAATGCTTGTTTGTCTTTACTGGACAGTTATCCTTGGGACATGGCTCTTGAGTTTTATTGTCGATGCCTTCCTAGTTTAGATGTACTCGCTTGCTTTAGCCGCACCCAAAACTATTTTATTATTATTATTTTTTTTAGTCGGCTACATTTTGTTGTTTTGATGACCATACCCGACCATGCCTTTTCCGCCATTTCCTTCTTTCTTCTCATGTGGCAGCAACCTGAGGCTGGGCTTGAGGACTTTGTGACCCACCCCGCTAGCACCCTACTTAAACCTGTCAGCCCCGATAGCCAATGGCTTTCTTGTTCGTGCCATTTTCGTCGGCCTTTGTTACATGGCCGATCTCTTGGGGTCCTAATGACTCTATCTTGTGAAGCGTAAGTTCTCCAGATTCTCTTTGCGCTGGTTTCCTTACTTCATCTTTCAGTTGTGTTTTACCCCGCCTTGTTGTTTCATTCTTCCGCTTCATCCTTCCTTCATCGTATAATCTTCCGGTGGGGCTAGTCCCTTAACCTGATGTGGGGAGGCAAGACAGCCTCGGGCTAGATCTGCCTCCTTCATCCGTATTGATGGGGAGTTGCCCGGTCAGTCTGGAGCCATATCGGCCCTTCTTTGTTTGGCTTTTCATATTTCTTCTGCTCATCAAATATGGGGTTATCATTACTCTTTCGAGGATAGTAGTTAATATTGCAAACCTGGGCTTTTTGGTCCGCATCATGCTCACTACTCTTCCTGTCGTGTCGCTGTTGTCCGTGCTGTTAACGCTTGTGCCTTTTGTTCCGGTATTCAGGAAGTTCACAAACTCAACCTACTTTTGCTCGTTGACACTGTGTAGCTTTCTGTGTGACGCCATTTCCCTACTGGAGATTCATTTTACTTCGGGTAGCCGAAAGACTAAGCCTGCACTCCATTGGGGAGAGGTTAGGATGCCTCAAGTCAGCCTGCCCCTTTTGATTCCCAAAGGAGGTAATTTCTTCATATGGCCATGGGGCCAGTTTGCTCTTTCGCTGTGATTGGAGTTGGGGTAAATATTTCAAAGGCTAAACTCGCTCCCCTCTGTGGGAGGGATAAGGTAACCTTTAAGCCTACATTTCCCTATAGTATCCCGCAAGGAGGTAAGCAGCTCGGACAGTCTATTACTGAACCTGCTCCCACTCGTTGATATCACTGGGAAATGTAACATTTTGGGTTAGGCAGGTGCTGAACTCACTCTTCGTTCGCAGTGGAGGTCGAGGTAAGTATTCGGGTTGCCGTAAAGGCTAAAACCGCTCTCCTCCCTGGGAGGGACAAGACAACCTTCAGGCCTACCTTTCCCCATAGTACCCTGCAGGGAGGTAAGTCATTCGGATAATTTTTTACTAAACCTGCTCCCGCCTGTTGACATTTACGAGGAAGGTATAGTTTTTGACTTAGGGTAGCTGAGGACTAACCCTCACTTACTTCATCGCGGAAGGGGCAAGGCAACCTTAGGTCCTATCTTTCTCTGTGGTATCCCGTAGAAAGGCAAATTCGGACAGCAATATAACTGGCTGCTTTTCGCCCGATAGGAGTTGGGGTAAGTTGTTTGGGTTGTCAAGGAGGCATGACCCTCTCTCCATCGCAGGAGGGGTAGAACAGCCTTCGATCTAGTTCTCCTCTTTGGCCCACAGGAGGTATGTTGTTTGGGCAGTTTGAGATTGGACCTGCTCCTGCTCGTTGATATCGCAAGAAATATAAGTGTTGGGTCAGGCTTGTGCTAATCTCACTCTTCGTTGTGGCGGAGACGAGGTAATTTATTAAGAAGTCGTGAGGCTGATCCCACTCTCCACTAAGGGAGGAATAAGGCAACCCTTAGGCATACCTTTTCTCATGTTATCCAGCAGAGAGGTATGTTATTTAGGCAGTTTGTGACTGGACCCACACCTGTCTGTTGACGCCAGCAAGGAAGGTAAGCCTGCACTTTCGAGCTCGAAAGCTGACCTGTAGTCAACTATGGGAGGGATAAGGCAACCTTTAGGCCTACTTTTCTCCATGGTGCCCCGTGGGAAGGTAATTATTAATTCGTCGATGACCTTGTCATTGTAGATTTTGTTAGTCACACATTGTCTTGTTGGTGCTTTGTTGGTAATATAAAAGTTTAAAGTTGACGTTTTGCATTGTCCTGAAAAGTCACATTCTTATTAAATATAAAGAAATTACGTGCCAGATAAAGAAATATTACAAGATCATGGGAAACAGAGTTTTCGATCGGGGAGGTTGTCGTCCATTCTTCCTTCTAGGGTCGTGTATTGCCCTTTACTCCCTTTCGAGCCTGGCAGGGCGAGTCACAGATGGAGGCCTGCCATGGCTCCTTAAGTGGTGCCTAGCTTACTCTTTCCCGATAGTGTCGTCCAAGGCGAGCCCACTATCCTTCTGCTTTAGTTCTTGGACGTAACATTCTCTTACTAAGACCTATTCGCCTCAGACTTCCCACTCTCTGGGGAGTTGGGAACTTCATTTTGAGGTGGTAGATCGATGTGACAGCCCGCAAGCTGTTGAGGGTGGGCCTCTCGATAATGACGTTGTTTGGCAATGGAGTCTTTACTACCAGGAAGTCGATCATGATAGAGGCCGTGCAGGGGTTGCTACCAACAAGGACGAGCAACGTGATGGTTTCCACATGTTGGACCAAACTTTCGGAGAAACCTTTTAAGGGCATGGGGGCCGGCCATAGCAGAGCGGCCTTTATGCCCATTCTGGAAAAGGCTCTCTAGAACAGAATATCCATGGAACTATCGTTATTGTTGAGGATTTTGCAGGTGGTGAAGTTGGCGACAAGCATAGTGACCACTAGCGCATCATTGTGGGGGTATAGAACCCGTTCTTCGTCGGCCTCCGTGAAAGAGATGGCAGGGGTAGGGTCACCCCTCTGAAGCTTGGCGAGATGATACTCAGCCGAGTACACCTCATGATACCGAGCCCGTCTGGCGTGTGCTTTCCTGCTTGAGGAGGTAACACCCCTGCTCGCGAATCCTCCTACTATGGTTCGAATTTCCCTGAGTGGGGGCTCCTGCCTTAGCGGAGAACAAGCACGATCTGGCTGCGGTTCCCATACTGGAGGGATAGATCTTACCTGCCCCCATGAAGTCTGCGTCTTTCATACCGTTCCCTGTGTCAGAATCTATAAATGCGAAGTGGATCTGCTACGACGTCATAAATGTGGCGTGTTACCTGGGTAGTAGAGCCATTAATGCGGCATGGTTCTCTGAGCTCCTTCTCTTAGACTGTCTTCTTAATGGTTCGTTGATATCTTTCTTGTCAATAGATCAAAGGCTCCCCATATATTACGCCTGCGATGCGGGCGGACACTTGAGGGCTGGACACTACTCAAGGGGCCTTTAGATTGACAAGTCTCATCCCCTGCAGCACCATCCCTCATGCAGGTTACGTCCTGAGGACTTTTCTCATGGGTTGGGTTGAGGACTATTTGCCCTAGGCTAGGCCTTTGGTTTTACTTTTCTTTCATCCACAGGCTTCCTGGGCTTAGTATGGGGAATCCCCTTACATATAGTTTCTAGCAAATAAAATAGAAGTACTTCTAGGTAATGAAATCTTATCCCCCGTCTCTCTCTCTCTCTCCCTCACTCATTTGAAGGTTTGATTCTCCCCCCCTCTCTCTCTCCTTCTTAAGCCGAAACAATTTCTGGTTGTGGCACTTCGTTCCTCGTGTAAAAGTTCAGGGAGTCAACACCCATTAGTAACTGGACCTAATCCATAGTAACTCCAAACTTCATCCATAACATTTTCAACCAATATGAGTCATCCCTTCCAGATCTTTGCCTCTAGATGTTACACAATAAATTAGGTAAACACATCCCAAACCTATTGGGAAAAGCTCATGTAACAGCGTGCTAGAAATTTATTGGTGGAATTTCTATAGGCTTTAGAAACCTCGGGAAATACCGTAAGTTTTTCAATGGTGCCAAAGTTATCACTCACTATGGTGCCAGAAGTGCGATTTTATTTATTTGATGTAGTTAGAAGTTTCAGACTGAGATATGGTCTATGCCATTAGACTCGGTTGATTATTTATGATTTTATGGTACAATAATCTCATTTTCAGTTTTCGAACGAAACGCTTGTTCGAAAACAAGTTTTGCTTATTTCGAGGCACTTCGGGATTGAATTTCAATAAACGAATTGCATAGTTAGGTTTGTATGAATATTAAGGATTTTACAGTGCAAAGTTTACGTTTCACTTTCCCAGAGTGAATAGTAACCTCTACAGTAGCATTTAGTGCAGTGTTTTTAAAATCACAGTGTGAAATGTCCAAATTAAGTTAGAGAAGTTTTATTTAGACACTTGACAAGATCTTAGCCATATTTGGTGAATAGTATTGGATGCTTGGCACAAAGAGAAACCATGACTTGGATCATGAAGACATCAAAGTGTGAGATCATGCCACCTAAGCGAAACCCTATTCTTTTTTCATCTGATCAACCAATTTGTGCCAGACCAAAGAGGGTTTCAACCCTAAATGGTTGGAATCCAATTGAAACCCCAAAAGCTTGGTTAAAACCGAAACCGTAAGCCCAAACCCTAAAGTTCGCCTCCAAACTCTATTTGATCCAATTTCTAGCATTGTGTTTAATCATTTAATTAAATCACTTCCAGATGCTATTAATTCCTCAAATTCATATTATGACATAATTATCTAGCCCTTTAAACCTTGAAATTTTTATTGGGTCAAGAAAAATTAGTTTTGGGTTTGATAGCATCCCAAATCCTAACCAAATCCTCTCTAAACCTCAAATTGAAGCTCACTTGGTTGAAACCTACCAAAGCCCACGAATTTGGCCACCTTGGTAAAACTTCTTGAAGAATTTTCCTCCCCTACATGGAAGTCTATTCACTGCCCTTGTTTGTACCCAATAGTGCTTTGATGGGAGAGGGGAAATCCACCTCATCACCCTCCATACCTCATGGTAGCAACAGACAATCCTTGCCCCTCTCTATTTTTCACTTTATGTGACGTATGCACCTCCATTCAAAGGTCATTCAAGTACATACCTCCCTCCTCCAAAATTCTAAAGTCGTGCAAGATACACTTCACTTCATTTTATCACTTCTTCACTCCATTGTTAGAGAGAAACCCAAAAGTGGTCTGTTGGGTAGATTTCTGAGTCTTTTTGTGTGGCACTTTTCGACCATTTATAAGTATTTTCTCGCAATGACTCTTTCATAAAAGTTGTTTACATTTGAGTATAGTTTCTGTGGATATCTTATTTCTTTCATTTAGTGGTCACTTGGTTATTCAAAAGTTTTTTTAACCATGGAAAGGTCATTCTAGGCGTTAAACTGGAGAGTGTGTTATATTTTGGAGTTTTTGACCAAGCTAATGGACATATCTTAGTTCAAAAATTTTATGGAGTGTTTTTAACAAGTGTTTATGAATTTTCATTAAAGATTTGTTGCATGAATAAAGGTTTTGATGAAATATTTTCTTAAATATAGAAACTTAGAAACTGGAAGTGGAAAAACAGTATCTATTTTGAGAAAGTTTGAGTATTTCATGGTTTAATCTTACTCCAATGGCTTTGATATTTTTATTTGATGATCCTAAGCCTCTTATATGCATGTTAGGATGTTGATTTGAAGATATTTAGTATTAGTTTCAAAGATATAATTTTTCCATGCAAAAGGATTTTGGTTAGACCAAAGATTTGATATTTTTGGGTTAGATCCATGTTTTACTGATTTTTAACCATGTGATTTTAACTTTAATGGTTGGATCTTCTTTAGGACACATTTTTTTTAAACCATATGATATTTTAGTTTGAAGATCTCATCCTTTTAAGCCATGGATCAAGAGATTGATCAAAGCTAGTTAAGAAAAAGTTTCTGCTTTTGGACTAAGTGTAGAACCAAAAACTCCAAGTGTTGTTTTGTGATTTGTGATGACTTTTTTTTGATGATTTAAAACATAGTTGATCTTAGGATGATGTTATGAATATGTTAGGAGTAAGATTTGATTTTTTTTCGAATTCTTGGAGATGTTTTAAATAAGGTTAAAACTTGTAATTCAAGGGTTTGTTTTTGGTTAAAAAGTTTGGATCATTTTACTAAAACATTTGGTGGTGATGATTAGCATTTCTTTTAATGGATGTTTAAGTATATTTTTTAACTCAGTATATGAAGATCTTTACTGCAAAAAGTTGGTTTGATCGTGAGTTTTAAAATTGGGAGAATTGCAACAAAAATCAAGAGAAAAAGCCTATGCATGTTGTGGCCTCTATAGAGTTTTCATGGTTGTGTTTAGTTAAATTTTTCTGACTTGATATTTGAGTTTAGAACAAAATTTACATAAGGTATGTAAATCTTGGTGATTTTTGGAGTTAGGATACAAAATTCTTAAGTTAGAGGTAAAATGTTCATTTTCCCACATGTAGAGCATGAAATGGTAATTTTACTCTAAGTTAATATTTTTCCATATTTTTAATTGTTAGTGATTAAGTTCTAACTTTTAGAAATCACTACTTTCAATTCCTTATGATCGTGCTTGTGCATAAATCACTATAGTGTATGTATGTATGTTACCTTATGTGCCATGCTAAGTCATTACATATTTAGCTGTCACACATAATTTATTTTGTCATGAATTGTGCATCTGTTATGCAAGATATTCTGTCACATTTTACTATACATTGCAAGTACATCTTGTTAAGTATGCCATGTCATGTAATATTCATTATTGCAAGCATGTCATGTTAAGTATGTTTTTTAAGTTATGTCATGTTAAGTATGCTGTCTGTTACATGTTATGCCATGTTAAGTATGTTGTCTGTTGCATGTTATGCCATGTTACGAAATGCTTTTATCTCAAGTAAGTCATATCTTTTAAGTTACATTCAAGTCATGTTGTGTTAAGCCAGGGCTTCTGCCTTTCATATTCCAGTCACATTTCGTCTCAAATACAATTTGTCTGTTTTAAAAACATTCATGTTAAGTTATTTATGTCAATCATGACCCTAAGTGTTAGGATGTGGTAATATCTTAGTGAAACTCCTTTGTTCACACTGGAGTGTCTAAATAGGTATGAAATTCCTAGAGTTGACGAAATACTGTCAAGGGGTAGCGAGTGGAGCCTAACTAGCTGGTCACCAGAGTGCGCCAAACACTAACGCCGATGGAGCCACATTTAAGTTCTCGTGGGGTCCACAGTGAGTGTGGCACATACAACGCACTCACAGCTAGTGCAGATACTTGTGTTGTAATATGATAATCGGCAAGGATACATGGCTCTAGGCGACCCATGTAGCACCCAAGAAGTTGAGTTTAATCAGTTAAAGAACAATATTTCAAGCTCATGTCAAGTCATGTCTCAGTTTAAGTCCAGTTTAGTTTAAGCAAGTCAAGTTTAGTTCACGCTTCAGTTTAAGTTATGTCAGTTATGTTATGTTATATGTCAAGTAATGCTATGATTAATGATTACTTATGACTTTGATTATGCATTCATACTTTTACTGCCATGCATGCATCATTAACTTGTGTTGAGGATTTTTGTTAACATGTTGAGATTTGTAATCAAACCTCATTGTGGTAGTCCCAACTACCATTCCTCCCGAATGGTAGATCGTGTTATAGGATTAGAAGGAGAACCGAGATTTGACCAACTAGACACAGTTGATTGAGCGACGGTGCAATGTCAATATTAATATAGTAGTTAACTTAAATTACTACTTGTACTATGGAGTTGCATCTCCAGTACTCTTTTGATCATAGCCATTTTGGACTAGCGTTATGATCTCAGTTGTTTAGTATGTCCTTTTGTATGAAGTATGTTTTAAGTATTTAAAATATTTTCAGTTTGGTGCATAGTATTGCTAAAGAAAAAAATTATCCGTTGTAAATATCGCATAATGCTAGATGCATATTAGGAACATTGCATCTTTAATTATTATGAATGGGGGCAGGTAACCTTGTGTTACATGTCTCGACGTTTTAGATGTTCGTCCGATCCCAAGAGGAATTTGGGAGCGTCACGGCTCACCAGGTCACCAAGCTATCTCAGAAGCATTACCTACCATGGTACCTATAACAAAAGGCTACAAACCCTATCCACCCCCCTTGGCAGCCACCACCATGCCCATGTTTTAAAGTTCAACCATGTTGCTGCCATCCGAGATGAATTTGCCATTGTAGTTGGGGTGTGCAAAATAGCCATGGACACATTATTTAATTCTAAGCAAAGATTCATCCCACCACCACCTTCCTATCTGTGTTGAAGTACAAGTAGGCTTCCTTACTGTCAAGGGAAAAATGGGCAACACTAAGTAGGCTAAGGCCCATGGGCCTAGTTGTAGGTTTCGGGTGACCCAAACGAAGGAGGCCTAGCC
Source organism: Juglans microcarpa x Juglans regia (assembly GCF_004785595.1). NCBI lineage: Eukaryota > Viridiplantae > Streptophyta > Magnoliopsida > Fagales > Juglandaceae > Juglans > Juglans microcarpa x Juglans regia. Next base: position 28,579,215 of record NC_054596.1, on the reverse strand, counting down.
AGCTACACTAAGGCGAACTCATGAGGTGTGGAAGGGGAGAGTTGAGCCTACAGGACGGCTACTAATTTGACTGGCACAAGGCAAGTCAAAATTGTACACCCCTCCTTGGCATGGTGCAGGAGGGGTTACTGCATTAAACGTTGTAAAGCTCCTCCCTGGAGTGGGGTAGGGAGAGTTACCACATTAAATGCAGTGAAGTGCCCCCTCAAGGGACATGCCTCTACCAGACCTCGAATGCTAGGAAGGCCAAAAGAGGATGTCACAGTAAATGCAGTGATATCCCAGTTAGAGCATGGTTAGACGTCAAATCGCCTAGGGAAAGGAAAGGCAGTTACTTTGGGTAATATATTGCAAGTGGGAGGTAAACCAAAGAGTAGGATCATCCACCTAACTATCTCATCTACCTTTTTCTATATCCCCCATATCAGAGGAACAAAGGATATGACTTAAGCATTGGAGGCTCTCTCTTGAATAACTAAGGGTTAGCTTGTCCGTGTGTTTGTAGGTGGTGAGCAGGTTTGTGGGCGTATCGGAATTGACATCAACACTTGCTATCCAAGAAGTCAATCTTCTCAAAGTTGATAGGATCATAATAGAAGGAAACTCTATACTTGTTGACACAGTCATTCCGTATCCAGATCACACTACAACAAAAATCTTTTTTGTCACTTAGGCGTCTCGTGGAAAAGCCCCATTATTTTAGGAAAAAAGTTATTTTCCACCAAAGCAGCTCATAGGTAGATCGTGGAAATAATTGCCGATAAAAAGTATTATTACCCATGACAACTACGGTTCATGGAAATTAATAACTTTTTCTGACAAGTTTAGTCTTGTAAAAAAATCATTTTGTCGTGGGAAATATGATAGCATTTGGTTGTGAATCGTGGGAAAAAAAGTATTTCTCACAAAATGGTTTCGAAGGAATACTATTTTCGACAAACAATTTTGTCGAAAAAGATTTCAGAGAAAAATACAATTTTAAAAGCAAGAAAAGGAGACTAAGACAAAAATATTCAAAAGAAATGCTCAAATATTAAGGTAATAAACACACACACACACAAACCCTGGAGATCCAAATTCATACTCGTATAACTATTTCAAAACAAAGCATGTAAAATCGTGCTACCATGTTCACCAACTCAAGCATCATCAAAATAACAGCAAGTAAGAAACCTAAATAACACAATAATTACATAAATTGAAGACCATGATAGGAAAATTATCTTCTAAAAAATTCGAAGCTGTCTGTGATCTTGTTGTATACATTCCCTCATGGATTGGTCGTGGTGACACCTAGTGATAGTGGCGGGACCTCAGAGGAGGGCGACGAGAACTATGAGAGATTGGGAATACAAAGCCCTAATTTGTAAGAAATGACAAATTAGGAGATTCTATTTCCTGATTGAGAGGGTTTGCATGATCAGGGGACTTAAATAAGAGGTTGAGAAGTAGATGCTTGTAGTCAGGGTGGTTTTGGAGTTGCAATTGATCTATAAGCTGAGATGTTGCTAAAGCCATCATTTGTGTTTTGCCCTAAAAATTTTATTTTGGGAGCTCAAAGTGTAAAAGGGAATTATAATTTGCCATGTGTGTTTTCTCCTCACAACAAGACTTTTTACTCACTGTTTTTCACTTGCCACAAGTGGTTTGGTTGCAAATGGGGTAATATTTTTTCGGGGAAAGCATTGTGTGGAATCAACTAAGTATTTCCCACCTTGTAGAAAAAGAACTCTTGGCAAATTGGCATATTTGTTGTAGTGTGCATGATCAAGATAAGGAATGGCACTCCCAATCTCTCTTCCATTGATTTCAGTAAGAGAAAATCTTTAAATTTGTATCTGGTATAAAGTTGAGCCTTACACCACCCAATAGGAGGCTGACACTTTGGTCTCCTTTGGTGTTCCAGTGTAATGGAATTACATATGATTGCACCACTAATCTTCTCAAATTTGATATAGCATATTTGTTTCCTAAAACCAAACCGATATTCACAATTGTCTTCCTCCTCCAAAACACCATTAGAGGCCAAAGAAATTGAAAAAGGGTCTGAAGGAGGAAGCCAATCGAAGTCAATCAAGAACTATATAAACCATCGATTTCAACCATTTCGATGTTGATGGAAGCCCAAGAGTTCAAACGAATGATGGAGCATGTAGACTAGATGGATTTTTCTTCGTATGAGCTCAACAAACTCCATTTATTCATTAATCAACTGTAAATAATAGTGCACCTTAGTATTGTAGGCATCATACCTTACGCACTCAACGTTACATTTTTGTAGGACTTCTATGATGGGTTATGAAATAAGATGTGACTATTAGGGTTATGTAAATTATAATTCATGTAGCTCAGAATTTTGTTGGGTTCTTGGATTGAAACTTTGGGTACATTTTTTGTTGGCTTTTTATTGTCGTGTTAGCACTTGTAAAAGTCCTAAATTTATGACAAAAATGTTAACGAAGATTTGTATAGTCTAGAATCAAAGTTTCATTGATGGTTTAACTTATTGAGTAATATTTTGGGCAATATGAGGAGGGAGATCGCCTCCTCCTCCTCTTGGGGTGCATGGCAACGGCCACTCGTTGTGAATATTTTAATTTCATTTGTTGAAACGGGAGATAATCCTCTCTCTCTCTCTCTCTATTTTTTCCCCTTCTGCAACTTAGGTCATGATCATGATAGGGCAATAATAGTAGACTTGCGACTAGGCTAGGATGTAAACTCCTCCTCCACTGGTGGACTCGTGAGAAAATGGAAATTCTCCCTCCAAACTCTTATTTATTTTATTTTTTAATCTCAGTTGTTAAGTTTTTGCTTTATTTTCTTAAGTATTTTAACTTCATTGGTTTAATCTCTTCTTAATTGTTTTTTCAAAGTTTAGTTTGTTAAGTTTTTGTTTTCAATTTTTAAGTTCATTTTCCTAATTGCAAGTCTTTCACTAATTATATAGTTTATTTCTTTTTTAATTTTTAGGTTATTAAGTTATTAAGTTTTTGCTTTGATGTGATCATTTTTCAGTTAAGGTAGGTAGACAATCGTAGTTAGCAGCATGAACAAGATTTAAGCCCTTCAGGTGGTTGATGAGATAATGATAAGAAAGTATGTGTTGAGTATGGCGTGATTCTTGCTGAAAGCATCATTCCAAAGGCTTGGCTTGACTATGGCTCGACCCTGGCTCAAGCAAACTTTGGCTCGACAGTCCGCTCGAGCGAATCCCAAGTAGATTGTTTGCTTGGCATTCTGCTCGAGTGAATGCAAGGCAAATTGTTCGCTAGACACGCCGCTCGAACAAATGTTTGTAATTAGAGTTTTCCACACCATATAGTATAAATACATGTTATTTTTCATTGTATTGTAACTTTAAGTAGATAGAATACAGAGAGAGAAATAGAGATCCTTTTGTGAGATTTCTGAGAGTTCATTGGGTGTATTGGGGTTTTGGGATTGAGAATTTTGTGATTGATCTCTTGTACTCCATCTTTGTTGATAGTAAATTCATTAAGACTGACCTCGCCAGTGGACGTAGGCTCACACTGAGCCAAACCACTTAAATCTTGGTGTTCTATGTGTGATTGTCGTTGTTTTCTTTCGTTTTGCTTCCGCTATTTCACTTTAACTTAGCCGCTGATAACTAGTTAATCCCAACAAATTGGTATTAAAGCGCTAGGCTCTGTGCGAGATCTTGATGGATGGCTATGGCAAAGGTAGAGATACGATTTCCTTGGCAAATGTGAATTTTGTTTTAAATTCTAAGGAATTGAGAACTAAATTGAATTTGAAGGACACATATAATCAAGCTAGTGGTTTGTTTGTTAAAGGTTCCTCTAGCAATGGTAGATCCAGTGAAAGTGGTTCAGAGAAGAGTATGGGTAAATCCAGGGGTAGTTCAAGAAAAATGTTAATTGTAATTACTGTCATAAGTTTGGTCATTACAAGAATGAGTGTCCTAGACCGAAAAATAAAGAGGAAGGTACTAGTTCCTCTAATACCGTTAAGTTGTTAATGATAAGTCTAACGGCTCAGATATTGCCTTAGCAATTAGCAGCACTAATAGTCGCTTTAGTGACAAGTGGGTTATGGGCTCAGCTTGTATTTTTCATATGCGTCCCAAGAGAGACTAGTTCACTTCATATGAGCCAGTCAATGGTTCTTCCGTTCTAATGGGGAATGATATGGCTTGTAAGATTGTTGGCATTGATTCAGTTAGGATTAAGATATTTGATGGGATTGTTAGGACTTTATTTAACGTTTGACATATCCTAAATTAGAAGCAATATCTTATTTCTTTGGGTACTCTTGATTCTCTGGGTTTCCGGTACACAGGTGAAGGTGGAGCTATTAGATTCAATAAGAACTCCATGATCGTAATGAAAGGAGATAAGATTGATGATCTTTATTTCCTTCAAGGTAGTACAATGACAAGTGCAGTTGCAATGTTTGTTTTAGATGATCCAAACTCAGACATTATCCGTTTGTGGCACATGTGTTTGGGTCTTATGGGCGAAAATGGAATGTCTATTCTGAGTAAGTAGGGTCTGTTGTGTGATCAAAAGATAGGGAAACTTGAATTTTTTGAACATTGTATTTTTGGAAAATAGTGCAAGGTTTAGTTTACTACAAGGGTTCACAGAACCAAAAATACTGTAGACTATATTCATTCTAATATTTAGGGTCCATCTTCTATTTCATCGAAAGGTGGAGCTCAGTATTTACTCACATTTATTGATGATTACTCAAAAAAGGTTTGGGCTTATTTTTTGAAACAAAATAGCAATGTATTTGCTAGCTTTAAACAGTGGAAGATTTTAATTGAAAATCAAACAAGCAAGAAGGTAAGGCGACTTCAAACTGACAATGGTATGGAACTTTGCAGAGGTGAGTTTGATGAATTCAACAAAGATGAAGGTATTGTCAGGCATCGCACAATTGGAAACACTCCAAAGCAAAATGAAGTAGTTGAACGGATGAATAGGACTCTCTTGGAGAGAGTCCGCAATATGCTTTCGAATGCCGACTTGTCTAAAGATTTCTGGGCTAAAGCAATCAACACAACTTGCAATTTGGTTAACCACTCTCCAACCACAACTATTGAATTGAAAACTCCAAATGAGAGGTCTGGTCTGATACTCCTGCTAATTATTCAAATTTGAAAATTTTTTGTTATCCTACATATTTTAATGATAATGAAAAAAAACTTGAGCCAAGGACAAAGAATGGCATATGCGTTGGATATGTCAGTGGGTGAAAGGATTCAGGTTGTGGTGTACTAATCATAAATCACCCCAAGTTTGTAATTAGCAGGGATATTGTATTTGATGAACAATCCATGCTTAATCTGAGAAAGGAGTTTACTTTATCTACAAGTGTAACATCCTACTACCCAATAAAGTTATTTTGAAAATCCTCGGGGAATTAGTGTGCTACCTGTTTGCACAAAAATATATCTACAAGTGCACATAATCGTAATAAGTAATAAAGTGTTTTAAAGAAAATGAATATCAAACCCACACGGAATAATTATGCTATTGAGTACTAAAATTGATTAAATTAATTACTATTTGAAAAAATAAAATTTGAAGAATGGATTATCTAAATTAAACTGAAGACAAAAGCATTAAAATTAAGATTTTAAAGATAATAAGAATGATCTAGAGCATTTGACTTCACCTAGCAAATCCTACACAATTTATTCTTCCTTATTATAGAATCTCAATTAGCTCAAATTGATGATAAAAATCTCTTAACTATTCAATATTTTCTCTTGAACAATATAAAAAATATCTCCAACTAATAACTTCATATCTCTATGTGTAATTTAACTTATAGGAGACTCATTAAGTTTTTTGGATTTTTCTTGAAAATCACACTAGTCGCGGTAAAGCATCTATGCTTTCGCTCCACTAATGGTGTTTAATCCTAGAGCTTTAATCACAAATCACATCTCAGTCTCATTGTGATTCAATAGATCGAATAATAGTTAGTTAGAAAATTGCAAGCATTAAAAACAAAGAATAAACACTCAATCATGAAAATATTGAAAATAAAATAACTTAGAATATAAACTGTGTGTTCAATGCTAAGCTACATCAAGGCTCTACAAAATAGAATTAGTTCATAATGAAATTAAAATGAAAAAAATAAAACTGTGTTCTTCGTTGAAGTTGGTTGATAAAGCATGCGGCTCTCGCCTCTGTCTTCTGGTTCTGCCTTCTCGAAAGAACACTTAAAGAATAAATTCTAAACTCGACTCAGACTCTAAAACATAAAAACTCTTGACTCTGATTCAGAACTCTCCCTATTCATCCCACAAGATGGGATTAAATAGATGCCGAAATTCAAATCTTGAAACAAGACAACTGCAGCTAAAATCTCACTTAAAGATTTAGAAAATAGTTTCTAAAGATAAATGTTAACATAAAAAGAATTATCCCAACAATAATGGGATTATCTAAAATAGAAGATTCAGTGATATGTGGCATGAATTGAGGGGTTCAAGAGGATTTGATCACCAACAGATTGGTTGCGGAACTCGGATATGATGGTCAGCAGCAGATTGATTGCGGTTGAGAGGAATTATCCTACCGGGTAGATGCCGTGTGCACTGAATATAACTAGCGTGCAGGTCACAAATGAACGGGCTTGGAGATCACAAAGACCAACGATTTGTGCCACAAGATCTTGGTAAGGCTCTAGGCGGCTAGATTGGGCGACTTGCCTAAACGACTAACTTAAAAGACTAACCTAAACGACATTGTGGACAACAACTAGAAAAGGCGACAGGAGTCTTTCATCCCGGTTGGGAGTCTTTCTACTTGGTAGGCAAGGAGTGGGCCGTGTGGTCTTTGTGACCTCTATGCCCATTCATTTGTGACCTCCACGCCAATTATATTCAGCGCACACGGCATCTACTCGGTGGGATAATTCCTTCCGATTGGGATCAATCTGCTGTTGACCACCAAATCTGAGTTTCCAAATCAATCTATAGGCGACCAAATCCTCCCGAACTCTGCAATTCAAGCCACATATAACTGAATCTTCCATTTTAGATAATCATGTTATTATTGGGATAATTTCATTTTATGTTAACATCTATCTTTAGAAATTATTTTTCAGATTTTTAGGTTAGATTATAGCCACAGTTATCTTGTTTTCATATTTGAATTTTTACATCTATTTAATCCCGTCTTATAGGATGAATAAGGAGTCTTGGTTGGTAATCTTAGTTTTAGTTTTGAGTTTTAGAGAGTCTGAGTTTAGGTTTCGATAGTTCAAAGTTTAGTATTTAAGTTTCTTTCAAGGAGGCAGATCTGGGGGAGCAGAGGCGAGAGTCGCATGTTTCATCAACTGACTTCAACGAAGAACACCAGTTTTATTCTTTTTATTTTTAATTTCATTATGAACTAATTTTATTTTCTAGAGCTTTGATGTAACCTAGCATTGAACACATAGTTTATATTCCAAATCATTTTATTTTTAATATTTCCATGATTGAGTATTTATTCTTTGTTCTTAATGCTTACAATTTTTTAACTAACTATTGTTCAGTCTTTTGGATTATAATGAGACCGAAAGGTGATTTGTGATTAAAACTCTAGGATTAAACACCATTAGTTGAGCGAAAACATAGATGATTTACTGCAACTAGTGTGATTTTCAAGAAAAATTCAAAGAACTTAATGAGTCTCTAATTAGTTAAATTCTCATAGAGATATGGAGTTATTAGTTGGAGATATTTTTGATATTGTTCGTGAGAAAATATTTAATAGTTAAGGGATTTTTATCATCAACTTGGGATAATTGAGATTCTATAACAAGGAAGAATAAATTGTGTGTGATTTGTTAGGTGAAGTCAAATGCTCTAGATCTATTTTTATTATTAAAATCTTAATTTTAATGTTCTTTTCTTCAGTTTAATTTAGATAAACCATTCTTCAAATTTTGGTTTTCCAAATAGTATTTAATTTAGTTAATTTTAATACTCAATAGTATAATCATTCACTGTGGTTGGATAACTGTTTTCTTTAAAACACTTTAGTACTTGTGACGATTTTGTGCACTTGCAGATTATATTTTTATGCGAACAAGTTTTTGGTGCAGTTGCTGGGGAATAGTTATTGATATTGATACCAGCTATATTTTACTACTTTGGATTTTATTTTATAAAAAAAAGATTTAATTTGATCTCAATTTGATCTTTTTCTTTTCAAGAATTAGAAGTGCATGCGCTGATCTAAATCGTTAGAGCATACACTTTTTCATCCCAAGATTGAAAGGACTTTACGTCGGATCAATAAAAAGAAAAAGAAAGAGGTTGTCGCCTGTAAAGTTAATATGGCCGACCAGGAGCACGAGGCGTTAAGAGACTATACGATGCCCTCAGTCAATGGGGCGACATCCAGTTTAAGGCAACCAGCTATACAAGCCAATAATTTCGAGATCAAGCTGGCCATCATTCAAATGATCCACAAACTGTCTAGTTTGGAGGGTTGTCACAAGAGGATCCTAGTGTCCATATTACAAATTTTCAGGAAATTTGTGTTACTTTTAAACACAACGAAGTGGCAGATGATGCAATCCGATTAACAATTTTTCCTTTTTCACTTAGGGAAGAAGCAAAAGCTTGGTTGAATTCTTTGCCGCTCGGCATCATCACCACCTGAGAGGAGTTAGCAAAATTTTTTTAACAAAGTATTTCCCTCCAGCCAAGACAACGAAATTAAGGAATGATATTACTACCTTCACCCAATTTGAGGGTGAATCATTGTATGAGGCATGGGAGAGATACAAAGACTTATTGTGCAAGTGTCCACATCATGACCTCCCAGCCAAGCTTCAAGTATAGACATTCTACAATGGTTTGGGACCCATAAATTGATCTATGGTTGATGCGGCCGCTGGAGAAGTGAAGAGCAGGGTAATGTTAAGAAAGACCGGGTTGTTACAACAAGTGAAGAGCAGGGTAATGTTAAGAAGGTGGAGTTGCAGGTTGAAGCTTCACAAGGGATGTTAAGTAGCACTCAAGATCTTGCTACTGCTGATGAGCAATTCTAATTGTGATAGTGGCGCACAAGGTGAGCAAGACTATAGTATAGCTACTGGTAGACATGGGGCAGATCAGGCTACCTCAGAGATATGCTCATGTAGACATGGTTATGTATGTACGTACTATAGCAGAGGACATTGATGGTTAAGAGCCTTCCAGTTATTAAAAAGCTATCGAGAGTAAGGAATCTACATAGTGGTGCGCATTGATGACTGAAGAGATTGAGTCTCTTCATAAGAACCAAACCTAGGATTTGGTTAAATTGCCTGAGAAGATGAAGATTGTTGGTTGCAAATGGGTCTTGAAGAGAAAATTAGGAATCCAGGGTGTTGCAAATGCAAGGTACAAGACACGCTTAGTTGCAAAGGGCTACAGTCAGAGAAAAGGTGTGGACTTCAATGAAGTTTTCTCTCCAGTTATGAAATATAATTCAATCGGAGTGTTGCTTGCCATGGTGCCATTGTATGATCTAGAGCTAAAACAACTAAATTTTAAAATAACGTTTCTACATGGTGAGCTTGAGGAGACCATTTATATCATTCGCCATAGGGTTTTTCATTGTTGAAGGTAAAGAAGATCATGTGTGCAGATTGAAGAAATCATTTTATGGTTTGAAGCAGTCTCCGAGGCAATTATATAAGCGTTTTGATTCTTTTATCATTGATCATGGTTATTTGAGAAGTAGCTATGATAGTTGTGTTTATCACAGGCAGTTGTGTGATGGGTCTTTCATTTTTTTGCTACTTTATGTTGATGATATGCTTATTGCTCCCAAAGGCTTGTCTGATGTTAGCTTGTTGAAAACCCAACTCAGTAATGAGTTTGAAATGAAAGACTTAGGTGCTGCAAAGAAGATTTTGGGGACGAAGATCCACAAAGATAGGAAAGCTGGAAAGTTGTACTTGTCCCAGGGAAAGTACATTGAGAATTCTTGAAAGACTTGGAATGTCTAATTCCAAACTAGCAAGTACACTTATTGCTATACATTTTAAACTTTCAGCATCTCTATCTCCTCAGACAGACAAGATGGAACAGTTCATGGCTAGTGTTTCTATTCCAGTGCAGTGGGCAATGTTATGTATGTAATGGTTTGTACACATCTAGAAATTTCTTTGGTAGTGAGCGTTGTTTGCAAGTACATGGTAATCAAGGTAAGGTTCATTGGCAGACAGTGAAATGGATACTTGGGTACTTGGAAGGAACTTTGAATTTTGGATTAGTCTTTGATAGAGAATCAAATTTGGATTGTTGGTTATGTTGATTTTGGGGCACTTAGACAAGAGAAGATTATTAATAGGGTATGTTTTCACTTTGTGTGGTTCTGCTATTAGTTGGAAAGCAATGCTTCAATTCACTATTGCTTTATCAACTAATAGAATACATAGCAACAGTAGAAGCTGTGAAGGAAGCCATTTGGTTGAAAGATTTGATCAGTGATTTGGGACTACAACAGGACGAAATTTATGTATTTTGTTATAGCTAGAGTGTAATACATTTGACCAAAAATTAAATGTATCATGAGAGAACCAAACACATTGATATCATGTATCATTTTCTTCAAAAGGTTGTTACAAAGGGTGTGATAGCAACTCAGAAGATTGCTACCACTGAGAATCTAGCAGATATGATGACGAAGCCAGTTCCAATATACTTGTTCAACCTTTTTTTGGACTTGATTGGTGTTCGGGGTCTATAATTCCCTTAAGGGATTTGGTGGAGGGGGTTGACTCTTGGTTTAATGAATTTCGTTTTAGGTTTGACAGAATTCAAGCCAAGGTGGAGATTTGCTGAGTGTGGCTTGATTCCAGTTGAAAATACCATTCCAGAGGCTTGGCTTGACTGTGGCTCGACCCTAACTCGATTGTAGCTCAACCTTGGCTTAAGCGAACTTTAGCTTCATAGTCTGCTCGAACGTACCCCAAATAGATTGTTCGCTCAACATCCGCTTGACAGTCCACTCAAGCGAATCCCAGGCAGATTGTTTGCTCGACATTCACTCGACAGTTAGCTCAAATGAATGCCAAAAAGATTGTTCGCTCAACACACCGCTCGAGTGAATGTTTGTAATTAGGGTTTTCCACACCGTACAGTATAAATACATGTTATTTTTCATTGTATTAGGACTTTAAGCAACCAAAATACATAGAGAGAAAGAGATATCCTTTTGTGAGATTCCTGAGAGTTCATTACGTGTATTGGGTCTTTGGGATTGAGGATTTTATGATTGATCTCTTGTACTCCACATTTATTGATAGTGAATTCATTGAGACCAACCCCATTAATAGACGTAGGCTCACATTGAGCCGAACCAATTAGATCTTGGTGTTCTGTGTGTGATTGTCTTTATTATTATTATTATTATTATTATTTGTGTTGCTTCCATTATTTCACTTTAACTTAGCCGCTGATAACTAGTTAATCCCAACAATATAGAGTTCTTTTCAATAACATGGTAACTAGTGTTCAAGTCCCTCACACATGCATATTACTTGGTTGATATTCCCCCGAGTGCGCATGACTTGTTTATGTATAGTTATGCATGTCAGGTTTATAGAACTAGTATTGGTACACACATAACATGACTCCACTCTCCCATTTATTTATATTTAACTAGTTAAGCATGCATGCACGTGCAAGACGTGCTTGATTTTTTGTTATCATACATATTAATAATTTCAAATGAAGAAAAATAAACCAAACCTACAAATTAATAATATTAAATTGAAAAAGGAAGAGTCTAATCTAAATATTTCAAATCCACAAGCAATAATGTTAAGTGAAATATATTGATGTGCAATCCCTTGGTGCTCACCCCTACCTGCCTGAGGGGCAAGCACTTATGCTCTCGTGGTGCAGAGGACTTTCACTTTTGTGGTGCCTGCACAAGGCAAGTAATTTTGCTCTAACTTATAATTGCCTAGGGGCAAGCACTTTTGCTCTCTAGTGCTCACTTTGCTTTCTCTAGTTCTCGTTTGGGAGCGAGTACTTTTCTCTCCCTAGTGCTCTTATAGTGGACGAATACTTTTTTTTTTTTTTTTCTGGTGCTTAGTTGGGGGCGAGCTTTGTTGTGCTCCATATTGTTTGCCCACTTTAACCCTTCCTAGTGTTCGGAGGCGAGCACTTTACTTTTCCACACCGCTTGTCGAGGTGGTGAGCTTCATGCTCCATAATAGCAGGAGCTTTAGGCAAGTAACATGGAGAGCAAAAGAACTCGACATCGCGGCTAGCATCATGGAAAGGAAACTGCTCGTCTCCCAGACAAGCAAAAGTGTTTAAGGATGGAAAGGAAAGCACTCACCCACCTCCCTACAATGGGTTTATAGGACAAAAATAGCTCCTAGCACGGGAAAACACAGTAAGGGCTTAATCTTGAGTAAGGCCAAATTTTATTTTGCTCTATAATCAGCATTTGCTCAAGAAGCTAATCAATTCAAGATGCTACTCAAGGTCATAGAGTACAAAGAAAGTATGCTCTTATTTGGAATCACCGAGCAAGGTCGTCTTCACAAGACTCTTGCAGTCACTAAGCAGGAAGAAAGTATGTGCTTGATCGGGATTACCAAGCAAGGTCGTCTTCACATGACCCGGCTCGAGAACACCGAATAGGATGAAAGTATACCCTTGCTCAAGATAGACAGTGCCAATGTGTAACTCACAATTAGCGAGCAAGAAAAATGAAGCCCTTGCTCGAAATCACCGAGCAAGGCCAATCTCTAGAATACCTTACTCGAGATTACTGAGTAAAGGTCTATCTCCACAAGACTCTGTTTGGGATCATTGAGTAAGGCCAACGCGTAGCTTGTGAATACTGAGTAGGAAAGAAACTAAGTTGTTGCTTGGGATTATCCCAAGGTTGTCTTCACAAGCCCCTGCTCGGGATAACTGTGACACTCCTAAATTCTGCTTGGTATTTAATAGAACTTTGAAGCATCGAAACATTGCAACACAACTTTATATATCTTCGTTCATGACAGTTAATGATGCAATGCACCTGGAAGGTATCTAACATTATACAATAAATGCATCGAATATATATATATATTCTGAGCAATACACAATGTACCATAACACTATACCCAAAACATAATCATAACTTCATCATTTTCACATCAACCAATAATCACACAATTTGTTCAAAAGACTAAGTTGGAACATTCATAAACAAAGATAAGGGTCCTTAAAACATAGGCCCACTTAAACCTCAAAAGAAAAATACTTGGTATAGGTTATGTGATCCTAATCCTTATCTTGTACTTCCCAAAGTTTTTATGACCTGATCCAATAGCGTTGGATTTGCTTCCATGAAATGAAGGGCTAAAACGGAACGATTTTTAAATGTGAGAAATGCTTCACAAAAAGGTGCCCATAGGGGCTCAGGATTTCCCTCCAAAATTCCCTTAATACCTCTCACTAGCAGTATAATAATATCTACCCAGTAGTCTATCAATCGAAAATGATCATCTATAGCAAACTTAGTGCTAGTCAATTCTGGTCAAGCCAACCTTGTCGCAGCTTCTACCATTCCAAGAGGAATGGTAGTTGGGACTACCAAGGGAGATTTATAAAACCTCAACAAGTAAAACACCTAAGCTACCAATAATATGAATAGGCATGCATGACAGTAAATGAAATTTATGCTTCATGATATGGACTTGAATATGCGTAACATGACTTGAAAATACATGGCATGAACTCGACTTGAAAAATAATGACTTGAGATGAATGTGAAATGGCTTGAAATGAACATGGGACCTTGTTAACATATACGTGCTTGATTAAAAGTGAACTGTAGATGCTCCATGATTCCCCTAGGGCCATGTACTACTGTCAGTACCGCATCACGTCACATGCATCTGTGCTAGCTCTGAGTACGTCATGATAACTGAAATGATTAAAGTGTAATTTTGGCACTGTCGGCGTTGGGTGTTTACCTTTGCTCCAGAAACCAGTTACCTAGGTCCCATTCAAAACCTTTTGACTTTTTCATGTCAACAAGGGGATTCTAATCCATTTTAAACACTCCAGAGTGGACAGAGGAGTTGTGATACTTTATTCTAATAGGCGATAAGGGTATGTGGTGTATGTGATCCCACATTGCTTGGGAATGAGATGTTCTTGCTCTTTATAATGTTCCAATGGGGCTCCAATTGTGTCATTGACTAGTCCTTTTGAAGTATACCTCATGTGGCTTGGACCTTCTATTGAGGTGTTACAAATGGTATCAGAGTCAATCCCAACCAGAAATGTGATACTTGAGTTGTGTCACCTACGAAGAACTGGCCTGACGAGGACGTAGAAAATATAAAGGTGAGAGATTGTGATACCCCATTCTAATAAGTGATAAGGATAGGTGTGTGGGATCCCACATTGATTGGGAATGATAAGTTCTTGCTCTTTGTAATATTCCAACGAGGCTCCAATTGTATCATTGATTAGTTTTGCTGAAGTATAGGTCATGTGGCTTGGGCCTTCCATTGGGGCGTTACAGGAGTTTCACTAGGATAACTCCCCATGCTAGCATATGGGTTCAAGATAAAAATATAAGATTCCAAATGACTTGAAAATATTTCATAGTCATACTCAATTGATGCGACATGGCATTTATGTTATGTAACAAATAAACATGTAACAGATAACATGACATTTCATGGCATGTACAGTAATAAGTGACATGGGATGACATATTATAACAATTTATAACAAGCATAATAAACATGAAAATGTATTCTTACCACCACACATACTTAAATACGTCAAGAGTAAGTTAGAAGCCTACTTACAGTGATTAGCATTACAAAAAACGAGCGTAAAGTGAGTGAACTAAAATGAGATATTTTCTAAGGTTATAATATCTCAATAAAACCTTAATAACATAAAACTTACTAACTTATGGTTAAATTTGCAAAGTTACCCGTATATTTGTGGGAAATTACGAATTTGCTCTTAAAATAAGGATTTTGCATACTAACTCCAAATCTCACTAAAATTTATATTCTTAATGTAAATTTTATCCTAAATCCAAGCATCAAACCAGAAAAATTTAAAACAATCCACAACTATGAAAGCTACTCTTTGGCAGATTCATGTTTTAGGAAAAAACATGATTTTGTTGCCACTTGACCTCCTAACACACTTACATACTTAAATAAATTTTATCAACTCTCAAAAATCACATAATTAGTTCTAAAATCATGCTAAGACACCAATTTACACATTTTACAAAAATCTTAAATTCACTATATCAACAAAAATGCCAAAACACCAAGTTTAGGTTAAATAGAGCCAACCCTTGATGTTCTTGGTCTAATACTTTTAAATTAACTCCAAGGATTCCAAAAATCCATTAAAAACTCTCCTAACATGCTCATCATTCAAAACTAAGTGATACAATACTTGATTAAACAACCAAAAGTCACAAAATACCACTTAACACAATCAGGTTGCACAAACACGATGAAACTGAGTATAACATGCTTTGGACTTGAAACAAAACCACCAGATCCTTGATTTTCATGCAATAAATCTTCAAAAAATACAACCATATACCTAAAATTCAAATTCTAACTTGATTCTAGTATTAAATATAGTATGACATGGCAAAAGTTTCATCCAAACAAAGCATCAAACCTAAGAGCCTCTAGATTGAGTTTTAAACAAACTTTGGTATGTATAACATCCTTCCAACAAATATCAAAACCATAAATATTCAAAAATAAAATCTTAACACATAGATAAAAGCATAAAAAACAACATACATGAAGATCAAAACCATTAGATCAAGTTTCTATAGTAAAAATCACAACTTCACCAAAACAAAAATTGTTTTAAGTCATCTAGTTTCTATCACATTGAGAACATGAAATACTCTTTTATAAGAAGACTAACATGGTTTGAATCAGCCCTAATTTGCATATAAATTTGTCACTTCACCATAGAAGATATATTCATTATTTCACCCAAAACTTGACAAGAATTTCAAAGTTTCACACAAACATCAAAATTATCAACACTTAGACTTCTACATTATCACACCAAACTTTCAGCAATCAAAACTCCATGAGAAATTTCCCAAAATATACCCATGTAAACCAGAATCAAAATAGAACAAATTAAAAGAAGACTGAGCAATAAAAGTTGACTTAAAAAGAGCTGGAAAGCTAGAGGAAAAATGGCCAAAAAACTACTTCTTCACTCTCTCTCTGTATCTCACTAGAAAAAGGAAGAAATGTGCTTGAGTGTGGAGGCAAAAGTCAAGGGCTTGAGACTAAATGAGAGGAGCTGACATGGGGGTGGCTGAGTGACCGGGAGGTTGGCAGCCAAAAAGAGGGTGAAACCATGGCCTGCACAACCCATGATTTTCTGCTGCAAACTGGGTCGAATGGATGGCTAGTGGTTTGTGGCCTTTTTTATTTCCATCGAGTCACTATTTTAGGATATCAAGTAAGCCATATGGTGGACTTGGGTGGAGAAAGAAACTTGTTCAAGAAGCTTGGGCTTGGTGTTGGTTTTGGTTTTGGTGGGCCAAAGATGGGCCTAACCAAGTGGGCTCAATTTGGAGTTTCATTTAGGGTTTTAGCTATGGTTGAGCCCAAATCAAATTTTTATTGTCAAATGTAATTACCAAGATGTTGGAGAGTGGATGTGAATATAATAGTGTGTACTTGAGTGGTTAATAGCATGTAAAAGTTATTTAATCAAGTGATTAATTAAACACTTAATCAAAAACTGGGCGGTTTAGGATTTGGAAACCAAGTTTTGGATTTCGGCCATCACATAGGGTTTAGGGTTTTGGTTGAATTTCATTTGGATTGAAACACTCTTTTGATTGACCAAATAGTATTTGGGTTCGACGGAATAGTGTTTGACATCGGCGGCATGATCACATGCTTGATTTACCCTTCATTTTATCACACTTCAAACTCCATGTGACAAGTGTCCTAACACTATTCATATGAGTGGCTAGGATTGTGCCATGTATCCAATCAAAAAATAATCCCAGTGTTTCTAAGTGGATTTGGATATTCTACATAGCGATTCGACAACTGTTTGAACTGGTTGCTACGTGGCTCTTTCCCAAGGGTCACTATTCACCCAAAAAATTGAAATTTTTTTTATTATACCATAAAATGCTAAATATTTCTATGAGTCTAATGGTGCAATTCATTTCGCGAACTTCTACTCCTAAGTGTCTTAATTAAATAAAAGGCAACTTCATTATTATAGTGGATTGGGATCTGACTATACTGTCATACTAGAACCTAGTTGATCGCTCAACTCATAATATCTTTTTGGGATTTTACTATGTTTTCTAAGGTCTAAAGAAATTCATCCCAGTCATTACAATAACTGAGCATAGGAAGAGAGGTAAGTGAGATACGTTGCGTGCATACTTTTACGAGAGCCACATGGGGGGCAAGCACTTTTACTCTCCAAACGCACACCTAGAGCAGCACTTTGCTCTTCCAAGATGTGAGCTTCATGCTCCCTTTATGTTGCTAGCGTAGGGGCGAGCACTTTCACTTTCATTGTGCCCACCTATAGGCAAGCAATTTTGTTCTAATTGATGATCCCCCTGGTGCTTGCCCCAATTAGAGAAAACATTGCTCGGGATAACCGAGCTACGCAAGAACTTATGCTTCCCTTAGTCCTGAATATCTTCTCTTATGGGTTGTGAGCACTCGTTGATTGCCCAATGCACCCCGCCCCATCACACTTCTGCAGTGCTCGCCTTAGGGCAAGCACTATTACTATTTAATGTGCTCGCCCTCGATTGCGAGCACTCTTTGCTTTTCCCAATATAAGATCTTGTTACTCACCCAGTGTGAGTACTATTTACACAATAATTCATAAAAATATTTTTTTTATTTTCTTTAAGATTTAGAAATATTATTATTTTTCCTATATATCTTCATATTATTTTCTACAACAACTTATAAAAATAAATAATATTCATGGAACTAATATTGTTATCATTTTACAAAATGCAATTCTTATTTTTAGGTTTCAATATATGCATTAATTCATAAATGCTCTTTAAGTTATCATATCCACCGTTTTATTTGGGTAATGTGTTTCAACCGGGCATATGTGCCTTGCATGTAGAATCATTGCTAGTATTTATATATAGATATAAGATAAGAACGTTTGAATTAATAGCATATAGCTTTCGATAAAATTGGAAAAAAAAATCATTCCCTTGGAACGTTGCCATGCATTAGCTAGTAATTAATAATGATTTGTGTTTTTGAGAAACATGTTCGACATTTTTTTAGCACTTAACGAACTCCCAAGCCTGAGCTCCCAAGTGACAACAATCATTCCATATGCACACTTATTTCCTCCACTCTCAATCTGAGCACTTTATGCCAATCATCTAATTCCAAGCTCGTTCATCACTAAATTACCTCGGCTTGGTCAAAGATCTCCCTATTAGATCCCTTGGTTTTCAACCATGCCATAAAGTTATAGTTTGTTTCAAAGTGAAACTTATAGCCTTTCGCAACACATTGCTCGTGAATATCGAGCAAGATGAAAATAAACTCTCGATTGGGAATACTGAGCAAGGCCAATTCTAGTTGCACATACCGAGCTGAGAAAAAACCCTTGCTCGAAATACCGAGCAAAGTGAATTTCTAGCTCACGATTCCAAGCAGGAAGAGTTTAAAGGCGCTCAGAAGAATTTGGCTAGAAACCAAGGGAATCTAATTGGGAGATCTTTGACCACACAGGGAAAATTTGGTTACATACCTGCTCAACACATAGTCCACCCGCACATGTCTTGTCAAGGATGAGCGTTAAAGCTCACTTTGAGCACTACATTTCACCCTAAGCAACCAACATGATAGGTACTTTGCCCCCCTCCCCCCACAAACGAAAATCAACAAACTCTTCTCGAGCAACATGGTATCCTAACGAGCGAGCAATGAAACTCGCTCTGAACAACGAACATAATGAGATCAACATGACGAGCACCAAGACTAACACTCAAGCAACTAACGAGCACTTAGGTTGTTTGTACTCTAAAGCTCGCCCATTGCTGCCCTCCGATAGTTGAAACGAAAACAAAAATAACAGAACAAGGGTCACCCTCGAGATAACAACGGGCAACTTACTTGAGTCTGCAAACACTCCCAATCCGAGCACCTTATATTGATCATCTTATTCCGAGCACGTTCATCACCGAATTATCCCACCCTAGTAAAAAATCTCCCGATCAAATCCCTTGGTTGTTGGCCAAATTATTCTGAACATCTTCAAACTCTTCTTCCTAAGTAATCATGAGCTAGAAACTCACTCTAATCGGTATTTCGAGCGTGGGCTTTTTTTCTAGCTTAGTAATTAGGACTCATACTTTTGTCCAACTGTTTGAAGAGAGTAATCATTGAAACAAAGAGATCTTATAGACTGTGGCAACTGTTGAAGTAGATGTTTGCATGGTCGGACCGATAAAAATCCTCTTGCAAAATAGGAATATTGTCACCACTCTTTACCGGGTCCCGAAGTGTAGAGAACAACGCCTGTAAGAAGTGATGAGGAATGTAAAATATACCGTGCTAGTTTATTGATTTTCTTCAAGGATTTGCCAATCTCCTTCATGAATTTGGAGCAAATTGTTGGCATTCAAAATCACTTTGTTAAAACGAAAGGAAAAGGAAGAGGAAAAGAGAAAGATTGCCATAACTAAGCTTCGAGAAAGGTGGAAATGGCGATGCTTGAATTGGGATACCAACACAACGGCATGATGATAGTTGGGAAAGAGAGAGAAGAAAAGACAATTAATTTATTTCATTTTCTTGTTCACACTTTAGCGGATTAAATTTTTATTTCTATTAAAGTATAACCGATTCAGTTTGGTCATGTTTTGAATAAATTTTAAAACTGAACTAATACTAATTTTAAAAATTTAAAAATTAGACCAATTCATTACTAAAACCAAAACTTTAGATTTTTTCAATTTCGATCCGATTTACCGTTTACATAAGTTTAATATTATAATTTTTTTCAATACTAAATTTAATTGTTAGAATCTACTATTTATTATTAACAATTACTAATTCATTAATGTTCAATTATACTAGTATACTATAAGTAGTATCTAACTTATTTACTAAACTAGAATAATAAGACTAAAATAGTATAATTAGTATCTAAATAGCATCTAACTTACATAAGATGTTATATTAACTTTACGTTGTTAGATTAATACACTTAAATGATAAGATTAAAATTTCATGTTAATTCTAATATAATATAAGTTTAAAATATATTATTTAACAATTTAACATATAAAATATATAATACAATATGATATAAGAAATTAGATATAATATAAAAAATTATAAATATGCATACCGATCCGTTTAACTCAATTTTTAAAATATAAAACTGGTACCACACCAGTCTAGAAATTTCGATCCCTAAAAACTGATACCGCACGGACCAATTACAATCAGACCAAACACACCGGTGATTTTCTAATTTTTTATTTATTTATTATTTTTTACATCCCTAGCTGCAACCTTTTTGAAAGAAGCTTCAAAACTGTATTTAATACAATATGCATCCAATTATTATATTAAAAATTCAAAAATAAATAAAATTTCACCTTAAGCAGCAATATTCAGCCGCCCCTGATTTTGCAGCCACCCAGAATGGCGTATTCTCCAAGGCTCAGCAATTACAAAGCGTTAAGCACTACAGGCTCGGTGAAATCAGTCATCAAATAGCACAGGGATTTATACCGCAACGAACTTGATACAAGAGTTAAGCTGATGCACTTGCTTAATGCATGAAATCCCAAATCCAAACCATTCATTATCAATTATCTAAAACTATCACAATAGTGGATAGTGCCGCTGAAAATATATGGAACAAATAAACTAACAGATTCTGGTCCAGAAAACACATCCCATGCTCTTCTCAAAACTTTGAAAAACGAAAGATAATAGTAAAGGACACTGGTCTAAATAACATCAACCTAACTCAAAACTTGGGTCATCTTCCCAAGAATCTCCCAGCTTAACCTGTGATATTCTGAGACTTGTTAAGAATCACACCTTCATATTTGACCTGGAACCATTTCATGGCATCCTCTTTTGTGACCCTGTGCTGGATCCCAACACGAGATTTGCATCGGCGACGACGGCCAACACGGTAACCAGGGCGCTCCAGAACAACAAAGAAGTCCATACCGTAGATTCCAGTTGAAGGATCATACCTGAGACACAGGGATAATGACGATAATAAACAATAAAAAAAAATGGAATTATATGCCTGCAATCCAAATCACAGTATCCTTATCACACAAGTGCAAGGACCGTCAAGCAAGCAAATGTGCAGGTCGGCTAAACAAGGATACAACAATGGGACTGCAACAACCATAAATTGTATGTAGAACAGCATTCACGATCAAGACATTTTTTAAAAAGTAACCGAGGATTTTATTAATAACCACAAAGGGCGTAACCTAAGTACACAAAGTATTCAATAGAAACACCTACAAGATGTAGAAAAAGAAACAAGAAAACATGAATCTCAGCCGATTAGATGTGATGATCATTAAAAATTAACCTTCTTAAAAACAAATGAGATATAACTATGTGGAGGGCAATAACATCCCATACACTATACCAGTATAGAGTGGTTATTTAACCATCCCATCCCATCCCTACACAACTTGTGAGTCCCATCTCATCCTATTTGAAACAATGCACATCCTGAAATGGTCAAAGATGATGTTGTGATGCCATATTCTCCCAAGGAAAAAAAATGAACCAGGCAATCTTGTATCTTGGCCATGTCACCTTTGCTATTTTACAACCCTCCACCCCCCACAACACCTTACCCATCACAGACAGTAAAAGAATAGTGGGCGACAGAATCAAATTGGTCAATTTTATTGTGCAACTAACTCATGCTATTAGTATTTGATAACCCAAACAGATAATTCAACCCCATGATAAACATGATCAAATATAGCTAGACACCAACTTCGGCATCATCAATTAAATTACAAATTACGACGATGCTGGAGCACAATGATGCATCAAAAACACTCCAACGAATTAGAAAATACATGCTTGAGCTTCTCTAAGCGCTTGTTTGTATACTCGGTGCATGTTTAGAAAGAAAGATGAGATGAGAATTCTGTGAATAGTAGTGAAATTGTTTGGATTAAAATGTTTTATTGGGTTTTAGGAAAGAAGAGAGAAAAAGTAGATAAAAACATTATATAATTAAAAAATTGTTTGATTTTAATTTTTTAATATTACTTTTGTTTTGAAATTTGAAAAAGTGGTATTATTTTTTGAGCTTTGTTTGGAAGTTTGGAAAAATCGTAAGGATTATGTAATGATTATATGAAAAAGTAGAAGATTTGAAATTGAAGAATGCTTTTGAGTGATGTTTGGGAAGGAAATATCTAAGAATGACTGAATACTTGGTTACCCAAACTAGCCCTAAAAGGTTTCCTTATAGACTTCTCCAAGATCACAGCCTCAAAATGAAAAGAGCACGCACTATGTTAAATAAATTTTTCTACATAGTTTTGTCAATCATGCATAGGTGTTGCTCTTGTATATGTTCCTGTGTACTTGAGCTTATGCCAATTTCTCATCACAAAGTTCCTGTTTACTGATAAAAAAAAATTCTAGATAGTTTTGTTTCTTTGATGGACAGATGGTTTATTTCTTTTAGTTTTTGATATATATATATATATATAGAGAGAGAGAGAGAGAGAGATTGTGCTGTGCAACTGCAAATTCAAGTTTGGCAATTTCAAAATTACACAAATTTACCACAGGGTGATTCACCAACAAACAAATGAAAGCCCAACCTATTAAAGTAAGAGGCATACAACTCATGTTTCAGGACATATAAACTTACTTGATTCCCAGGTCAATGTGCTCCTGAATGCCAAAGCCAAAACACCCAGTATCACTGAAGTTTCTCCTCAGCAGCTCATATTCCTTCACCTTCAAACCACTCTCCAAAAGCTGCATCGCCTTGTCACCCCTAACAGTGACATAGCATGCAATCTTTTCATTACGTCTAATACCGAAGGACCGCACAGTGTACCTTGCTGTCAATTTGTGGCAGAGAATAAAAATAAACCTCAGTACAGAATTAATCAAAGATACCAAACACATAAGCACATGGGATGAATCTAGTAAAGAAGAAAAAACATAAGCCATCACTTCATGAGCCTTCTTTCACTTGTAACATTTTTAAGGTTCGTAATTTCTCCTGTTTAAAAAATGAGAAGTTCTTTAATGACAAGGAACTTCACCAAGGCATGAACCTACGAACAGCTCAACTTTGTATGCCCAAAGCAAATATGTTCAAATTTAAACCAAAAGGCATAGACACACTAGTTGAATCAATATATAATATTTGAAATCTGGAATTACTTTAGCTGCAAGGAAACAAGCCTAGAATTCACCTACTTGATGTTGACAATGTCAAACAGTAGATATTCTTTTCATACATTTGACGTCAGAGCCTTACCAAAATTGGGAAAATATCAAACAATAGCTATTGAGGGAAAAAAAAACTCAAAAATCAGAACTTCGTCATTTACTTTTTAGATCTTCAAAAATCAGAAAACCAAATAAACTAGCCCAACGTTAGTCTCATTAGGCTCCATTTACCCAATCTGTAATTTAACTCTCTTGGATCCTCAACAAAAAGTCTAATAAAAAGGTGCAAACCTTTTTTTACTTTTGCATCCTTCTCTCAGCGGCTACACAAATCACAACCGCCGTTGATTTCAAAGGAAACCATAAGAACAAGAATATTGCACCTTACAAGTTAAAGAAGCCCAACACAAGTAACGATACCCGAACATAAACTTTATCTAACTCGGAACACCTACGCCAGAGAACCACATGCTACTTCTAAATAACCAAAGATCTAATATTTCCCATCAAACAAGCAACAATGAAAATGTCCAAAAACCTTACCCTTGGAGAACACTGGATTTTGACCGCTGAGCTGCTCCAACACCTGCATATGAAACAAGCATGAGATCCTAAATAAAAACAGCGAATATATAAATTTTCGTTTGAGAAAAAGGTGGGTAACAAGGGACTTTCGCGGCCCTGGTGAGACGATCACCGCTCTGGTGAGACGAAGGACAGAAATGAATGTATGCAGGGAAAAATGAATGAAAGAATACCTTCGCCGCCCTGGTGAGACGATCACCGCTCTCACCGACGGAGATGTTGAGGACGAGCTTCTGGACCTTGATCTCCCTCATGGGATTACTCAGTTTCCTCTCGGAAGCCTGCATTTCGTTAACAAAAACACAAACAGAATTAGAGAAGAGTTCAAAATTGGCGGAGAGATACAGTGGAAATAAGTGAGATAAGAGAGGGACACCATTAGAGTAGTTGGGGATAGAGAGTCTGCAGCAGCCGAAATTGAGAGAGAGGAGGGAAGCTTGTTACGGATGGCTAGGGTTTTTGCCTGAGCATTTTATATACAGGTTTCATTGACGACAATGCCCTCAGTACTGAAATTTCTCATGTGCATATGTGCCTGTCGAATCGTCGATTATAGATACAGTTATCGGTAGATTTTATAAAAATAAATTTATATATATATTATATATTAGATTTATTTTATAATAAAAATAATTTAAAATTTAAAATTAAAGTAATTCTAAGTATAATTTAAGAGTGTGAAAGTATCGTAGAGTCATTTTAAAAAAGAATAGAATCTATTGTTAAAATTTATTTTTTTTATGTAAATTTTATATTTATTTATTTTTTAAAATAATTGTATAGTATTTATATATTTATGATTGTAATTATTATTTATTTTAAAATTAATATTAATTTATAAATTTATAAATTTATTTTTATTATATATAATGCATTCCTCGTTAAAAATTAAGAGAAGAAAGAGAGAGCCACTGGACTGGGATGAGCTGGGCCGTGTCCGATTGAATTGGGCTGCTTTTCATAGCGGATCCAAACATGAAATAGACATTTGTGTGCTTGTTTCCAACATGTTCAAGATGGTATTTATATAAGAAAAATTATATAGAATTGTAATCATGTTGAATTATAATCAAAGCGGGGAAGGAAAAACTCACGTCAACTTGAGGAAGGTTAGGTGGGGCTTTCTCCTGGCTTGGAATATTCTCACGAAGGAGAAACAGGTATATATACTGTTGGTTTAAAAAGTTTTAACATGAAGTGGGCTCATGTAGAATTGTAATCTTAGTAAACTTTGATGATGAAGATGTGCATGACTTGGAGTTCATAGACAAATCGGGGCTTGGTTCTCATGAATTTGGGTTGATTTCTTCTATAAAATATTAAATAGGTTTAAATCTAATTATTGAGCTCAATAAATTTTCATAATCGGCCATAATAATTTATGGTTCGTAATCAATTCAAAATTATCCAACAAATCTCAATTAGACTTCTAAAATGCCAACCATTAATATCATCCGCTAAATTTTGACGGACCTTAAAATAAAATTTTGGGTGTCTATGAGTCTAATTAAAATTCCTAGATAAGCTCAATAAATTAATAACTCATGAGCTTATTTAATAAGGCCCATTAAACTTAACTTAGGCTCAATAAAATTATCCACAAATTGATGTTAGAAATATTAAACTGGGTCATTACAAGTTTGTAGATAGGTATGATAATGCACTTAAAGGCAAGATTGAGAACAAGAGTGCAGCTAATTTTAGTTTCTTCCGCACACAAATTCCATGCATAACTTTTTATCGCATTGAGAGGCGGTTCCAAGAACCTTATACAAATGCTAAATTTAAATAAATTCAAGAAGAGTTTAAAGGTTTGATATATTGTTGCACATGGATGATTAGCTATGAGGGCTCATTTCTTATATATAATATGGCTAATACAATCAAAGTTATGGATGAATTTTTCAAAAGTGCAAACTATGTTATCCACTTTAATGATGAAGAGTGTGAAGCAAGCTACACATATCGGTTGTTTGATTTTAAGGGCATGATGTGTAAGTATGCCATCCGTGTGTTGACATTCCATAACAAGGATGAGTTGCCTTTAAAATACATCTTTGATAGGCAGATGACGGACTTGAAACGAGATTACACTCTTGTTCGAAGTAGCCATGATGATCTTAGTTGTAGTCTAATTGCACACCGAATGAATAAATTGAATAAGACTTTTTATGAGATTTCTTCAATTGCAGCAAATAGTGATGAGGGTTGCACGAAATTAACAACTCAATCTGGTAATCTGAAACTAAAATGGGTTAAGGTGCCGCCAATGTGTGATAATCATTCTATCGAGTCATTAGGGGTGACATAACACCTAATTGTAGGTGTCTTCCCTTGTTAGGTACAACTATATTACCAACTTCTTGACGAGGATAACTCTTGCTATACTCCTACAGATCAAGATGTAGACGTTGATATCTGTACGTATAGTAAATTAACACTTATGCTTCACTTTAACTTTTCTCAAAATAGTACAATCAATAGTATAACAATACAATGCAATTTCGGGGTTGTAGACCCATTCTTTAGCCACATTTTGTAAGAAACAGTTATTTTGGAATAAGATATTTAAAAGAAGCTGTTATTTTGCTAGTGGGAAGTTCATTTTGTAAGATACAAGGTATATTAAAGCTTATTGACTCGTCCCGTTTGGATTCAAAGATGAGTTGAATAAAATATTGTTAAAATATTAATTTTTAATATTATTATTAGTTTGAAATTTGAAAAAGTTGAATATTTTATTATATTTTATGTGGGAATTTGAAAAAGTTATAATGATAAAATGATATGAGTTAAGATGAGTTTCCAATCCAAATCGAGACTAATTGATGTAACAACCCACTTAAAGACAACTTAGGATTTGACAATAGTAACCCGTGACCTTAGTCAAGTGGAAGTTATGATTCTTAAGGGAATATAACTTTTGGATCATGACTTGGCAAAATAACTTCCACAATTTGTTTAGTTAGTATTTTTTTTAGGATTCTAGAGTTCCAAGGCTAAGTCGATATGGCTTCCGACATCGAGTTATCAGATAATGAGTATGATGAATTAGCGGTTGATGATGGGCCCGAGGTTGATGATAGTGTCGAAGAACCTAAGGTTGATGATGGTGTCAAAGACCCCAAGGTTGGAATGACATTTTCTAGTGAGGAATAAGTCCGGTCTTACTATATGAAGTATGTTAAGCTTAAGGGGTTTGGGGTGCGTAGAAAGAATTCTAAACAAAATGACGATGAGAATGTTAGATGGTTTACATTGGTATGTGCACGGTAAGGCACAACAAAGAGTCAGGCTTTCAATGTCCTCAAGCCAAGACAAACAAAGAGAGTAGGGTGTAAAGCAAGAGTTAATGCAGTTTTGAATGAGGGTGGCGGATACACTTTATCTAGTGTAATCTTGGATCACACACATGTATGTAGTCTGGGAAAAACAAAACACTTTAGATGTTTTAACAAGGTAGATGCTCATGTGGCTAATAGGCTTGAAATAAATGATGAGGCAGGAATACATACTTCAAAGACTTTTAAGAGTGTAGTTGTTAAAGCGGGGGGTATGAGAATGTGTCATTTGGGGAAAAGGAGTGTCGAAACTATTTTGACAAAGCACAACAGCTTCGCATTAGAGTTGGAGGCGTTGAAGCTCTAATGAACTACTTCCAGGATATGTAAAAAAAAAAAAAAATCAGACTTTTACCATGCAATTGATGTGGGCCCTGACATGAGGTTAAAAGATGTATTTTGGGTAGACACCCGAAATAGAGCTACATATCAATCATTCGGAGGTGTGATCACATTTGACATAACATACCTTACCAATGCTTCTAAAATGCCTTTTACGTCGTTTGTAGGTGTGAACCATCATGGTCAATCAATCATATTCGAGTGTGGATTGATATCCAATGAGGACGCACATACTTTTGAGTGGTTGTTTGAGTCATGGTTGAAGTGTATGAATGACCAACCACCAAATGCAATCATTACAAATCAAGATAAGGCAATGCAACTTGTAATTGCGAGGGTATTTCCATTGTCTAGGCATCACTTTTGTTTGTGGCATATCATGAAAAAACTTCATGAGAAGTTTGAGTCACATTCTCGATATGATGAGATCAATAGTACTCTACACAAATGTGTGTATGACTCGTTAACTGAGAAGGAGTTTGAAGAACGATGGTGCAAATTGCTTGACACCTATGATTTTCGTGATAATGCTTGGTTGGGATCTCTATATGCTGATATGCAATTTTGGGTGGCGTACGTTAAAAGCCCCTTTAGGGCTGGAATGTCAACTATACAATGTAGTAAAAACATGAATACTTTTTTCGATAACTACATTCACTCTAGGACCACATTGAAACAATTTGTTGATTAGTACGATTCAACCCTTAGAAGGAAGGTGGAGAATTAAGCAATTGCTGACTTCAATTCATTTAACATTGAGATTCCTTGCATCCACCGCTATCCTATTAAGAAGCAATTTAAAAAAAATATGTACAATTGCCAAGTTTAAGAAAGTTCATGAAGAATTTCGAGGGTTTTTATATTTGACTACCTCGTATTTATGAGGCGATGGTGCAAACTACATTGTGAGCATCTATGAATACGATCCCTTAGATGTTACATGCAATTACAAGTTGTTTGAGTTTAGGAGAATATTATGCAAACATGATCCTCATATTCCGGCACAGTTAGGCAAGAGTAAAGTACCACCAAAATATATTTTGGATTGGTGGATGAATGATATAAAGAGAAAATATACCTATGTAAAAAGAAGTTACGAGGCAATGAGTAACCCCAAGGGACAAATGTATGATCGAGTCCAAAATTGCTTCTATCAACTGTGTTCAAATGCCGCAAAGATCGAGAGAAACTGTGTGAAATTGATCGGTCAGCTAGAACAATTGAAGCTAGAGTACTCGAAAGACTATTCAAGAGAAAGTACTTCCACAACTAGTCCAACTACTCCAATGGATGGCACGATAGGTAAAGTTTTTAGTCCATTGGTAGTTCAGAGTAAAGGGAGACCACCAACTAAGAGAAGAACGCATCCCGTTAAGAAGGCTCTCAAGAAACAGAGAGGGAGAAGGAGATTGCCCACAACTAAGGTAAGATATTGCACCACTTTTGTTGAGTTTAAAAATCATTTCCTTTGACAAGCTCTAATTTAACATATTAACCTCAATATTTGTTGATATGCATAGCGGAGTACTCACTTATCAAGAGAAGATAGACCAAATTATAATATGAGCGGCACAAAACATGAGGCTCCACAACACTAGGTACACATAAAAAGTCAATTTTTCCATTGTTTATTCCTATTCTTTTCTTTTGTTTATCTACTGAACCCAAAAAAATGTCATTTGATTATTGTTGTAGGTATCCTGGCTACATGATCAAGAAAGCCAAGTTTGGACACATGCGTTAGATTATTTTTCTACTCTCTCAACAACTCCTCTACATCCATTACAGACGCAACCGGATTATGATCTATACCAGCCTAGATAGTGGCAGTCATGATGGTGTTGTATTTATGATGAACAACACTAGCTTTATAATGAAGTGTTTTGAAAGTGTTGTACAATATAGGTGCTTTTTGTAATGAAAGTGTTTTAAACACCTGTTGCGCTTTTGTATAGTATAGATGCTTTTTGTAATGAAAGTGTTGGCCTTTTGTAACAATACTCTTATCTTTGATTAAAGTATTTTAAATCCTTTGTTGTAAATGGATTTTTGTAATAAATGTTCTTTGACTCATTTAATTAAGTAGTATCTGTTGTTGTTACACATTTCCAGGATATTAAACTCCATCCATCATTGATAGAAAAAACAAGCACAAGACTTCCAGGATATTCAAGTCCATCCATTTTGGAAATTTATACATGAGAATATTCAAGTTTACAAAGAGCTTCCACATACATATAGACTTTTCAAATCTCAACAAATACAAAGAGCTTCCACATACATGAGATAGTCAAGTCTCAACAAATACAAAGATCTTCCACATACATGTAGACTTTCCAAGTTTACTATTTCTATTACAACATCGATATGACTAATATTTTCCTTTGAACAGAACCCAAGTAGATATAAGTAACCCCCCCCAAAAAAAACAAGACTACGACAATGAAATTGTTGTAACATAGGTAGACTTCTGCAGTTGCCTCTTGTGCCTCTCGGCCGCTATTTCTAGTCAATAATTCAAGGTTTGAATATCCATTGTTGCTTGGATCTTTTCAACTTTAGCTTTTAACCTCTCAATTGAGTATAGTAATTGTTTGATAGTTTTTTTGGCAATATGATAGTATTTCAGGGTCATACCAGCCTACAAAAATTAATTCTCACTTAAATTTTAGCAAACAAAACTATCAACGAGATATGGGGGCAAGAAGAGAAAATTTCACCATATAGTTTTGGCATCCAAAAACCGCCGCCCCTCATTCTCTTCCGTATGCGCAGTTCTTTGACAAACTTTAATTCCACAGTAACAAATTGGGTACTTAACTATTGACCTCTCTGACTTGTGCTATTACCACTACGTGACTCGGATATTGCTATTCATATACAAAGAGAATAATAATTGTAAGGTTTTGAAGACAACGTTTTTTCATCATTATTTCAGATAATACAAAGATGCCAGATGCAATGGTAACAATATTTGAATCCGCTCTTGCTTTTGGGAGAGCAGATTGGACTATGGCTGACATAGTTCAAAAATAAATTGAATGAAAAAAGTAGTATAAACAAAAAGCTTAATTGATTGACTTTATCCACATTGTATTTCATCATACATGTTTTCTATACCAACCATGCATGCAAATTTTCTAATGATATTCAAATCATTATTTTAAAGGGAAACAATTGGAGATTTTGTAATGATATTCAAATCTAATGGTATGCATATTTTCTAATGATGTTCAAATCATTTTCTACACCAACCAACCATCGTACATGTTTTCTACACGAACCAAATCCTCTAATATTCCTAATGGTTTGATTAAAAACAGATGAAAAATCCATTATTACTATAAGGAACTGAGGATTGGAGGAAGAGGGACCTCGAATACTCCCAGCGTGATAATACAAACTGGCCTTGACATTTTCTCAAACACCTTATGTGCTTTTCTATTCTTTTTCTATTTACAATTCTTGCTAGCCAGATTACAACCCAAGCAAACTGTGACTATACAGGGAAGGAATTTAACAAAGTGTGCACAATAATTACTGGGTTCATTATAGTTTATTCAAGCAAGCAAGAGATGCCCTATACACACACAAAATTAGCAGCACAACAAACAAAACACCAAGAACATATGAATAATAAACAAACAATGAAGAAATTATTGTCACCATATGGCTAGATCTGTCGTTGGAAGAATAAACTCACTTGTTCAAAGCGCTGCCAGATCTGGAGGAGGGAGCCGATAGTTCAGCGACGGAAGGCACTCATGAGGTGTGATGGTGTTTAGTGACTGGATGGCGATGGGCTGGCGAAGGGATGGCGACGAGGCGACTACAGGGGGTGATGCACCCACGAGGGATTCTGCCTCTCTCGCTCGTCTTCTTTGCCCGATTTTATAACATTCAGCCACTTTTTTGTTTTTTGTTTTTTTTTAATTTAATATTATGTGAAGTGGCATGCCAAGTCAGGTGATCATCTGTGGAGGTACTATGCAAGCGGCACAGTAACACCGCTCCCCTCATCATATTCGGCATCAAAGAAAAAGAAAGAAAAAAAAAAAAAGAGAAAAAGACCTCTAATAGCCTCTCCCTCTCCCTCTCTCTAAGATCTAGTGGATAGGCACTAGAACGGAGAAGTGAACGCATTCACCAGATAAATATTTATTGCAATTGTCTTTCCTTTTTTGCAAGCTTTTTATTTAAAAATATTGTTTGCAATTTGTTTTCGAATTTTACTCGTGGGGCAATGTTAGGATGGTTTATTGTGGCTTTCAGTTATTTATCCTACTATTTGTAATTCCATCATATCCATGTAATCCTAGTTATGTCGAGAAGTTTACGCCACTAATAGTGTTAATGCAATGGGATTTTGTGAATTCATGGGGAGAGATGGTGTCTATGTAAGTAACAAAATACCAAAGATTTCTTTTGTGGGTAACTAAATACCTAGGATTTCTTTTGGGAGCGGTAACACCCCTTCCTATAGGTCAGGAATATTATGTACATTCGTAATATAATGTCCAGTAAAGAGATTCAATCTCATAAAAGTACACTAAGTCTTTGAAAATTTATTCTACTCCTGGCACTCTTGCTCTGTATCCATAAAATCTTCATCTAGGACATTAAAACATAAAACGGAGAAACAAAAAAATGAGTCAAATCAAACATTAGGCAATGCACATAACATATAGATCATTCATCAATATCATAAGTAGAATCAAACATAATTATGACAATACATGTAACATGGATGCATGAATGATTGACTTCATGCATTTTTTTATCGTTCGTACATAATTATTCATCTCGTATTTCACTTATTTAGTGGTCATCATAACATACGTGCATCAGTCCAATTGTAGTTAACTGCATAAAGTATGTGGTGAACCATACTTGGGTCTGTGGCATTGTATAACATATTATAACATGTAGTGAAATACGTTTGGATCCTTGTTATCACATAACATATAGTGAACCACGTTTAAGTCCGTAGCACCGCACAACATATCACATAACCTGGGGTGAAACACGATATCACCTCAAAAAATAATAGCTTGCATGTGGTGGACCACGTTTAAGCTCGTAGCTTGCACATTGATTCACTCAAAAATGAGTAGCACAAAGGTTATCTCAAGTACAGGAGGGTGTCGCGTAATAATTAAGAATAAATTCCTAGATCAACTCCTCATGAAAAATTACTTAAAATCAAACTCGTTTAAAATAGTAAAAATATTCACAAAGAAAAAATGAAAGTGGTGGTATTTGCAATGAATGGAAGAGTGCAACGGGAATGAAAATGGCACTAGTCATGGACTAGATTCATATTTTTAGATTTTTGAGTGTCGAAATGAAATGTAAAAGATTAACAAATTAAAATTAACAATCAAGGAATCAATTAAGCTAAACAATCTTAATTAATCTGAAAATTAAATAATAAAAATAAAATTATTGAAGTCCTAATTAAGCTTTAATTAATCTAATATGCAATGAAACTAAGAGATAAATCTAAGAATTAAACTAGATTAGAAAGCAATTGACAAAATACGAATTAAGAATTGAAAAGTCCCAAAATCAAGATTCTAGAGTTCATCCTTGTATTTAAATCACAAATTCTCAAAATCAATCAATAGAAATTGTAATCACTGTTAAATGAAAGCTTAAAGAAACAAAAAAAATAAATAATGCGAAGTAAATAAACAGCAAATAAAATGCCCAAAGGTCTAAGTCAAATATCTCAAAAATACATCACAAATTTTAAACTAAAATTAAATAAATAGTAGAGAGTGAAAAGAGTAAGCCAAATGAATGGAAATGGAGGTGGTAGGCAATGGAGGAGAGGGCTGGAGCGTAGCAGTTGGATCCTTGAGATTCTTCAAGTGGCGCTTTGTGCGTTCTCCTTCTTCTTTTTTTTTTTTTTTTTTTTTTTTTTTTTTTTTTTTTTTGCGTCCGTATGAAAAAGAAAGAAGAAAATACCCAACGTGCTTGCGTGAGTTTTTTGCCCTCGAGAAGCCACATGTCTTTTGAATTCCTCCTCTTGCGTTTGCGTGTGTGAGTTTCCTTTTTTTTCTTTTTTCTTTTTTCCTTTGCTTTTCCGTGTGAGATATTTGCATGTAAGAGACGAAGAGCTTGCATTTT
Organism: Juglans microcarpa x Juglans regia; assembly: GCF_004785595.1. NCBI lineage: Eukaryota > Viridiplantae > Streptophyta > Magnoliopsida > Fagales > Juglandaceae > Juglans > Juglans microcarpa x Juglans regia. Next base: position 28,545,355 of record NC_054596.1, on the reverse strand, counting down.
TCTTTGACTTTTCTCATGCATTTCTTTGCCTATATAAAAATTAGAAAAGAAATGAAATAAAATAAAAGAAGAATAGAATATAAAAAAAAAATAATATGTTGTGCATATGAATGAACATTGTCCAATTAAATCACAAGTTATAAAATTAAGCATAAATCATACTATTAACCAATTTAAATCACAACTCGGATTTATTCATTTTAACCATTTTTCCATCTAAAACTAATAATAATGTAATGAAATAAATAAAATATATTGGTTCTAAATGTATAAAATATGCAATAACTCAGCTCAATCAAACATCCACCCATAACATAAGACCAATCTTAAAGCTTGTTTGTCATTCATGTGTTTTCTTATTAAATTTCATAATGCATGTGAACGTGTTGACTTCATGAATTTACATGGCATGACATATTCTTGTGCATATCATAACATTAAACATGACATATTAACATGAGTCTTACGCAACATAGCATAGTATAGACAAAGCATAAAGTGATCTAAACATTACATGTCATACTTGTGATTTTCATAACATATCATCCATTCTAACAACAATCCATATCAGCATAGCATACATAGTCTCATTCACAAGCATATCATCGTAATTTATCGAGATTCATGAAAATGGGCTAATCTTGAATTGGCTGGTAGCGTAGCATAGATAAATAAGATTGTTCATTCAAGCCGGGCTTTTTCCCAGCTCGGTCCGAAACCCAGGAAGTCAAATTCCAGCCTGGAACAAACCCGGGCCGAAACCTGGGTTGCAAAACCTGGACCTACCTGGTCCGAGTATGGGTTTGAAACCCGGGTGCCGGGTTTAGGTACCCGGGTCTTTTTTAAAAAAATTACTTGGTGTCAAAATGACGCCACGTTAGTAACCGAAAATGGTGTCCTTTTTTTGTTTGAGGGTTAAAAACTTCCCCACACACACTCTCTCTCTCCCCCTTCTCTCTCTCTCTCTAGTTATACAGCAAAAACCCTATCATCCATCATCAGACCTTGTGACCCCATCATAGTGGTCGAATCTTCATCATCTCTGTCATCCTCAAAAACACTATACCTTTGCCTTTAGGGCGTTGTTTAGGTACTCTCTCTCTCTCTCTCTCTCTCTCCCTATAACTATGTTTTTGTGTGTGAGGAATGGATGGGATAATCAATTGGTTGATAATAGTTTGGGTTGTTTATGAATTCTGTATTGGGTATCGACTTGTTTATGGATTCGTTGATTCTCTATTTTGCCTTTTTTAATTAATCTATTTGGTTGTTGAGAAAATGTTGGAAGGAAAAAAGCCCAAGTTGATTGTAGGGTTCTCTACAAAATGGAAAACATCTTTTAAAAGCACAGAAAACAAAAGGAATTATGTGAGACAAAAGTATCTTATCTGAGGTTTAATTAACCCAAATATATTTTTTCTCTTTCTTTTCTTCAAATCTTTTTATAGAAAATTTAGCATCTTTTAACCTTCCCTGTTACGTGGAAATTGATCAGGCTTCAGTTTTGAAAATGATGAAGATGTAAAGGAAATATAATAGGTTTTGAAAAGAAAGAAAGAATTGCTCGTTTGTAGTTTGTCATGCTACAAAACTAAAAATGGGTTTTGAAAAAATATCATTGTAATTAAACTCAATCCATCTAAATAGAAGTAGATATGGGCATTGCTTCCTCAATTTCAAAAATACTTTTAACTACAAAAATTTCATCAACTTGATATGATAAAAGTAGATATAATGTCCGCCATGCACCACATCATGCAGTAAATTTACTTTGAAATCTCTTGAGGTAGCATTTCTCTATTTTTAAGTGGGCATCATAAGCTAGCTTGCGAGGGATAGCACTGTAGAGCCCTGTAAGAATTCCATTACTCCCTGGTTTGCTTTCAATACTAAAACCTAAAACTTTAAAAACCTCTCACTTCGCAAGTGCCCTTCCAAGCATAGGATCAGAATTGGGGCTTTCATATCTAACTTGTGAATCCTCTAAATATTTTTTACCAATGAAACATTCACATAGGTTAAGATTATTTGTTTGCTGTGTTTGATTTTTTATTCTACTGTGTTTCATTACTCAATAATAGATGGAAGAAGATTTTGTGAGTTGTAATGTCGGTACAATCCAGAGGGTTGGTGGTGACTCATCTTCAATTCCAGTGGATTTGGAGCAGCATGAGAGTCTTCCAACACCTTCATCCATATATACATAACATCCTATCCATTCCATCCCGCATTTACCAAAGAAATAAAAAAAAAAAAATACCTAGGAACCAATTGGTGGTTTGTGAATACTTTACTAAAGTGCAACCTATTGACCATAATAACCCAAAAGCTCAGTGCAACTATTGCACTAAGTTATACAGTTGACACTACAAGAATGACACTTCATCTATGATATATCGCCTCTAGAATGCATGTGAGACTTCCCCTCTTCGAGTTAAAGGAGTTGAAAAATGTTAATCCTCTAGTGTTAAGAGGGATGCGGAGTAGCCCACAAGGTCTAATGAAGTATGATATAGAAAAACTTAGAATGTCAACTGCTAAGTTTTTTATTAGGTGTGAATTGTCTTTTAGGCTAGTAAAGCATGAAGGGTTTGTTGAGTTCGTGAAGTTTTTTTTTTTGTCTTATGATTGCTCTACATCTATTGTAATGGTGTTTATGTTAGCTAGGCTCTCCCATCTCTTACCGCGTATAGTAGTAACTCTTGCAGTCTTCAATCTAAATTCAATGCAATCCTTGATTTAAAAGGACTTTTCTTCTTACATTTTTTTAACACAAAATCCATTAATCATTAGATAATTTTTCATTTTATGTGGTTAAGGGAATTAATTAGTTACATTCAACATACTTTATAGTTGCATAGTCACGTTTCTTATCATTCTAATTAATTAATAAGTTCATATTAATACTTTATAGTTAATATTTACTTTTTTATGTTACATGATTTGTAGTAGCTAATGGTGTAAATCGGTCTAGTTTGGTCCAGGGGGTGATGGATCAAAATTTTTGGTCTATCAATTTCCTCAGACTCGATTGGATTGAACATCCCTAGGGACTGAATCGAATTGGTAGCTATCGGTCTAGTCCGGTCGATCCGGCCCAATTATTTTTTTTTCTTCTTCTTTTTTATATAAATTAATAAAAAAATGATTTAAAATACTAAATTAAAATTAAGTGAATTGTTAATGTGGATTATGTAACTAACTGAATAAAAAATTATTTTATATGGTCAACGATAATAAATTAGATGAAAATTACATTTCTAACTTATATAATTAATTATTTGATATTATAAATTAGTTATGTAACACCCCATTTTCGTAGGGTTATAAGTGTCATGTATTTTTCATAAAATAAACCCGACAACAGATCTCATAATTAATAAATGAACTTAGGATTTATTTTGTAGAAAAAAAATGTATTACAAAAATATTAAATGAATAAACTGAATAAAATTTGTATCATAAAAACAATTTATTCTAGAAGGTTTGAAACTAAATCAACTGCTCCTAATTCTGACCTCCTGCTCGTATTCATCATCCTCACCTGGGTGGTTAAAAACATAAAAAAAAACTAAAATGAATCGAAAACTCAACAAGAAATCCATTAGAACGTAAATATAATAAACATAAGGTTTTCATAAAAGTTTTCATACTGAGAGTTTAAAATTCATGACTATCATACTGATATTTATGCTATGCATGTATAATTTATTTGAATTAAACGACTGATTTGACTTAAATGACTGATCTGACTGGCCAACACACTTAACTATGTGTGCGCGGTTGTGCACCGGCCCCACGTCCCTCGGCCGCGAGGGGAACTGCTGATAATATTCTGGCATACTATGGTGGATCACGCTTGAGTCTGTGACTTGCACATTCACCTTGAAACTGAACTGCATTGGTACCATGCATCTGAATGACCATCTGATTAATTGAACTGATCTTATTTTGCATTTGAACTTAAGATAGCTTACATGTCTTATACACATGAGATGCATGACATAATACATACATAATTATAATTTCTGAATTTGAACATGATGCAGAATGACATGATTGTATGCTATGCTGGATAACATGTTTGCATGAGTGGTGCATAATAATGGCTGTCAATGAACTAGCTTGAATAATACTTATATATAAGCTGAACTGTGATGATACTAATTTGTGATCAAATTACTTACATTGCTGTGCTTCCTCTTGAATCTCACTTCATAACTCGTCACCTATATGCAGTATTAACTATCACTAAATCTGTCTAGAAACAACATGTACTAATATCCTACGTAATTAAATTCATAATTTAGAAGATAGTCAAATAAATCTTTTGCTTAACACCATAATCAATAAATCATGATATTTTAAATTACTTAAATACTAATAACATATTATAATTTAGTAGAATACTTGGGCTATTTTAAATAAGTCCCTCAATTCTTAAAATAGGTTTCCTTTATTAACATAATTATTCAAAACTCATAATATATTCCTTAATTTTCCTATTTAAAGTATAACATAATAATTTTATTAAAATCTTACTAGACAGACAAGAGAAATATTAACTAAAATATTAGGTTCAATAATATACTTTAAAAATATATTTCAAATTCTTTAAGCATTTTCTTATAAAAATGAGCTTATGACTAATATATTTATTTAATAAAACTAAACTCAACTTGAAATATTATGCCCAACTCAACTTCAAATAAAATGACGTAATAATATTTATAATTAACATATACTTAAATGTAAGGTTATAAATGTTTTTATACTTAAAACAATCCTTCAAGATACTAGATTAAAAAGGGCATAATTGTAATTTTATCAATTAACACCTATTGAAAACCTAAAACACAATATATATCATATGAAGAGAAACAGAGACTCGGGAGAGAGGCGTGGGACAGAGCCGAAACTCATCGAGGGGAGGAGTTGCATGGCACCGTGGCTCAGGCGGTTGGGAGTCAAGGCGGCGCGACTGGGTTCCTTTAGGCAGGGTAGTGCGACGCCGAGAGAGGGAGCGATAGTTAGAGAGGGAGAGTTCTGTCAAGCTGAAAACAACTGAGAGAGAGAGGAGGTTGGCAGTGGTCGTGGGCTTACCTGGAAGATGTGGGTTTGACAGGAAATAATCGGCCGACGGTTTCTGTGAAGCCTAAGTTATCCCAGGCGATGGGTGGTGGCGAAACAACCTGGACTGGCAGCATCAAGGTGCTTGCCTACGGGTGCAAGAAGTCGCAGCGTGGTGTACATGTGTGTTAGAACCACTGTTTTGAATTTCGTACCATATTGGCCGGTACGGCCGAAATTTTCGCCACCACACATTTCGTACCGGCCCAAATACACGTTTCACCGGTATAGGTACCCTACACGTTTCGTACTGGCCCAAATACTGGCCCATACCGGCCTCAATTTCGGCCTTCAATTTTTTTTTCATTTTTTCAAACTACAAGTTTATTTTTTGACCCTCAATTCAGACTAGGCTATTTATAATTTATATATATGTATTTATATATAATTTATTCATATATAGACTGTTATTTTGGAATATAATATATATATTTATATATATAATTTATTCATATATCGACTATCTCAAAACGGTACACGAAACGATACCGATACTGAAATATTTCGTTCTAGTGCCTTGATCGGTACGGTATTCAAAACATTGGTTAGAACCCCTAGGAAAGTGGCTCAGGGCCACGCCTTGACACTGCCCTTGACATACAAGGACAGCCCCACGGCCAGCCTACATGCATCCTTGGCCCTTGCCTTGACATGCACGGGGCGCCAAGCAAGCAGGCCAACTTGCGCATGACATGCGTATGCCTGGCCATAGGCCCAACGAGGCTAGTGGTCGTGCGCAGCCCAGGGCATAGCCTGGCATGCGCACGCCCATGCGCATGCCCTTGAGCCGCATGGCCCTGCGCACGCCCATACACATGCTGCTGCACCACACATCCATGCACCGCACGCCCATCATGCCAGCGAGGTTAGTGGCATGTCTTAGCAGGTATGCCATCCAGCACATGACTCCAGCCAGTACCATGCAGGCAAGGCCAGTGGCATGCCCACTAGGCATGCCATCCAGCGCATGGTTCCAGCCCATGACTTGTAGCACTAACGCCCAAGCCACCAGCCTGGGTGATGCCGAGCCAACGCCCAGGCCACCTGTCTAGGTCATGCAGCACGCACACATGGCTCACTGCTAAGACTATCAGTAGGCCTTGCACGACACCATGCCATGCCCACCAGCAGGCCCTTGCATGACACCATACTATGCCCATCAGCAAGTCATGTCGTGCCCACCAACCATGGACCAGACCAGCCCAACCGAGGGTCATGAACCATCTTAGCCCATCCATGGGCCAATGCAAGCCATGGGCCACCTTGACCCTTGCAACCTATATTATTTGCTTTCCTTTTATTTTTATTTTTATAAATAGGACCCTTAGTCATTTTATTTACATATTTTGATAATTCCCTTTGTGGACGGCTTATTGTTCTTGAGATCATTTTTGGTGCTTAGCACTTGGGCTCTTTGGGATATAATTCATGAATCCCTAAAAAGAGAATCACAATTTGCAATTCATGAATAACTGTGATTCAAGTTATCAATCTTATGAGTATTATTTAGTTCATCTCTTGTCTTCCATTTTCTCTTCATTGATCTTATTATGTTATGTGCATTGTTCTTGTGAGTTCTTAGTGTTATTTTACCAACAACACTATCCATCCACCCATTTGATCTTTCCACATACACCATTCGACCGACCCTTGTGTTTGCCCTACTTTCCATAATTATCCTTCATCCATCCCTGTAACGACCCGACCCAATATTATTATGGATAAATTATAGATAATTTCATCGAGGCTAAAATTAGGTTAATGGGCCAATTATATTAGAAGCCCAATTGAGTGTTTGAGTATTTTTTTTTAAAATAGACTACGGGCCTAGGATTTTTATTTTGGCAAATATTGATTTTGTTTTAGGGCTTCCCATGAAATAATATTTTTAAGGTGGAAATTTTTATGTACGGAGAAATTTTGTGGAACATATTGGATTATTTTAGAGGATGAGTCAAATGCCAAAAAAACTCAAACAAAACCCTTTGCCACACGTCTCCCACTTAGCAGATTATTGTAGAGTTCTATCTCCATTAAGACTCCTAAACCATACCAACTATTATAAGTCTTTACCCACCGCTCCACTCACATGCAGATGCACGTCTCTCCTTCTCTTGGGTTTTCCTTTTGATTCTCAACCAGCTAAGCCTATAAATATTGTTAGCCCTCCCACATGAAAAGAATAGCCACTGCCTCCCATGCTGCTTCCTATTCGTGAATTACCATGGAAACCAAACCCATGCACCCACACAGCACCAACCAGCACGCACGACCAATGCGCCCTAACTCCTCTCATCTGCTTTAACCTCACGGCAACGAATCATTGCCACCGTCCAGCTTCCATAAACTGCACCGTGAGCCACCTCACATCTATCCAACAATGCCACGTTTTCTCCCCAACCCATGAAGACCACGCCGCAGCACCTGGTCAGTCCACGTCCAATGTAGAAGCCATGAAATCACCAGCCCACTGCCCAGCCAACGTGAAACCGAGAACCACCATAAAGTAGTCCTCACCACCAAAGTCAGCAGTGAACCCATAGTGAAAAGCAACCTCATTGAAATACCTCTGTTCTTGCATCCAAAAATAAAGCACGTCTCTTCCCTTTGCAAGCTGCCCAGCCATGAACCACCCTCAACCACCATAGCAGTCAACATTGCCAAGTTTGGCAACACCTCCTCAGAACGCACGGTGAAAATACCACAGCCTTCTCTCGGTAACCTGCCTCCTCTCCCTCAAGCCGTGTCCTCCTCCTCTCGTTCATCTCGTCTCTCTCACTCTCCGTCTCTCTCTCTCTTAGTTGCATAGTGGCCCACTCGCCGGAGTTGCCATCGCGCCCAGCTACGAGCTGCCCGCTAGTTGTTGATCAAGGTAAGCCCCTGCCCTTTGCCTCACACGTAAACCCATCCTGAATGCATGCAACCCGTAAAATAAATTTTAGGTGGGTTAGTTAAATTACAAAAATGCCCCTTTGTATTGTTTTCCCAAAATGCCCATGTCTAGTATGTTGTTTTTCCAAAATTACCCATGCCTATTTAGGATTAAAAGATGAGAATATTTTAGTGTTAAGAAGAATCTAGGTTTAGGAAATATAGACTATTTTAGTAGTTTAGGTTTTAAATAAAGTCACAGGTTTGATTAGAAATTTATGAAAAATTTCGTGTTTATTTTTTATAGGCGACCGACTACGTGCTGAAAATAGTGGATTAGCATTGCAAGGTAAGTAGCATGATCATACCCTTACACGTATGTATGGTAAACTGCTTGTTTTTTTTATATAAAAATATTATGCATGTATGCCCTTCATTGGAAGCCTTTTTTTTACGTACCTAAATCATGATTTTATGTGAAGATCATTAAAATAATTATGAAAAGTCATGCATGATTTTATGTGAGGGTTATGCATAAAATTATTTATGAAAAGTTATGATTTTATCTGAGGGTTACGGATAAAATTATTTATGAAAGGTCATGCTTTCATGTAAGGAAACATGTATCACGACATTTATGAAAAATGCGATTTCATTTGAAATCTATGAAATGACAAGTATGCAAGTATGATTATGATAAAATATGTAATGACCTATGTTATGGTATGAAGACGGTACCTATGTTATGGGCATATTGCATTGCCAGGTCGTGCATGTTAGTGGTGCACCCAGTATATCTTCTTTATGTATGGATTCCACAACTCGCGGCCATGGGCGGAATCAGAATCTATTTAGATTCGCTAACCCTAACTCACGGGGGTCAACAGTGGGTAACGGCCTATGATAAGTGAAAGATAAGTCCATGTTCATATTCATGTTAATTACATATGAATTTGTGAGTATGCACATTTTCCAAGAAACCTTATGTTTATTATGTTTACTGTATGATGTGTTGCTTATTGAGTATTCGACTCATTTTTTTGTATATTTTTATGTTTCTAAACCACCCAGGTGATGACATTTATGAGGATGAGTCTGCATGATAGGACTTGAACCCAGGAGGTGAGGCAGGGGCCTAGACAAATTATGCTGTGATTAGTTTTATAGTTTAAGGTTTAAATAAATTATTTTGAGAAGCACATGAGACTTCGTATTTTTTTTAAAATAAGTGCTTCCGCAGACTTTATTTTGGATTTTCAGTATTTATTGAAGTTTGTTTATTTATGGAAATCTTTTGCATCTAGCGCTTTGTAAGAAAAATAAAAGCTTTTAAGTTTAAGTTTAGTAGTAGCACATTGACTCCCCGAATATTATAAAATGTCTTTTTGTAAAGCGGGGTGTTACAATCCCATTTAGCCCTAGCCGAAATACTCTACTTACCATATTCGGCTACATCACAATTCTTTCCTTCTTCTAACTTTCACCAACCTTTGCCCCATCCCTCAGTCCATATAAGGTAACTTTTACCTTGTTGGCAGCCTTGACTTCTTCCAAATCCAATCCCTTGATTTAAGGAATTGTCATTTATCATCAATTCCTTAAATCTCTCCCTTCCTAAAATATCTCAAGTCAATTCTTGACTTATCATACTAGCTAAACCCGAATCCCTCTTCCTTTCTAAAAAGATTCTTACCACTTAGGAATCTTTCCTAAAACATCTCCCAATCTCCCTTTCGGCAACCCTAGTTGCCTTGCACCCGAAACCCTAGCCAACCATCTCAAACTCTAACCTCACTTCACTCCATCAACCCTAGCCTCCATCAACTCGGCACCACACTCAAGATCAAGCCATAGTCGACCCACATTGTATTGCATTCACCAAACACTTAGAACACCCCCATTCCATCATCATTATCATTCAATCACTCAAACACTAAACCTTCATCAACCTAGGAACCCTTTATTGCCACGGAAGTTGAAGGCCAAGCAAGTTCGCAAGGTCACTTGATCATCATCACCACCAAGGCGAGCTCTTGGTCCTTAGTGTTTAGGGAGAAGATCGTGATCCCTAACAGTGTGACAGTGCTTGGAGGTCTTCACGGTCATGCATGGTCTGGGCAGTGGAGTTGCTGCGGTGGTTCTGTCGTCGAGTCGCGACCCATTTCCAATTGCTGCTAATGGTGCTCTATTCGATGGGTGTAAAACAAGGCTATGTTCGTGCATGTTTTAGGCTCACGTTGGTCGACTTTTGGAGCTGCTAGCGGTGGAAGTTTACATGAATGGCGGGGTGTCAGAGTTATTTGGCCACAGTCCAGATCACGGGTGGCTCACTGGGGTGGTGGTTGGCTTTTTCCATGGCATGGGTGTGCTTTGTGTTTTGCTTGTTCCATGCGACAGTGGTTTGTTATGAAGTAAGGCTGAGATGTGCATGGGGAAGGTCTATTGTTTTGTGTTGTATTGAATACAGAGGCTTCATGAAATTTTATAGAGGGAGAATGGAGGATTGATGATCAGATTTTTTGAGTTTGTTTTCCATTAGGATGATCAATTAGGAGATACAATCAATTAGGAGATAAGGATGAGGGGTGGAGATAGGAAGAAACAAGGCTTAAAGAAACAGAAGAACTCTAGTGGCTATTGAAAAATCCAAAGGGTCATATATATAAAATACCAATAACAATATAACAATAACCCTATTAAAATTAACGAATGTAAAATCTGTTAAAATTATAATAATAATAATAATAATAATAATAATAATAATAATAATAATAATAAAATATTTATAGTTACATAAAACTTATCTATGGCCTAATCTTAGGATCGGGTTGTTACAAGTTAATTGATGGAATATTAATTTGTTAATAACATATTTAAAATTTTATATTTTTAATGGTGATATGTTAGATGAAAATTACATGATTAATTATACAATTATTTTATAATATATATTTCTTAAATTTGGTCGGTCCGGTCTGAGGTGGGAAACCCCTGGACTAGGACCAAACCGAAAAATCTCATTCCCCTATTTTCGAGATTGAGATCGACAAGTCTTGGTCTCAAGTTGGTCCGGTCTGGACTGAACCAGGTTCGGTCAGTTTCTCTGTTCAAAACGACCAACTTTCACCCCTAGCAGTAGCTTAGGAAAAAAAGCTTAGAAGCACGTTAGGTTAACATAAGACCAATTTTTGGAAAAAAAAAAGAACGGATGGTAGCAAGAAGGAACAAAGAGTATGAAAAAACAGAAGACCAAGTTTTGTAGTTTATTTTTGTGTATTGGAGTTTGATTAAAGCAATGTATGTGTTTTGTAATATTCTTAGCAAATTTATTCAAACAATGTAATATGTAGTGGATTGCATTGTGTATGTCGCATGCATTTTGATTTGATTTGATTTTATAAAATCATTCAAATGCTACATCAATATCAGATAAACAATGTAGGCTTTTATGTAAATAAAAAAAAAGGGTTCAACCCGGAACCTGGAATGCTGGTTTTAAAAAATTCAGATTCATCCGAGTTTCGGCCCGAGTTTGAAACTCATGTTTCAGTTCGGGTATACCTGGATTCCCAAGCCGGAACCCAAATGAACATAGTCCTATAGGTAAACATCACATTTTTCATGCAAAAACAGAATATTTATAGCACACATAAAGTTATGATCATGCTACTTAGCCCTTAGCGTTACTTCTTAGATCCTACTTCGTAGCTTGTTACCTTTACTAGGTACTAGACGTTACTAAATTTCTAAAAGAATGTGTCGTATCATTCTACTCAATTAAATACATATCATCAACTTTAATCTAACAAAATATTCAACTATATTCTGAATTCAATAAATATAAATATCATATAATTACTTAAATGGTAATACCATATTTAATCTTTCAAATATACTTAGTATTGTAAATTAGGCTTTATACAGATCTATTAGACAAGCTGTGAAAATCTCAATTTATAACATAGTTTTAATTATGTTCTAAACGCTTAAGAAAATAAAATCTAAACCCTTATAAAATACTCCTGTAAATTGATTTGTAAAAATATTAATACTTAATAACATAATTTAACTCCTAAGCATTTTTTGAAAAATAAGGTTTTTGAGCTAATATTTGTCCAAGTAAAATTAAGCTCATATAAAACAATATTAAAGGGCTTTTCTGTAAAAGCAACCAGCCCAATTTAAACATAAGTCCACGTGAAGTCAAGCCACATAAGAGCATTAGCATTGAATTGGTTATCATATTCTTTAAATTTTAACTAATATGTAACTTTTTCATTTTTAGCTAATTATTCAAAATTTGAAGTCTACATTAGATTAGTCATCACACTTTCTATAATAATAAAATATTATTATTTTTTATTATTTATATTTTTTTAATTAATTTATATTTTATTTTTATAATTTTCAATGACCTCCAACAATCATATTCATTTTTATTTTTACAATTTAACAATTTATAATATAATAATTTCATATGTATATAGATGATAAAATTTCATATGAATAAAAATCACATATCTATAATATAATAATTTCAAAAAATATTTTTAGATTTGTTATAATTCTTTTCATATTTGAAAAGAAGAATGAATTTACTGTAGCTTATAGTTTGGAAGAAAACAATTTAGTTAATTTAATGTGAAGTAAATATGAATGATATTTACTAAATTTAAAAATGAAAAAGTAATTGGCTAATTCAATGCCAATGTTCTAAAATATATAATAATTTCTGAAATACAATAAAACCAACAAGAGATTAAATTCAACACGAGAATTACATCAGCCAAAGCCCAATATACATACATCCTGTCATCCTGCTGTGACTTGCAAATGAGGACCGAGGTGTAAATTAAGGTTTACTAGTGTCCAAGGCTTTCAAAGGCCAAGGGAGGGTGTTTTCGTAATAATAAAAAAAAAGTATGCACTTTTTGGGAAAGCTGAAAACAAAACAATAAAACGAAGCACAGTGGCTTACGAGAGGAGCATCGTGCGACAGGGAAGGATTCAACTCACCGAGAGAGATCGGTAGTGTCCTGTCCCGACGTTCCCTGTGGTCGACAGTGGGCTGAGCTAAACACACGGGGGCTGTTTGATTGTTGACAGTGGAGAGAGAGCAACGGAGAGAGGTTTAGGGGTCGACGCACGTCTTGGAGGAAGGAGGGATCACCGTCGGCGTGCTCTGTGGTGGTTTCCGAGAGGTAGGTGCTTGGTTGCTGTGTAGCTCTGGTTTAAGATGTAGGAGAAAAATTGATTTTCCGTGGGGAGGTTCTTGGAGGGACTGTTGTGGGGAAAAGAGGATTTATACTAGGGTTTTGCTTGTGTGAATTGATTACCAATTAGGAAGGTTTTCAACTAGGAAATTAACACTGAGAGGTATACGGGTTTGAAGAGGGCGGAAGAATCTCACTAAAATAAAATCACTATCTCAAAACAGGTCTTATAAAAAATTACTAAAAATACTAATAATAATAATAATAATAATAATAATAATGAGTTTCAGATTGTCTACTAGGTTGTTGGATATATGTATTGCTTGATTTTGTAAAACTAAGCAACTGGAAAGAGCTAAGGTGGTTATAATTGCTGGTATAAGATTAGGACTACTTCCGGATGTGGTATCTTACAATACACTGATTAATGCATATTGTAGAATTTTCAGCATTAATGCAGCTTATTCAATTCTTCATAGAATGAAAGAACCTGGGATAAGTCCAGATGTTATTACATTCAATTGTTTGCTAGTTGATTTATTCGTTATCAGTTATATAATATGTAATTAATGCAATATATCTTACACGTGGTATTTGTGATTGCAGGTCTCGTTGCTAGTTACTTGGGGGGTGAAGCAAATAATGACTTTCAGATTGTCTACTAGGTTGTTGAATATATGCATAGCTTCATTTTGTAAAACTAAGCAACTGGAAAGAGCTGAGGTGGTTATAATTGATGGTATAAGATTAGGGGTACTTCCGGATGTGGTAACTTACAATACACTGATTGATGCATATTGTAGAATTATCAGCATTGATGCAGCTTATTCAATTCTTCATAGAATGAGAGAAGCTGGGATAAGTCCAGATGTTATTACATACAATTGTTTGCTAGCTGGTGCTTCCAGGAAGTGCTTGTTACCACGATCCTTGGATCTATTTGAAGAAATGCTTCAAGTGGGTATACCTCCTGATGTATGGAGTTACAACACTTTGATGCATTGCTTCTTTAAATCAGGAAAACCGGATGAAGCTTATAGGGTTTTCCGAGATATTATACTTAGCAATCGTTCTCCCTGTCCTGCTACATTTAATATTATGATCAACGGTCTTTGTAAAAATGGTTACACAGATAATGCCCTTGGATTATTTAGGAATTTACAGCGTCATAAGTTTGTTCCCCATTTAGTGACTTATAATATTCTAATTGATGGGCTTTGCAAGGCAGGCAGATTAGGGGCAGCAAGAAGGATCCTCAAGGAGCTGGGGGACTCGGGTCATCAACCAAATGCCATAACCTACACTACAGTTATGAAATGCTGCTTTAAATCTAGGCAGTTTGAACAAGGGCTTGAGATCTTATCAGAGATGAAGAATAAAGGCTACACATTTGATGGCTTTGCATACTGCACTGTCATCAGTGCTTTAGTTAAGAATGGTAAGATAAAAGAGGCAAATGATTACATGGAGCAGATGGTCAAGAATGGCATTGAGCTTGATTTAGTGTCTTATAACACCCTAATTAATATGTATTGTAAAGGAGGTAAGTTGGAAGAAGCCTTTAAGTTGGTAGATGAGATAGAGAAAGGAGGTTTGGATTGTGACAAGTACACCCACACAATTATAATTGATGGATTGTGCAAGGCTGGCAATATTGAAGGGGCTCAACGACATTTGAGTTTTATCAATACTTTGGGCTATGATTCAAACTTGGTTGCATGTAATTGTATGATTGATGGGTTGTGTAAAGCTGGTCTTGTTGATGGTGCAATGAAAATGTTTGAATCTATGGAGATTAGGGATTCTTTTACGTACACCTCGGTTGTGCACAATCTTTGTAAGGCAGGGAGGTTCCGTTGTGCGTCCAAGCTTTTGCTGACTTGCATAAAAGGCGGCATGAAAATTCTCAAGTCTACCCAACATGCTGTCCTTGATGGTCTTTGTTATTCAGGGTTTACAAGTGAAGCCAGGAAGCTTCGCTCAAAAATTCGATTGGCTCGTCTATTTCATTAATGTTTTTTCTTTTTTCAAAAAATTCAGCTTGGTGACTACATCAATCATTTGATTTTGAAAATTCAATTGGTTTGTTTGTTACATTAATGATTTGCATTTGGCTTTTCAAGTGCTATCCTATTTGGATCAAGATCTTAGCAAGCACATTCGGTGCCATTGTGATAACTATCAGGTGTTCTGGAGTAATAGGGCTTTTAACCAGAAACAGATTAGTATGCTGAATCGTGAAGCAAGTGGGAGGAAGATTAGAAAGACTTTTGGGATATCCAATTAATACTGGGCAGTGGGCACATCTGGGATGATTGTTATAAGGGCAACTGTTGGTCGTTGCTGTTGCTTAGAGTTGATGGACTCTCAGGTGGGTCTATTTCTTTTTCATTGATTGCTGGTAGACTTAACATAAAATTGTGAATCCATTGAGATCTTCCTTGATGGAACAGTTGTATTACTCTTTTTTTTTTTTTCTTTTCTGTGAAACAACCTCTGTTTTATTCTTAATAATGCAGAGAATTTACTTATAAACTTTGGGTTATATCTGACAGGAAGATGGTTGGAGTCGTTTGTGGTCAGTCTGGATGAACCTTAGGTTCTCCATGTTCTCCACTCTAATGCCTTCATTGAGAAACGCTTGACAGAGGAAAATTTTCCTTGAAGTAAATTACTAGACAATTTTTCTGATTCGCTTAGCACATAAGTATAATGTCTGATTAATCGGGATTGCTTGACAATTTGAACACTTGGGTGATTTCTGTGTTTATATTCTTGGAGTTGGCATGTGCTCTATAAAAAATTCTGCAATAAAATATTGTATTCTACTGTTGTCTTAGCTTTTCTCCCCCCAAGAGATGGAAAAGCAATCCAGTTGTTAGTCTTTCTCTTGGGTTCTCTATAAACGAACGCTGATCAATACATTTGATAGGCTAATGCAAATTGTTCTTTACAAGTTGAATGACCCACCAGTTGTCAGTTCAATTACTGTTTTCTATTTATTCAGGCAGCTCTCACATTTTCCTTCATATATGGTGTTTTAAGGATTCTCATGTCCAGAAAATTGTACTGAGAGCCTTATTTATCATATATGTTTGTAATTTCAAGCCTTTAACTTGTTTCTCTTTTTTAACTGTGTGAAGAAACTTCTCTGCTAGTTGGAAACTTTAGCATACTACATATAATCTACAGTTCATCCTGGCTGCTTCTCTTACCTTTGTCAGTGATGGAAGGAAACTTGATTTTTGCTCCCCCAACTATTACAGGATTCTTAATTTTAATTTCTTCCTACTCTGATCTACAGAATCCTTTGGGTGATAAGTTGTTGGCCACCCCGTATACGTACAATCCCAGTTGACTTGATCAAATGCTTCTGCAAGAACCAGAGCAAAAAGAACGTCTAACTTGCATTGGGATTGATGATCTGTTCTCAGGTAGGTAAGAACTTGGCTTTTACGGTCTACTGGTTAAGTTTAAAGGTCCATTATGTGATTGTGCAATGACTCGAGAAACATAATTCTTTACATAAACCTTGTTCATTTCTGTGAGATTTGTCCCTTGATCAGAGCCATGCAAATCCACTATGAACTGAAGCTCTTGAGCAAGCTTGTTTTGATGCCAGATTACTTTGTTTTTATGCTCAAATTCCCTTGATCAGAGCTTTGTTAAATTGTTTCTCAGACAGCCGTACGGCGGCCAACAGCCAGCATCAGCAGGCAAATTGACCAAGGTCTCTCAATGGTTATCTGTGGGCAAAATATTCTATGATAAAACCAAGATTCGAATTGCTTTGATTTAGGGTTGATGAAGTTCAAAAGGCGTTGAGTTGGGAATACAGACATGATGAAGTTCATAGAATGGAGAATAACTCGGGGTTGACATCGATTTTAGATTTGGTTCTGATGTAGCTTGGTTCAAGCCATTTCATGGAAGGCCAGGAAAAGAAAAAGATTTCAGTATTATTTAAAATTTTGTTGACTTGCGGTTGAAAATAATTTTAGTGAGCAGGCCAATTTCCTATGTTAACACTCCAGTGGAACCATTTTCCGATTCGTTATGATGAATTGCATTACAATTGTATTTAATAATTCTGGTCGTTAATGAAACGAATTTTTGTTTTTGTAACCTGATTAACTCGTTTGGAACTGACGGGAACTCAAGTTTAATTCATCCAGTCTGATTGATGTGTGAATGAAATAGGATACTTTTTATCTAAGTTTTTGGGTATGTATATACCACCGCGGGGGAATCGGCTGCCATGTCAGTTAATATATTATTAAAAAAAATAGATGAAAGGAAATTAGAGAACATGATGAAGAAGACAGGAACCGTTGAAATCCTCAGGAGATTGCTTTGCAGATGGGAAAAAGTTCAGAAGATTTTCTTCCAGTTTACCCCGCTTCACTATAGAAATCAAATCATCAAGACTATTTTCAATCAGATATTCCTCAAAGAAATCTGTAATAAATAAAAGAACTATCCCTTTGTCCACAAGGTTATCCTTAAGCAGTAGTTGGAACATAGTCTTTGGTGGAAGACCAGAAAGCTTCTGAGAGAGAGCAAATGCTGTGAAAATTGCTAGCTTCTTCGTCTCATTCTCCTTAAAAAGCTCTAAGGACTGCAGAAATCTTCGCATGAAATTTTCAAGGTTTTTTCTATGAGAAATGGCCTCCACCTTAAAATTTTTTGTCTGTAGATTACAAAAGGTAAATAGTTTCACGTTTAGCATCACAGTTTATTTTAAGAAGATTTTTTCTTTTAGTTTTTTACTCTTTTTATCTGTCCAATGAAAATAAATCTCGACTGCGAAACTAGAAGCTCGTTTCACGTTGTTGCCGCTTAGCTCAACACGTTCCCCTTTCCCTCTCCCTCTCCCTCTGTGTTTTTCAATTTTGGATATGTGAGATTCAAAATTGGAATCGAAGGCGTTCTTGCCGGTTCTTTGGAACTGCTTTCTTTTTGGATTCTGAGATATTTCTCGATTTGATTCGATTATTTGAAATTTGTATTTTTCTCGAAGCTTTGGAAGGTAGATTTTTTATAGTGCTTGGGGAAGATGAATAAACTTTTGTGCTTAGAGAGCATTTTTGTTTGAAAGTTAGAAATGAGGAGATTGAAGACGCTGAGAAGAAGATGAAGGAACGTTGAACCGTTTTAGAAAAAAATGAAACGATATCGTTGTATTTAGTGCCACATGGGACACGGTTACCCTGCAGTTTCTCCAGCCGGTTACATCCAACATTTTTCTATCAAATAATATGTAGCTAACTAAACATGCAAGTTAAAATCCCTATTCGGGTAATTGAGAATGCTAATTTTAAGTGAAAAACGAAGTCTATTGCCTTATGGTGCTTAGGGCTCTGCATTCAGTTCGGTTTTTTTGTTTTGTGTTTTCTTGGGTCCGATCCAGAATCCGGAAAATTGAGTTTGATTTCATATCCACCCCACCTGAATACAAGCACGATTATATTATCAACTATTAGTCGAATTGTGGATAATTTTATTAATTTAAATAAATATTATCACAATTATGTAATACGTAGTGTTAATTCTTGTGTTTTTATTAGTTTTGAAATATATTTTTTTAAATCTAATTTTATCTTAACCTAGGAATTGAAGTTGAAGAATAATTGTAAGGCTAATATTAGTATATTTCGTTGAGGTGTGTGTCAAAAGATAGACTTCTATAGAAAATAGAAGAAAAATGTTACTTTACCCACTCATTTTACTCTCTCATGTATTTTATTTTTTTTACTTAATATTTAAAGAAGTGACTATTTGTGTATTGATATTTTTTTATATTTTTTAAAAATATTTTAAAATGATAATAAAATGTGAATTAAAAAATTAAAAAAAAATAAAATGTTGAATTTGACCTAGCGGTCAGATTGAGCTGGCTATTTTGGGCAGCAGAGTAGCTCGACTCAATAGAAAAAGTAAAAAAGGACAAGTCTCGAATGTAAAACGGATGGAAAATGAAAAAAAAAAAAAGAAAAAAAAAAAAGAAAAAAAAAAAGAGAAGCAAAGCACTACAGGAGCACGTGGGAGGGGCTGCACTCCAGAAATGCACGGAACAAAGCAAACGTGAAGATGACGAGAAGGACATAATACAGAAGATAAGCATCGACGTATGCGAAATAAAGGGACAAGGCTGCAATGCAGGCGCACACTCACACGGGACAGACGAAATAGAAGAGAAAAAATAGTGATCCAGCGTCTCATATCTTCAGTTTTGCAGTGAAGTCTAGAGAACACTGTAAATATTTTTCTCTAGTTTTTTTTTTTAAAAAATATTGTTGTGATGTTTATTTACATTTAGATTTTCTAGTTAGTTTTATAAGCATGTCTAGCTAAATTTTCAATTGAGATTGATGATGAAACCTTATTGAAGATTAATAATATTATTTATGAGATTACTTTTTTCTCAATTATTTGGGTTGAATGATCAATTGTCCTTGCTTCATATCAATTGAGAGAGATAAAAATTTGGATATGGCGCCCCGTTCCTCGATAAAGGACCTGGTCAATGGTGCTAAGGGTGCTAGTTGGTCGAAACACCCCAGATTTAGATTGGAAATAGACATGCAATTTTCATAAGGAATTGCACGTGTAAGCAAATATACATGTATATGAATATTGCAGTGAAACAAGTAAATGTTTAGTCAAAAACTAAATGCTATTTGTACCAGTATCTAAACTGAAAATAGGTTCATTCATTTAAACACAAATATTCATATGTCACTGTCACTGTCACTTTTGAAATGATATTATTCAATACCAACTGTTCATTTTCTATGTCTAGGTACGATAGACCAAACATGCTTTATTGCTTGACTAAATAGTATATCTCAAAAAATGCAAACAACTATTAACAGAGACAAGCCTTCGTTACTATCAATTGGGCAGGGTTAGTCATTCTTTCTCGAGAACCTTTCTTAGGGCTACCTCTGCATCAAACTCTAAGGTTCTGATAGACGAAACCATAGGCAGGTTAAATAGCTATGACAACTGCTAATGAGAGACAATGCACGTGAAGATGTGATGCATAGTTTCACGTAAAATGTTTGTGAACACATTTATGCGCGGCGAGGAATCACCCTCTAGGCAAAAACATATGCACTCATAGTTATGGCAATGAACCACTATTTGAATAAGACACAAGTATATAAGCATGGCGATATATCGCCATATGAGGAATTATCCTATGTGCAAATTTCGAATATACATAATTGTCACTGAGGGGAGGCACCATCCTCTATTGAAGCACATAAAACATATCGTATCTCATCATATAAATTTAGAAGGGAATCACTTCAACGTTCGACTCGGGAACTCACTTTCACCCGGTCAATGTGCAAGCTGAGTCACATGTTTCAAATCATCCAACACAGACCAAGATATACTGGATTGGCCCGGGGACACTTTCTACCTGGTCAATTGACTCGAAGACACCACACATAAATATGCTTGGGAAATCTCTTGACCCGTCTATCAAGTGAGGTCCATAGGAAAGTGTTCCACCCAAATCATCACGAGGCCCTTACTCCCGGTATGAAACTTGTAGCAACGTGTAGTAGGAATGGCATAGAGACTCCTCTACCTGTCCATGATGATTGACACACGGTAAGACTCACGTACCTGAAAATCCATAATATCATCAATCTGAACCATTCAAACTCAACATCTCAAAATTACAGTGTAAAGAAAATCTACAAACATAATGAAGAATCTGCATATTATTTTCATGGAAAGAAAAGGAAAAAATTAGAGAATATGTAAGGCTAAATCTTACAATGTACCCATAACGTTTACCCCACATTCTCAGTACTGTCTTAGAAGCTAACCTACCTCCATTGTAACATCCTGAAAGAAATTTGATTGTTGAATTTATTTAGACTTTTAGAAACGTTATGAAATCCCGAAAGACTTTCACTGATCGAGCGATCGATTAGGTTTTAGTCCATTGGCGTAAGCGGATCCCGATCCACTACGGAGACGAAATTTCATTTTTCTTTAATTGAAGCACTCAAGAGTATAATTTTAAAAAATTAATATCATCATTAGACTTGTATGAATATTTAGGATTTTATGGTGCAATAAAAAGTTTTGACTTTTTCAGGTGAATATCAACCCTTTGAGAGAGTGCCGTGTGGCATCTAGTTCAAACAACTGTCAAATTGCTATGTAGGATGTTCAAATCCACTTAGGATCATGAGAAAACCTTTTTAGACACATGACATAATCTTAGCCATCTACCTAGAAATCCTATGGATACTTGTTAAGAGCAGTATAAGTGTGTAAGTGATGGAGTGTAAATCAAGCCTTGTCATCATGCTCTCTTACACCATTTACTATTCCATCCACTCAAATACTATATAACGACCCGGACCAATATTTTTATGGTTGGAATATAGATAATCTTATTGGGTCTAAATTAGGAATGGGCCATTGTTATCGGATGTTGATGGGCTATTATTTATTTAGGTTTGTGTCATGTTGAGCCTAAATTAGACAATATATTATTTATTTCTTTAAATTTTAAAGTATTATAAAAAATATGTTATCTTTAACATATATTACTATTATGATTTTTTTTATCAAATTCTATTAGTAACATTTATAATTTTAATTGAGGTTATTATTATTATTTTATTATCCATTAATAGAATAAATGTAGTAGAATAAATCTGCCTCATGTTTCTTCTCTTCATGAATCATGGATATGCATGTTGTGAGTTGATATGCACGTTTATCAGTTTGTAACCAACTACATTGAATGCGTTAAAGCTCTCTTACCGAGTTTATTTTATGAAAAACACATGACACTCCTAGCCTACGGGAAGAGGATGTTATATACGATTTGGCCAACTAATAGAGGGTTTCAAATCTAATGAAACCCCAAACTAGGGATGCAAACCAAAACCCCAAATGGGTAGGGTAGCCAAAATCCTAAATCTTCCAAACACTAAATCATGCATTCGGTTTTGATCATGTGAGTCCCTCTTGGTTTAAGCCACTTTCACAAGCAACCAACCACTCAAGTACACATTCTTACACCCTCATCCACTCTCTTTCATCTCGGCACTTGCATTTGACCAAGAAAGATTGGATTTGGATTAAACCCTAACCAAAACCATCTTTAAACCCCAAATGGAGTGCCATTCGGTTACACCCCCTTTAGTCCTACCGAAACCCCTTGTTACCCCAAGCTTCTTCCACAAGCTTCCCTCCACTAGCAAGGCCATAGTGTAACTGACTTCCCACCTCATACTTAACCCCAAATAGTGCCACTATGGAAGGTCAAACAAGCAACCTTTCCCTCCTCAATTTTACCCCACTAGGCAGCCATCAAGCCCTCACTTCCATTAGGTTTCACAAGTTAACCATCACTTCTTGTGTGATACTTCAACCATCACGTCAGCCCTTATACACTCCCCATGCCACCCTCACATTTCCTCCCACACTATGCATTTTTTTTTCCTTTCCTCCAACAACAAAACCATGAGAGTCCTTGGAGATTAAAAACTTGGTGCTTTGCTTCTTGATTTTCCAGCCTTTGTATGTTATTTCATTAGCTTAAATCTCTTCTATTTTGTTAAGTATCGAGTCTTGTTTTACTTGGGAGAGATTGGTTAATTGTTTTTGGAGGTTAGATGGATGAAAGTTGGTGTTGATGATGGAAAGGTTCGGTTTGGGTGTTTGAACCTTGGAAGTTTTGATGAAATTTTTGTAGATTTTTGTTCTATTAAGTGTTTACATGATTTTTGTGTAAGTTGTGGTTTGGGTTGTCACATGTTAGGATTTTATAAAATGATTTTGCATGATCTATTAAGTGATAGAAACCAATTGATCAAAATGAGTTTGTATTTGGTTTAGTTTGTCACTTTAGCCATAGGATCTTGATTGTATGGTTACAACTTTTTTAAATCTTGTTCCTAAAATGATTGTACGATTGTAACCATAGGATCATACATGTTAGCAAAGTTGTAACCATAGGATCTTGATTGTATGATCTATCAGGGGATGTTTGGAAGTAGTTCCCAAAATGAGCCTAAGTGCGTGATGACCCAAGGAGCCTTAGAACTAGAATTTGGTAAGGTAGAGCAAATGTTTTTCTTTCGACCTTGTTACTTAGTGGAGTAGGTGCCCAAGCCCAAGGGAAGGTCCTAGGGCCACAGATGTTTGGCCACTTAAAGATGAGGGTTTGAGAAAAGCCCATTAGGGTTTTGGGAATAAGAAGGAGGCGCCACTTGGAGCTTAGTAAGAAGGGAAATCCTTGAGTTTCTAAAACAATCATGAGGCACCTAAGAAATGGGAGTTTCAGTTTTTGCCAATGGGCTTATCACTTGGCAAGCATGCAATGAACAACCAAGCTTATGGAAGAAGTGATAAGAAGGAAGAGGAAAAGCTTTAGGGTTTGGTTTACTAGGGTGCATACCAACCCTATGGAAGCCAACTTCCATGTTGCCACTTGTCATACAAGCATAAGGTTCATGGGATTTCTAGAAGAATCTAATGAGAAGAAAAAGAGATGGAGTTTGGCATTCGCTAGGGCACATGCCACCCACAATGCCACTTGGCACTCATGCATTTCCAACCTTGTAGGTTCATTGCATCTAGACCAAAAATGGATGGAGGGAAGCTTAGGGTTTTTGCCACCTAAAGGGAAGCACCAGTTGTCCTCCATGCAGATGAGTCCCTTAAGTTTCGAACAAAAACAATGATGAGAGGGAAAAGGAAGAGGCTTTCGGCTAGGGCATGAAGAAGAGAGAATCAGAGGGGCTTTGACACATGGTGTCCATGGTTTGAGTGACCTTTAGAATTTATAGAAGAGAAATGATGAGGGAAAGTGAAGAGACACGTCACATGGCTTCCATCCAAACACTCTTTCATGCAAGCATATAAGGAAGATTCAAGAATACTTTTTGGAAAGATTTGCATGGTAAGAGCCTTCAAGCCATAACCTCATTCACTTCTCCTACACACATGCACATGCAAAGGGGGTTTGTTGGAGATCATGGAAATAATAGAGTTATGAGTTTGGCCATGAAGGGGTGAACCGTACTCAAAATCGAGATTTGAGTAACATTTACCCTTAGGGTTTTCTCCAAGTCTGAGTCCATGATGGGTAGATAGTAAGAAGGAATCCTTTAAATACTTAAGAAAGTGTTCAACCACCACTGCGACTTATACTTACCCGCCATTCAGGAAGCACAATCTTGGGTAATATATGCTTTTTGGCCACTAGGGCTTGATTGGAATAAGACCACACTTGTTGTGATGCCCCCAAACCTCTGTTGGAACATAGACTTTGAGTGTCGGGGTATGCAACACAAGGTTACTTACCCCTGTTTATGATAGTTAATATGTAATGTATTGTAGAATGCAACTAGCAGTATGCAATAATCTTAGCGGAATAAATGTGACTAAACATAACTCATTCCAGAATGAATTAAAACATCCCAATAACATTAATAACCATCACATGTTCAAAACTTAAAGGTAGCATATACTCAATACAAAATTCTTAAAGCCAAGTCTCAACAATTAAATCAACTCTCATACACTTTATCATATGCAGAGTTAGTGCTATGAAGATCAGAATTAGATCTAATCTCCTCTCTAGGTTTGGCTCTTGCTCAACCAATCTTATCCATTGGTCCATCTTGGTCGGTCTCCTTTAGTCCTTATACAACTTCTACCACAGTGAGATTTCTTGAAATCTCAGTAAGTTAACAACCAACGTGCACAAAAAAAAAAAAAATTATGCATGATAAATGATAAATATGAAATGCATGCTACGCAGAAAATCAGTATTTGTCTCCCATCCAGATTTCTCGACATTTTCAGAAAAGCTTTGATGTACTTTTTCTTACAGAGAACATTTTTCAATTCAACTTTAAAAAACGTTACACTTCATCATCATTAAGCCATCACTAACATTAACATCATAACGTATGGTATCATCACAGTTTCCTATATGCACTGTGAGTATTTGCTGGTGACCGTAGTACAACTCATGTTGAAACTACGTTGTCTATAGACTCGTTCTTAATACATTGGTAACATAACATCATTATCATCATAACATCATAACATCATGCACCTACCAGTGTTTAGTGCTATAAAATTTGACTTCACTCCGGTATTCTTTAAAAAGAATCATTCAAAGCCCGTTGACTGTTATTCGTCAAACCATAGGTTATCACTCAAGTTTTACTCACTCCAGAGTGGATATAGGAGTTCCACTAGGATAATTCCCCATCCTAGTCTTTGGGGTTATGAAAAAAATTAAGTTTTAATGCTATGCTTGAAAATATTTTTCATGACATGCGTTTGTAAGTATGCTTAATGTGAAAATGACAATTTTCTATAATATGCTCAAATGATGAAAATTTTATATGTCATGTAAGCAAGTAGTCATGTACTCAATGTATCATATAACATGATGTTTCATGCTCAAATGACATTTATATCATGTGACATCCCCCTAGCCCTCGCTTGGGATTGGATGGTGATTGAAGCGTTGAGACATGTAACTCAAGGTTACATACTCCTGTACATGATGGTTAAGATACAATGCACCTATTGTAACTCTAGCAGTATGCAATAAATCGCATTGGAAATTCATGTAAATCTAAGTAAGATTTAGACCAATTTTGTAAAATATCATGGTACCATAAAACTAAATATCCCAAAAAGATTTCATTGTTTGAACATCCCAAAATACAAGAGGGCCAAAGGATAACAACTAAAACCATTCCCTCTTTTAACTACAAATTTAAGGATCCATCTTAAAATCATACAAGGTCTTCTCTACTTTGCTTTGTCCTTGTTCATTATCTTCCTCAACTCCTTAAAGAGCTGTAACACTTCAGTTATGAATTGATCAGTGGCTTCTAGCCTCTCTATTAAGGATGGCTCCACTGAGTGCTCAGGGCTCTTCGTGGCCTCCTTGACTATCTAGGGTGCTGGCCTCTTGCGTTTCTATGACATCCCGAGCTTTACCAAGTCTCCGTTCATATTTTTATTTTGGATACTATTTTAGTTATTGGATAAGTGCTAGGTGTTAGAGGAATGCCTTGAGGGATGTTCTATTTTGTTTGGACTTTGGAGTTCTAAGCTTGAAGAGCCCACAAGAGAAAATAGAGGTGAAGGCCCATAAGGGATTCGGCCACCAAGAGAAATTAGGGTTTTTGGAAAGCCCAAGATGACTTTCTAGGAAGAAGGAGGCGCCACATGGCAAGAGGAGCCTTTTTGTTCTAAAAGTTCATCATTTGGAACATTGGAAAGAAACAAGTGTGACGCATGTCCATCATGCAAAAGGATTCTAGAAGAATGAGTGGAAGAATCAAGAAAAGAGGGAGAGAGTTTCGGCCAAGGGCTTACATGCCCACTTGCATGTCCCATTCCCCTAAAAGTGACACTTGTCAAGCTTGAAAAGGGACTTTTGGAGTTCCAAGGAATATCTTGTTTGGGAAGAGAGAAAGGCATGTTCTAGAAGAAGCTTTTTGGAAGAGCAAGAGAGAGAGAGGGGGGGGGGGGGGGGGGGGGGCGACGACAACTACATGGGGAGACCCAAGGGACACCTTGGGTAGAAAAAAGTAACTTGAAGTGACCTAGGATTTTTGGCAAGCCACACACACACACACCCTTTTTGCCACGTGGCAACCATGCACACGAGTAGAGTTTCAAGAAATATCATTTTGGTGATTTTACTTTTGAGACACCCAGTGCATTGTATCTAGACAAGTGAAGAAGGGCAAAATTAGAAGGTGAGGCAAGAGAGGGTTTTGGTTTTTGAGAGCCACACGCCAACCCACACAAGGCAACTTGTAGGCTTCCCATGCAATCCTATCATGATGGAATGGGAAGAGTCTTTTTGCCAAGTGTCAAGCATGCAATGGCTCTTGGATTTTTCAACAAGGAGGGAAAGCTCTATATAAGAACATAGCCGAAAGTCATGGAGGCCTTTTTGCTCAAGTTCTCAACTTTCCTTCTAAGGATTTCGGCCACCAGTACTTTTCTTTCTAGTTCTCAAACTTTCTAACATTTTCTCACCAACCAAACACCACCATTCTCTTCACTATTTTGAAAATCACCAAGATTTCTCCTTCAACTTTTTAACTAGAGGAAGAGCACACAGAGGTAAGGATTATTTCACTTTTCTTGCTACCCAATACACGGCCAAAGAGAGAGAACACACACAATGTTTCGGTTTAAGGTTTCTTTCACATGAACACACACTTTCAATTTAGAAACTAGGGTTTTTCTTCAAGGAAAGAAGCAACCCAAAATGTTCTTCTTGTTTTAAGCACATGAAAATGAGGTCTAGGGTAAATGAAGGCCACAACCACCACTTGGAAGAAAGGCTAGGGTGTTATCCTTTGAGGGTTTCGAATTCTAGGGTTTTTCCATGAGAAAGCATTTTCAAAAAACTTTAGACACACGCTCACCCTTATTTCGAGATTAGGGTTTCTCAAGTCATCTTCTAATATGTCTTAATATGTTTTTCAGATTTTGCTATTTTATACGTTGGATTTTTGTAAATAAACTTCCAACTTACTCTTGACAACACTTGTATATATTTTGTGAACTCTTATTTGTTTATCATTGCTTGAATATTGTTTTCTTGTTATATATATGCTCAGTTTTGATAAAAGGATGAGATGCCATGTTTTCATGATGATTTGTTGAAGTATATTTCGAATATGCCATGTTGAGGTTTCGGTTTTGACATGTATATGTGCTATGCATGCTTGTTTTGATATATGAATGCGTAGAAGTATGAGTACATGTGCTGTGATAATGAAAATCCATGTTTGGAGGACTTGTATGAATCGGCCAAGGCTATATTAAGGGTATAGAAATCTTTTTTATGTTTTGGCAAGTATGATTAGACTATGCTTATGTGTAATCGTCATATGATTGCATTTTTTAATATTTTCAAGCCATATCGTGAGATGCATGTTGCTGATTAGGCTATATGTTTCAGTTTTTCGATGTTGCATGAGTATGATAAAGTGTAGCATCATGTGTTCATGTCTCGTGCATTTGAGTCTATTTTTCAAAAAGAAAGGTCAAAGCATGTTTTATCACGACCCTAAATACTAGGACGGAGAAATGCCCTAGTGGAACTCCTTGTCCACTCTGGAGTGTTCAAAGTCGAGTGGAGGCCTCTGGGTTGACAAAATATAGTCGACGAGCCTCGAATGGTTCCTTATGGAAAGGATATCAGATCAAGGTTACACCTAAACCTAGTGGGTGTCATATAATGAAGGCAAAATAAGCGAACTGCTGTAAAAGAATATGTTTATGTTATGATGTAGTCACCTCGATCAAGTGGATCATTAGTTGATGCGATAATTTATGGGGAACACATGGTGCTTAGGAGAGCCGTGAAGTATCCAACCATGTGAATTATGAAATGAATAAGGCATTTGAGCTCCGTGTCATAGATACGATATAATATGACATGATATGTTATGATATGATATGAAATGACACAAAAGAATGTGATATGATCACAATATGATATGTTATGAATTGATAAGAAATGACATGATATGTTATGACAAGAACAAGGACCCTAGCTCAAATGATATGAACATGTGTTAGGAGTTTAAAAGATGAAAAGATGTTTTATGAAAAAGTTTATGATGCATATGTCAAAGTTTTACGTCAAAGTACATGTCCATGCATTCATTTGTGGTTTTATTTTATATGCTTGTGATATCTGCTGTATGTTGATTGTTTACTTGCTGAGATTTCTTGAAATCTTACTGTGGTAATTTTCACTACCATTTTCCATCTAGAATGGTAGAAGTTGTTACAGGTTTAGAAAACCATGACGAAACGCAAGAGGATGGCACCCTCGACCATCAAGGAGGTACCCATGAACATTAAGAGCTCGATGGAGCCCTCTTTGTTGGATAGGGTAGAGAACACCGACCGGCTCATTACTGAGGCATTGCGGCTCATTACTGAGGCATTGCGGCTCATTAATGAGATGAAGAGGTTAAGGAATTGGGACAATGACCGATTTTTGGAGAAAAGAAAGAAGCCAGACTAAAGTTGTATTTTTGGAAAAAGGGGCCATGGAAAGAGTAGTAGAAAAAGAAATGACTTAAGGGTTTTTTGTGAAATCAGTTTTTTGATGGTCTCGTGTTTTGGGAAACTTTTGAAAACAATTATCTATTTTGGGAGTACTTTATTGAAATTTGAACTTTTGAGATGCCTACACTTCGATACCATGATATTACATTACCACCGGCCCTATGTATTTAAAAGAATTTTTTCGATCTGAATTACTGCATACTACTAGATTTATAGCTGCATTGCATCTTATTTGTCATGTACGAGGGGTATGTAGCCTTGAGTTACATGTCCTGACACTTCAGTCACTATCCAATCCTAAGCGGGGATTAGGGGCGTCACAGTTTCTTCATATCCGGTCTCTTGATCTGTAACAACTTCTACCATTCCGGGTTGGGAATGGTAGTGGAAACTACCACAGTGAGATTTGAAAAAATCTTATTAAGCAAACATACAACATACAATAGATAACATAAGAATATAAAGGCAAGCCATGAATTGAAGGAATGGACATGTACTTGACACAAAACTTAGTTCATGCAATTTGACTTTTTTTGAAGATGTGTAACATAGATCTTTTGACTTTTGAATAAAACATTTTTTCCATTTGCACATTTCTCTTTACAAATAACACATATTTAACTCATTGCCTTGTACACTTCTTGTAACATGTAATTTGGATACCTCATGGCTTCCTTATGCACCGTTGGTTCCCCGTTCTTTACCGCATCACCCAACGACCCACTTGACCGTTGTGATTACATCATAGTCCTTACTATACGGTAGTTCGCCATTTCGCCTTCACTGTATATAACACATGTGGCACACATTAGCTTTAGATGCTATCCTGGTTCGGTATTCTTCCCACAAGGATCCATTCAAGGCCCATTGACACTACTTCGTCGACCTAGGGCTACACTCCAATTTATGCACTCTAGAGTGGACAGAGGGGTTCCACTAGGACATTCTCCCGTCTTAGCATTTGGAGTTGTGATAAAACATGTACAAACTATTTTCTTTGAAAACAATACACAACCCAAATGAATGTGACATGAAAGTTGTGATACTTTTCTTTTAATGCATCATGTGGACATGTAAATGCCAAGAATCATTTAACCATGTGATACAATATTGAATATTAGAACATTCAAATACTCAATTTTCACAAACATAGGCAATAACATTCATTAGATGCCAAAGTAAAAGAGCAATATCTTAAACCCAAATACATATGCATGGCCGAATCATTTGAGACTTACACAAACATGTTATAACAAGCAACTCGAGCTAATTTTTCTAAGCATACCCGAAACATCATGTACAAGTAAACATAGCAAGAACATCATGCAAATCCAATTGCAAGGTATTGCATAGCAAGAGATTATAATCAATCAACTAGTTCATATGATAGCACATAAGAATGCAAAGTTCACACGATGTATACAAATATTATCCAAAGTAGGTTGAGAGTCCACTTATAAAAATTCAAAGCAGTGAAATATGATCAAGCAAGCTATAAACGTGTTTGTTCAAAATATTAGAAACAAGAAGACATAATCTAAATTCAACGTGGGTGGTCGTGCTAGGATTTCTTTTTACTCATGGTGATACTCCAAGCATTCGACCTAGAGGTACTTGGTTAAGGGAGGTTGTGTTTTTCCTTTTGACCTCGGCAAGGTCTTAGGCTTGTGTATGAGGGCATGGTGAGGTGCGTGTTGTGCAAGGTGGCCGAGATTCCTGAGAAATAAGGTTGGAATCTCTTCTCCTAGTTTGGGCTTCCCCTCTTAAGAAAACCCTACTTTTCCCTCAAGAAATTCTCCCAAAGAAAGGTTGAACACTTGGGCATGATGGTGGTGGTGTTCCTTGGATCTGAAGCCCTAGTGACCCCATCACCCTTTTGTGTGTGTGACTTGTGAGGGCTAGAGTGGTACCGTGCAATGTGTTCTTTGAGAATGTCGTTGTCACCTTGTTCCTTGCTTGTGACTAAGAAGAGAGAGTGAGGAATGGTGTTTGTTTGGAGATAAAATAGAGAGAAAGTGGATTTGGGCATGTGGGAGAACAAAAATGCAAAGCATGAACTAAAATGGCACCCAAAAAGCCTTTTAACCATCGACCCTTACCCTTTTATAGGCCCCTTCAGTTTCCTCTCACACTTCACCTTGGAAATATATGAAATTCATGCATGGGCGCCATGTGGCATATCCCTCATCATTTGGGCGAATCTCCCTCTTCAACTTCCCATATCTTTGTTTTTATTGGGAACTCAAAGGTTTCTTGACAAGTGGTGTGTTGAACTCCAAAAGCTAAAACCCTAATGCCTTTTTGAGTCCCTCCTCTATGTCCAGGTTCAATGAACCTTTAAGGCTTAAGGGTATTTTCACTAAACCCTAATCATCCTTGGGACAGTGGGCGAGTGCATGCTTGCCACTTGGCAATGTCGTGTGTGTATGTTGTTGCCACCTCTTTTTCTGTACAAAGATCTTTCATCTTCCCTAGGCACCCTTTCCTTTAATGTGCCTTCTTGAAACCCTAATGAGTAATAAGTGGCGTGAGAGGGTGAGTGTCGTGGCCGAGATTCCTAGGGACTAGGGTTTGCATCATCCTAGGTGTCTGATAAGTGTGATTTTTATTACTCTTTTATTTATGAAAAGTGTCATTTTTCCTTCAATATTATTCATTTTATTTTAGTTCTATATATTTTTCTTTATTTTCTTGGATTTGAAAGAATGAGAAGATTTAGTGCGAAAGGAGGGCATTTTGGTACAAAAGAAGAGACTATGGATCCAGACCGATGAGATCTGAAGAGAGTTGAAGAGATTCAGGCGAGGAGACTCAATGGCGACCAGAATTGGCGACAAGAGTTAGGTGACAAGCGAGATGTTTTACCTCCTAGGTGAGAAGAGTTGGTGACAAGGCTTCGGGAGGTTAAATTGGGCGACTGGGCTAAACGGCCAACTTAAAAGACCAACCTAAACCACATCGTGGGCAATAACTAGTAAAGGCGAGCAACTTTATTGCTCGATAAGCTGGCGAGAGGGTTCTATCATTTCGGTCGGGAGTCTTTCCTCTCGGTAGGCTACGAGACCAGTTATATTCAATGCACACGGCATCTACTCGATGGGACCCTTTCGAGTTCCGTAATCAATCTACTGACCATCAAATCCTCCCGAACTTCGTAAATCAAGCCGCTTATTACTGAATCTTCCATTTTAGATAATTCCGTTATTCTTGGGATAATTTCTTTTATGTTAACTTTTATCTTTAGAAACTATTTCCATATCTTTAGGCTAGATTGTAGCCGCATTTGTCTTGTTTTCGGATTTATTTTGACAACTATTTAATCTCGTCTTGTGGGATGAATAGAAAAGGATGAGAGTTTGAGTTTTAGATTTCAATAGTTCAGAGTTTATTATTTAAGTTTCTTTCAAGGAGGGAGATTTGGGGGACTAGAGGCCAGAGCCGCATGCTTTATCAATCGACTCCAACGAAGAACACTAGTTTTATTATTTTTCTTTTCCATTTTATTATGAACTAATTCTATTTTCTAGAGTTTTGATGTAGTCTAGCATTGAACACACAATTTATATTATAAGTTATTTTATTTTCAATATTTCCATGATTGAGTGTTTATTCCTTGTTTTGAATGCTTGTAATTTTCTAGTTAATTATTGTTTGATCTATTGAATTGCAATGAGAGCGAGAGGTAATTTGTAATTAAACCTCTAGGATTAAGCACCAATAGTTGAGCGAAAGTAGAGATACTTTACAGCGAATAGTGTGATTTTCAAGAAAAATCCAAAGATTTTAATGAGTTTCAAATTAGCTAAATTCACAGAGATATGAAGTTATTAGTTGAAGATATTTTTGGTATTGTTCAAGAGAAAATATTGAATAGTTAAGGAATTTTTATCATCAACTTGAGATAATTGAAATTCTATAACAAGGAAGAATAAATTGTATGAGATTTGCTATGTGAAATCAAACGCTCTAGATCTATTCTTATTATTTTTAAAATCTTAATTTTAATGTTATTGTCTTCAGTTTAATTAAGATAATCCATTCTTCAAATTTCAGTTTTCCAAATAGTAATTAGTTTAGTCAATTTCAATACTCAATAGAATAATTATTTCCGGTGGGTTCGATATTCGTTTTCTTTAAAACACTTTACTACTTGTTACGATTCTGTACACTTACAGATATTTTTATCACAAGAAGTTTTTGGCGTCATTGCCGGGGATAGTTATTTGTTATTGATATTGATACTGGCTAGATTTTTAATTTTGGATTTTATTTTATTGGTTTAAATTAGGTCTCAATTTGATTTTTTGTTTTCAGGAATTAGAAGTTCATGCCCCGATCTAAATTATTAAAGCATACACTTTTCGATCTCTAGATTGAAAGAATTTTACGTCGGATTAATAAAGAGAACAATAAAGAGGTCACCGCATCTAAATTTAATATGGCTAATCAGGAGCACAAGACGTTAAGAGACTATGTATGCCCTCTGTCAATGGGGCGACATTTAGTATAAAACGGCCAGCTATACAAGCCAATAACTTCGAGATCAAGCCAGTCATCATTCAAATAATGCAACAAACTGTCCAATTTGGGGGCTGTCACAAGAGGATCCTAATGTCTATATTACAAATTTCGTAAAAATTTGTGATACTTTTAAACACAATAGATTGACAGATGATACAATTCGATTGAGACTTTTTCCTTTCTCACTTAGGGAAAAAGCAAAAGCTTGGCTGAACTCTTTGCCACCTGGCATCGTCACCACTTGGGAGGAGTTGGCACAAAAATTCTTAGTAAAATATTTCCCTCTGGCCAAGACAGTGAAGTTAAGGAATGATATCACTACCTTTACCCAATTTGAGGGTGAATCATTATATGAGGTATGGGAGAGATACAAGGATTTATAGCGCAAGTGTCCACAACACGACCTCCTAGCTTGGCTTCAAGTACAGTCATTTTACAATAGTTTGGAACCCACAAATCAATCTATGGTTGATGCGGTTGCAAGATGAGCATTAATGAGTAAGACCCATGAAGTTGCATATGAACTTCTAGAAGAATTGGCATCCAACAACTATCAATGGTTTGCGGAGAGAGTAGTGCCAAGAAAGTCGGCTGGAGTTTTTGAACTTGATTCTATTACCATATTGGCGGCGTAGATGGCAAATCTATTACAACAACTAGATAAGATGAATGTTAATGCTATTCAAACTAATGTTGTTTATGATCATTGCGTAGGAAGTCATGCAAGTGTAGATTTCCAAGTGGAGAATCCTTTTGCCCAATTGAGTTATGAACAAGCCCATTACGTGTCCAATTTCTAACGTCAAAACAATCTTTATTCAAACACGTTCAATCCCGAATGGAGAAATCACCCTAACTTTTCATGGAGCAATAATCAAGGGCCGATTAGACCACCTCAACAGTTTCCACAACAAGAGAAGAAACCGACACTTGAGGATATGTTTATGCAGTACATGCAAAAGACTGATATGGTGATCCAAGACAACTCGAGTTCAATCCGCAATCTTGAGGCACCAATCAATCAGCTCTCAAACATCCTTACCGAGACGACGGTAGAGACTTTATCGAGCAACACTGTGACCAATCTGAAGGAACATGTCAAAACCATAATATTGAGAAGTGGGCAGACATATGACCAGCAACAAACATTAAATACCAAGTGAGATGTAGAAGTTGCCAAAAACATGGAATCCGAGATGAAGGAACCTGAGTCTGAAGTGAAAGAAGTAGAGCGGGATGCGACTAACCAGCAAGCTGAGAAGACTAAAGAGAATAAAGGGGTTGCAAAACCCAAGAAATCCAGGGAGTTTATTTCTGAAACTTATTCTCCTTCAATTTATGATCCACCAATTCATTTTTTGCAAAGATTAAGAAAAAATAAGATTGATAATCAATTCTCTAAATTTCTGAGTATATTTAAGTAACTGCATATTAATATTCCTCTCATTGAAGATTTAGAGCAAATCCCTAAATATGCAAAATTTTTGAAGGATTTATTATCAAACAAGCGGAAGTTGAAAGAGCATGAGACTGTAATGCTAACCGAGGATAGTAGTGCAATTTTACAAAAGAAGCTGCTGCCTAAGTTGAAAGATCTGGGCAGTTTCACGATCCCTTGTACTATAGGAAATTCATATTTTGATAAAATTTTATGTGACTTAGGGGTAAGTATTAATCTAATACATCTCTCTGTTTTTAGGAAACTAGGTCTTGGAGAAGCAAAGCCGACCACTATCTCTCCATAGTTGGCAGACAGATCTATTAAATACCCGAGAAGACTCATTGAGGACATACTGGTGAAAGTTGATAAGTTTATCTTCCCGGTCGACTTCATTGTACTTGATATGGAGGAGGACGAGGAGCTCCCTTTGATACTTGCTGACCTTTCCTTGCGACGGGGTGAACCTTAATTGATGTCCAGCAAGGGAAACTCATTTTGAGGGTCAGCGAGGAGCATGTCATTTTTTACGTACTGAAATTTATGGAATTCCCTTCTGAAGTACATTCTTGTTTTCAAATAAGTGACAGAGACGTGGTCATAACCGGCGAGACTTATGGAGCTGAATTTTCAAAGCTACCACTTGAGGTATGTCTTACTCACTCTACATCTATTGAATCCAAAGATGAAGAGGTTAGAGAGTGTGAGAGATATTTGGAAGCTACACGATCCCTTTCTCTTTCAATAAAACCAAAAGTGGAAGAGCTAAACTCATATCGGCCGACATCTCCAAGTAAGGAACCACCCAAGCTAGAACTCAAACCGTTTCCATCAAATTTAAGGTACGCTTTCTTAGCCAGGACTCTACTTTTCCAGTTATTATTAATAGTTCCTTTAGTGATGTAGAGGAAGAGAAGTTGCTGATAGTCTTGTGGGAACACAAGATGGCCTTGGGTTGGACCACTAGGACATCAAAGGAATTAGTCCTTCGATTTGCATGCACAAGATTTTAATAGAGGATAATTTTAAACCGATCGTCCAACCCCAGAGGAGATTGAGTCCATCGATGCAAGAAGTGGTGCATAAAGAGGTATTGAAGCTTTTAGATGCCGATATCATTTATCCAATCTGAAATAGTGCATGGGTAAGTCCAGTGTAAGTCTTTCCAAAGAAAGGAGGGATAACCGTGATAAAAATGACAACAATGAACTCATATTGATGAGAACGGTCACGGGATGGCGAGTATGCATAGACTATCGAAAACTAAATGGTGCAACTTGGAAAAATCATTTTCCCCTACCTTTTATTGATCAAATGCTAGAAAGATACTCGGTTTGAGTTTTTTGATGAATGCTTGCATGCTTTCAAAACATTAAAAAAGAAATTAATTTTAGCGCCTATCATTGTATCACCAGATTGAAGTTTACCTTTTGAATTAATGTGTGATGCTAGAGATTATGCTATAGGGGCTATTTTGGGGCAGAGAAAAGAAAAAAAATCTCATGTTATTTATTATGCAAGTTGGACCTTAACAGAAGCTCAACTTAATTATGCTACTACTGAAAAAGAATTGTTAGCAGTTGTGTTTGTCTTTGAAAAATTTTGTTCTTATTTGATAGGTTCAAAAGTGGTCGTCTACACCAATCACTCAACTCTTGAATACATCCTGTCGAAGAGGGATGCCAAACCAAGACTTTTAATATGGATTTTGCTATTACAAGAGTTCGATTTGGAAATAAAAGATAAGAAAGGTACCGAGAATGTAGTGGCTGACCACTTATCTCGTCTTGAGCTTAAAGAGGTGGATGGCCAGGAGAAACTTCCAATTAATGAAACCTTCCCGGACGAGCAATTAATGGCCATACAAGTCGTTCCATGGTATGCCGACATGGTAAATTATTTGGTGTCTAGAATTCTACCTGCCGAGATGACATATAAAAAAAAAAGAAGTTATTCTCCTACTTGAAATATTATTTTTGGGAGGAACCTTTTCTATACAGACATTGCACGGACCAGATAATCAGGAGATGTGTGCCCGAGGAGGAGATGTAGAGCATACTCAGACATTGCCACTCATTGGAAGCGGGCGGCCACTTTGGTGGAGCAAAAACAGCAGTGAAAGTTTTACAATGTGGCTTTTATTGGCCAACTATTTTTAAACACTCTTTTAATTTTGTTAATTTATGTGATCATTGTCAAAGGGTTGGCAACATTTCTAGGAAAAATGAGACGCCTTTAAACAATATTTTAGTGATTGAATTATTTGATATTAGAGGTATAGATTTCATGGGTCCTTTACCATCCTCATATTCTAATAAATTTATTTCAGTGGCCATAGATTATGTCTCCAAATGGATGGAAGTGGTTGCCTTGCCAACCAATGATGCGAGGGTCATAGTGAATTTCCTGCGAAAGAACATCTTCTCCCGATTCGGCACTCCAAGGGCCATAATCAGTGATGGCGACAAGCATTTTTGCAATCGCCAATTTGAAACGCTACTGACTAAGTATGGAGTTATCCATCACGTGGCGACACCATACCATGCTCATACAAGTGGCCAGGTCGAGGTGTCTAATCGGAAGTTGAAGCGCATACTGGAGAATACTGTGAGTGTCTTTTGGACAGACTGAGCGAGAAGGTTAGATGACATGCTATGGGCTTATCGGACAACATTCAAAACACCGATTGGGATGTCACCTTATTGGCTCGTTTATGGAAAAGCCTGCCATCTACCCGTGGAGCTAGAACACAGAGCCTATTGGGCGACGAGAACACTGAACTTTGATTTACAAGTGACTATTGAGAAGAGAATACTGTAGATCAACAAGATGGATGAGTTCCGCAATGATGCTTATGAGAGTGCACGGATTTACTAAGATAAAACTAAAAAATGGCACGATAAGCATATTCTGAGAAGGGAACTCGAAGTCAGGCAGAAAGTTCTATTATTTAACTCAAGATTTTGACTCTTCCCAGGAAAGTTGCTCTCTCGGTGGTCGGGATAGTTTGTGGTGACCCGTGTCTTTCCCTGTGGGGCGTTTGAAATTCATCATGAGACAAAAGGCACATTTAAAGAAAATGGACAGAGATTAAAACCCTATGTGGATGAAGACTTCAACTAGGAAACGTGTTCCATCGATCTCGCCAGTAATAAATGATGAGAGGACAATGTCTAGCTATAGACTTTAAATAAAGCGCTTTTGGGAGGCAACCCAAATTTTTATTTTGTTTGATTTCTTTTGCCTAATATTATTCTTTTGCTTTCATCTTGTAGGAATTAAGAGGCAAGGAGATCTCCAAGGAGTATACGGCTACACCTTCAAGGAAAATATTCAATTGGCAGAACTGGAAAAAATCAGGGGAGCATCTCTTACCTTCTCTCATTCTTTGCTTTAGTTTCTCTTCCTTTCTCCCATTGAAGACAATGTGATATTTAAGTTTGAGGGGAAGTGATATTATTTTAATCTTTTTTAAAAATAATAATAAATAATAATGATGATGATGATGATGATGATGATGATGATGATGAAATCAGTATGGTTTGATGAATAAAAAGCCTATGATAAGAATATGATTGAAATTGATTATAGTTTTTAGGAAAAATTCTCATTGCTTAATTCTACTTGTTAATTTTTTACTTTATCTTACTTAATTTGATATTTTCTATGTTCAATGAATGCTTCTTATAATCATTAATCGTTTTGTATACCTAGAGAAATTTTATGTGAATTTTGTGAATTTTTATGGTCTCAACTTACTCTAAAACTTATTTGACTACACTCGAGGTGAAATCCTAAAAAGAATATGTAACGTCCTGATCCTGAAGGTCCGAAGAGTTAACTCTTAATACTTAATATCAACTTCAATAACGCAACTATAAAATCCAGAAAACTCCATAAAATGTTAATCCTTTTAATCAACCCAAATATTTAAGTTCCTTCATAGGGACAACTAAGAAATTCTCAATAAAATAAATTAGAAAGACTCTCCAAAAACTCAAAAAAATACTATTAACTCATCAAATCAAAATAACCAAAAAATAAATCCGTTTACTAACTACGACTCTCAAATAAGCACTTGTACTCTTAAGCACTTATTCCACTATGATCATCACACCTTACTAAGACTTCCTACTCTTGTTCTCCAACTGAACCATCAAAATTATCTGAAAAATATTTGGAGAAAAGGAGTGAGTTATCAATAACTCAGTAAGTAAATGACATATACTAGTGTGTAAATATGAGCATTTACAGAGTTCAGAATGCAAAATAAAATACTTTCTTTCAGAATGCAGAATGCAGAGTTAGAATATGTTTTTAAAATATATCAGAGCGAAAGCCCTGAGTGTGCACATAGGAAAGACCACGCAAAAAACCACTTTGTTTCCAAAGTGAGTGCACCAGAAAACAAAAACGTTGGTACCAACCCGAATAGAGGCCACAGTTTTACACCCGTGGTAAGGTCAGAACGGAACGGAAGCAGAAACAGAATGTTATGCCAGAAGTTTTCAGAAATCACATCATATTATATCATAGTACAAAACACCTTCAAAACAGAACATAATCATATCTCAAAAAAAATATAATTTATGCACAAAATTACGTATTCGCTCTCTTTTGCACAGTTTAGAAACAGAATGTCAAAAATAAGCTCATGTCTACACCAGTCATGACAAAAACTACTTTCTTCTTAAACGGAATCTCATGGGTAATGTAGAACAAATAACTGAGGCAGTTCAAATTTATTTTCATAACCAAATATGTATATTTTCCAAAAATCAACTTCAGCTCATTTTATTTTAATGCAAAGTCTAGCATATGAACCCAGCTTACCTGGACTTCTTAGCTTTTCAGGAATTTCCTCAAAATGCCGAACAATTATTAATTGTCATCTATAACATAACAACGTAATTATCATAAATTTCCAATCGAACACAATTTCAATATTTAAGCCTAAGATGCTAAAATAAACTATTTTAATTCTTCAGAAACCTAACTTCACGTAACCCTAAAATATCATCACATTTTCTAAATTCATCAATGTCCCAATAATAAGTCTGAACAGAACACAAAATCTAACTTATTTACTAATGAGATCAACTTATAAAATTTAATTCTAGCTAATATATTTATCGCAAAATATTTTAAAATTAAATAGCTAAATCTATAATAAGCTAGATCATAATAATAAACACAACAATATTGTTTACTCTTTTAAAGAAAACCTTGCTTAATACCAATTTAATTTACTTTAAAAGTGATTTTGATGAGATTTAAGATCGTTGATTTCTATGAGTTCCAGGATATGATTTCAAAAACCCTAAAGCTGAGGAGTAAAGAGGCATACGTGCATGGGAGTGCAATCGTGCGTGACGGTGAAAAAAAATAAATACAAAAAAAATTGAGCTTGACTGGGTCTGAGTGTTACAAAATATTACTAGGGAAATGATTAAGGTATTTTTTGGATCAATTAAGCCTTTCAAGCTTACTTGTTTATTATCGTTATCCCTAGCCACCCTTTTGAGCTTTATTGAATTATATTTTGGCCTTATATTTTTCTTTCTTGTAAACCTCATATTCCCTACCCTATTTGAGTTTAAACACTGATTTCCTTACCTTTCAAGAGAACTAAGTAGACACAAAGTCACAGACTCACAAGAGCATGAAAGGCAAGAGAGGTAGAAGGTCTACAAGTAAAGTTAATTATAGCCATATTATCAAAATTATAAGTTTGTGGGTGTGAAAAGTAAACTCGTCTACTATGTGGCCAACAAGAATAGGCCGACGAGAGTCATCCACAAAGGAAGTTGAAAAGGTATGGAATACTTCCATAAAGAAGAAAAGAAAAGAAAAGAAAAGAAAGGGTCCAACCTGCCGAATAGAGGGGTAAAGAGAGAGATAATTGAAAGAACAATAAAGAGAGGTATGTTGAGAGATTTACAATGATTGAGAAGAGATGTTAGAAGTGAGAATGCTCTATTTGTTTGTTGGTGTTCAAAATTAAGTTATGTTGCTTTGTTTGAATCCTACATTTTCTTTATTGCCCTTTCTCTAACCTTACATTACAAGCTTAATAAAGACCTATTGATCCCTGGTGATAGTTTCTATTCTACATTAGTGAAGAGTGATTTGAAAAGCGAGCCTGTGGAGTTCATGAAGTGAGAATGATGGGTATGCATGAATGTGAGGATGGATAATGCAGTGGAATTGAGTTTTGAATTAACTTTTAGACTTGATTGATCTTGAATGATTTCTTTAAATTATACATTTTAGACAATTTTGTATGCAATAAATTTTATGAATCAAACCAATGCTTATTTTAATTGTCTTTCTTTTCTTCTTTGCTTGAGGGCGAGCAAAACTTAAGTTTGGGGGTACTTGATAAGTGTGATTTTTATGTGAATTTTATTACTCTTTTATTTATGAAAAGTGTCATTTTTCCTTCAATACTATTGATTTTATTTTATTTCTTTATATTATTTTTATTTTCTTGGATTTGAAGGAATGAGAAGATTTAACGAAATGAGGGCATTTTGGTACAAAAGAAGAAACTACGGATCTAGATTGACAAGAGGCGACGAGATCTGAAGAGAGCCGAGGAGATTTAGGCAAGGAGACCCAATGGTGACCAGAATTGGCGACAAGAGTTCGGTGATAAGCGAGATATTTTATCCCTTGGGTGAGAAGACTTGGCGATAAGGCTCCGGGCGGTTAGACTGGGCGACCAGTCTAAATGACTAACTTTAAAGACCAACCTAAACAACATTGTGGGCAACAACTAGTAAAAGGGAGTAGCTTTTCCGCTTTGTAAGTTGGTGAGAGGGTTCTATCATCCCAATTGAGAGTCTTTATTCTCGGTAGGCGATGAGACTAGTTATATTCAGTGGACACGGCATCTATCCGGTGGGACCCTTCCGAGTTCCACAATCAATCTGTTGACCACCAAATCCTCTCGAACTCTGTAAATCAAGCCACTTATTATTGAATCTTCCATTTTAGATAATTTCGTTATTTTTGGGATAATTTCTTTTATGTTAACTTTTATCTTTAGAAACTATTTTTCAGATCTTTAGGCTAGATTGTAGCCGCATTTATCATGTTTCCAATCTATTTAATCTCGTCTTATGGGATGAATAGAAGAGGAGGAGAGTCTGAGGTTTAGATTTCAATAGTTCAGAGTTTATTATTTAAGTTTTTTTAAGGAGGCAGATCTTGGGGAGTAAAGGCGAGAGACGTATGCTTCATCAATCGACTCCAACGAAGAACACTAGTTTTATTGTTTTTCTTTTTAATTTCATTATGAACTAATTCTATTTTCTAGACTTTTGATGTAGTCTAGAATTGAACACATAATTTATATTCTAAGTTATTTTATTTTCAATACTTCCATGATTGAGTGTTTATTCCTTGTTCTTAATGCTTGCAATTTTCTAGCTAATTATTGTTCGATCTATTGAATCGCAATGAGACTGAGAGGTGATTTGTAATTAAAGCTCTAGAATTAAGTACCATTAGTTGAGCGAAAGTAGAGATACTTTACAGCGATTAGTGTATTTTCAAGAAAAATCCAGAAAACTTAATGAGTCTCCAATTAGTTAAATCCACATAGAGATATGGAGTTATTAGTTAGAGATATTTTTGATATTGGTCAAGAGAAAATATTGAATAGTTAAGGGATTTTAATCATCAATTTGGGATAATTGGAATTCTATAACAAGGAAGAATAAATTTCGTGAGATTTGCTAAGTGAAATCAAACGCTCTAGATCTATTCTTATTATTTTTAAAATCTTAATTTTAATGGTATTGTCTTCAGTTTAATTTAGATAATCCATTCTTTAAGTTTTGGTTTTTCAAATAGTAATTAATTTAGTCAGTTTCAATACTCAATAGCATAATTATTTCCTGTGGGTTTGATATTCGTTTTCTTTAAAACACTTTACTACTTGTTACGATTTTGAACACTTGCAGATATTTTTAGCACAACAGTTTCCCTTCCCATTCCAATCTTCGCATCCTCTAGAAAAGAACCCCATCCAATGCATGCGTGACACTTGGTGAAAAGTGGGTTGGTCTCTCTTAGATAGGTGTGAACCCCCTTTTGGCTGAAATCCTAAGGCTTCTTGGAGACATGTGCTTAAGTCTCTTGAGATCCCCTTTGCACCACTTCCCTATGCATTCATCTAGGGACTCTCATAGTCTTGACAAGTGGCAAGAAATGTGGGTGATTGTTGAGTGGGTGCATTGGTCGAGAGTCTAGGGGGATGGATCTTATCTTTCCCTAGGCATCTCATGATTTCTTCCTTCTAGAAAACTTCTTCATGTGTGAAAAATGTAGAAAACAGGTGGCCTTTGTCATGATAGGCGTGCTAGGGCTTTTGGGTTATCGAAACCCTAAAGTCTCTGACCCCTATTTCCCTTAATCAAGTCTAGGTTCATTGTGCCTTATATGTGACATGTTGCCAAACCTTTGGAGTGTTGGGCATGTGCCCCTTGTTCCCCTAGGGTTTTAGGCTTTAGCACAACACGGCTGTCCAAAATCCAATGGCCTATTGGGCCTTTCTTATGGGCTTAGATGCTCAATGCAACAAGACAAATAAATAATTAACTGAAGCCCAAGGTTTCTAAGTGCTCTATACCTCTTGCTTGACCCAAAATTAAATATAACACGGTGATGACTATACGTTAAGGAGATAGTTAGGCTTCACAATGTGCCTAAGATCATATTGTTAGATCAAGACCCGAGATT
Source organism: Juglans microcarpa x Juglans regia (assembly GCF_004785595.1). Lineage (NCBI taxonomy): Eukaryota > Viridiplantae > Streptophyta > Magnoliopsida > Fagales > Juglandaceae > Juglans > Juglans microcarpa x Juglans regia. The sequence continues at coordinate 28,501,318 of NC_054596.1, read as the reverse complement.
TACTTCCCATTTCGGGAAGAGTCTGCAAACGGCGACAGTTACCAAGTTAAGGTTTAGTACTGCATACCATTCATAGACTGATGGATAGTCGGAATGGAATGTCCAGACATTGGAAGATATGCTGAGGGCGCATGTGCTAGATTTCAAGGGTTCTTGGGAGAACCATGTCCCACTTATTGAGTCTTTCTACAATAACAGCTACTCGGGGATTATCGAAATGACCCTGTATGAGGCCTTATACGGAAGAAAGTGTATGTTGCGTCTATGTTGGGATGGTTGGGGAAAGTAAGCTCGTCTGGCTAGAACTAATGTATGAAATGAAAGAGCAAGTAAGGGTCATGCAAACGATAATGACGATGGCACAAAGTAGGCAGAAGAGCTATGCCAATACAAGAAGAAGGGATTTAACCTTCGAAGAAGGTGAATGGGTATACCTCATGGTATTGCCAATGAAGCTGAGCCCAAGTTATGTTAGGCTATATCAAGTATTGGTAAAGGTAGGCCCAGTAGTATATAGAGTGGCCTTACCAAGACATTAGTAAAACCTATAAGATCATATTAAGACATGTCATGGCTAAAATTTCATCCCAAAACAATTTATTCAATCAAAACTCCAAATCTGAACCGATATGCAACACCTTGAGTAAGACCATTTATAAATCAATCAAAGTCTCATTCTCATGCCATAAACTGATGCCTAACATGTTAATCTAACACTCAACAAGAGATAAGGTAAGATCACTTACAAAAGTTGTGGCCCTTGGTCACCCAAAACTCAACTCACTTCAAGATCCTTACTCAAGCTACTCGGTTTCAACCCTTCCTCACACTTTGAACATTTTGCTCTCAAGAACACCAAAGGTAAGCTAGAGAGAGTAGCGTGGAGAAGTGAGGAGTGAAGGGAGGTATTTATAGAACTCCATGGAGGGGTGAGGGCATGGCAATGACTTGAAGAGAGAGGGAGTTGATTGGTGGAGGTGGGAGGTGGAGTGTTGAGTGCAAGATGCCATTGTGCCATCACTTGGTTCAGTTGAATAATACCCTAAGGCACTTGATTAAATCTTGAAAAAGAGTTAGAAGAAGGCCATAGGTGCATGGGATGGCTTGCTTCAGAAAAATAAAACAAAACTTACCCATAAACAAGCCATGGCCAACGGTATGCGGTTCCAAGTTTTGTCCAGATTTTTGCATCCTTTTGTCCCATCTCCTTGGTCTGAATTGAGGTCATTATGACCATCATTTGAAGACTTTGTAAGGTGAGGGATAGAGGGATGAGTGGCTGCCAAGTGATCATGATTGAATTGAAAAAATAAAGAGATGAAAAGGGAGGTGGTTTAGCCGAGTGATTCAAAGGTGTGCCTCTCTTTGAGCCAATCGGTTGGGCAACCTTAGGGAGGTAAGTGGACAAGCAAGGACTTACATGGGAAAAAATGACAATGGTGGTGGTGTGGGGAAGTAAGGAAAGTAGGTGCAGAAATTCTATGAAGAATCAAGGTGTAGCCGATTTGAATTCATCTTCACTTCCTATGTGAATAGTTAGGTTTTTGGCTTGATCTTTGGGACTTTTTTTTGGCTCCTTTTTTGTAACACCCCAAACCCCTGCTTTGGATGTAACTGAGACTTGGAGTGTTGTGACATGCAACATAAGGTTTCATGCCCCCGTTCATGACACTTAATATGCGTATCGTCGTATGCAAATAGTAGTATGCAATAATAGCAGTGGAAAATAGGGGGACTTATAAACATTTATGCCAAAATGAACTAAACATTCCAATAATATTAGTAACCATAAGTTCAAACTTAAAGATAGCATTTCCTTAATACAAAATACTTAATCCAAGCTACATAGTTATATCAACTCTTTCATACACTTTGAAGTATAAAGAGTCAATGCTTATGAGCATCAAAATTATATCTAGTATTCGCTCAAGGCCCAGCTCCTCTTCAACCATCTATATCTAGTGGTCCATCTTGTTTGTCCTCGACCGGTCTTGACACAACTTCTATCATTCTAGAAGGAACGATAGTGGGTCCACAAGGGTGAGATTTACTTGAAATCACAATAAGTGAAACAACCAACTTACACAGAGATAAGATATGCATGATTAATGATAAATATGTGATGCATGCAATAATAGGCAAAAACAAAAATTTGTATTTGTCTCCCATCTAGGTTCCTCAACATTTCTCAGAAAAAATCTAATGCACATTTCTTTTAGAGAACATTTTTCACTTTCTCGTTTAAAAAACATGACATTTCGAAAGAGAACATTTCATATCTCATTGCGTTAAAAAACATAACATTTCATCGTTATTAAAGCCTTCATTAACATACGTAAGGTAGCAACATTGTTCCCCATATGCACCGTGAGTACCTGCCAGTGACTGTAGCATAACTCATGTTGACACTATGTTTTTGTCTACAAACATCATTCTCAATGCATTCGTAACATAACATAACATAATATCATCAGAACATCATTAGAACATCATAATATATACACCCACCAACTTTAGGTGTTATAACATTTGCCTTCGCTCCGGCATACTTTAAAATGAACCCATTCATAGCATGTTGACTATTCGTCATCAACCCATGATTTACCACTTCATTTTTATCCACTCTAGAGTGGACAAAGGAGTTCCACTTGAATAATCCCCCATCCTAGCCTTTGGGGTCATGACAACAATTATTTTCATGCAATGCTTGAAAAAGATGTATTTCATGACTTGTGCATGTGTAGTAAGCTTCATGAAAAATGACATTTATATGCAGTATGCTAAAATTGTATGCGGATTTTCTCCCCACTAAGCCGAGGAGGCCCATCTATGCAAAGGAAGCAAGATCAAAAGCTCGGCCCAAAGTAGAGAGCTCCTAACCAAGCCCATGGGAGAGCTCCTCTGAACATGACCTGTAAGAGGGATGGTGTTGCAGGGGATGAGACTCGTCGATCTTAAGACCCCTTAAGTAGTGTCCAGTCCTCAAGTGCCCAGCCACACAGCAGGTGTGATATACGAAGAGCCATTGATCTATTGATAGAGAAGGCATGAATGGACCAGAGCGGAGAGAGACTGAGATAAGGAGGTTGGATTACCACGCCGCATTAATGGCTCCGCCACCCGGACAACACGCCACATCAACGACGCCGTCGCACAGCTACACCGCATTTAAAGACTTTGACACAAGTTGGTACGGAGGGCATGGACTTCATGGGAGTTGGCACTCTCTGCTCCTTAGACCTGAAGTATAATAGCAAATCCCAAGTACGAGAATATCTATCTGATCCCTAAACTCTCTTACTTATTCACTACCCACCAAGAACATTTACTAACTTTGGCATTGGAGGTTACCCAACCCCTAGGCTACCATCTCAAAACCACAGTCTTTTCTACCTTTTGCAAGCCCGTTTTCAAAGAACTAAGTTGTCGGAGCTTGACCCAAAGGTGTGCGAAACACAACGTTAACAAAAATGGTGAGAATTTCACATGTCATGTAAGCAAATAATCAAATGTTGAATGATGTATCATATGATGTTTGATGCTCAAAATAATATTTATAATATAAATGTGATGTTTATCCAAGAATCATAAATAAATTATCTACAAATAAGTTAGCTAACTTACAAACTTGTCGTGTGCTTAGAAAATTGGTACGACTGTAATAAAAGTTGTTCTAAGTTAGGAATTGCGTAAGGAAGGAAGATGTTCATAATCAAAAGGGTTTAAGAACAAGTATTTCCAAAACTGCTCTTGTACTTGTAACATTTCACTAAGGTCCTAAATTTTCACTATTTGCAATTGGGCCCTAAAATTTATCAAACTTCACAAATCCTATCTTTTCTATATTCTGCATCCATATATGACTCTGCGAGGCTTGATCAGAGTCGACAAATGGGGTCTTCCTTCAATTCGGAGCAAGAGGTATGGTGCTGGGTTTTAAAGTGGAGGTGGATTGTGGGATTTGAACAACATATAGTAAGTCATTTCGGCACAAGAGACACGTTGCATGATTTTATTGTTAAGGTGTAGTTTTTATTCTTGTTACAACTTGTTTTGGTTTATTAGTGGATTGTATAGGAATTCTTTACTTTTCATTTGTTTGTGATACTTGGGCTAGGTTTTGTTAGGATTATATGTAAACCCCAAATATCCTGTTTGTTACCACGGTATTCCTCCACCATATTTGAGGCAATCAATAAAATTGAGGTACCATCCTCTTATATATATATATATATATATATATATATAAAACCTTAGAATTTTAATAATCAAAGTGCAACTATGCTAATCATACTCAACCCATGGCATCCATTTCATTAAGGCCTAGATGTAATTTCAACCATTCAACCTATATGGATGCAAGTGTACTCTAATTCATCAAGTGCCAATAGTTATTATAACCTTAGGGATAATTAAAACTTAGGCATCAAGTCATAGAAGTTAACAGTAGCGCCGTCTTTGGGATCGTAATGGATCTTGCGTGTCCTTCTAATGCCTGCCACAACCCGCTCCAAACAACTCAAAAGAGATACGAGAGACACTATGGAAGTAAGGATGAAAACCATAGAGGAGTGGGTAACAAAACTAACCAGTGAAGTATAGACACTCCACAGTATAGACACTCCACACGGAGAATGATGAGCTTAGAAAATCCCAACAGGAGCAAGACGGCGAGGCGGGATCCAGCGACACTGAGCCCGTAGGATCTCGAAACATGCAAGCGGGACTTAATAAGGAAGAGGAGCAGAAGAACATGCAGGACAAGCTTCGCAGCCTCAAAGGAAAATATGAGGAGATAGCGAGGAAAGTAGGCACATCGTCAACGGTGGACCAATTGCTCACAAGCACGGGTCTACCCTATACTAAAGAAATAATGGTGGTGCCTTTCTCGCCAAAGTTTAGAGTCTCCACTATGGAGATGTATGATGGAGGAAGGGACCCCCTTGTGCACCTGGAAACTTTCAGGGCTCACATGATGTTGCATGGCTTCCCTGGGGAAGTAGCTTGTAGGGCATTTCCATTGACCCTGAAAGGGTCAGGATGTGCATGGTTCGGGTCACTAGCACCTGGATCAGTGAATAGCTTTAGTGAACTGGTCAGACTATTCCTAACCTAGTTCATGTCCAGTCGAAGGAGACGGTGTCCGGCGTGTACCTCCTCACCATCAAACATACAAAGGATGAAAGCCTGATGTCCTACCTAGCCTTGTTCAACAAAGAGCGCATGACCACCGACAACCAAGATGAGAAGATAACCTTGACAGCGCTTCTGTGAGGGGTCTGGCCATGATCCCAGTTTATGCGGTGCAAGCCAGAAGGACTCCCACGACGTGGCGAGAGTTCATGGACCAGGTCGACAATTTCATCACTGCAGAAGACACTCTCCAGGTGTTGACGGAGCCGCAAAGGAAGGAAGTGGAGTGCGTAGAGAAGAAGGTGAAGGTCCCAACCAAGGCCAAGCCTTATGAAAAAGGGAGAAGGGCTCCCAAGAGAAGCGAAGAGAGGAAGTCCTGGCAAAAGGACCCGGACTACGGTACGACCGGCCCATGTTCGCCATTCCAAAGGAGCACCATTGGGGGACAGTGAGTTGCTACTGCACGTATCATCGGTCCAGCTCACACAATATCGAAGATTGCTTCTCCCAGCAAGGGAGGAGGGAATATGCAGAACAGGAAAAGTGACACCACTCCCCAGCCTAGAGGTAGGAGCAAGAGAGGGGAAGATCGAGAGAAAGGAGTTGGGACCGAGGTGACCAGAATAGGTAGGCAAATAGCCCCAAGCGACAGAGCCACCGCTAGGTCACCTCCATTCACCGCCAAGGCAAGAGCACCCTCTTGGGGAAATTCGAACCATAGTTGGAGGAATCGCGGGTGGGGTATCATGCCAAACACGCCTAATACCACGAGGTGTACTTGGTTGAGTATAATCCCGCCAAACAACGGAGGGGTGACCCTACCCCGACAATCTCATTCAAGGAGGCCAATGAAGAGGGGTCCTGTACCCCCATGATGACGCGCTAGTAGTCACGATGCTTGTTACCAACTTCACCACCCGCAGAATCCTCATCAATAACGAGAGCTCCGTGGACATCCTGTTCTGGGGAGCCTTTGCCAGAATGGGTATTGAGGCCGCTCAGCTGCAACCCGCCCCTATGCCCTTGAAAGGTTTCTCTGGAACTGTTGTCCAGCCTATGGGAATTATCACTCTCTCCATCCTTGTGGGGAGTAGCCCCTAGACAGCCCCTGTTATGGTCGATTTCCTAGTAGTGAAGACTCCATCGTCGTACAATGCCATCGTCGAGAGGCCCACCCTCAACAGTTTAAGGGCCGTCACATTGACCTACCACCTCAAAATGAAGTTTCCAACTCCCAAGGTTTGGGCCAAGTCCAAGGAGAGCTGGTCTTAGCAAGAGAATATTACATCCAAGAGCTAAAATAGAAGGATGGAGGGTCGTCCTTCGACGACATTAATGGAACAGAGTAGGGTGGGCACCACCAAAGAAGTCACGATAGGCCTTAATCTACAACTTGCCCTACCAGTCTCGAGGGGGGAAGGGGCGATGAAGGCTTTGGAAGGAAGGATGGATGATGACCTTGCTTGCCCGGGATTCCATTTTCCTTAATATTGTAACACCTCTTCGTCTAGCTTGTATTTTCTTTTTATTTAATGAAAATACAACTTTTCAGGACAATACAAAACATCTACGCCACACTTTCATATTACCAGTAAAGCGCCAGCAAAAAAAAGTGGTGCGCAATTAACGAAATCTACTGCACCAAGGTCATCAACAGATTACCTCCCCGCAGAGTGCCTTAGCCCTCTCGTGGCAGGCCTAAGGGTTGCCTTAGCCCTCTCGTGACAGAGTGCAGGTCAGCCTTCAGTGGCCCGAACATGAAAGCTTACCTTCCTTGCGAACATCAACAGGCGGGTGCGGGTCCAGTCACAAGCTGCTCGAAATTACGTCCCCTTAAGACACTATAAGGAAAGGTTGACCCAAAGGTGGCCTTATCCCTCCCATAGAGGAGAGCATGATCGGCCTTTCAACTCTACAAATAAATTACCCTGACCTCCCCTACAACTAAGAGTGGTATCAACACCAGCCTGACCCAACACTTACCTTTCCTGCGATATCAACAAGCGGGAGCGGGTCTAGTTTCAAACTGCCCGAGCAACATACCTCTTGCGGGACGAAAGGAGGGAATTAGGCCGAAGGCTATTCCACCCCTCCCACGATGGAGAGAGGGTTATGCTCCCCTGGCAACCTGAACAACTTACCCTAGCGCCTATCACAGTGAAGAGCGGTCAACTATATCGCTGTCGAAACTTACCTCCCCGTGGGATACCACAATGAAAAGTAAGCCTTAAGATTGCCTTATCCCTTTCGCGATGGATTGCGGGTTAGTCCTCATCTATTAGAAATTAGAAACTATACCTTCCTTGTAAGTGTCAATAGACGGAAGCAGGTAAAGTAACAAACTGTCTAAATAACTTACCTCCCAACGGAATACAATGGGGAAAGGTAGGCACCAACCTTACCCAAAATGTTACTGATAAGTGTGATTTTTATTACTCTTTTGTTTATGAAAAGTGTCAGTTTTCCTTCAATTCTATTGATTTTATTTTATTTCTATATATATATAATTTTTTATTTTCTTGGATTTGAAGGAATGAGAAGATTAAGTGCGAAAGGAGAGCATTTTGATACAAAAGAAAAGACTACAGATTCAGACCGACGAGAGGTAACGAGATCTGAAGAAAGCCGAGGAGACTCAATGGCGACTAGAATTGGCGACAAGAGTTAGGCGATGAGCGAATGTTTCACCTCTTGGGCGAGAAGACTTGACGACAAGACTCCGAGCAGTTAGACTGGACGACTAGTTTAAACGACTAACTTAAAATACCAACCTAAACGACATCGTGGGCAACAACTAGCAAAGGCGAGCAGTTTTACTGCTCGGTAGGTTGGCGAGATGAGTCTTTCATCTCGGTCAGGAACCTTACATCTTGGTCATTGGGCGAGGAAACCAGTTATATTCAGGGCACACGGCATCTACCCTATAGGACCTTTCCGAGTTCTGCAATCAATCTGCTGACCACCAAATCCTCCTGAACTCCGTAAATCAAGCCACTTATTACTGAATCTTCCATTTTAGATAATCCCGTTATTCTCAGGATAATTTCTTTTATGTTAACATTTATCTTTAGAAACTATTTTCCAGATCTTTAGATTAGACTATTGCCGCATTTATCTCGTTTTTAGATTTGAGTTTTGACATCTATTTAATCCCGTCTTGTGGGATGAATAGGGGAGGAGAGTCTGAGCTTTAGATTTCAATAGTCTAGAGTTTATTATTTAAGTTTCTTTCATGGAGGCGGATCTGAAGCGCAGAGGCGAGAGCCACTTGCTTCATCAACCGACTCCAACGAAAAACACTAGTTTTATTGTTTTTCTTTTCAACTTCATTACGAACAAATTTTATTTTCTATAGCTTTGATGTAGTCTATCATTGAACACACAATTTATATTCTAAGTTATTGTATTATTTTTATTATTTTCTTGATTGAGTGTTTATTCATTGTTCTTAATGCTTGTAATTTTCTCGCTAATTATTGTTTGATCTATTGAATCGCAATGAGACCAAGAGTTGATTTGTGGTTAAAGCTTTAGGATTAAGCACCATTAGTTAATGAGTCTCCAATTAGTTAAATTCACATATAGATATGGAGTTATTAGTTAAAGATATTTTTGGTATTGTTCGAGAGAAAATATTGAATAGTTAAGGGATTTTTATCATCAACTTGGGATAACTGAAATTCTATAACAAGGAAGAATAAATTATGTGGAATTTGCTAGTTGAAATCAAACGCTCTAGATCTATTCCTATTATCTTTAAAATCTTAATTTTAATGCTATTTTCTTCAGTTTAATTTAGATAATCTATTATTCAAATTTTGGTTTTCCAAATAGTAATTAATTTAGTCAATTTCAATACTTAATAGCATAATTATTCCCTATGGGTTTGACATTCGTTTTCTTTAAAAATATTTTACTACTTGTTATGATTCTATGCACTTGCAAATATTTTCAGCACAACAGTTACCTACCCCTGTGATGTTAACGAGCGGGAGTGGGTCCAGTAACAGATTGCCCGAACAACTTACCTCCCTATGGGACCCAATAGGGAAAGGCCGGCCTAAAGGAGACTTTATCCCTCCCGCATAGGAGAGTGGGTCCTGCTTTTAGGCGGCCCGAAGAATTTACCCCAGCTCCTATCACAATGGAAGAGCGGACTACCCCAGTTGCTGCCTGAAGAAGTTACCTCATTGGGGAACCAAAAGGGGCGGGCTAATTTGAGGTAGCCTGAACTCTCCCTGATGGAGTGTGGGTTGTAGTCCCACGACTGCCCGAAGTAAGAAGGATCTTCAAAAGGGAAGAAAGGTCCCACAGAAGGCCGCACATGTGCCAACAAGCAAGAAGTAGGTCGAGGTTGTAAACTAGCCAAATACCGAGACAAAAGATACAAGTAGGGACAACAACAACACGCAGGGAGGACTATAAGTGCGGAACAATACAGACAGAAGAACCCAAAAGAAAGAGATACAACGAGAAAATTTCAGAAATCATATAGCCAGGTAGAATCAAGGAAAAATAATTTTATTGAATACTGAGAGCCACAAGGACTAAATTACATCATAAAGTCGCAGAGCTACAAGGAATAAATTACATCATAAAGCCGTAGAACTACAGGGAACAAGTCGCAACAAGTTCCAATGTACAACCGTAGACCTAGACCGTAAAATGGCTAGGGATAATCTAAAAGGACCAGAAGACCACACTATCTCGGACCCGTCTGAAATAGGGTAGGCTGAAAAGCTCCGATGACGACGAAGATACCACCAAGAATCAGAACATCTCGGTGTTGATTCCTACGTTGAGAACCACTTACCAGACAAAAGCCATTCACCACTACAACCAAGCCTGATCAAATTATGCTTCTGTACGAGCAGCAAGCTAAATCTCCAGGGATGTAATGAGGCAACTAATTGAGTTGCACAAGTGATGACCATCACCCAGGAGACTCCTGAAACCACCCGACAGCTATGGAGAATGGCTTTGAAGTTGAGCCTTGTAAGCAAAAGGACGAGAACGAGTGAGGCACAATAAGTAAAAGGGCAAGAACGAAAACTATGGGTCTAGGACCCCAACAACGGAGGATTGGTGGTTCGACCCTGTGAAATCATCCAGGATGGAACCGCCACGGCCAGCAGCGGCCTGAGCACCGCCAGAGGACCCGTCACCCACTAGGGTGTGAAGATTTCTTCGGAGCCATGAAAGATAGAAGAAAATGCAAAGAAACTTTGGAAGGAAAGTGAAGAAAGACAAAGGAACTGAGAACTCAAGCAACAGAGTAAGAGTCACAAAATGAAGGAGAAAAGCTAGAGTGAGTATAATGGGTTTCCCAATGTGGAGAAGGGTCCTTATATAGTTGGGGTTGATGTTTGACCTCCCGAGGTGCCATAACTGCACGTTTCACCACGTGTCCCCCTAGAGAACCAGAATCCCTCAATTATTGCAGCCGTTATAGAGTATATCTGCTGATACGATGTGCAGAGTTAATGGTTGTACAACGTGAAGTCATGACGTAGAAATCGAAAGGGCACCATTCAATGCAAAAGTGTAACTGACACTACAATTTCCACGTGGGTGTAAAAAAGGTCACTTGGCACACAGTAAAGAGGGCTAGAAGATCTTGTAAAGCGAACGGTTAAAGAATGAAGAGAGAATTCTCCTCAGACTCCTCCGAGAGGAATTGGTAGGGTTATTGTAAGGGATTTTCCCCACTACTTAATGCCCACTGGGCCTTGACCCAATACCTGGCCCGAGGGTCCCCAAGTCTGCGTAGGGGACGGAACATCTGTCAGGAAGGGGTGTCGAATAGTCAACAGGACCGATCCGCCTGACAGTCTGTAGCCGCTTTTAGAACCCAGAGACTTGCATAGAGCGCAGTGGGAAACATGGAGAAAGGAAGCCGATATTAAAGATACGAACAAAAGACTAAGCAACTAGCGGGGTCGGAAGGGTTAAAAAGTATGCCAGTGGAGTGGGCCGAGAATCTTTGAACCCAACCACGGGCCGTGGTTGCCTAAATAACATAATATAATGAAGAACCAAGGGTGTTGATTGGTGGTTTGGTTGGCATTGACATGCCTCTAGTTCATAAGAAATGTCTTTGGTCCATGCCTATCGTTCAAGAGTTATCTAAGAGTGAAGCAAAACAAGTGCATAAAACAAAAAATTCAAATTTGATATTATGAAGAAAATGGTTCCAAGAAAATTATAAAAAATCATGATGCTTGACTTACTATTCATGGTGAGGTGAATAGTGATCATAACTCAAGTTAATAACTTAACCATGGTTGAATTGGTAACCCTAGGGACATGTGGTTGAGTTGTGGAAAAAGGAAAAGCAATGATATCATGTATGTGGGTCCCATTTGGATGACTGAAATGAAAAACAAGGTTTGGGCATCGGTTGGGCCTAAATGGGCCAACTATTTATTCCTCTATGTGTGGGCTTGGAAGTGAACCTCTGTATGCCCTCATATCCAGATTTATTGGCCCTTTCCATGGCCTAAATAGTCCACTAAGTTGGGTCCCATCTTTGGGTCTTTCCTCAATTGGGCCAATAGCTTTAAACCTTACTAAGTTGGGCCTAATAACCTTACACTTACTAGGTTGGGCCTAATATCTTGGATCTAAGAAGTTAGACCCATAGCCTTGAGTCAATCACGTGAGGCCTAAAGTCTTATGTCTTCCAAGTTGGGTCTATGCCCTTAGTGTCTCTCCTAAGCCTTTATACCCAAAAAACTTGGGCCCTTAGTAAACCACTCTTTAGGCCTCCCCTAATCCATCAAGTTTTTAACATAAATTACTTAGCCCATTAATGTGGCAAACTTTCAATATGCCATGTGTCATTCCCTTATTGGCCTCCTGGCTTCATATCCTCAAAATAAATTATATTTCACTAAAATCTTCTAATAATTAACTAAACCCAAAGTATACGACCCTTTCGCCAACTCAAGTATCCAAAAATATTCTTATTCTCAAGTAGCTCATCTTCTAATTAAATAGGATTACGACTACTAAGGTCAAGGCCTAAGGAGCTTTTTGGGCGGGGTATTATAGCCAACGTGTGAACTCATTCACCAAATCCAATCCAACTGACTTGGAGAATCACTCAAACCTGTCAACACACACAAGGACACCATGCATAATCAACCTGGGGTCTCTATCCACCTGTGTTATCAAGTGAGTCCAATACGAAGACGTTCCACCTAGATCATAAGAAGGTATCACTCTACCTATATGAAACTCGTGACAACATGTTGTTGGAATGGCGTAGGGACTCCTCAACCCGTCCATAATTATTGGCACACGGTAAGACACAATACCCATAATTTACATCATCATCAATTTGCATCATTCAAAACCATCATCTCAAATTCACAGCTTAAAGATAACTGATAAACATAATGAAGAAATGTACTTTCATGTAAGAAGGATGTGAGTTACAGAATATATAAAACCCTAAAATTACAAACATAGTTACAAACATTTACTCCTCATTCCCAGTTTGGTCGTAGGAGCTAACCGACCTAAATAGTACTAGATTTACAGTAGCACTGATGTCGATCCTTCAATCGCACGCTTTGAAGTCACTTGCTTTTTTGAAGACTCTGATTGGATGAAAGGGTAAACACTTGACAATCTCAAAAGTGAAATTTTGACTTTTGTCTGATGCCTTTTATGCTATAGGATTGTCATCCCTAGATTTGATGTTCATTTGATTCCAGATATGCTTGAATGAGAGACTTTCAATCTCAACCGTCCATTTTCCCTTTGGTCTTATAAGATGGAAAAGACTGACTGGAACAAGGTGTGTCCTATACTTTACCTTAGGTCAAACCCTGCAATCTTTTCCCTAGTAAGGGTCTCCCAAGTGGCGCTAGACCATACCTCTAAGATCAGACAATATGGCATGCAGGTTTTTAATTCTTTTCTTGCGGGCTCACTCCAGATGTTACATCTTTTATGTATGGGCCTCTATGTACTACACCTGCCACCTCTCTAAGCAACTTCGGGTTATCTCGGTGAGCTCCCACGTCTTCGTCAAGTTTGTCCTTGCCCATTGCTCGTCTTGGTATGGTTAGAACAATATTTGCTTGCCTGACACAGGATGAAAAGTCCTTTATCACCCAATATTAGACTATGTCAGCTAGGCTTTATACATTGTGTTGCTCACCCTTCTCTTGGACTAGCTGCAATTTACTCACCCGACTATCTCTTGTCGCTTGCCTTTCCTCCTTAGGAGGGGGTCTTTTTCATTGCTTAAGTGCGATCCTCACAACAAGTCTAGGAATTTATAGCAATATCGTAGGGTTTTTGCAATTGGGTCATGGGCCCTTTCCTATGGGTCTTGGGCTTATTTCATAGGCTTTGGTCCTCAACTGGTCCTTGATTCACTAAGTGTTGCTCTTGGGTCCTTATTATTAAAGGCTTACCTATAATTTCACTGGGTTGGGCCATATGAAGGTTCTAGCTAATTTCTAGGATTTGCCTATAATTTAATGGGCCAAGTTACTAAACAATCCTAATTGGCTGATCTTATAGTCCGTAATGAATTTAACTCGTCCAATAAATAATTTTGGGCTTATAAATAAATTTGTGGGTCTAATACCAATTAAATATAGGTCCAGTTAGTCCATAAGTATTAAAACGGGCTTTTATCCTAATTAATAAACCGAATAAAAATTTCATAATCTACCATAGTATGTTTTGGGCCCATGGCCTATTCCAAATTGTCCAATAAACCTCAATTAGGCTACTAAAAATATTGGCTCATTGATATCATCCCAACATCATCCACTAAACCTTAAAGGGCCTTTAAATTGTACTTTTAGGCTAACCAACCTCATTAATGATAGCTCATGGGCTTATCCAATGTGGTCCATTAAACCCAATTTATGTGCAATAAAATTATCCATGTTCCATCCCTAATTATATTGGATCAAGTGGTTACAAATGATAGTGGTACAATACCCATTGGTGGTGGTGGTTCTAGTTCTACTCATATATTGTTAGATTTAGAGGAAATTACTCATCATTTAGTGCCTTCCTCCATGAATAACTAATACCCTACACCATCCCTCCTTCGAAAGGCAGACCTAAAAACACTTCTAGCAATTAGTGGTCATCTTTAGCTCATGGAATGTTGGAAAGCTAAGAAAACACATCAAAATTAACTGGCAAGCTCTATTGTGCAACGGTAAGTAACCAATTCAATGTTTGGTAGGATTCTAATAAAAATAACCTAGTCTATTAGCATTCCCCAGTGGCAAAAACTCCTTTCACGTATATAACATATACCTCTGAACCTGTTGTAGTAAGCTATCTTCCTTAAATGGACCATGATTAGGAAAAAAATAGAGCAATCCCTAGTATTTTGCCCTGCTTTGCATTCGTCCCATGTACTTTTTTTTCTAAGGTATAACCCTCTTACTATGACAAGCTTGAGATTTTCCCTCACCATTACTAACTCATTCCACTTGACATAATGAATAACAAGTGGGGTTTGTAAGATTGCAACATAGAAAATTCTTTTTATATTTTGAAATATAAGAAAAAAACTTTTCATTTTTAAAAATTGAAAATAAAAAGTGTAAGAAACAATAGGTGGTAAGGCCACCATGGGGTGCTGACTCCGGTGACCGAATTTTGTCTTGGCCACTATGTGGGAGGTTGAACTCTATCACCTATAGGATGGCCATGAAAAGAGCCACCGCCATAATGGCTGAATCCAATGGTGGCTGAACTACGTGGTTCGGACAACCAAGGCCAAGTGTTAGCCATGTTCTAGGCCACCCTATGACCTGGGACGTTATGGGGTGACTGTTTTCTGCCCCCTCAATAGTGGCCTACCGCCTATCCTCTTAATTAATTAATTATTTATTTATTTTTTCAAAATACAAATATTTTTCTTAAAATAAATAAAAAATTTTACTCGTGTCAACCTTACATATTTCCACATGTATTTTGTTAAGTGAGATGAATGAAATCAATAACGGAGGGGGCAAATGTCAATTGGGCAATACGAGAGGTTACTGACCAAAATTTCTAAAAACTGGATAAAGTCGAAACTTCCAAAAGTCAGTACGGCCCCTAGTAGACATCTCCCATGTTTGATTCACTTGTGACGTGAGCAAGACACACCAAAACACATCTCCCATCAAGAAGATAATTAAAATCAAATTTTAGCATGAGTTATTTTTTTCTATACATTTAGGAGGAAATTTCTCCTAATGACCAAGTATTAATTAAAAACAACAATATGTTAAAGGAAATAAATTATACAACAACTTTTAATAAATACGAAATGTTTTCAGACCAGTTGATACCTATGCCCATCGAAAATTTAAGAAAAGCCATGTCGTTGCAAAACACTCAATACCGAACATATAAAAACCACAAGCAAGCAAAAGGATTTGAATCTAAGGAATCAAGCTACCCTTGTAAAGCAAAATTGAAAATAATGGATGACATGAGCCTAGAGTCGGCGTGAAAAGATCCATGGGAGTATAAAGGCTAGAATCAGACAAGCCATTAGGAATTCCTTAAAATGACGTCTTCTCAAGCATGAGATTTCACTTTCTGAGGAGTTCCTGGTGCTAGCCATTACCGGCCTAATCCCATTCATCCCTAATATGAGTGTAGTGTCCTCAATGGCTGCTATATTTTTTGCAGTCTCGCCACAAATTTCACAAAGTCTGCATACGAGATCAAAGAAGTGATAAGACGTATGGTAGAGGAGATATGCATAACTTTAATCTACGTATTAATCTTAAATGATAGCTGATGGCTAAACATGAACCATGGTGCTCAAATGTACACAAAACAATTCAGCAAAGTATCATGAAACCCTTTTTCTAACACATTATATCCCAAGCAATTTTTTTCATATCAGAAGTAAACGTGTATTTTATTCATATTATTGTAAATGTTGATCTTAGCTACCCCTCTTGACAAATTAGTGACTAAGAACAATAGTAAGTGATGGTTAAGTCAGTCAAGTAGTCAGGGTTCGTAAGGAGAGTCTTATTGTGAGAGGACTAACAGATGTGTAGTTAGGGTTCGTAAGGAGAGTCAGTGTCTGTTTCTGTCTCTTATTCTCTATCTCATCTCTCACATCTCTCCTCCGTTGCCGCCGTTACATAAACAAAGGTTGCACGTTGCCACCATGCTCCACCGCACCTATAAGCCTTCCTCTCTCTCTCTCTCTCTCTCTCTCTACTTCTCACTCAATTTCCCTCCCTTTCCCATGATTTGGCCACTCTTTTAGACATGTTCGTCCAACTCCTCCGCCGTCAAATGCCACTGTTGCATTTCTCTATTTTCTCTTTCATCGGCGTCATGCCTTTACCACACTCCATGACACCCACACTACAAGTCGTACTACCACTCAGCACCACCAAGCTAGTAAGCTCCTCCCATGGTCTCTCTCTCCTTTGTCTCTCTATTTTCTTTCTCTAAAACCCCATTTGTCGTAGCTCATCATTGCCGCCCAAAACCTTGCACCACGAGCACACTGGTGCCGATAAGTCTCTCGGTTTCTCTCTCTATTCGATTGTTTCTCTCATCTACTCAGGAGTGGTTTGGATTCAAAGATGAGTTGCGAATAGTAGAATAAAAGTTCAATTATTTATTATATTTTATGTGGAAATTTGGGAAAGTTGTTTTGGCATTTGAAAAAGTTGAATTGCTTATTATATTTTGTGTGAGAATTTGGGAAAGTTATAATGTTGAGATGAGATGAGTTGAGGTGTGTTTTGAATGCAAACGAGACCTAGTTTCTCTCTCTGTCCCTCTCATCTATCTATCACTCTCTCACACCAGACACACTTTTCATGATGTCACCATGATAGAAACTCGACCACATCGAAACCGTGGTCCAATCAAACGGAAGTTCCTCATTTTCAAGTTTGAACCAACCCCTCAAACAGAAGCTAGGTCACCATTGACAAGCTAGGTCACCATTGACAGTAGGTAAATTCCTAGACTTTATTAGTGTTAAGTTGATGTTTGGTTTGATCAATTAATGGAGATTTTAATGGATTCTTGATATTTTGCAAAAATCTAAGCAAGTTGAATTGGCACTGTTGGGAGAGATTTCAGATGATTGAATACTTGGTAGTAGTTTTGGATTTGTACCGCAAGCATTGGAGATTTTAGTAGTTATTTGATCGGGTTAAAATGGTATATGGTCTAGTTACTAGTATGGGTGGATTTGGTTTGTTTTCTAGGAGGTGGTTTCGAGTGAATTACGAGCAGAGAGTGTAACAGCCCACTAGAAATTCAATGGTGGAATTTCTATAAGCTTTATGAACCTTATGAAATAAGTTTTCACAGATCGATCAATCGCGTAAGTTTTAGTCTATCAGTATAGTCAGTGTTTCCTCTCACTATGGTGCCAAAATTGCAATCTTATTTATCTGAGATAGTAAGAAATGTCAGAATGGTTTGTGCCATTAGACTTAGAGAAATATTTAGGATTTTTTGGTGCAATAAACTAATTTTCAATTTTCCCACAAAATGCTAGTTCGAAAACACGTTTTGATTATTTCGAGGCACTTCAAAGTTGAATCTCGATAAATAAATTGCACAGTTAGTTTAGTGTGTATGTTTAGAATTTTACAGTGTAAAATTTATTTTCACTTTTACTAGAGTGAATAGTAACCTTAATAGTAGTATCAAGTGCAGTATTTTTAAAATCATAGTGTGCAATATCCAAATTAGGTTAGAGAAGTTTTATTTGGACACTTGACAAGATCTTAGCAACACTTGGAGAATAGTATTGGACACTTGACACCAAAAGGAACCATGAGATGGAAATGTGAAGGAAATCAATGTGTGAGATCATGCCTTCTAAGCAAAATACTATTCCATCTAATCATCCATTTTGTGTCAAACCAAAGAGAGTTTCAAACCCTAAAAACTTAGAATCAAATTGAAACCCCAAAAGTTTGGAGGAAACGAAAACCCTAAACAGTTATCCCAAATCCCAAATTTGATTTTAAAACCCTATTGGATTCGATTTCTAGATTTATGTTTAATTACTCGATAAAATCACCTCCACATGCTATTAATCCCTCAAATTTTTATTATGAGATCATTATTAAACTTTTTAAGCCTTGGAAATTTGATTGGGCCACGAAAAATTAGATTTAGGCTTGATAGCATCTCAAACCTTAACCAAACCTTCTTTAAAACTCAAAATGAAGCACACTTGTTTAAGGCCCATTAGGCCCACGAATTTTGGCCACCTTGGCAAAGCTTATTGAGAAAGTTTCCACCCATTCAGGGTTGAGCATCCACTGCTCATGATAGCCCCAAAGTTGTGCAAG
The DNA here is from genome assembly GCF_004785595.1 of Juglans microcarpa x Juglans regia. NCBI lineage: Eukaryota > Viridiplantae > Streptophyta > Magnoliopsida > Fagales > Juglandaceae > Juglans > Juglans microcarpa x Juglans regia. The sequence goes on along the minus strand of NC_054596.1, from coordinate 28,482,860 downwards.
ATGTGAAGGCCAAAGGCCACCTCACCACCACCCTTCTCTTGGAAGTTTCCTTAATCGAAAACCACTCACTATTTGCACCTTTTTGTAACCGAATCACCATCCATCAAGGTTTCACTCAAGCCCATATTTTACTCTTCAGAAGTGTATTAGGTGTGTAGGTCATCATTTCATCTCACCCATTTTCATTTCCGTTCTTGGAGAGAACACTTAGAATCCTCTCTCGGCCAGTTTTCTGAGCTTTCTTGCCACCAATTTTTGAAGCCCTTGAAAGTATTATCTCACTAAGATTCCTTCATGAAAGTTTTCCTATTTGAATCTATTTCCGGTGGGTATGTTTCATGTTTGATTTCGTGGTCATTGGTTGGTTATTTTAACCATGTAAATGTCAATTTGGGCAATAAACAAGATAGTGTGTTATATCATGGAGTTTTTGGTTTGGTCATGAGTTTTGAAGTTGGATGAAATTGTAACAAAATCAAGAGATATGGGCTTTGAAAATTTTGGCCTTATGGTGTTTTTTATAATTGTGATTAGTTTTAAATTTATCTAATTAGATATTTAAGTTTATAACAAAATTTACATGAGGAATGTAAATTCTGGTATTTTTGGAGATAGGATGTGAAATCCTTAAGTTAGGAATAAAATAGTCATTTTTTCACATGTAGATGGTAGAATGGTAATTTTACTCTAAATTAGCATTTTTCATGTTACTAAATTATTAGTGATAATCCCTACTGTAACACCCCGCTTAAAAAAGTCGTTAGGCTTTGACTTTAGTAGCCTTAATCCTAGTTAATTAGGAGTTGGGTTATTTGAGAATAAGAGCAATTTAGGATGCCCGAGTTGGCAAAAGGGCCACATACTTTGGCTTTAGTAGTATTATTAGAAGATTCTAATGCAATATTGATTTTGAAGAAAACTAATTTTTTGGAACTTGATTGGTTTAATAATATTATTTTGGAGAATTTTTAGTAATTTATTAATTTTAAGGATAAATGCCGAGAGGCGTGGAAGCATGATACATGGCATGTTGATGGGCTAAGCAATTGGGTTAAATGTTGAATGGATTTAACCCATTCAAATAGGGGTTTACTAAGGCCCAAGCATTTTAAGTATAAAGGCTTAGAAGAGGCAATAAGACTTTAGTCCTTACTTGATGGATATAAGACTTAAGCCCCTACTTGATAGACATAAGATTTTAGGCCCTACTTGATGGATATAAGACTTTAGGGCTCTAATGCACAAAAGATGTGATGGGCTAATGATAAGGTGTTAAAAAGCCTTAGGCCCAACTTGGGAGATATAAAGCTTTAACCCTTTCTTGGAGCACACTAGAAAATAGGTCCCATGTAAATGACATAAAGTTATTGGGCCTAACTTAGTAAGAGTGAAGATCTTAGGCCGAACTTAGTAAGCACAAGGTCATTGGGCTTAACTTTGTAAGGTTCAAGACTTTGGCCCAATTGAGGAAAGACCCAAAGATTAAGATCCAACCTAGTATGCCTTTGAGTCCATGGATAGGTCCCACAAATCTAGACATAAGGTCCATATAATAACCCACTTCAAAGCCCACATCCAAGGCTTGAACATTTGGCCCAACCAAAGCCGAACGCATTGTCTTTTATTTCATTCTTCCAATTGGAATCCACATACACCATACCATTGGTTTCTCTTAAGCCCAAGTTGTGCCACACGCCCTTAAGGTTCCCATCTAACCATGGTTAAGCTTCTAACTCGAGTTAAGAAACACTAATCATCTCACACATGATTAGTAACCTCTAAACTATGTTTTTAGCTTCATTTTTCTTTAATTTATTTCCCACATATATAATCTGAAATTTTTGGTTTTTATTGTTGATTTTTATTTTTCTTAGACTAATTTAGAAGTTTAGACTTGACCCAACACATGTCAATAGAAACAAAGCCATGCCAATGCCCAAGTCATTACCAATTGGCACCTAGGTGCACCTTTATGTGCATTACACCAAATCAGCCCCTAGCCCACGCCTTTTATACCATTTTCTCAAGGGAAATTTCATCATTTACATCCCACCATAACCCTCCTAGATCAGTTCTAGTAATGGAAAAGCCTCCAAGAAACCCAACCAATTCTATTACAAGCCTAGTTGAAACCAAACAGAGTGGCCTTGGGTTTCAATTGAATTTTCTGCACCTATTTTGGTCACTAACCCACACCACCTCCCTTGTCCTCTTTTTCCTTGGAAGTGCTTCAAAGCACTCAAGAAAAAGCTCACCCAATTACCTCCCCAAGGCAGCTCAACCAATTGGCTCAAAGAGAGGCACTCATTTGAAATCATTTGGTTGAACCATCACCCATTTTGCCCCTTTCTTTTTCTACCTAAGCATGATCACTTGACAGCCACTCATGCATTTCTTCCTGACCTAAAAAAGCCTTCAAATGATGGTCATAATTCCCCAATACAAACCAAGAAGATGGGGCAAAAAAGGGGATCAAAATCTAGACAACTTTGAAGGAAACTCAAAACCGTTGGCTATGGCTAGCTTGTCTTGTGGATTTTTGTTTAAAAAATATGAATAAAGTAACCCCTGAACTTGTGGACGTCTTCTAGTTGTCTTCCATACTAAGTTATGAAACTTTAGATGATATTGAACTGAACCAAGTGATGCCACCCTTGGCATTTTGCACTCAAGCACTCCATCTCCCACCTCCACCGCTCACATTCACTTCCTTGTAGCCAAAACCAATGTCCCCCTTGCCTCTCACCCTCCATGAAGCCTACAAATACCTCCATCACTTCCTCATTTCTCCACACCTCTCCTCCAAACCTTCTCTTAAGTTTTGAGTGCATTTCTCCTCCTTAGTGAGTAATAGAGTGAAACCGAGTGAAGTTCTTGAGAGTTCTTGAGTGTTCTTATTTTGGGAGCTTTAAGGGTCATGATTTCTGTAAGTAATCTTGCCCTTTCTTTTGTTAAGTGCTATAATGGCATGTTAGGCTTTAATTTACGGCATGAGAATGAGATTTTGATTGATTTTAATTAAGTTCTAGCATGCTAATGTCAAACCGGGTCAGCTTCGATGTTTTGATGAAATAAATTACTTTGGGTTAACATTTTAACCATGTCATGACTTAATATGATTTTATATGATTCACTAACATCTTGAAATGAATTTTGAAGGTTTCATTTTGAGGTTGGAAGCATACCATGGTAGACTTTAAGTCTATCTTGTGTTGATTGTCTGCCATGCATTGCTTTTTATTAGTTTATGCTTAACTTATGGAAGTTTTGATTAATTTACCTAAGCTTGAATAATGTGCATTTAGAAAAGCATTGTAATTGGGATAAGAATGAAAATGCATGATTTAACTAAGTTTTGAAATATCTTTGGTTAAGGAAAGCTAGAAAACATCATGCATATGTTTAATGTATGGTTTAGTGAGAATTAAGGTCTTGAAGCCATGTTTAAGTGTTGGAATAAACTTGTATGACCTGATGCCTAAGTTTTAATTATCCCTAAGGTTATAATTGCTAATGGCACTTGATGAATTTGAGTACACTTGCATCCACAGAGGTTGAATACTTGAAATCACATCTAGGCCTTAATGAAATGCATGCCACGGGTTGAGTATGATTAGCATAGTTGTACTTTGATTCTTAAAATTATAAGGTCATATATGGATGTAAAATATAGAAAATATTAGTTTTGTGAAATTTGGTAAATTTTGGGACCCAATTGCAAATAGTAAAAATTTGGGGCCTTAATGAAATTTTGCTAAGTATAAGGGCAGTTTTGGAAATACTAGTTATTGAACCCTTTTGATTATGAACATCTTCCTTACTTTTACAATTCCTAACTTAGGACAACTCTTATTATAGCCGCACCAATTTTCTAAGCACTCGACAAGTTTGTAAGTTAGCTTCTAACTTATTCTTAGATACTTTATTTATGATTCTTAGATAAACGCCACATTCATACTATAAATATCATTTTGAGCATCAAGCATCATATGATACATCATTTAACATTTGATTACTTGCTTACATGATATGTGAAATTCTCACAATTTTAGCATATTGCATATAAATATCAATTTTCATGAAGCTTACTATATATGCACATGTCATGAAATACATTTTGTTCATGCATTGCATTAAATAATTTTTGTCGCGAACCTAAAGTTAGGATAGAGACTTATCCTAGTCAAACTCATCTGTCTACTCTGGAGTGAGTAAAAATAGAGTGGTAAACCCAGAGTTGATGAAGAACAGTAATCGTGCTTTGAATGGGTACTTTTTAAAGAATGTTGAGGCGAAATCAAATGTTATAGTACCTAAAGCAGGTGTGTGTATATGTTATGATGTTATGATTATACTATATTATGTTACCAATACATTGAGAATGATGTCTGCAGACAAAGATATAGTGTCAACATGAGTTGTGATATGATCACAGGCAGGTACTCATGGTGCATATGAGGAATTGTTTTTCTACCATACGTATGTTAATGATGGCTTTAATAATGATAAAATGTTATGGTTTTGAAAGCAATGAGGTATGAAATGTTCTCTTTCAAAGTATCATGTTTTTGAAATGAGAAAATGAAAAATGTTCTTTGAAAGAAATGTGGATTAAAGTTTTTTTGAAAAATAGTGAGGAACCTGGATGGGTGACAAATACAGATTTTCTTTGCATGTCATTACATGCACCTCATGTTTATCATTAATCATGCATCTCATCCTTGTGGACACACTATCATTCCCCCAGAATGATACAAGTTGCATCAGGTCTGGTAGAGGACGAATAAGATGGACCGCTGAATACAAATGGTTGAAGAGAAGACAGACCTTGAGTGAAGACTAGATGTAATTTTGATGCTTATACGCATTGACTCTTCATACTTCATAGCGTATGAAAAAGTTGATCTAACCATGGAACTTGGATTACGTATTTTGTATTAAGGAAATGTTGTCCTTAAGTTTGAACTTATGGTCATTAATATTATTGGGATGTTTAGTTCATTCTGGTATAAATTTTATAAGTCACCCTATTTTCCGTTACGATTATTGCATACTAGGATGTATTGCATATTAACTGTCATGAACGGGGGTATGTAACTTTATGTTATATGTCCCAATACTCCAAGTCTCCGTTACATCCCAATCGCGTGTTTGAGGGCGTCCTAGGGTGGTATAAGAGCAATTTTGTCTCTGGTTAAACCCACAAGACCTTAGGAATGATATGCCATAATGTAGGGTTGAATCTTTAGTGTGGATAGGTTTGAATCCTGAAGTTGGAGTTCGATATGATAAACATGCATCTCCAGAGGTAAAGGATTAAAGCAAGATTGCATGTGGCAGATAAGAAAGGAACGCTGAAGGTTTTAACACCCGCAGAGAGCAAGATCACCTGTTGGATGGAGGACATGATCTGGTGAATGCAATTTGTCAAATGACGGAGATAATGAAGCAGCAACAAGAGATTATCCTTAGACAAAATTAGCAGCAGTGTTACCCTCAGATGAAAAGGCAAGAGCAAGTGGAAAATAAAGTATGTTCGTATGAGAAATTTAGGATATATAGATACCCTAACTTCATGAGAATTGAAGGACCCATGAGGGCCAATAAGTGGTTACTCGATCTCGATAGGACCTTCGAGATCAATGGCTATAGTGTGGAGTAGAATGTGCAGTACGTATGGCATCTGTTACAAGGAAAAATTGGTATCTGGTGGGATACCAAAAGGCAGCTTTGACCGGGGAAAGGTTCAAAGAGGAGTTCGATAATCAATTTTTTCCAAAATCGATGAAGCAGTAAAAGGCACAAGAGTTTGCAACTCTAGTACAAGGAAACTTCGCAATCGAGCAATATGTTGCGAAGTTCATGGAGTTAGGAAGGTTCGCTCCACACCTGATAGCCACCGAAAAGATGCAGGCTCAAAAGTTTCAAAGTGAACTACAATCCTGAATTCGCAGTTACATAGCCAATTTTTGCATTGATAACTTCCAGGAGTTAGTCACTACGGCCGCAATAACAGAAGCACAGCAACAAAAATAGTAGCTCAGATTAGCCAAGAACGAAAGAGGCCTTTTCCCTTCATTGCAAGAAGAAGTAGCAATAAGAGAAGGATGGTGCAAGGAGTTAACAAGGGAAAGGGCATCATGCCTACCCTAAAACCTACTTGTTGAATGTGTGTAAAGGTTCATGGCAGAGAATGCAAATTTGTATTAAGGGTATGCTTCAAACGTGGTTAGCCTGGCCATATGATTCGGGACTGCCCTAAAAATTCACAAGAAGGAAAAAATGATCCTAACCCTAGTAATAAGCTGAATCAGAGGCCACCTGCCCAAATTTGCATTTATGCTATTACCACTGGTGATATAGATGAGGAAGCACTAGGAGTTGAAGAAACAGAAGTCGTTATTGGTATTTTCGTTAGTACCCTTCTCTTTTTATAAAAACTAGCCTTTTTAATTTAGCTATTAGGTATATGGTAGTTGATGATTATGCTTTAGGTAATATCACGTTATACGAATTTATGACCTGCCTTATTTGACTCTGCACAACGAGGTCTTTCATGCCTGCAACGAACGTATAACCAATATAAGAATCACTACCTCTAATAGAAGTAGTTACGATTCCTGATGGAAGTATAGTCGCGTGTACTTGAGTCCTTAGGAATTGCCCTCTAAGTCTAGATGGAAGGATTATGGAAGCAGAACTTGTTACCTTTAGTCTTTTGAGGTTTGATTTGATATTACAAATGAACTGGGTATCCAAGTTCTATGCCAAGTTAGACGGCCGGATGAAAAAGATTGTATTTGACTCACTTGAGGTTGGTAGAGGAACTATAAAGGTTATTCCCTCTTTAGTTAGAAATTGCATTGCTAACGGTACTTTGGCCTATCCAGTTGAAGACTCCAGTAGGGATAAGCAGATTCGGGGGATACCTATAGTTGAGGATTTTTTGAGGAATTCACAGACGACTTATCAGGATTACCCCCAATAGGGAAACAGAGTTCATTACAGAATTGGCACCTACCACCACTTCGCATTCATAGAGCACCATACCATGGCCCCAAAGGTTCAGATAGAGGAACATAGGCAACATCTCAACTTAGTGCTAGAAAGATTGAAGGAACATAGGTTGTACGCCAAGTTTAGCAAGTGAAATTCTTAGGGCATGTGATTTCAAGTAAAGGAGTAGTGATTGATACTAGTAAGATTGAAGTCGTAGTGAATAGGCAACATCCTACCAAAGTACACAAGGTCCAAATGTTCTTAGGATTAGTCAGTTACTACCAAAGGTTAGTAGAGGGTTTCTCTAAATTATCAAGATCGCTCATCACCCTAACAAGGAAGAATGCCAGGTATGTCTGGGCTGAAAGATGTGAGCAAAGTTTTAGTGCTATCAGAACGAACAACCTATGCCTTATGAGGTATTCAACAACGCATCTAAATTAGGACTTGGATGCGTGCTTTTGCAAGATGAAGGCATTGTCGCTTATGCTTCTTGACAACTTAGGAGCCACGAGCATAATTACTATGGGCCTAACTTATTGGACTCAAGGTATTACACCCAACTTAGTAAGAATAAGGCCATTGGGCCTAATTTAGTAAGATTCAAGACTTTGACCAAATTGAGGAAAGACCCATAGATTAGGATCCAACCTAGTATGACTTTGAGTCCATGGATAGGCCCCACAAATGTGGATATAAGATCCATATAATAACTCACTCCAAAACCCACATCCAAGGCTTGAACTTTTGGCCCAACCAAAGCCCAACCTTTGAAGCCCAAGCCTTGTCTTTTATTTCATTCTTCCAATTGGAGCTCACATACACCATACCGTTGGTTTCTCTCAAACCCAAGTTGTGTCACATGCCCCTAAGGTTTCCATCTAACCATGGTTAAGCTTCTAACTTAAGTTAAGAAATGCTAATCATCTAAAAAATGATTAGTAACCTCTAAACCATATTTTTAGCTTCATTTTTCTTTAATTTATTTTCCACATATATAATCTGGAATTTTTTTATTTTTATTGTTGATTTTTATTTTTTCTTAGACTAATTTAGAAGTTTAGACTGGACCAAACACATGTTAATAGAAGCAAAGCCATGTCAATGCCCAAGTCACCACCAATCGACATCTTGCTGCACCTTCATGTGCATTGCACAAAATCAGCCCCAAGTCCACAACTTTTACACCATTTCATCAATTACACCTCTCCTTAGCTCTCCTAGTTTATTTCTAGCATTGGACTAATTGGCTCCAAGAAACCAAGCCAAGAAACCCAACCAATTCCATTACAAGCTAAGTTGAAACCAAACTGAGTGGCTTTGGATTTCGATTGAAGTTTCTGCACCTATATTGGTCACTACCCCACACCACCTCCTTATCCTTTTTTTCCCTTGGAAGTGCTTCAAAGCACTCAAGATAAAGCTTACCCAATTACCTCCCCAAGGCCGCCCAACCGATTGGCTCAAAGAGAGGCAGTCAATGAAATCACTTGGTTGAACCATCACCCATTTCACCCCTTTCTTTTTCTACCCAAGCATGATCACTTGGCTGACACCCATGCCTCTCTTCCTGACCTGAAAAGGCCTTCAAATGATTGTTATAATGCTCCCACTACAGACCAAGAGGATCGGACAAAAGAGGGATCAAAATCTGGACAACTTTGAAGGAAACCCAAAACTGTTGGCTATGGCATGCTCGTCTTATGGATTTTTGTTTCAAAAATCTGAATCAAGCAACCCTTGCACTTATGAACATCTTCTAGCTCTCTTCCATGATGAATTATGAAGTTTTGACTAATTTACCTAGATTTGAATAATGTACATTTAGAAAAGCCTTGTGATTGAGATAAGAACGAAAAACCATGATTTAACTAAGTTTTGAAATATCTTTGGGTAAGGAAAGCTAGAAAACATCACGCATATGCTTAATGGATGGTTTAGTGAGAATTAAGGTCTTACAACCATGTTTAAGTTTTGGGATGAACTTGTGTGACATGATGCCTAAGTTTTAATCATCGCTAAGATTAGGCACTTGATGAATTTGAGTACACATGCATCCATAGAGGTTGAATAGTTGAAATCATATCTAGGCCTTAATGAAATGCATGCCACATGTTGAGTATGATTAGCATAGTTGCACTTCGATTCCTAAAATTCTAAGATCATATATGGATGTAGAATATAGAAAATATAGGGTATGTGAATTTTGGTAAGTTTTGAGGCCGAAATGCAAATAGTAAAAATTTGGGGCCTTAGTGAAATTTTGCTATGTATAAGGGTTGTTTTGGAAATACCAGCTGTTGAGCCATTTTTATTATGAACATCTTCCTTATGCAATTCCTAACTTAGAACAATTCTTATTATAATCGCACCAATTTTCTATGCATCCGACAAGTTTGTAAGTTGACTTCTAATTTACTCTTAGATAATTTATTTATGATTCTTAGATAAACATCACATTCATATTTTATATGCCACTTTGGGCATCAAACATCATATGATACATCATTTAACATTTGATTATTTGCTTACATGACATGTGAAATTCTCACCATTTTAGCATATTGCATATAAATGTCATTTTTCATGAAGTTTACTACATATGCACATGTCATGAAATAGATTTTATTCAAGTATTGCATGAAAATAATTTTTATCATGACCCTAAAGGCAAGGATGAAGAATTATCCTAGTGGAACTCCTTCATCCACTCTAGAGTGAGTAAAAATAGAGTGGTAACCCCTGGGTTGACGAAGAACAGTCAACGGGTTTCAAATGGGTTCTTTTTAAAGAACATCGAAGCAAAGTCAAATCTTATAACTCCTAAAGCTAATGGGTGTATTTGTTATGATGTTATGAAGATGTTATGTTATGTTACCAATGCATTGAGAACAATGTATGCAGACAAAGGCATAGTGTCAACATGAGTTGTACTACGATCACCACCAGGTGCTCACGGTGCATATGGGGAACCGTGTTACTACCATACGTATGTTAATGATGGCTTTAATAATGATGAAACATTATACTCTTGAAAGCAATGAGGTATAAAATACTCTCTTTCGAAATATCATGTTTTTGAAACGAGAAAGTGAAAAATTTTCTCTAAAAGAAATGTGCATTAAATTTTTTCTAAAAAATAGTGAGGAACCTAGATGGGAGACATACGGATTTTTTCTGCATATCATTAATCGCATATCGTGTTTGTCATTAATCATGCATATCTTACCTCTTCGCAAGTTTGTTGTTTAACTTACTAAGATTTCAAGTAAATCTCATCCTTGTGGATCCACTATCATTCCTTCTGAAATGATAGAAGTTGTGTCAAGACCGATAGAAGAAGATCAGGATGGACTGATAGATACAGATGGTTGAAGATGAGCCAAACCTTGAGCAAAAATTAGATATAATTTTGATGCTCATACGCATTTACTCTTCATACTTTAGAACATATGAAAGAGTTGATCTAACCATAGAACTTGAATTATGTATTTTGTATTAAGGAAATGTTGTCCTCAAGTTTGAACTTATGGTTATTAATATTATTGGGATGTTTAGTGCATTCTGGCATAAATTTTTATAGGTCACGCTATTTTTCGCTGCGATTATTGCATATTGCTAGTTGTATACTAGGATGCATTGCATAATAACTATCATGAACGGGGATATGTAACCTTGTGTTGCATGTCCTAAAGCTCCAAGTCTCTGTTACATCCCAAGCAGGAGTTTGGAGGCATCACACCTACTTATAGTTTCTCGTGTTTCGTGCTTTTCTCCGTATCACTACATGTTTATCTATTACACATGTTATATTATATCACGCAATAGTTATCTGTTACATGTTATGCAATGTCACATGATAATATTTGTTACATATTATGTCATGTCACGTAATGTTACCTATTACATGTTAAGCCATGTCACGTAATGCTATCTATTTATCTGTTTCATTATTTTTATCTGTTTCATGTTACGTCAAGTCATGGATCTCACGTATATGTCACGTTACGTATGTCAAGTCATTTATCATTTTGTTTCACGTCACGTATGTTATGAGTATAGAGTGTTTCTCTAAAATAGTACTTTCTCAGTCAGTCATGCCTGTGATGTTCGTGACGTAATCACTATAATTTTCTGAGCATCTCCATTTATAATTCAGGTGAGGTACTTCCGACGTAATCATTTAGATTGTTAGAATACATCTACTTAAATGCTTGTGACGTAATCATTTTGATTGTTATCGTATCTCATTTAAAATACTCATGCCATAACCATTTTGATTGTTTGAGTATCTTTGACGGAATATGTTGGCCTGAATCATTTTGATTGTTCACTATTTCTGACAAAACAACTGGTGAAATCATTTTGATTGTTAGAATTCATTTTACTTCCACGTCCAGTTCATTTTAGTTTCACGTTCAGTTTTAGTTCATGTTATTTCACGATCAGTTTCATGTCACGCTATTTTAGTCAATTCCAAGTGCATGTATTTCATGTTTAGTCATGTCAGTTCAAGTCCATGTAATTCACGTTCAGTCATGTTTCAAGTTCACGTTCAAATCATGTTTCAGTTCGCCTATCAGTTCACGTTCCAATTCACGTCATGTCAAGTTCAGTTTCAAGTTCAGTCCACGTTCAATTTAAATCATGTCAGTTCATGCCATGTTTACATGTCAAGTTGTGCCATGCTTTTTTATGATTATGATTATGCATTCATGCCGTTACTGGCATGCATGCATTTGTATAATGTATAATGTATGTCAAGTTATCTAACTTGTTGAGATTTATAATCAAATCTCACCGTAATAATCTCAACTAACATTCTCCTGGAATGGTAGACCATGTGTCAAGATTAGGAGGCATACCAAAGATTGACCTACTGGACATATCGTTGCTGGTCGATGGCAGTGGCGGTGCGTTGATATCCATCGACATGACGTCCTAGGGTTAGTAGTAGAACGCGTCGTCGTCCGAATCATACAACACGTTATGACTTGGGCAGGGGCGCAACTCAACCTCTTCATCATCGCTATCTGGTACTTGCCTCACCAATAGCAATGTCCGTAGCGAGTCGCTGACATAGATGATCTTGACGTTGCGGGTTTAGGGTTGGCAGCTGCGAATCTCGCTTCTCTACTACGTCGTGTTGTCGTAGAGTCTGTTACATGTTATGTCATGCCGATGGTTTCTGTTTAGAGTGTGGAACGGGTGCACGTTTTTGTGCACCCGAATGGCTTGGGGCTTCCCCCTATGAGCTCAATGAGCAACACCAGGGTTCTGTTCCCTCTAGGGTCTCCCACCATGGAGGCCATGCACATGGTGGCCAAAGGGTGCATGTCATTGTGCGCCGAAGATGCTCCTGACCCACTGTTAGTGTGCCAAATGGTGGAGACTAGCGGCCACCATATGGGTTGCATGCATTTTCTACCACAACCGGGGTGGCCCCTGGCAATGAAGGTCGTGCACGTTGCACCGCGCACCCCAAAGGGAGACCCACTTCTTGTGGGTCCCGCAAGCCGGCAGGTAGCTGGCCACCACCACCAAGATGGTCTATGATCTCTATCGTCGGCAGGGTAAGTATGAACCATAGAGTATGAGTCTCGACCTCCTAGTGGCGGGCACCCCACCACCTCAGCCACCCATTGGCGGGCACAACTGCCCGGCCTGAGCAGGTGCTCGGCCAAAGGCAAGTTGCTTGGACACCATCTCGGCCATGCATCTCTTGCCAGGTGCATCTCAACCATTTTTTTTTTTCCCACCAAGTGCATCTCAGCCATTTTTGTCCCGCCATGTGCATCCCGGCCATGTTTGTCTTAGCCATGTGTGTCTCAGCCACTCATCTCAGCCACTGCATGCAGGTAAACCAACAACCATCTGCATCACGACCTTAAGCCTCCCACCATGTGCGTCCCGGCCATACGAGTCTTAACCACTCATCCTAACCACTGCACGCGGGCAAACGAGCGGCCATATGCATCATGACCATACACCTCCCCACCATGCGTGTTCTGGCTTGCTTGTCTCGGCGTTGGATCACATGCACACCTCAGACAGCTGCACATCCCAATAGTGGACCATGTGTACCCCTTGAACAAATACATATGTCGACGTTGGACCACATGCATGCAGTAGGCAACAATCATCTTGGCCACATGCAAACAGGCAACCAGCCCGCCATGCATCACGACCTCAACATCTCAGACTCATGTATCAAGGCCTCACTAGCTTAGACTCATGCATCACACTCCTCAGTCACGACCCAAACTCTTCAGCAACAATTAGCTCCAACCTCGCCCGCAACAGGATTCCTTGGCCACCACCATCCCACCATGCACATAGGCGGGCACTTGCTGTGCACAAAGTTTCTGGGCTACTGGAAGTTGCACAACTTGAGCTTGGTTGGGCTCCGCGGTCAATAACGTTCCCCCACCCCACTTGCTCGGACATGAAGTTTCTCACCTCAATTACTTGGACAAAAAGTTTCTTGCCACAAGCTCCACAACAACAGGCTTCCCGGTCTAGAGCTGAGCAATTGTGCGGCCACACAGCCTTCCTCGGGCACAACATGCTTGGCCACAGTGCTTTACACGATCATAGTGGATTTTGCTTTGTGATGAAGTAAAATAATAATAAGGGGAAGGAACAACAATCAACAACAAACAATTGCAGCAAGCAAAAATTAGCTACGACGGCTAAAACATCCCGGTTTGTCTCTCCCAAAATTTGTGTGAATTTTAATTTTACTAACATAATTGGTTTTGTGGTGTGGAACACCGGCTACATAGCCCCACTTGGGCATCGCCTAAGCATTTTAATATGACTCCATCAGAATAAGCTGCTTGGCATCGCGAGCACCCGAATCTTCATCATCGCCAAAACATGGCTACCCATTGGCCTTGTCAGCACACCTCCAACCCTCACCATGCCCTAGCAAAGTTATTCAGGTTTGCAAACTTCACATTTGTGATTTGGATTATTTATGCTAACTAGGTTGACTTTGTTGTGATTTGGATCCAGCCTTTCGATTGCCCAGCATTACTCCTGAAACTACATCTCCTTCAGCAAATGCAAAGTTATATTCGGTAATGAGTCAACAAACGAGAAAGGCTAGGGCCTACCCAGCTCCTCAAGCACCCAATAGGCAGGAAGGTCACTTGACTGTCCGGTCTTCGTGCCCCAAGACGAGCTCCTCGCTTGCACCTAACGCGGTGGAGCCAGCTCCCGCTTATCTCACCTAGATGAGCTCCACACTTGCACTTTACGTAGTCGAGTCTATCTCCCGGACATCTCCAGCCAAAGTCGAGTTCCATGTTTGCACTTTACGCGGTCAAGCCTATCTCCCACACATCTCCTGCCAAAGCCGAGCTCCATATTCACACTTTATGAGGTCAAGCCTATCTCCTGCACATCTCCCACTGAAGTCAATCTCCAAATTCGCACTTCACATGGTCGAGCCCATCTCCCGTCTAACGCAAGTGAAGCAGATAACCAAGAACTCGCTCCCAGGATTTATTTATCTATGGACTTCAACGGATTATTTTGATTACATGTTTTATCTATAAAGATTCTCAATGTCTTTTTTGGAATAAATCGACTTTAAGAATCGCGAGTAACTAAATGAGATAAAATATCCCAAACCCAGATAACCACGCCCAGCCCAACCTAGCAAATGATCCCACTAGAAGACAAAACAAGGAGAGAGGAAGGGGAGACAATGAGGGAACAAGAGAAGATAAGGTGTTAGCAAGAAAGTAATAGAAAGAGGAAAAAGTAGAAAGAAGAGAGGATGGCAAACATGTAAGGGAAAAAACAATCTTCCTTACCACTACCAAGCGTGGAAAGGATGGTCAAATAAAAGAAAACGTGTTGATTTGACTTCGGGGGGACTTCGACCTCTTCAGCATCTTCAACCTCACGACGAGAGCTCCAGCTAGAAGATCTCCTCTAACAAATAGATATGTGACTTCCATTGTATAGTGAGAAAAGAGAGGCTATAAAAGATTGTAAACAATCATATTATAGTAGATTTCTCCTCTCCAAACTTTCGTGGACATAGGCATTATGCTAAACTACGTAAATTTATGTGTCACACTTTCTTTATTTTCCTTGTATTTACTTCTTAGCCATCACAATGGATGTACACACCGACCTTGTATAGTCGCAAGGTGCGACCACTGCAAGGGTTCCAAACAACACCGATCGAGGCCCGAATCATCATTGTAGGCTGTGAATGACTCTTTTTCTCCTTTGAGCCTGTTGTGCATTTTTTTTTTATTTATATTAACAGTATTAATGATAGGACCTCCATCATATGAGGATTAATATCGGTTTTAATATTTTACCCAAACACTTCTTGTAATAAATACAATGAGGTCTAAGGCTCTGTTTGGTTTCACAGATAGTGTTAACCAATCTTATCTCATTTCATTTCATCTCAACATCTAAATACAAAAAAATCAATTTCAAGTTTTCAAATTTTAAAATTTTTTTCATCAAATCATTACATAATCATTACAACTTTCTCAAACTTTCAAACAAAAAAAAATTAAGTCAACTTTTTCAAATCTCAGAAAAAAATTAAATTTTAATAATATTTTAACTTTATAATATTTTTCTCAAATATTTTTCTCTTATTTTCTAAAATCTCGTAAAATATATTAACTTAAATAATTTGATTACTATTCACAAACTATCTCATTATTATTTATAGATTTCTCATTAAAACTCATATTCAAACGAAACTACATCTAGCAGCAGAAAATGTCTCTTAGCTAGAGCCTATTCCTAGATAAGCATGAGTCGAAGTGAGAAAAGCTATTTCTTCTTGGAGAAAATCTAAAGTTAGGACTTGGTTTCCATTGGGAAACCTGGTACATTAGCTCTCCATTGGAGCTTACTATAAGCCCACCTTCGATATTGAGGTGGTAGCCGGCCACCATGGTCTCTCGTGAAGATAGCCAAAATCAACAGGGCAATCCAACGGTTGGGTAGCTCCAGACAAGCAGAATCCAGCACCTCCATGGCGCTGAATTTATAGGATCTGGCACTACCCTAGATATGCAATATCCAACATCGTAGTGGCACTGAATTTGGCAGATCAGACCGGTGGAGTCTAGTGCTGTGGTGACATCGGTTCGGCCTTGGAGGCCCCTTCAAGGTTGATCCAACCATTTCAAGGCTGGATCAGGGGTCGGATTGTTTTTCCGACGAGCTTCGATTTCCGCTCATGGTGGTTGTGGCTGGCGGTAGGTGGACGGTATGGCTCCACCCGAAAAAACGTCAGAGTAAATTCTTTTGTGATTATTCTGACATTTTTCTCGAGGTGGCAGTCGGAATGGTATTTAATGATTGTCTTAATTAGTACCAGAGTTTTTAGAAATTTAGGTTTTATATTCAATCCTACCCGATTCGGAGAGCAACACTTCCCATCTTCTTATATCGTATACAAGAGGGAGAGAGAGAGAGAGAGAGAGTGGAAAAGGGGAAAAAGAAACGCAGCTTCTGTAGTCCTAAGCGTCCTAGGTAATGAGAAAACCAAGGGGCTAAAATAGCTGAAATAATGGTTCAGTGCGAGACAAAGCATATTTGTTTCGAAAGTAGAAAAGCATGAATATCGGGAACAGGGAAATATGAAAAAGTAGAAAAACTTACCTATTCCCTTTGCTCCTAAACCAGGCCTCGGCACAGTGCCGATGTGAAATACCCAGTTCACCTTTGCAGCCACAACCAAGCTGGACTAGACTCGTAGTCCTAGACAGCTGTTCAGAGCTCAAATGACATATTCTGCAGGAGTCTTTTTCTGCATCAAGTAATTCAGCACTCATTTCATTGCAGTTGCTTCCAACGTCAATATTGATGGTAGTATCGGTCTGATCCGGTTTTGATTTCTCATCTTCTGTGCTTAAAAACTTGTTGATCTCTTGATCTCTTATCCCAATGATCATATTCTCTGATTTTTGTGGATTCGATGAAGTAGTAGTACTACTACCGCTCGCTCCTTTTGGTTCTGAACTAATTTGCAAACTCTCGATGCCTGCCTTGATCTTGTCATTATCTTTCTCCATTAATTCATTCCCTGAATCACTGTACTGAGAAAGATTGACTTCGTTCTTCATTTCATTGTTTCTCCACTTTCAGTTTCTCTTTAGCTTCGAATTGATATTCTCTTTCATCAAACTTCCTCCAAAACTTGAAGATCCTGATCTCATCTAATATTTTAAAGGATTAATTTAAAATGACCAGACAATTCATTTCGCTAATATTTTAAAGAGTAATCAGACTTGATACAAAAGATACAAACTCTCTTTTTTTTTTTTTAAATTGGTAAGACTTCGTGAATGGCTACTCCGCCCAATGCTTAAATTCCACGTTGATAATTCGTTCAATATAAAATATTTGAAAGAACTGTTCGCATGAGAAATTAGGGGTGTACAGGTTAATCGATATATACTAATTTTGAGATTTGAAGAATCGATACCAAACCGATTACACTCTTAAACCGATATATTAAGTTTTACTGGTTCCAGTTCGATTCGGTTTGATTTTTTCGATAAATTATATAATATATATATATATATTTTATAGTATATAATAATTATATAGTGTTAATATATTGTAGAATATTATAATATATAGTGATATAGCATTAATATAACTACTAATACAATGGAATATAATAATAATATATAGTTATTTATATAAGATTTTAAAATTTAATATTATATTAAGTAATAATTTATAATACAATACAAATTAATTATTAAGGAAACCTTGTACATACCGAATAATATTCCTACTTACATCATAAGGCCGAACGCGGGTTTGGTGGATGGAAGTTGGCACCATCCAATTAAATATCCCGGGTATATGTAGTCGATGAGGGCATAGATTTAATGGATCAACTTCCAGAGAGAGAGAGAGAGAGATTAGAATATTGTTCAGTAGAAATTAGGTCTCGTTTATTTTGAGGTATGAGATGAGTTAAGATTAAAGTTAAAAAGTTGAATAAAATATTATTAGAATATATTTTTTAATATTATTTTTATTTTGAAATTTGAAAAAATTAAATTATTTATTTTATTTTGCGTAAAAAATTGAGAAAGTTCTAATGATAAGATGAGGGGTTTCAAAGTTTTCAAAATTTTGAATTTAATCTTGAAAATAAACCAGCCTAATTGCAGCTTGTTTGGTTCCGATTAATGTGATAACATCACCAAATGATGGCAACCAGCAACATATATAGAACAAAACCAGACTAGCCCATGGGTTTACAAAGGAAAAAACAAACATAATTAGTATTCTAATTACGTCCCCTTCAAACTTATAAGCTGGAAACCTAAAAGTCAACTTGAAGTTGGAAATATACAAGATTAATGCAAAAATTGGGGAGATTGATGCGTACGTCTTAATTATAAGTGAATACATATATTGATCACATGATTCCAATCGGCGGATTGAGAATAGAATGAAGATTCCATGGCAGTTCACACACACGAAATGACAAACAATCACAATGAACAATTTTCTTCTAAAATAATTTAACTGAAATGTAATTTTTGTACATATTCAGGTCTGGCTGATTACACAGATAAGATGAAATAAGATGATAAATCTATTAGTAGTAATGACATAATTTGTGAATAGTAGTAAAATAGTTTGAGTTAAGATTTTTATGAGATTTTGGAAAATGAGAGACAAAAAGTTAAACAAAAAAATTATAAAGTTAAAAGAGGGTTATAATGTAATTTTTTAATATTATTTTTATTTTAAAATTTAAAAAATTTGAATTACTTTTTGTGTTTTATTTAGAAGTTTGGAAAAGTTAAAAATTTGAATTTGATATTTGGATGTTAAGATTAGGTAATAATTAGATAAAAATGTTGAAAATTCGAAATTGGTATTTGGATGTTAAGATGAGATGAGATAATCTCAAAAGTTTGTGAAATTAAACCAGGTTAAGGTTTGGTGTTTGAACGAAAATGGTGACAATCCCCGTTAGGGTGTTTGTCTTACAAGTTGGTGTTTGATAGAGGAAATGCAAATGATTTAATTGTGTACACTTAGTCCCTATTTATAGACCACAAGTACTAGTTGACACAACCGTTTGACTCAAATCAAATAGTTGGCTCTCTTGACACTTCCTCAACCAATACTCTCATGAGAACTATCACCATGGAGATGATGTAAATCCATGGGGTACACTGTTTGGTGTGATGACACCTCACATCTACATCTTTTACTTGAACACACAACAATGGTGATGAATATAGTTGAGTATTTTTACCTTAATACCAACATAAATTTTCTATTACTCAACTCTCATATTCAACTCCTGTAGATTGGCATCAGAGCATGACAAGCCTTTACATGCGCATACGTTTGTCATTGTCTTATCTGACCACACCCTTTACCATATGTTCTCCCATTGATCACATATTATGGGAGACTTTTATTCATTATATCCTTAGTGAACCACATCAATTATCCATGACATAACAAATATTCTTGACACATCTGATGACTTGAACCGAATAAATAAAGCATATATTGTTAACCTACATTAAACTTTCATTAGTACTTCCTCTAAAGGCCATTCTTGAGACTTTTCTTAATTATCTTATCAGTGACTTTACAAATGACTAACCCATTATTTGGGCAATTCCTTATAACTACATTAATCTAGGCATCCCAAAACTTTTAGAGTTATGTATGTTAGCCATGAGATTACTTTAATAAGGTATTTTCAACCCCATTCTAGCCACATGATTTCTAAATTTCTCTAGAGACAACCATTTGGTCATTGGACCCATTACCATCTAAGTTGAGGAAAAAAATTAACTTTGACCTCATATTTTTCACTATATCTATAATATAGTGATAATGTACATCAATGTACTTTCCCACTATATCGAACTATCCCTTCTAGTCACAACACTTAGAATACCAAACCCATTGTTGTGAGGGACCGCCAAGCGCAAAAGGGGAAAAACCATTATTGGAGTTGAGTGGAAGGCAAAGATAAGAAAAACTCCAATCGTCTAAAGAATTAGCAGTAGGAGCTGCAAGTGCAACTAGTCCAGCACATTGGAGAGCAAGCATCTTGCAAATGCCCAGTTGAAGCATCCCAAAGCAAAGTGGAGATAAGTGTGCAGTTTCACTAAAGCCGAGCACGAAAATGCCATTTAACGAGAAGTCGAGAACAAGAAGCCATGGAAACCAGTAACTCTGACAAGATAAAGAGTTACCCGCCAAACAAGAGACTGAGTAAGTGATAGAGCTTTCCGAAAGTACATAGAAGTGCTATGAAAAGTGGCAATACTCTATGCTGAAGCCGCACTTCGTCCAAAGAGTCACATCCAAAGTGGTTCTGCGATGAAAGGTGAAAGATTGACAATCCCACACTATTTAAAGGAAATCCTTACTGTAGATCCGGAGTAAAAAAGGACATATGACAATCCCACCCTATTTAAAGGACCTGGACGTAGGACGAGAACTAATTTTTTAGACTTTATTCACCAAAAAGCTCAAGAAGTCAACTACTTTAGAAAGCTAGGAGCAGAGTAGTGACAAGAGGATTTCCAACATAGAATGGTAGGTTAGCTTCAAATAAAGTGTGACAACCTGATCTAAGCTAGCTCCATACTCTTATTGTTCGCATAAAAATATATTTGCAAGTACAAAGAACCGTAACAAGTCGTAAAGTGTTTTAAAGAAAACGGATGTCGAACCCACAAGGAATAATTATGCTATTGAGTATTAAAATTAACTAAATTAATTACCATTTGGAAAACCAAAATTTGAAGAATGGATTATCTAAATTAAACTGAAGACAATAGCATTAAAATTAAGATTTTAAAGATAATAAAAATAGATCTAGAATGTTTGATTTCACCTAGCAAATCCCACACAATTTATTCTTCCTCGTTATAGAATTTCAATTATCCCAAGTTGATGATAAAAATCCTTTAACTATTCAATATTTTCTCTTGAACAAAATAAAAAATTTCTCCAACTAATAACTTCATATCTCTATATGAGTTTAACTAATTGGAGACTCGTTAAGTTCTTTGAATTTTTCTTGAAAATCACACTAATCGCGGTAAAGTATTTCTACTTTCACTCAACTAGTGCTTAATCCTAGGGTTTTAATCATAAATCACCTCTTGGTCTCATTGTGATTCAATAGATCGAACAATAATTAGTTAGAAAATTACAAGCATTAAGAACAAGGAATAAACACTTAATCATGGAAATATTGAAATAAAATAACATATAATATAAATTGTGTGTTCAATGCTAGACTACATCAAAACTCTAGAAAATAAAATTAGCTCATAATGAAATTGAAAACAAAAATAATAAAACTAGTGTTCTTCATTGGAATCAGTTGATGAAGCATGCAGCTCTCGCCTCAGCTTCCCTAGATCTGCCTCCTTGAAAGCAACTTAAAGAATAAACTCTAAACTATTTTTACTCTAAACTCAGACTCTAAAACCTCCCACTATTCATTCCATAAGATGAGATTAAATAGATGTCAAAATTTAAATCCAGCAATAAGATAATTGTGGCTACAATATAGCCTAAAGATTTGGAAAATAGTTTCTAAAGATAAAAGTTAACATAAAAGAAATTATCCCAAGAATAACGAGATTGTCTAAAATGGAAGATTCAATGATATGCGGCTTAATTTATGGAGTTCAAGAGGATTTGGTAGTTAGCAGATTGATTACGGAACTCGAAAGGGTCACACAATATCGTTTAGATTGGTTGCTTAAATTGGTCATTTAGACTGGTCGACTTATCTAACCACCTAACTCTTGTCGCCAATTCTGGTTGCGCCTGTTGATCACGCTTTCTGGTTGCCATTGAGTCTCCTCGCCTAAATCTCCTCAGCTCTCTTCAGATCCCGTCGCCTCTTGTCAGTCTGGATCCTTAGTCTCTTCTTTTGTACCAAAATGCTCTCCTTTTGTATTAAATCTTCTCATTCCTACAAATCCAAGAAAATAAAGACAAATATATAGAAATAAAATAAAATAAAATAGTATTGAAGGAAAAAAGACACTTTTCATAAATAAAAAAGTAATAAAAATCACATAAAAATAATACTTATCAAATATCCTCAAACTTAAGCGTTGCTCACCCTCGAGCAAAGAAGGAAAGAAAGACAATTAAAACAAGTATTGGTTTGATTCATAAAATTTATTGCCTTAAAGATTGACTAAAATTTATAATTCAAAGGAATCATTCACAATTAATCAAGTCCCAAAAGTTAATTCAAAACTCAATTTCATTGTATTATACATCCCCACATTCATGCATACCCATCATTCTCACTTCATCATTAGCTCTCTGGATAGTTTTATGTAAACAAGTAAATAAATAAAGGATCTCTAAACACTCTATAGCCTTGCTTTTCAAATCACTATCTATTAATGTAGAACAGAAACTATCACCAGGGATCAATAGGTTTTTATTAAGATTGTAATGTAAGGCTAGGGTGAGGGATAGAAAGAAAATGTAGGATTCAAACAAAGCAAGAAGTTAAGTTTGAACACCAACAATTTTAGAGAATAGATTATCAATCCCTTTTTTTCTTAATCTTTGTTGAAAAGGAATTGAGGAATCATAAATTGAAGGATAATAAGTTTCAGAAATAAATTCCCTGGATTTCTTGGGTTTTGCAATCCCTTTATTCTCTTTAGTCTTCTCAGCTTGCTAGTCGGTCGCATCCTGCTTTGCTTCTTTTACCTCGTACTCGGTTTCCTTCTTTTTGTACTCCACATTTTCGCAGCTTCTGCACCTCACTCAGTATTTACTATCTTTGGCTGGTCATATGTCCGCCCACTTCTCAATGTGATGGCTTTGACATATTCTTTCGGATTGATCATAGTGTTGCTCGGTAAAGTCCCTATTGTCATCTTGGTATGCATGTTTGAGAGCTGATTGATTTGTGCCTCAAGATTGCAGATTGAAGTCAAGTTGTATTGGATCACCATATCATTCTTTTGCATGTACTGCATGAACATATCTTCAAGTATCAGCTTCTTCTCTTGCTGTGAAAACTGTTGAGGTGGTCTAATCGGTACTTGGTTATTACTCCATGAAAAGTTAGGGTGATTTCTCCATCCGGGATTGAACGTGTTTGAATAATGATTGTTTTGACGTTGAAAATTGGACACACATAATGGGCTTGTTCATAATTCGGTTGGGCAAAAGGATTTCCCACTTAGCAATCTACACTTAAATGATTTCCTGCTCCATGATCACAAACAACATTAGTTTGAATAGCATTAATGTTCATTTTACCTATTTGTTTGGATAGATTTGCCAACTGAGCCGCAATCCCAGACATTGAGTCAAGCTCAATGATGCTTGCCGCCTTTTTTGGCATTGCTCTCTCTACAACCCACTGATAGTTGTTAGACGCAAACTTTTCTAGATGTTCATATGCAGCTTTAGGGGTCTTACTCATTAATGTTCCTCTTGTGGCTGCATAAAGCATAGATTGATTTGTGAGTCTCAAACCATTGTAAAATGTCTATACTTGAAGCCAGGCTGGGAGGTTATGATGTGGATGGACACTTGCGCAATACATCCTTGTATAACTCTCATGCCTCATATAATTATTCACCCTCAAATTGGGTGAAGGTAGTGATATCATTCATTAACTTTGCTGTCTTGGCCGTAGGGAAATATTTTGCTAAATAATTGTTGTGCCAACTGCTCCCAGGTGGTGATGATACCGGGCGGCAAAGAGTTCAACCAACCTTTTGCCTTTTCCCTAAGTGAGAAAGGAAAAAGTCTCAGTCGAATCTCATCATCTGTCACTCTGTTGTGCTTAAAAATATCACAAATTTCTAGAAAATTTGCAATATGGACATTAGGATCCTCTTGTGACAGCCCCCCAAACTGGACGGTTTATTGAATCATTTGAATGATGGCCGACTTGATCTCAAAGTTATTGGCTTGTATAACTAGCCGCCTTATACTAGGTGTTGCCACATTAACAAAGGACATAACATAGTCTCTTAACGTCTTATGCTCCTGGTTGGCCATATTAAATTTAGATGTGGCGACCTCCTTTTTTTTTTTTTTTTTTTTTTTTTTTTATTAATCCGATGTAAGGTTCTTTCAATCTCGGGATCGAAAAGTGTATGATCTAAGGATTTAGATTGGGGCAAGCACTTCGAATTCCTAAAAAGAAAAAATAAACTAAAATCTTATTTAAATTAATAAAATAAAATCCAAAGTAGTAAAAATCTAGCTAAATCTAACTAGTATTAATATCAATAACAAATAATTATTCTATGGCAACGGTGACAAAAATTTGTTCGCATAAAAATATATCTGCAAATGCACAGAATCTTAACAAGTAGTAAAGTGTTTTAAATAAAACGGATGTCGAACCCACAAGGAATAATTATACTATTGAGTATTAAAATTTACTTAATTAATTACTATTTGAAAAACTGAAATTTAAAGAGGATTATCTAAATTAAACTGAATACAATACCATTAAAATTAAGATTTTAAAGATAATAAGAATAGATCTACAGTGTTTGATTTCACTAACAAATCCCACACAATTTATTCTTCCTCGTTATAGAACTCCAATTATCCCAAGTTGATGATAAAAATTTCATAACTATTCAATATTTTCACTCAAACAATACCAAGATCATGTCCAATTAATAAACTCCATGACTCTATGTGAATTTAATTAAATTGAGACTCATTAAGTTCTTTGGATTTTTCCTGAAAATCACACTAATTATGGTAAAGTATCTCTACTTTCGCTCAACTAATGGTGCTTAATCCTAGAGTTTTAATCACAAATCACATCTCAGTCTTATTGTGATTCAATAGGTCGAACAATAATTAGCTAGAAAATTATAAGCATTAGTAAAAAGGAATAAACACTCAATCATAGAAATATTAAAATAAAATAAATTAGAATATAAATTGTGTGTTCAATGCTAGACTACATCACAGTTCTAGGAAATAAAATTAGTTCATAATGTAATTGAAAACAAAATCAATAAAACTAGTGTTCTTCGTTGGAGTCAGTTGATGAAGCATGCAACCGTCGCCTCTGCTCCCCTGATATGCCTCCTTGAAAGAAATTTAAAAAATAAACTCTGGACTATTTTTACTCTAGAACTCAAACTCTAAAAACTCCCCCTATTGTTCCCACAGGATGGGATTTAATAGATGTCAAAATTTAAATCTTGAAAGAAGATAAATGCTGCTACAATCTAACCTAAAGATCTAGAAAATAGTTTCTAAAGATAAAAGTTAACATAAAAGAAATTATCTCAAGAATAATGGGATTGTCTAAAATGGAAGATTCAGTGATATGCAGCTTGATTAGCAGAGTTCGGGAGGATTTGGTGGTCAGCAGATAGATTGCGGAACTCGTAAGGGTCCCACTGGGTAGATGCCTATGTGCGCTGAATATAATTGGTCTCCTCGCCTACCGAGAGGAAAGACTCTCAACAGGGATGAAAGACTCATCTCGCCAACCTAACGAGCGGTAAACCTGCTCGCCTTTGCTTGGTTGCTTAACTTGGTCGTTTAGATTGGTCGACTAATCTAACTACCCGGAGCCTTGCGCCAAGTCTTCGCGCCCATGAGGTAAAATCTCTCGCATCGCCTAACTCTTGTCGCAAATTCTGGTTGCGCTTTCTAGTCACACCTTTTGGTCGCCATTGAGTCTCGTCGCCTAAATCTCCTCGGCTCTCTTCAGATCTCGTCGGCTCTCATCGGTTTGGATCCGTAGTCTCTTCTTTTATACAAAAATGCTCTCCTTTTGCACTAAATCTTCTCATTCTTTGAAATCCAAGAAAATAAAGAAAAATATATAGAAATAAAATAAAATCAATAGTATTGAAGAAAAAATGACACTTTTCATAAATAAAAAAGTAATAAAAATCACATAAAAATAAAACTTATCACTTGTATCTTCATTTTCTATTTTGATCTAGATGGACTTAAGTCTAACAGTTGGAGAAAGCTAAGAATGTGAGATTGACTTAGACTATGTTGTTTTGGTGCAATAAGCAACCAAGCCTAAGGAAAGGCCCAACACCTAGCTAATTTTCAGCCCTATAAGAATTTAGGGTTTTGGAAGCCCAAACTAGGGTTTTGGAATGAGTGAGAGGCGCCCCTTTGGATAGAAGACTCTTGAGTTTTCATAAGCCATAATCATTAGGCTCCTAGGGAAAGGGAGTTTTGCCTTTCTAAGAGACACTGACCACTTGTTTCTCATGCAATGAAGTTGCAAGCTTTTAGAACAAGTCATGTGAAGAAGGAAGAAACCCATGGGATTTTGGCTCATCTAGGGCACATGCCAGCCCTAGCAACCACAATACCACTTGGTAGTCATGTAACTTCATCCTATAGATTCATTGTACCTGGACCAAAAAGGGAAGAAGGTAGGATAAAATGGAGTTTCAAAAATACTAAGGGACACTCGCCACCTTCACTGATTTCGCTACATGGTATTCATGCATAAACACCTTGGAATTTCTAGAAGATGCAATCATGAGGAGAGGTTTGGTTTTCTAGGGAGCACACCACTTGGCAACCATGCATGTCTCTTTCCATAGGTTCATTGTACCTAGACCATAAGGGAATGATGGGAGACACTTAGGGATTCGGCTAGAACAGAAGGCACCACTCGTCCCTCATGCATGAGGAGTCCCTTAGGTTTCTAAGAGAAACAATGATGAGGAGATGAAGACAGGACTTTCGGCCATAGCAAGTAAGGGACGCCACTTGGCGCCTATGCATCAGAAACTTTTCAGATTCTACAGCAAAGTAATGATAGGAGAGAGGGAGAGAGAGAGAGAGAGAGTAAGTGGGAGCTAAGGGAAGAATAAATATGGGGCATTGTTAGCCGGCATCCATACACTTGCTAGAGGGAGCAAATGGACATTTTTTTGTTTCAGATTTGTGTTGTAACCTTCTTGTAAGCTTCATGAGAATGAAGGAGTAATTGTTTCGACCACTAGAAGGCAACCATACTTATCTTACACACACACTTGTGTTCTTCCAACCGTGTATATGAGTTATAAGAGTCACAAAAGGAGTTTATAGTCGATTAGGGTTAAGAGCATAAACCCTAGTACACACCACACATGTTTAGATTGATGCTTGTTATCCAAAGTCTAATAGTTTGAAAATATATACTTTCAGCTTGCTTGATCATTAGAAAATCTTTTGGAAAATTTATTAGTTAACCTCTAACTTACTCTTGAATAATGTATTTATGTTTACGTGTAAACTCTACATTTTGAGTTGCTTAATTTGGATTATTGAATTGCTAGTTGTTACATGCTATGACTTATTCATATCTTATACGGGCATGCTATGTTCAAATGTTGCTTGTTCAATGGTTGGTTCGAATGACATGTTTTGAGTTCTGAGAAATGGTATATGCTTTGTTGAACTTTTGCATGTTGTACAAAGTATACGTGATGAACGTGATGCACATGATGCAATCTTGATATATGGCATCAATACATGAAGTTGTTACATGGAAATTACATGGTCACATGTCACATGTTTTCGGGTTATGCATTAAAAGAAATGATTTTGTCATGACCCCAACGCTAGGATGGGAAAATATCCTAGTAAAACTACTCTATCCACTCTGAAATAAATAAATTGGAGTGGTAACCCTTGAATTATGAAGTACAATAAAAAACTTCAAATGAGTTTTTTTCAAGGATTATGGAGCGAAGTAACCGCACCTAATGCTAGTGGTTGTAACACATTGTAAAGTACGGTGAAGGCAAATTGCAAAGTATCGTATCATATGGATTCTGATGTACTCATACTTGGTCAAGAGGGTCGGCAATGTGATGTGGTAACTCGTAGGGAGCCCACAGTTTGTAGGGTAGCCATGAGGTGTCCACCCATATTATTGTATGTATTAAGTTTGTTAAGTTTTTACAAGAAACGAAAAGATGATATTTTGTTACATGTTTACTTTGTTATATGTATTAGTTTCATGACATGGCATAACATGAAATAAATAAACATTTTGTCACATGGCATAACATGAAATAAATAAACATTTTGTCACATGGCATAACATGAAATAGACAAATATTTCGTCACATAGCATAACATGAAATAGACAAACATTTCATGGCATTGCATGATGTGTAACAGATAAACATTTTGTGAAAGAATAAAAAGTATAATAGATAAACATTGCATGACAGAATATAATATGTAACAGACATACATGTAGTGACATGGCATAGCATGGCAAATCTAATAACTTAAGAACATAGACAACTATTCCCTTACCAACACACATACAAAGTAATCTGACAATAAGTTAGAAGCTAACTTACAGTGATCGTTGCGTGATGGATTAAAATGCATGAAATATGAGAAAATATAATTAGAGATTTCTAAACATCGGAAACTCATCACTAACAATTTAGAAACATAAAAATACTATCTTAGAGTAAAATTATCATTTTATCCCTCTATATGTGAAAATTTTACCCTTAAATCCTCAAACTAACATCCTAACATGTAAATTAAAGTGGTAGGAACATCATATGTGAATATTAAAGTCATTAAAGTATGCTTTCAAAACAAAAGATTCAAGCTTAGTCAAAACATAATATGTATTCAACCTTCTTGTTTTCATCTTTTTAGATCTAAGTAAAACTCTCATCAAAAGCTTATAACATGCAACAAATCTTCATCAAACTTATATACTAGCATGTTAACTATACTCCACATAACAATCAAACCAAGATCTTGCCAATAATTTGGACAAAATCATAAAAATATCACACATTATCCAGATTATCTTTTAGAATGACCTCTTCATGCTTAAACCAACTTGTGACCCACAAATGACCATGAACATTTACAAAAAATATACAAACAGAAGCTAGACTCAAAGTGGAATAACTTTAATCAAGAGTACTTTATGAGACAATACTTAAATTAGTTTCAAAAAGTGAAGTAAATTAAGCAGAAAATCTTTCCTAGAGCTTATATGGTTTTCTATCCAAGAAAAGGGTTGGAAAGTGACCAAATGAATGGGGAAAGGACCTAGATGCCTCTTCAACGTCTGGAGGGTGATATGAGGAGTGTGAATGATGGCAGTGTTAGGCAAAACCAGCCCATGTTTTTCTGCTACAAGCTATTATGTGAGAGGGAGGGGAAAGGTGGCCCTTGGCCTTCCCAAGATGCACTGTTTGGGGCTGCTTTGGGCAGTGATAGGACTGCCATGGTAGGGGGAACTTCCCCCACAAGCCTTGCTTTGGTGGCTAAATTTCTTGGGCCTTAATGGGCCTTCACTGAATGGGCTTCCATTTAGGGTTTCAATGCAGTTTGGGTTGTTATAAAGCCCAAATCCTATTTTTCTTGACCCAATAAAAATTTCAAGGGAGGGGAAAGGTGGCCCTTGGCCTTCCCAAGATGCACTGTTTGGGGCTGCTTTGGGCAGTGATAGGACTGCCATGGCAGGGGGAACTTCCCCCACAAGCCTTGCTTTGGTGGCTAAATTTCTTGGGCCTTAATGGGCCTTCACTGAATGGACTTCCATTTAGGGTTTCAATGCGGTTTGGGTTGCTATCAAGCCCAAATTCTATTTTTCTTGACCCAATAAAAATTTCAAGATTTAAAAGAGTAAATAATGATATAATAACATGACTTTGAGTGGTTACTAGCATGTGGAAAGTTATTTAATCAAGTAATTAAACACTAAGCTAAAATTGGGTTCATTTAGGGTTCGGAGGCAAACTTTGGGATTTGGGGAAACCATGTGGGGTTTCGGTTTTCTCGAAGCTTTTAGGGTTTAAATTAGATTACAAGTGTGTAGGGTTTCTTTAGGGTTGAAACGCTCTTTGGAGCCCATTGGAATTAGGGTACAAGCTTACCATAGGGAATGGATTCCCTCTTGCCATGTGTCATACATGCAAGAAGGCTTTCTTGTGAGGTGATAGTATGGTGACACTTGTCACTATGGGAGAGAGTTTCTAGAAGGAAGATGAAGTGACATGAAAAGTTGGAACATGAGGGAAGCCCAAAGGGCATGCACGACAACCATAGAGGGACATGATTTGATTTTTGCCATGTGTCATGTAGGCAAATGGAAGGTGAATAGTGTCGTCTTGGGAAAAGGTAAGATCTTGTTGGAAGAAGGGGCTACACGCCTACAGGGTTTCTAGAAGGATTTTTGTAAGAGAATCCCTTGAGGTGGATGGCTAGGGCAAGGAGGTTTGTGCACTTTTGCCACCTTTATGACCAATCACACAATGTCCAAGAAATTGGTGGAAGAAATGGACTTTTCGGCCATCATGCACACTCACACTCCCCATGTGCCACTTGGCACACATGCACACTTGTAGAGGATTGAGGAAGATCTTAGTTAGGTAAAAGACTATTTTACCGTGAGGTTCATTGAACCAAGACACGAGATGAAGGGCAATTAGGGGATGGAGGTTTTGATTTTGAGAGGGAGGCACCACTTGTCTAAAAGCTCTCTTGTGGTTCCAACACAATCAAATGATGGAGAAAGAGAAGAGGCTCAAGGGTTAGGTGTCAAATGGCATCCATGCAAGGAAACTTAGCTTGTACAAGAAGCCTCTGATGTCTATAAAAGGGAGAGGTTCCAGAAAGCCCTATTTTTTTTTTTAGTTAGTTGGAGGATTTTCTCTTGAAGCATTCGGCCACCACCTTTCGCTCTACTTTCCATCAGTTTCTCACCATCCAAACACCACCCAAGTTACTCTCTTTTCTTTCAAATATCATTTTAAGGGCAATCAAAGTTAAAGGATACTTTCTAAGGAGGAAATCACATAAGGTATGAAGCCAAAAACCACCTTTCCATTTCACCCCACACACCGCCATGAGAGACAAGTTTTGGTTTTAGCAAGTTCACCATGAACTCATGTTCTCACACACACACACACTCGAGCTAGAGGAAATTAGCTCTTATTTTGTGGAGTTTCCCATATGAGCTCACATATATACACACATGGTTTTGGGGTTTATTTTAAACTAGGGCTTGAGTTGATGCAAGTTTCAGACTTGAGGAATGGAGGTCTGAAATCTAGGGAGCTTTTCCTTAGACTAGATGTCATGAGCTTACACATAAACATGGGTTAGGGTTTTAAATAACCGAACCTAATGATTTTTGTATATATATTTTCAACTTGCTTATTTATCGATTGTTGATTTTTATAAGTAAACTTCTAACTTGTACTTGGTATTTTATGTATATGCAATGTGAACTTACTTGTTGTTTGGTTGTATGATTATGCTTGATATGATGATGTTCTTCTATGTGATATAATCAGATCCTTGTGTGAATGATCAACCTATGATGGTTCATTGTGATTATCTTATATCATGAATATGGAGTGGAAAGCCATATTTAGGGTTTCATATTTTTGCATGATTCTTAACATATTCATGAAGATTGTCGCATTACCTAGGGCTGGTTTGGATTCAAATATGAGATAAGATGATTTTAGATGAAAGTTAAAAAAATATTGTTCGAATATTATTTTTTTTAATATTATTATTATTATGGGATTTGAAAAAGTTGAATTGGGATTTGAAAAGTTGAATTGTTTATTATATTTTGTGTCGAAATTTGAGAAAGTTGTCATGATAAGATGAGATGAGATGAAACAATTTATGAATCTAAACGGGGCCCTAATCTTTTAAAATTATTAAATTCAAAGAAATGCTTGTTTTTCCTAAGCATGCTCACTCATATGTTTTAGCTATACATGGAAGTTCATTTATAAAGTTTTGTTAAGCACATTAGAAGATTCTAATTTCATGAAAGTTGATGTAATGTATATTCAAGAATAATAGATTTGAGCCATGACCATAGATGAAGGGTTAGCATGATATGATTAAAGTTTTAAAGGCATAAAATTAATTCTCATGCATGCTAATGTTTATGTATCTCGGTCATTGCATGATACATGTGAAGTTATGAATGTTTGCTTTTTGTTTGTTGATCGAATGCCTTAGACTTATGAAAAATGTGAAATGTACCATGGATATGCATGATTGTTTGTTATATGGTCATGATTAACTTTCGGCATTGCATGTGTCCCATGAAAGTCCAAAGTTTCATAGTTCATGCCACATGCTTGGGTTTGTGAAATCTTTCAAAAATAAAATGAGTATTTTAAAAGTTTTGTCATCACCCCAAAGGCTAGGATAGAGAAATTCCCTAGTGGAACTCATTTGTCCACTTAGTAGTGTCTAAAATGGTGTGGTTACCCCTGAGTCAACAAAGTATAGTTGGCGGACCTCGAATGGTTCCTAAAAGAAAAGGATACTGTAGCAGGATTGCACCTAAAACTAGTGGGTGCCCTACGGTGAAGGCAAAAAGTGAACTGCCATAATATGAATAATTAAAAGTCAGACATATTCACCTTGGTCAAAGTGGGCCAATGATTGATGTAGTAACTAGCGGGGAACACACGGTGCATAGGGGAGCCGTTAGGTATCCATTTATAAGTTAAAAATCAAAGAAAGTCTTTAAGCTCCAAGTTATGTTATACTATGTTATATGAACAAGAACCCGAGCTCACAAGTATGTTAAATGAACAAGTATGAAATGACAAAAAGATGTTTTACGAAATAAAATGATTATGAAAGCCATAATGTACACTATATTTTCAAAAAGTCAAATGCATAAGTAAAGTTTCATGTCCATGCATTCATTTTGAGTTTGCTTTCATTTGCTTATATATGCTTACGTTATCTGTTATATGTTATTTTTTGACTTACTGAGATTTCTCGAAATCACACTGCTGTAATTTTCACTACCATTGTCTTACTCGGAATAGTAGAAGTTGTAATAGGAACCCAAGAGGATATTCATGGGAAAATGCAAGAGATAAGCTCCCAGATTCCTAAGGAGACTCCGAAGAGACACGAGGTCTCTTAGGAGCCATCTATTTTGTAAAGGTTGGAAGCTGCCGACCAATTCATCATTAGGGGATTGCAGTTTTTTTGAGCAACTGAGGAGGATTATGAATCAGGACAAGGCCAAGTAGGATCGGCCTTAGTAAAGGACTTATATTATGGGATCCTTTTGATGAATGACTTATTTTGATGACACTTAATGTGATGGTCCCACGTTTTGGGAATTTCTTTTGGAACAATTAAGTCTTTTGATGACTATTATGAAAATTTCTGCTTTGGGATTTATGTGCTTCGGTACCATGATATATGTCTTGTTTATTTGACCTAAGTAGAATTTTCGCTACTATATATTGCATACTATTAGATATCAACAAGTGCATTGCATTTTAACCATCGTGTACGAGGGGTATGTAGCTTTATATTATATGTCTCGATGCTTCAGTCATCGTTCAATCCCAAGCAAGAGCTAGGAGCGTCACATAAGTGGTGATATTAAAGCAGTTACGTCTTTGGATAAACCACAAGTTGTCCTAGGAATACATGGTACGTAATGCTAGGATTGAAATCCAATAGTTATAGGCTTGAACTTTATAGCTATAGGTTTCAATCCTTAAGGAGGCACGTTCGAAGTATAAGCATGCAGTTGAACTCAAATTTTGAAGTGAAGAAAGAGTAACTCTCTACTTTTAGGAGAAGCCAATAAGTATTGGTTTTGTGCATTTCAGGAGGAAAGGACCCAATGGTGTGCAGACGACACGATGATGTTTCTCCGAGGTAGCGAGATCAGGAGGCCAGGAACCCTTCATTGGAAGGAGGTCAAGCAATTGCAGAAACCATATGGCAAATGACTATGGTAGTGAGATATCAAATGGAGCATGGGTAGAATGTGAGGCAAAAGCCGCCTAGAGGCGAGAATCGAGGATGCCCGTTTGAGAGAGTTCTGGTATATCGGTATCCTAACTTTATGGGTACGAAATGAGCTCTAAGAGCCAATAAGTGGCTTATCGACTTGGATAAAACTTTTGATATCAGTGGATGAATAGAGAATCAGAAGGTCCAGTATGCTAGACACTTACTATAGGGAGAAGTTGGCATATGGTGGGATACGAAAAGGCAACTTTTGGTGCAAGAATTGGAAGATGTCACCACTCTCACTTGGGAGCATTTTAAGAAGGAATTCAATAGTTGTTTCTTTCCAAAAATAGCTAAGCAACAAAAGGCATTAGAGTTTACAAACTTGACTCAAGGTAGTATGACAATATAGCAATATGTAGCTCGATTTATGGAGTTAGGAAGATTTGCCCCACATTTGATTAGTACGGAGAAAATACAAGCTAGGACGTTTCAAGACAAATTACAACCAAGAACACGGAACCAAGTTGCTTGCTTGCAAATTGAGAATTTCCAAGAGCTGGCAAATGTTGCTTCAATAGTAGAGGCAAAGCAGCGGAGTTCGGTTTCTCAAATTTAGAATGATTGTAAGAAAGGGATGCCCTACTCTCCAGAAAGAATATGGGAAAGAAGAAGATCTTGTATACTTCAAATAAAGGAAAAGAGATGGTAGTCGGTAATGTGGTGCCTATTACGCCACCACCATGTCCTAGTTGCGGAAGAAGACACAATGGTGAATATCGTTTTGCCACCAAAGCATGTTTTAGATGTTGTCAAACTGGCCATATGATTTGAGATTGTCCATGTAATACGACGGGAGGAGCATCGACGCTAGGAAGCAAAGGAAAGACCCTTGTGAAGGCTAAAGTCTATGCAATCACTCCAGGAGAAGTGGATTTGGAAGCTGAGGAAGCTATGGATGCCAGAGTAATCACTGGTAACATTCCAACCCTATTGTAGTTGGTAGCTTGTGTTTGCTAAAAATTCCTAAGTAACCTTAGTTACCCTTGTAGGCAAGGTTAAGTTGATGCAACAGTTGGCTTGTGCTTTGTTTGACTCTGGAGCATCGTGTTGGATGGGAAGGTAGTTGGATGCACTCGTATAGTTAGGAATTGTCCGTTGGAAGTCGTAGGACTGACCTTAACTGCAGATTTGATCGTTTTCCATTTAATGGAATTCGATCTGATCTTAGGAATGGATTGGCTATCTAGGCACTATACTGAAATAGATTGTCAAAGAAGGAAGGCGATCTTCAAGTTACCCTCGAAGGAAAAAATTTGTTATATGGGGGAAGTAGTGAAGTCAATTCCCTCAACCTTAACTGTAGGACGAGTGAAGTAGGCTTGAAGGAAGGAGCCGATGCATATCTAGTGGTTATGACTAGTGCAATAGAGGAACCTAAAGGAGTCAAAGGGATTCCTATGATAGAAGAGTATGCTGAAGTTTTTATCTATGATCTGCCTGGATTACCCCCAAAGTGGGAAACAAAGTTTGTAATTGAATTGGAGCCAACTGTGGCCCCAATATACAAGGCACCCTATTGAATGGCCCCGGTCGAGTTGAAGGTTCAAATCTAAGAACTCTTCAAAAAGGGATTTATTCACTCGAGTTCATCCCCATGGGGTGCACCAGTCCTATTTGTAAAAAAAAAGGATGAGACTATGAGGATGTGCATTGACTATTGGGATTTGAATAAAGTAACTATTAAGAATAAGTATCCTTTATCTCAGATCGATGACTTGTTGGATCAATTGCAAGGAGCGTCAATATTTTCTAAGATAGACCTACGATCAGGGTATCATCAATTGAAGATAAACGATCAAGATGTACCTAAAACAACTTTTCGGACTCGTTATGGACACTTTGAATTTTTAGTAATACCTTTTGGACTGACAAATGCCTCAAAAACATTCATGGATTTGATGAATCAGATATTTAGGCAGTATTTGGACAGCTTTGTAGTAGTGTTCATTGACGACATTTTGATTTACTCTTGAGGTGATGAAGAATATAGGGAGCACTTGAGGATAATGTTGAGGACTTTACAAGAACATCAGCTTTACGCTAAGCTCAACAAATGTGAGTTCTAGCTCAAAGAGGTGAAATTTTTGGGACATGTCATTTCCAGTGAAGGTGTGGTTGTGGACCCTGCTAAGATAGAAGCAGTAATGGAATGGTAGAAACTGACCAATGCCCACGAGATATGTAGTTTTTTGGGTTTGGCAGGATATTACCGAAGATTCGTCGAAGGATTTTCTAAATTGTCTGGTCCCTAAACGACATTGACAAAGAAGAATTCCAAGTATGTTTGGAGTGAGGAATATGAAAGGAGCTTCCAGGAAGCCAAAAGGAGTTTAACCACAGCACCTGTGTTGGCTTTACCAGATCCTCATAAGCCGTATGTGGTTTATAGTGACACCTCTTAGATGGGTTTAGGGTGCGTATTAAAGTAAGAAGAGCGAGTCGTCGCTTATGCCTCGTGACAACTCAAGGATCACGAGCAGAATTACCCTACTCATGATTTGGAATTTGCCGCCGTAGTCTTTCTGCTAAAGATCTAGAGACATTACCTTTATGGAGAAAAGTGTGAGGTGCACACTGACCATAAAAGTCTCAAGTATTTGTTTAGTCAAAAGAACCTGAACATGAGGCAGAAAAGATGGATTGAGATGATCAGTGATTACTAGTGTGAGATTAAGTATCACCCTGGAAAAGCCAAAGTGGTAGCAGATGCCCTTAGTCGTAAGACTCAGGCCGACGTGCAATCACTTTTGGTAGGAATGCAAGAATTGCTGATAGGAAAGCCGCCAAGAGATATTAGGTTAACGGTAGTGCATGAGATTGTACCATTAACTGATGGGGAAGGACAGGGTAAGGATGATAAATTGGAAAAACTTCCATAGAAAATTCTGAAATCCAAAGGACCACACACTTCTTGATTAGTAAAGATGGGATGTTGTATTACAAGGAGAGGAAAGTGATCCCTACTGTTCCTGAATTAAAGGAAAAGATTCTGAAGGAAGCTCGTTACACACCATATATTGCTCATCCTGGTAGCACCAAGATGTACCAAGAATTGAAGGGACAATTTTGGTGGGATGGAATAATAAGAGAAGTAGCAGAGTTTGTTGCGAAATGTTCAATTTGTCAGCTGCTAAAGGTTAAGCATTAGAGGCTAGCTGGAGAGTTGCAACCATTACTGATCCCAGAATGGAAGTGGGAAGATGTGTTTATGGATTTTGTGATAGGTTTGCCAAGGACATTTTTAGGGAATAGTTTGATTTGGGTCATAGTTGACCGATTGAACAAAAGTGTACATTTTCTACCGATTGCTAATACAGACTCGTT
Source organism: Juglans microcarpa x Juglans regia (assembly GCF_004785595.1). Taxonomy (NCBI): domain Eukaryota; kingdom Viridiplantae; phylum Streptophyta; class Magnoliopsida; order Fagales; family Juglandaceae; genus Juglans; species Juglans microcarpa x Juglans regia. Next base: position 28,445,693 of record NC_054596.1, on the reverse strand, counting down.
GGACAAGCTTTCTTGAGTTTTTTGTTAAGGAGATAGTCAGGCTTCATGGAGTGCCTAAGTCTATAGTATCTGACAGGGACATATGGTTCACTTCACATTTCTGGCAAAGTTTACAAAAGATATTGGGCACAAATCTGAGATTTAGTAGTGCCTATCACCTGCAAACAGATAGACAGACATAGCGTATTGTCCAAACATCCCAAGATATGTTACATGCTTACGTAATGGAATTAAGTGGCGATTGGGAAAGCCATTTGTCATTGATAGAATCTGCTTACAATAATAGCTTTTAGGCTACAATACAGATGGCACCTTACGAAGCGTTGTATGGAAGGAAGTGCAGATCCCCTCTATATTGGGATGAAGTTGGTGAATGAATGTTGTTAGGACCGAAATACTTTCAGGACGTACGAAAATAGGTGGAACTATTCCGTAAAAGGATGAAAGCAGCCCAAAGTCGTCAAAAGAGTTATGCCTATAAACGACGGAGGAATTTAGAATTTAATGTGGGAGATTGGATGCATGTCAAGGTTTTGCCCATGAAGGGAGTCATATGGTTTAGGAAGAAAGGAAAATTGAGTCCCAGGTATGTAGGACCATTCGAAGTTATGGAAAGATTTGGTGCAATGGCATATCGATTGGATCTACCAGCTGAGAGGCAAGGAGTGCACACTGTCTTTCATGTATCTTCATTAAAGAAGAGTTTTAGGGAAAGGCATCCTGTGGTAATGGAAGCTGGGAGTATACAACTTCAGCCAAATCTATCCTATGAAGAATGGCTTGTGCAGATGGTGGATAACAAAGACCAAGAGCCAAGGAATCTAAAAGTATTTTTAGTAAAATTACTTTGGAACAACCCAGCTTTTCAAGAAGCGACGTGGGAAAGAGAAGATTTGATGAGGACAAAATATCCTCATTTGTTTGTAACTTAGAACTTGTGTATTCATGAATCTCATTTATGAATGATTGTTTGATTGTACCTTGATTTCTTGTGTGTGGATGTCTCATTGTTGTCTATGAATTCTAGTGATGATATGTGCACCTACCATACTCATGAACAGGGCATGGCTCATAATAGGAATACCCCTCGCATGTCTGTATCCTCGGTAGCGTAGATTAGAGCGAGACGTGAACATAGTCGCAGAAATCAACTAGTAAGGATGGATCGAATGATGAGTGCTCACAGGTAGCAGATGGAATGGTTGGAGCATCATCGCACTTATGTGTTAGATGCAGATTTACGGAGCAATATTTTTCTAAGGAAAGCCTTACCACATGAAGAGCGTCAACCCCCACACGATCCTTTGGTATGGAAAGATGCAAAAAGGTTACGTGTAACCCCCGCTCCTTTTTTATTACATAAGCTTCTCTCTTTCTTATGTAAGACTCATCATTTCTGACGTAAGTAAATTCCGATGACAGAATTATGCAACAGTCTGTCATTCTTTCTGGAGACTGCGAGCATCGTCATGTGTGCCAAACCATGACGACGTGTCTCTCGAGATATTACGTGACTTCTAAGGTACGCCCAGTGTTTAAAATGTACTGAAAATATTTATATGAGGTATTTCTAGTATCGTTGAGTTAAACTTGTTTTTAAATGAGACAATTATAATATTTTGAAGAGCTCCAAAATATTATAATTGTCGGAGATCATTTTAATATTAATTATTAAAATGATTCCCGTTATTTGAAATATTATGGGATTTAAATTATATTGAAGGCTTTAATTAATTTAATGGTTTTATTCTCTTAAAGATATTAAATAAGACTTCATCATTTTATTAATGATGAAGAAATATTATTTCATAAACTAAAGTTAGTTTAAAATAATATTTACCTTAATTCCTCTGAGTGCTTTTAATTAAGTTAATGTTTACGCATTTTCAAATCAGCATTTTAATATCTCAACGTTGGATCGTTTTGTAGACCCCAAGACGAAAGGACTGGGTTAAATACCCAGACCCCCCTCTCTCTTTCCCTCAGTTTTCCCTCCCCACTCTCTCTCCTCCCTCTCCCCTTCGGCGTACGCAGCATGCTGCTTCTTCACGCTGAACTGCTTCATGCCTCAGCCCGACACCGCCGTGCGCCGTCAGCTCTCACCGCCGGCACCGTCGCACTCATCTCCCTCCAGCGAGCCTCCCCGTAGCAACCTCTCCCTCTCTCGCTCTCTCTTCCTCTCCATTGGAAGCATAAAGCCCGAATGGGCTTGATGTCCTTAGCGCCGCCGTGCGCCGTCCTCCGGCGCCACCACCGCCACCAACGGCCTCCCCTCTCACAAGTGAACCCCTCCCATGGAACCCAAGTCTCGGGAAGCCCCCCTTCCCCCTCCGTCGCACGCACGCACGAAACCCATTTATGGGTTTAGCACGGCTTCGAGCTACAGACACTGCTAGCGCCGCCGTGCGCGACTCCCACGGCCACCATGGACCTCTCCTCCCCTTCCCCTTCCTCCTCCCTTGGACCCGAGGCCCATGGCCTCTCCTCCATGCACGGACATTCCTCCTCACACGTACGGGTTGCACCCCGTGCACCTCCACCCACGGTGGGCAACCACCGTCATCAGCCTCTTCAGGCAACCACCAAGTCAACCCAACCAACCACGGCCCCGATCTGTCACCCATGCATGCACACTCTCTCTCACTCTCCCAAGGCCTTTTCTCCCCTTCACGGCCTTGAACCGCCACTGTGAGCCTCCGTGGCGCCACCTCGACGCCACCACGAGATCCACCGCATTTTTCTTAGCCAATTCCTAGGTTCAAACCACCACTTTACGTAGTGGGTAATCATTGCACGTGATGGACAATCACTGCATGTGACAGACCACCACTGTACACGGTTAGGTACGTTGTGTACTGCCCTTCACTGCCACCATCACGAGTCCTTCACGAGCCCTTCCAAGACCACACTTAGCTATCCAAACGCCCAAACAGTCAACGTACGTGGGTTAGTTGCCACGTACGACCTCTCCGACGTCATCGGCTGTGACGATCAGTGAGCAATGCACGGGTTATCCCGTCGATGGTATAACTCTCTATCTCTCATTAATTATGTTAGATATTGATTAGTTAATTAGGTTATGGACTGTGCTGTTAGTATTAGGGGAATGACTGGGTTGTATTGAGATGCGCTGTGTAGTGCTCTGTGAAGTGTTGGGCTTATTGTGTAGTGCGCTGTAAAGTGTTGGGCATTCTGTGTTGTGAAGTGTGCGATGATGTATGATTGTGAAGTTTGTGCTGTAATTATGGCGTGGTTGTGCCGTGTAATGCGGTTGTGGAGTATGTGCGGTATTGGTGACGTGGCATGTGGAGTGGGAATCGTACACGCTAAGTGTACTCTGTGTGTGGTGTAGTGTGAGATAAGGAGAGCATATGTAAAATATACCCTCCTAGCGTATTGTGGAACGAGATGAATACTTGTGTAATGTACTCCATATGGTGGAGTAATGCACCATGTGGCGGATATGCCACAATGGTGATGTGGCGTGGTGTGTATGAAGGGAGTACATGTGGAATGTACTCCATATGGTGGAGTAATGCACCTTGTGGTAGATATGCCATAATGGTGATGTGGCGTGATGGGTATGAAGGGAGTACTTGTGGAATGTACTCAATATGGTGGATTGATGCACCATATGGCAAGTATGTCATATAGGTGATGGGTCATGGCGTGTATGAATGGAGTACACGAAGAGTATACTCCATGTGGTAGAGTGATGTATTGTATGGCGGGTTTGCCATATTACTGATAGGTTGTAGCATGTGGAAAAGGAGTATACGTGGAGTGTACTCCACAAGGCAGCGACACTCCGTGTGACGTGTCGCAAACAAAAGGATGGTTGTGGTTGATGGACGTGGAACGTGATGAGTAGTGTCGAGAACTGTGGAACAGTGTCCCGAAATAGTTATGGCATAGCCTGTAGTCTATGGTGACAAGTGTCACCGTGATGGACTTATGGCTAGGAATATGAGTGAAGTAGTAGAATAAGTGTAAGAATACGCAATGGAAGCATGATTAGGCAACGTCACGAAGTGACGTGGTTTTTGACAGTCATGCTTATGATGGATAAGGAATTAGCTTTTGAATGGCGTAATGGGAACGTGAGGAATCGTACTCGTGATGAGTAAAAGTTGGCGTATAAGTGACGTAACAGGATGTCAGGTGACGTGACAAGGTCACGGTGTAGCTTGAGAGTAGTCTCGAGCTATGTGACGTGACGCAAGGCATAGTTGTGAACAGAGTCTTGTTGTGTTAAGTGTTGGGATGAACTGTAAGAAGGAACGGCTAGCATGAAGAGTCATGCTGGCCAGGTTAAGAGAATGTTGGTATCGGAATATGGTCCTCATCCCTACGGGCAGGTGATCAACATGTTATATATTGATCTTAGGTGATAAAAAGAGTAAAGTACATGTGTAATCTGGTGAGACACGTGTACCAGACGGATTCACCATACGTAATGGGTAATCTGTCCACAATAGAGTTGCGTAGTGATTAAACCTTAGAGTTGGCTTAGAGCTGTGTGGCTTGTATGGATGAGAATGAGGATTAGTATGGGCTAAGATGCATGAAGATAACGAGTGTACTGTCTAAAGAAGGGATGCGTGACTTAGTTGGTCTGAGTCATGCGTCGGAACGTGGTTAATAAGAAGAATGAGACAAAGGTCTTAGTGTCTTAATCCTAAGGTGAACCATGGGTTCACTTTAGTGAATGAATACTCGAGGCAAGACCTGAGTTGGAAGATGCGGTGACCGCAATGGGTCCCTGAAGGTTTTAACGTAGTTAAGGGCATGTAAGTGCACGTAATAGAAGGAGAGTGTTCCAAGTATAGCGTAATTCTATTTATAGTTTAAGTTGCTTATGCATTAGATAGAGAATGGCGTTAAGGTTATATATGCATGTAGGTTACCAGCTGACACGCACATGAATGGACTGCATGGTATGAAAGTAGCATGGAGTCCAGGTAAGTATTACGTTCATGCCCTTCTGGAGTTTTCTAGAAATTACGAAAAGAAAACGAAAAGTTTATATCTTTGAGAAAATGCTTACGAAAGAAGATGTTATGCTTTCAAACGTATATGTATGTACGGCCCCTCCATCAAAGCCCCTTTTTACGCACCCGAAGTTATTAATTGTATGCATGTGAATGGATGACTATAAGATGTATCTATTGTACGTATTTTCAAAGAAACAAACTGATGAAAATGCACGAAAGACGAGCTTGAGCCGACGCCTTTCTTGGATCCCACGGACCGATGCTGTCGCGAGCGCCGCCCAGTGATGCTCGCGGATTCCGCGAAGGCCGACGTCCAAGGTGATGCTTGCGGATGCTACGAAAGGCGAAGTTTGAGCCCGTGCTTTATGTTTCATGGACGGTACGAACCGATACTTTTATGAATGCCGCGAGGTGATGCTCGTGGACGTCATGAAAGAGGACGTTCGAGCCCATGCTCACGAAAGGATGTTTTCTCACGAAAAGAAATATTTTTCTCATGTTAAATGAATGAAAGAATGAATGAAAGCTCTAGCTCTTCAGAGCTGGCATGAATGAATGAAGCTCCAGCTCTTTAGAGTTGGCATGAACGAAAGAATGAAAGAATGAATGAAAGCATGAAATGTATGAAGATACGTAACGGCCACATGAATGAATGAAAGGGTACCAATGAATGGGCAGATTGCAATGCTGGGTAAGTAGTACTGGTAGTGCACCCAATGCTACCCCCTATGAAAAGGGATTCCCAACCTGTGGCCACGGGCGGAATCCAGGTCAAAGGGCCGCTAACCCTAACACACTGGGCGTAACAGTGTGTACCGGCCTATGAAAGTAAAAAGAAAGAATGTATGTATATACGTATGTACGCATGCACGAACGCACTTTAAGAAATGAAGGCACTGCATTCTTGCAGAAATGAAGGCACTCACGGATGAAACGTTTTACGAAAAGAAAGGAAAACTCCGTCCAGTGACGTTTTCAAATGAACGCACGTATGCACGCACGCATTTATGTATAGTATGTACAAATGATGAATGCATGAATGAAAACCTACGTTATTATATTTTAACTGCATGAAGTAATGCTTACGAGTCTTCGACTCATTTTAGTTTTTATGCATGTCCCTCCCCCCATAGGGAAAGAAATGAAGTACGCGTCGAGACGGACACGGCCCATGGGGAAGAGCACGGAAGTCTAAGCACAAGGTTCAAATGTAAGAAAGGCCTTTTATTATTAAAATAGATGTTTTCCGCTGTAAACCTCTTTTATTGTAAAAGTACATTTTTATTTTATAAACGTAGAGTCTTGCACCCTGGGAAGAAGCAAAAAGTTTTAAATCGGACAGTAATTCCCGTTGTCATTTCTCAAAATATTTTATAAAAAGACCCACCACAAGGACGAGCATTACATTACGTCTACTCGGACTGAACCCTGTGGTAGAGTCTAGTCGCGTTGCAGAAGCTCATACTTCAAGATATGTGCCTTTTGAAACTTCAGATACATCTACTGACTGTATTTGTTATCAGGAAGAAGGACAACCCATTGAAGACACTGAGCTCGAGATTGAGCATAAGTTAAATGAGATGCAAGTAAACATGTATTACGATTATGACTTGGACACGATATTCTATTTATCGCAAGATTCAGTGACAGAAGAAGAAGGCGAAGTACCTTGTCCATCATCATCTGAGGATTCTACCGTAGCCAGTGCAAGAGGTACCAATGAGGATTGGTTTTCTTTCTATTAATAGATTTGTTTTGTGACTACGGTATTGATTTCAAGGACGAAATCTTTTTCTAAGGGGGGAGGTTGTGACAACCAAGATTTTTGCTAAGTTTTCTATGCATTTTGTTCACATAAAAATATATCTGCAAATGCTCAAGATCATAACAAGTAATAAAGTATTTTAAAGAAAATGGATATTGAATCCATAGGGAATAATTATGTTATTGAGTATTGAAATTAACTAAATTAATTACTATTTGGAAAATCAAAATTTGAAGAATAGATTATCAAAATTAAATTGAAGACAAAAGCATTAAAATTAAGATTTTTAAAAATAATAAGAATAGATCTATAGCGTTTGATGTCACCTAGCAAATCCCACATAATTTATTCTTCCTTGTCATAGAATTCTAATTATTCCAAGTTAATGATAAAAATCTCTTAACTATTCAATATCTTCTCTCAAACAATACCAAAAATATCTCTAACTAATAACTCCACTTCTTTATATGAATTTAACTAATTGGATACTTATTAGGTTCTTTGAATTTTTCTTGAAAATCACATTAATCGTGGTAAACTATCTCTAGTTTCGCTCAACTAACAGTGCTTAATCCTAGAGTTTTATTCACAAGTCACCTCTCAATCTCACTGTGATTTAATAGATCGAACAATAGTTAACTAAAAAATTGCAATCATTAAGACAAGAAATAAATACTCACTCATAGAAATATTGAAAATAAATAACTTAAAATATAAATTGTTGTGTTCACTGCTAGGCTACATCAAAAATCTAGAAAATAAAATTAGTTCATAATGAAATTAAAAAGAAGAACAATAAAACTGGTGTTCTTCGTTGGGGTCAATTGATGAAGCATAGAGCTCTCACCTCTGCTCCCCCAAATCCCCCTCCTTGAAAGAAATGTAAAATAATAAACTCTGGAACATTTTTACTTTAAAACTCAGACTCTAAAAACTCACAGACTCAAAACCCTAAAAACTCTAACTCTCTATTCATTCTACAAGACGGGATTAAATAGATATTAAAATTCAAATCCAGAAACAATATAAATCCGACTACAATCTAGCCTAAAGAAATGGAAAATAGTTTCTAAAAATAAAAGTTAACATAAAAGAAATCATCCTAAGAATAACAGAATTATTTAAAATGGATGATTTAGTAATATGCGGCTTGATTTACTGAGTTCGGGAGGATTTGGTGGTCAGCAATTTGATTGCGGTAAAGACTCCGGACCAGGATGCCATGTACGCTGAATATAACTGGTCTACTCGCCTACCGAGAGGAAAGACTCCCGATCGAGATGATAGAACCCTCTCGCCAACCTACTGAGTGGTAAAACTGTCTGCCTTTGCTAGTTTTAGCCCATAATGTCGTTTAGGTTGGTTGTTTAGACTAGTCGCCCAACCTAATTGCCCGGAGCCTTGTGCCAACTCTTCTCTCCCATAAGGTAAAATATCTCGCTTATCGCCTAATCTTGTTGTCTAGAAGGTAAAATATCTCACTTGTTGCCCAACTCTTATCACCAATTCTGGTCGCCTTCTAGTCGTGCCTGGGTCTTCTCGCCTACTAAGAGGAAAGACTATTCACTTACTGAGGGGTAAGTCTTCTTGCATTTTCAAATCTCGTCACCTCTCGTCAGTGTGGCTCCATAGTCTCTTCTTTTGTACCAAAATACTCTCCTTTTGTACTAAGTCTTCTCATTCCTTCAAATCCAAGAAAATGAAGAAAATATATAGAAATAAAATAAAATCAACAGAACTAAAGGAGAACTGACACTTTTCATAAATAAAAAAGAAATAAGAATCGCATAAAAATAACACGTATCACATTTTATTTTATATTGTTAATTTGGGCCAGGAGAGGAGGAGTAACCCATTGAGAAATTATGTTAGAATAGAAGGCATATGAGATCTTGAGGAAGGCCAAGCCCATGAGAAATTTGGCCTTGTAGTGGAATTAGAGTTTTGGAGTCCATTGGAATTAAGGTACACGCCTACCCTAGGAAATGGATTCCCACTTGCCATGCGTCATACATGCAAAAAGGCTTTCTTATGAGATGATAGTATGGTGACACTTGTCACTATAGGAGAGAGTTTCTAGAAGGAAGATGAAGTGACATGAAAAGTTGGAACTTGAGGGAAGTCCAAAGGGCATGCACGGTAACCATAGAGGTGATTTTTGCCATGTGTCATGTATGCAAATAGAAGGTGAAAAGTGTTGTCTTGGGAAAGGGCAAGATCTTGTTGGAAGAAGGAGCTACACGCCCACTAGGGTTTGTAGAAGGATTTTTGTAAGAAAATACCTTGAGGTGGATGGCTAGGGCAAGGAGGTTTGTGCACTTTTGCCACCTTTGTGACCAATCACACAATGTCCAAGACATTGGTGGAAGAAACATCTTCTTGGGAAGAAATGTACTTTTTGGCCATCATGCACACACACACTCCTCATGTGCCACTTGGCACACATGCACAGTTGTAGGGGATTGAGGAAGATCTAAGTTAGGTAAAACACCATTTTGCCATGAGGTTCATTGAACCAAGACCGAAGATGAAGGGCAATTAGGGGATGGAGGTTTCAGTTTTGAGAGGGAGGCGCCACTAGTTTGAAGTCTCTCTTGTGTTCCCAACACAATCAAATGATGGAGAGGGAGAAGAGGTTCAATGGTTAGGTGCCGAATGGCATCCATGCAAGGAAACTTAGCTTGTACAAGAAGCCTCTTATGTCTATAAAATGGAGAGGATGCCGAAAACCCTATTTTTTTAGTCATTTGGAGGATTTTCTCTTGAAGCTTTCGCCCACCACCTTTTTATCTACTTTCTATCTCTTTCTCACCATCCAAAGACCACTGAGATTACTCTCTTTTCTTTCAAACACCATTTTTTAGGGCAAGCAAAGTTAGAGGATACTTTCTAAGGAGGAAATCAAATAAGGTATGAAGCCAAAAACCACATTTCCATTTCACCCCCACACACGACCATGAGAGGCAAGTTTCAGTTTTAGCAAGTTCACCAGGAACTCATGCTCTCTCTCACACACACACACTCGAGCTAGAGGAAGTTAGCACTTGTTTAGTGGAGTTTCCCATATGAGCTCACACATATACACACACAGTTTTAGGGTTTATTTTAAACTAGGGCTTAAGTTGATGCAAGTTTCAGATTTAAGGAATGGAGGTCCGAAATATTGGGAGCTTTTCCTTAGACATCATTAGCTTACACATACACACACCAGTTAGGGTTTTAAATAACCAAACCTAATGATTTTTGCATATATATTTTCAGCTTACTTATTTATCAATTGTGAATTTTTGTAAGTAAACTTCTAACTTGTACTTGATATTTTATTTATATGCAATGTGAACTTACTTGTTGCTTGGTTGTATGATTATGCTTGATATGATGATGTTCTTTGATGAGATATAATCGGATCCTTGTGTGAATGATCAACCTATGATTGAAATGGTTCATTGTGGTTATCTCATATCATGAATATGGAGTGGAAGGCCATATTTAGGGTTTCAGATTTTTGCATGATTCTTAACATGTTCATGAAGATTTTCACAATACATAGGTCTGGTTTGGATTCAGAGATAAGATGAGATGATTTTATATGAAAGATGAAAGTTGAAAAAATATTATTAGAATATTATTTTTAATATTATTATTGTTTTGGGATTTGAAAAAGTTAAATTTTTTATTATCTTTTGTGTAAAAATTTGGGACAACTGTAATGATGAGATGAGATGAGATAAAATACTTTATGTATCTAGATGGGGCCCTAATCTTTTCAAAGGATTAAACTCAAAGAAATGCTTGTTTTTCCTAAGCATGCTCACTCATATGTTTCGGTGATACACGGAGGTTCATTTATAAAGTTTTGTTAAGCACATTAGAGGATTCTAATTTCATGAAGTTGATGTAATGTATATTCAAGAATAATAAGTTTCGGCCATGACCATAGATGAAGGGTTAGGATGATGTGATTAAAGTTTTAGAGGCATAAAATTAATTCTCGTGCATGCTAGTGTTTATGTGTCTCGGCCATTGCATGATATATGTGAAATTGTGAATGTTTGCTTTTTGTTTGTTGATCGAATGCCTTAGATTTATGAAAAAAAAAAACATGGTAACATGATTATGTTTCGGCATTGCATGTGTCCCATGAAAGTTCAAAGTTTCATAGTTCATGTCACATGCATTGAGTTTGTGAAATCTTTCAAAAAGAAAATGAGTCTTTTAAAAGTTTTGTCATGACCCCGAAGGTCAAGACAGGGAAATGCCCTAAGGGAACTCATCTGTCCACTCAGAAGTGTCTAAAATTGAGTGGTAACCCTTGGGTCGACAAACTATAGTTGGCGGAACCCGTAGGCTTCCATTGACTTTTTCTCACCCTTTGAACCCGTAGGCTTCCAAGGTAAGCAACAAAATCTTTTTTTTTTTCTTTTCTTTCCTTGGGCCCATAAGCTTCCTAAGGAAGCTATTGAATTCACTTTCTTCCTTGCACCCATCAGTCAAAGCAACACAAAAGAGGAAAAGTTAAAATCAATTCCCTTTAGTTCCTCTTAACCCGTCGATCTACACCCAAGGAAAGAAAAAGAAAATTTCACTTCCTTTCCAAGCAAGCTAAAGCCAATGCCACCTTCATCCCTTTCCTTCCTCTTTCCTTTCATCTTCAAGAAAACAAGTTCCTCTCATCTCCTTCAAGCTTGTGACTCCATGGCAAGGGAAGAAGAAAAATATTTTTCTCTCATTCTCTTCAAACCGTACAAGTATACTTTCTCCATACCCATTTTTGGCTTTGCCTCAAAGCTTAGAACTAAAGATTGATTTCATCTTCCAAATGGTGAAATATTGAAGGTAATATACTTTTTGTTTATTCTCTTGTGTGATTTACATGTGGGTTTCGAGTTTCACCTTTTTTTTTACCTATGATGTTTCGATTTTGGGGTTTAAAACATTGATACCGTGTTGCTCTTCATCCATACGGCTATACCTCTATTTGGTCTTCCACTTGTGTTTTGAAAGGGGCTAAGAGTTCAAGGTAAAAAAAATCTTAATTTGACTCATTTGATTTTAGTGTATTTTGAAAGCTCACTAAGTTGTTTTAGCTTGTGTTTTGGTGTAGTTAAATTCCTATATTGCAAATAAATATGTATGCCCTGTTTTTTGCCCAAACCGAATGGTATTATAATTGTTTTGCTATGTATTTTCCTATATTTCGAAAATGCTATGTTGTTATTAAACTTGGTTTAATCATAGGTGATGATTATCGTGATTTTAAATTATATATGTTGATATCATGTGCCTTGTGTCGAGGTTTGGTTGATAATCTATTTTTTAGGATGTTGGAGGTTTGGTTTAGAGGTTTTGTTTGATTCTATAATTTTATATCTTGCTTTTGAAAGGTATTAAGTGAGTAAATCATAAGCTTAAGTGTTTAAAGGTTTTAAAGTTTCTTAATGGGTAACTTTGCTATACTTTATGCTACTTTAATTTTAATAAGAATGTTTTATCTAAACTAATTAAAATATCGCTTATGTGAATAGGTTATAGCTTAGTTAGCTTAGATATAAGAGATTAATTGCGCATGATGTATTAGGATATGTAAAGTTGTCCAAGTATTTCCTAAGTCCATGTCATGCCATGTCTTGATGTAAAATAGTCCATTTGTGTTCCCTCATTTGGTTAAATTCTACATGACCCAAGAGTCCAAAATATTGACAAGCTAACTTTTTTATAATGAGGGACTACAAGTTGATTTAAAGGGCATGTTTCCTAAACTTGTTTAGCATACTTGAGATGCCTAAATTTATTTTAAAGTCCATTGTTGAGAATTTCCAGATTTTATCTCCTAACGTCCATAACCCAAAGTGAGCTTGAACCAAAGAGACCTTGCTTGAAGCCTATGAATTCTTAACTACTTTTCATGTAAACTTTTAAAATATTATTTCTATGGACAGCTAGCATGTCTTAATATTTAAGTTATTTCTCTTGTAAGTTGATGTGAGGAGTAGTCATTGGGTTAATGCTAAGCATAGAAGGAACGTTAGATTGTAATATCGTGGCTTTCTCTTTTAAAGTGATGGCTAAAGAATATTATATGAGTATTAACTTGCTTATGCTATTTATTGAAATAGGACCTATCTTGATGATGGAAGTATCGAGGAGTATAGAGGTAAGTAGCTATGACCATACTTCTTACACTAAGTTCTCTTTATGAAAGAATGTCTATTTCTCTTATAGCAAATGTTCTTCAAAAGAAAAGAGCAAATGTATATAGTATGTACAAGCCATTTCTTAATAGCCCCTGTTAAGCACCCTATCGATTATAATTGTGTGTATATGTATAAGGTAATGCATGCACATAGGTTCTAAATCATGAGATTTATACACGCTCTCTTAAGAAACTTATTGATTATTCTTAGATGTAGTATAGCATGAAAATGTATCCTTTTTATAAAAATGCATGTGCATTGGAGTAAGAAAGATGATGAAAATGTTTTGATTGCAAAGGAAAGAGAATGAATGTCTCATGCCTTATGCTTCAAGTGATGCTTTAAATGAGTTTTAAAATGTCCCTATGAACTCATGCTTTAAATGAGGCGAAGAATGTATTTTAAAATGTCCCTATGAACTCATGCTTTAAATGACACAAAGAAAGTGTTTTAAAATGTCCATATGAACTGATGCTTTATGAATGCCATGAAAAATGATGTTTAAGCTCATGCTTTTAAATGGTATTCTTCCATGAATGAACTGTTAAATGAAAAAGATTGAAAAGAAATGATTGAAAAGACTGACATGAATGAAAGAAAGAAATGACTGAATGAATGAATGTTTTATTGTATGAAGATACATAACGGCCATATGAATGAAAAATGTACCAAAGGAATGGGTAGATTGCAATGCTGGGTAAGTAGTACTGGTAGAGCACCCAATGCTGCCTCTTGACTGAAAGGGACTCCCAACCTATGGCCACGGGCGGAATCCAGGTCCAAAGGAAGACCGCTAACCTTAACATAGGGGGCGTAATAGTGTGTACCGGCCAAAGAAAGTGAAACATGAAAGTATAGTTATCTCTTAAACTTTTTATGCATGAAAGTATTGCTTATTCCTTAAATGTTTATGTATGAAAGTATGACCTATTCCTTAAACTGTTTATGCATGAAAGCATTGTCAAGATTAGTAAATGTTTATGTATGTATGTTTTCAAAAGAAATGATTATGTGCTTAATAAGTTAACAGCATGGTGTACTGCTTACTAAGTATTCGACTCACTTTTGTTTTAAATGTTTTAAACGTCCAAATAATGACGAAAAAGCTGGGGAGCAAGGCATTACTACAGAGGGAGAGACAGACGCTTAGGATCTTCCCTAACTAGAACAGTTATGTTTATGGATGATAGGTTATGTTTATGTATAGACGTGTTTTATGTTGGGACGGAGTCTCTTTCTAACTATAACAGTTATGTTTTTATAAACGTATGATAGACTCTAAGAGTATTTTATGGATGAATGTTCGAATGGAATGCTTATCAGGTGTTTCTTTTATTAAATTAGAAATTTAAGTACACATGTGTCATGTTCATGCTGATTGCATGTTCTAGAAAAAAAAGAGGAAAGAAATGAAAGAAAGAAAAGGATAGGTATGTACGTTGCGATCCCGCCCTTCCCGGGATAGGGTTGTGACACGTTAGGTATCCATTTATAAGTTAAAAGTCAAAGAAAGTCTTTAAGCTCCAAGTTATGCTATACTATGTTAAATGAACAAGAACCCGAGCTCACAAGTATGGAATGACGAAAAGATGTTTTATGAAAGAAAATGGTTATGAAAGCCAGGATGTATATGGTATTTTCAAAAAGTCAAATGCATAAGTAAAGTTTCATGTCCATGCATTCATTTTGAGTTTGCTTAAATATACTTATGATATTTGTTACATGTTATTTGTTTACTTACTGAGATTTCTTGAAATCTCACCATTGTAATTTCTACTACCATTCCCTTACTCAGAATGGTAGAAGTTGTGACAGGAACCCAAGAGGATAGTCATGGGGAAACGCAAGAGACCAGCTCCCCAGATTCTTAAGGAGACTCCGAAAAGACGCGAGGTCTTTAAAGAGCCGTCTATTTTGGAAATGTTGGAAGCTGCCGACCAATTCATCACTAAGGTGTTGCAGTTTTTTTTTAGCAACTAAGGAGGATTATGAATCAGGACAAGGCCAAGTAGGATTGGCCTCACTAAAGGACTTATGTTATGGGACCCTTTTGATGAATGACTTATTTTGATGACACTTGATGTGATGGTCCCACGTTTTGAAAATTTCTTTTGAAACAATTAAGTCTTTTAATGACTATTATAAAAAATTATGCGTTGGGATTTATGTGCTTCATGATATATGTCTTGTTTATTTGACCTAAGTAGAATTTTCACTACATACTGCATAATATTGTATATCAATAGGTGCATTACATTTTAACCGTCATGTACAAAGGGTATGTAGCCTTGTGTTACATGTCCCAGCGCTTCAGTCACCGTTCAATCCTAAGCGGGGGCTCGAGGCATCACACAAAACAACCCTATTCATAAGTGAATACAAAAACATTGGCTGAGCTGAGACCAAAACAAAAAAAGACTGGATTCAATTCCAAACAATTAAGGATACTTGGCTCGCATATCAGCGTCTTTCTCCCAAATCGCTTCCTAAACATTAAGATTTTGCCAAAGTACTTTGACCAATGGAGTTTTGCAGTTCCACAATTTTTTTCCTTCCAATCAATGATTTATACTGGTTTTTCCTTGTAGGTTAAGTTAGATTGCAAATGTATGCTATCGGGGTCTGTGTAACATCCTGACCCAAGCTAGGTTCTTAAGGTGAGGACTTAATTTATGTTTTGACCTAGGTGGACTTAAGCCCAATAGATTATAAAGGCTAGAACCGTGTGAGTGAAGGGAACTATAACTGTAACGCCCGTTCTTGTGGTGGGACTTTTTATAAAATATATTTATAAAGGACGACGGAAATTACCGTTCGATTTAAAACTTTTTACTTGCACACCCAGGGTGCAAGACTTTACGTTTATGACATAAAATGTGCTTTGATAATAAAAGAGGTTTACAGCGGAAAACATTATTCTTACAATAAAAGGGTCCCTCGTACAATTAAAACTCGTGCCTAGACTTCCGTGCTCTTCCCCATGGGCCGTGTCCGTCCTGATCATTCAGTTCCTGTGAGGGGGAGGGACATGCAGTTAAAATATAACAACATAGGTTTTCATTCATGCATTCATCATTCATACATACTATACGTACGTGCGTTCGTTTGAAAATTCACTAGATGGGGTTTTCTTTTGAAAATAGACTTTCTTTTCGTAAAACGTGTCCCCCGTCAGTGCCTTCATTTCTGCAAGAATGCGGTGCATTCTTGCATATGTGCGTTCATTCGAAAACATCACTGGACGGGGTTTCCTTTTGAAAAATGGGCTTTCTTTTCGTAAAAAGTTTCCCCCGTTAGTGCCTTCATTTCTTAAAAGTTCGTGCGTTACGTGCGTACATGCATACATGCATTCATATATTCTTTCTTATTACTTTCATAGGCTAGTATACACTGTTACGCCCCGTGTGTTGGGGTTAGCAGTCTTCCTTTGGACCCAGACTCCACCCATGGCCACAGGTTGGGAATCCCTTTCATAGGGGGCAGCACTAGGTGCACTTCTAGTACTACTTACCCGGCATTGCAATCTGCCCATTCATTGGTACCCTTTCATTCATTCATGTGGCCGTTACGTGTCTTCATACATTTCATGCTTTCATTCATTCTTTCATGCCAGCTCTAAAGAGCTGGAGCTTTTATTCAGTTCTTTCTTTCATTTAACATTCAGTTCATGAGAAAACATTTCTTTTCATGAGAAAACATCGTTTGGGGTGTAAGCCCGAAAATCGTCTTTCCTTTTTCAATTCATTCAGTTCTATCTTTCGTTTACCTGTTCGTTCGTGGAAAACATCATTTAGAAACATACATGGGCTTAAACGTCGGCTTTCATGGCATCCATAAGCATCACCTTGAACGTCGTCTCTCATGGAATCCATGAGCATCACCTCATGGGGCTCGTGAAAGCATCGGTTCGTAGGATCCGTAAAAGCGTCCATTCTCATGCCTTTCGTGCAGTTCGTGGATTTTCTTAGAAAATACATACAATAGATACATCGTATAGTCATCCATTCGCATGCGTACAATTAATACTTTCGTTCCGTAAAAAGGGGCTGCCAAGGAGGGCCGTACATACTTATACCTTTGAACAATTAGTATTTTCTTTCGTGAAACGTCTTTCGTGTCTTTTCATAAAGCATCGTGAGGAAAAGCGTTTCTTTTCGTTTCTTTATATTTTAAGAAGACTCTAGAAGAGTATGAACGTAACACTTACCTGGACTCCATGCTACTTGCATATCATGCAGTCCATTCATGTGCGTGTCAGATGGCAACCTACATGCATACACATAACCTTAACGTTATTCTCTATCTAATGCATAATCAACTTAAACTAGAAATAGAACTACACTTCACTTGGAACACTCTCCTTCTATCCCATGCACTTACATGCCCTTTACTATATTAAACCCTTCGAGGACCACTTACGGTCACCACATCTTCCAACTCAAACTCTTGCCTCGAGTGCTCATCCACTAAAGTGAACCCATGGTTCACCTTAGGATTAAGACACTAAGACATTCGTCTTACTCTTCTTATTAACCACATTCGACGCATGATTCCGACCGATGGAATCATGCATTCCAATCCTAACAATACACTAGTCACTACCTTCATGCACCTTAGCCCACACTAAATCCTTATTCTCATCCATACATGCTACACGGCTCTAAGCCAACTCTGAGGCTTAAGCACTGTGTAACTGTGCTCCGGATAGATTACCCATTACATATGGTGAATCTGCCCGCACATGTGTCTAACCAGATTACACATGTACCTTACCCCTTTATCACCTAAGATCAACATATAACATGTTGATCACCTGCTCGCAGGGACAATGGTCATACTCCGATACCAACCTTCTCTTAACCTGGCTAGCATGACTCTTCATGCTATCTGTCCCTTTTAACAATTCATCCCAACACTTAACATGACAAGACTCCATTCACCATTATACCTTATGTCACATCATATAGCTTGAGACTACACACAAGCTACACCATGACCTTGTCACGTCACCTGACATCTCGCTATGTCATTCTAACATCAACCCTTAACTCATCACGAGTACGGTTCCTCACGTACTCCTGTCACATCGTGACATCTCGTCACGTTCCTGCTACACAATTTCTATACTAACTCCTCACCCATCATAAGCATGACTGTCAGTAACCAGTCACTTCATGACGTTGCCCAGTCATGCTTCCGCTGCGTACTCTTACACTTGTTCTGCTACTTCACGCATAATCCTAGCCATAAGTCCATCATGGTGACACTTGTCACCTCAGACTACAGGCTACGCCATAACTACTTCGGGATACTGCTCCACAGTTCCCGATACTACTCATCACATTCCACACCCATCAATCACACAACCATCCTTATCTCTACGACACGCCACACGGAGTGTCGCTGCCTCGTGGAGTATACTCCACGTATACTCCATTTTCACACCCTACAACTCATCACCATTATGGCATATGCGCCACATGGTGCATTGCTCTACCACATGGAGTACACTTCATGTGTACTCCATTCACATGCACTACGCCACATCACCATTATAGCATACTCGCCATATGGTGCATTACTATACCACATGGAGTACACTCCACATGTACTCCCTTCATACACACTATGCTATATCACCACTATGGCATACCCGCCATAATATGGTACATCACTCCACCACATAGAGTACACTTCATGTGTACTCTTCCCATTCCACATTACGTCAGGAGGGCATATTTTACATATACTCTCCTTATTCCACACTACGCCACATCACCATTATGGCATACCCGCCATATGGTGCGTCACTCCACTATATCGAGTACACTTCATGTGTACTCCATTCACACACCATGCCATACAGAATACACTCTACGCGTACTCTTCCCATTACACATTACGCCAAGAGGGTATATTCTATATATACTCTCCTTATCCCACACTATGCCACACACAGAGTACACTCAGCGTGTACTGTTCCCATTCCACAATACGCCAGGAGGGTATATTCTACATATACTCTCCTTATCTCACACTACGCCACACACAGAGTACACTCAGCGTGTACTATTCCCACTCTACATGCCACGTCACCAATACAACACATACTCCACAACCATATTACATCGCACAGTCCGAAACACTGCACAACACAATTCTCAAGTACACTCCACACTTCACAGCGCACTACACAGATAAGCCCAACACTTCGCTACACAGAATGCCCAACACTTCAGTACACAGAACGCCCAACACTTCACAGCACAACACATCTCCATACTACACAGCAACTCCATTAATACTAACAACACAGTCCACAACCTAGTCAAATAATTAACATCTAACATAAATAACGAGGGATAGAGAGTTATACCATCAGCGAGAGAACCCATACATTTCTAGTTGACCGTCACGGTCGATAATTCCGAAAGGGTCGTACGTGGCGGCTAACCCACGTACAGTGACTGTTTGGGTGTTTCGATAGCTAAGTGTGGTCTTGGAAGGGCTCGTAGTGGCCTTGTGATGGTGGCAAGGAGCATAACACGACGGATCTAGTCGTGCAATGACTGTCCATCATGTGCAGTGTTTACCCACCATGTGCAGTGGCCACACGGTCGAGGAGAAGCCATGGGAGAGTGAGAGAGAGTGTATGTGCATAGGAGGCAGATCGGGGCCGTGGGTGGTTGGGATGGATCGGTGGTGGCTTGAGGAGGCTGAAGGTGGCGGTTATCTGCCGTGGGTGGCGGCGTACAGTGGTGGAGGGTGTGAAACCCGTGCATTGGAGAGGGGAGAGGCCCGTGCGTTGGAGGGAAGTTATGGGCCTCGGGTCACGTGGAGGAGGAAGGAGGAGGGAATGGGAAGTTCATGGCAGTGCTTGGTGGCTGTGGGTGGCCGCGTACGGCAGTGCAAGGATGGGAAATGGGTTAAAAACCCATTTCGGCTACTTACCGTGAGGGGAGAGGGAGGGCGGCACGGTGGGAGGGGATGATGGCCGGTGGGAGGGGAAGCTGTTGTGGAAGTGGTGGCGCCGTTGGGTGGCGCACGACGGCGCAATGGGTACCAAGCCCATTCGGGCATTGCACAATTAGAGAGAGAGAGAGAGAGAGAGAGCATGGGAGAGAGATATCGGGCTGGGGAGGCTCGCCGGAGGGAGGTGGTGCCAGTGGAGCATCGGCGAGAGAGAGAGTGTCGTGTAGTGCAAGCCGAAAGAGAGAGGGAGGAGAGAGAGAGAGCTGAGGAAAAGTGAGGGAGAAGGAAGAGGGGTCTGAGTATTTAACCCAGTCCCTTCATCTTAGGATCCTTAAAACGATCTAACGGTGAGAGATTAAAATACTGATTTGAAAATGCGTAAACATTAACTTAATTAAAAGCACTTAGAGGAATTAAGGTAGAAAATTATTTAAACTAACTTTAGTTTATAAAATAATATTTTTCATCATCAATAAATGATGAAGTCTTATTTAATATATTTAAAAGGATAAAACCATTTATTAATTAAAGCTTTCAACATAATTTAAATCCCATAATATTTTAAATACTGAAATCATAATAATATTAAAATGATTTCTGACAATTATAATATTTTTGGAGCTCTTCAAGAATATTATAATTGTCGTATTTAAAATTAAGTTTAGTTCAATAACACTGGAAATACTCTTTATAAATATTTCCAATACATTTAAAACACTGAGCGTGCCTTCGAAGTCACATAATATCTTTTGAAACATGCTATCGAGGTTCGGCACGCAAGACGAGGCTCGCAATCGCTAGATGGAAGGGGCAGACAATGCACATAATCTCTGCCCTTGGGATTTGCTTACATCATAAAGAGGGAACGTACATCAGAAAGAGAGAAGCGTACGTAAGAAGGAAGGAGCAGAGTATTACAGTAACAACCCACCCTTAATAATAAAGCCAAGATTGGATAAGACAAATAGCCCGATCAAAAGTCCACTCAGACATAGGTTGAGCCCAAAAGCTCAACTATAGTGTCTAGGTCTTGAAGGGCCCAAGGCTCCCTTAAGGCCCAAACAAAGTTTACAAACCAAGCCCAACCACATGGGCCGAATGCTCACAAAGGCCCAAAATCCATTTCTAGTCCAACCCATCATCCGAATTTTAAGACTAAGGGAATTTCCAATTTAAGACATCAAGTTGGAAGAAATTACAAAATTTTCGTCCCGAGGAAGTTTCCAAGAAGGCACATAGAAGGAAGATTCCATTAGACTTCTTATTCCACAAACTTCCAATTTTACCCTCACAAAGTCCGCTATAGAAGAGAATTCTATCAAGGCACTTCACTTGATTTGTGTAATCCTTAAGCTCTACATTAAGTTAGAATTAGATGGGATTAAACCAAGGACAAACCGAAAACATGACTTATTCCACATGTCATGTATGGTCAAACCTCATTTTCACTTTGTATTAGTCACAATAACATAAATGATTATATCTTTCTTAGAACAACACCTAAAACTGCTTAGTAACTAAAATCCAAGACGACAAAGACATGACACACACACGCATAAGGCCATATTAGTTACCACATGTCCATTTTGGGCAACACTTGTCCAACCATAACTAAACCTCGTCTCCATGTTACCTTGTTAATTAGACTAGTAAAAGGTGCCACCAACGTAGAATAACACATCACATTTAGGAAGTTGTGATTAGTAAAGAGACCAAAAGCATAGACACAAGATAGGACATGACACTACAAGCCATATTCGGACCAACCTACAAGCCAAGGGTTGGAGAAAACTCTTTCCCAAGTCATTGGCATTCACCCCAAGCAAAGAGCAGGAAATTTCCTATCATTTCTAATGAAATGATAGTAGGTCCACAAATGGTGAGATTTACTTGAAATCTTAGTAAGTTAGACAAATAACGTGCACAAAGATAAACTATGCATGAAGAATGATAAACATGAAATGCATGCAATGTAGAAAAACTTTGTTTGTCTCCTATTCAGATTTCTCAAAAAGATAGAATTTTTGTGCATATTTTCTTACAGAGAACATAATTATACTTTCATTGCACTAACTTAGTCTTTCATAAAATCATGGAATTAACGTAACGTATGATGTCGTCATAGTTCCCCATATGCACTGTGAATACTTGCTGGTGACCGCAAGACAACTTACATTGAAACTACGTTGTCTATAGAGGTTACCTGCCCATGATCATGACAATTAAAGATGCAATGTTTCTAACATGCATCTAGTATTATGCAATATTTGTAGTGGATAAATTTTTTTTTTTTAACAATACTATGCACCAAACTGAAAATATCTCAAATACTTATAACATACTTCAAACAAAAGGACATACTAAACAACTGAGATCATGACGCTAGTCCAATATAGCTATGATCAAAAGAGTATTGGAGATGCAACTCCATAGTACTAGTAGTAAATTAAGTTAACTACTATAATAACATTGACATCGCACTGTGCTCTGTCTACCATTTCCAGTTGGTTGAATTTTGGTTTTCCTTCAGGTCCTATAACAAGATCTACCATTCGGGGGGGAGGGGGAGATAATAGTTTAGACTACCATAGTGAGATTTAATTACAAATGTCAGCAAGTTAACAGAAAACCTCAACATAGGTTAATGATGCATGCATGGCAGTAAAAGCATGAATGTACAATCAAAATCATAAGTAATCATAGCATAACTTGATATACAACATAACATAACTGACATAACTTAAACTGAAGTGTGAACTGAACTTTACTGACTTAAATTGAACTGGACTTAAACTGAGATTTAACTTGACATGAACTTGATCTGAGACTTGACTTAACATGAACTTGGAATCTTGTTCTTTAACTAATTAAACTCAACTACTTGGGTGCTGCATGGGTCCCCTAGAGACATGTGTCTATACCGATTACCGCATCACAACACAGGCATCTGCACCAGCTGTGAGTGTATTGTATGTGTCACACTCACTATGGTCCCCATACCTCGTGTGGCACACTCAATGTGGTCCCCACTAGAACTGAAATGTGGCTCCATCGGCATTAGTGTCTAGCGCACTCTGGTGACTAGCTAGTTAGGCCACACCCACTACCCGTTGACAGTATTTCGTCAACTCAGAAAATTTCACACCTATTTAAACTCTCTAGCGTGAACAAAAGAGTTTCACTAGGATATTACCTCATCCTAGCACTTAGGGTCGTGATTGTTATGAATAACTTGACATAACTATTCTCAAAATACACAAACTATATTTGAGACGAAACGTGACTGGAATACAAAAGGACAGAAACCCTGACGTAACACAACATGACTTGAACGAAACTCAAAAGATATGACTTACTTGAGATAAAAATATTTCGTAACATGACACAACATATAACAAACAATATATTTAACATGGCATAACATGTAACAGACAACATATTTAACATGACATAACATGTAACAGACAATCTACTTAACATGGCATACTTGCAACAGTAAATATTATATGACATGATAAACATGTAATATATGGCATACTTAACAAGACGTACTTGCAATGTATAGTAAAACGTGACATAATACCTTGAGTAACAGATGAACAATTCATGGCAAAATAAATTATGTGTGACAGATGAATATGTAATGACTTGAAATGGCACATAAGATAACATACATACATACACTGTAGTTCCTTTACTTGCCACCCATATACATTAAACTGATAGTAAGTTAAAAGCTAACTTACCTTGATCTTTTCGTTCGTAAGTAAACTCAAGTGCGATCACGAGGAATAGAAAGTAGTGATTTCTAAAAGTTAGAACTTAATCACTAACAATTAGATATATGGAAAAATACTAACTCAGAGCAAAATTATCATTTTACCCTCTACATGTGAGAAAATGACCATTTTACTCCTAACTTAAGGATTTTATATTCTAACTCTAAAATTTACATATCTCATGTAAATTTTGTACTAAACTCAAATATCAATTCAGAAAAATTTAAAACTAAACACAACTTGAAAACTCTATAGGGGCCGAAACTTACATAGGCTATTCCCTTGATTTTGTTGCAATTTTTTCAAATTCAAAACTCATGATTAAACCAAAATTTTGCAACAAATATCTTCTTGTCCTTAATTTAAAAAATACTTAAACATCCATTAAAAAAAAGCTAATCATCACCACCAAACATTTTAGTAAAAAGATCCAAACTTTTTAACCAAAAATAAACCTTTGAAACACAAGTTTTGACCTTATTCAAAATATCTCCAAGAATTAAAAAAAATAAAAAATAAATCATACATCTAACATATTCATAACATCATTCTAAGATCAATCATGCTTTAAATCATTAAACAAAAGTCACCAAAAATCACAAAACAACACTTGGAGTTTCCGGTTCTACATTTCGTCCAAAAACAAAAACTTTTCCTTAACTAGATTTGATCAATCTCTTGATCCATGGCTTAAGTCATGAGAAATTCAATCTAAAACATCACATAGTTTAGAAATGTGTCATAAAAAAGATCCAACCATCAAACTTAAAATCACATGGCTAAAAATCAATAAAACATGGATCTAATCCAAAAACATCAAATCTTAGGCCTAAACAGAAATCCTCTTGTATAGAAAAATCATATCTTTGAAATTAATACTAAATATCTTCAAGAGAAATACCCTAACATGCATATAAGAGGCTTAGGGTCATCAAATAAAAACATCAAAGCCATTGGAGTAAATTAAATCACGAAATATTCAAATTTTCTCAAAACAAAAACTGTTTTTCCACTTCCAGTTTCTAAGTTTCTATATCTAAGAAAATATTTCAGCAAAAGCTTTAGTCATGCAAAAACTCCCAATCAACATTCATAAACATATGTTAACAACACTCTACAAAATTTTCTGACCAAGATATGTCCATTAACTT
Organism: Juglans microcarpa x Juglans regia; assembly: GCF_004785595.1. NCBI lineage: Eukaryota > Viridiplantae > Streptophyta > Magnoliopsida > Fagales > Juglandaceae > Juglans > Juglans microcarpa x Juglans regia. The sequence goes on along the minus strand of NC_054596.1, from coordinate 28,420,838 downwards.
GGTCAAAAATTCTAAAATATTACACATTCTCAGTTTAATATCCATAATGACTTTTCCATGGTTAAAACAACTTTTGACCAACCCAATTACCACTGAATGAAACAAATAAGATATCCATAGAAACTAAAATCAAAGACGAACAACTTTTATAAAGGAGTCATTATGAGAAAATACTTACAAAAGGTGCCACACAAAATGACTTAGAAAACTATCCGAGAAAACTCTTTTGGGTTTCCCTCTAAGAATGGGGTGAAGAAATGATGAAATGGAGTGTAGTATGTCTTGCACGACTTTAGACTTCTGGAGGGGGAGGTATGGGCTTGAATGCCCTTTGATTGGAGGTGCATATGTTACATAAAGTGAAAAATAGTGAGTGACAAGGACTGTCTACTGCTGCCGTGTGGTATGGAGGGTGATGAGGTGGATTTCTCCTCTCACATCAAGGCACTATTGGGTGTAACTAAGGGTAGTGGATGGCCTGCCATGTAGGGGAGGAAACGTCTTCAAGAAGTTTTGCCGAGGTGACCAAACTCATGTGCCTCAACTAAGTGGGCTTCAATTTGGGGTTTAGAGGGGGTTTGGTTAGGGTTTGAGATGCTATCAAGCTCAAATCTAAGGTTTAAAGGGTTGGATTATAATATCATAATATGAATTTGAGAAATTAATAGCGTGTAAAAATGATTTAATCAAATGATTAAACACAATGTTAGAAATTGGATCAAATAGGGTTTCGAAACCAACGTTAGGATTTGGGGAAGCCGTTTAGGGTTTCGCTTTCAATCAAACTTTGGAGTTTCAAATTGATTTCAACCATTTAGGGTTTCACTAGGATTGAAACTCTCTTTTGTCTGACACAAATTGGTTGATCAGATGAAAAAAAAGAATAGGATTTCGTTTAGGTGGCATGATCTCACACTTTGATTCCTTCATAATCCAACTCATGGTTCCTCTTTGTGCTAAGTGTCCAATACTATTTTCCAAGTATGGCTAAGATCCTACTAAGTGTCCAAATAAAACTTTTCTAATCTAATTTGAAAATTTCACACTGTGATTCTGAAAACACTACGCTAGATGATACTATAGAGGTTACTATTCACTCCGGGAAAGTGAAACATAAACTTTGCATTGTAAAATCCTAAATATCATACAAACCTAATTGTACAATTTTTTTATTGAAATTTAATCCCGAAGTGCCTCGAAATAAGCAAAACGCATTTTCGAACTAGCGTTTCGTCTGAAAACTGAAAATGTGATTATTAAGCCATAAAATTCTAAATAATCAACCGAGTCTGATAGTGTAGACCATAACTCAATATGACACTTCTAACTATATCAAATAAATAAAATCGCACTTATGATACCATAGTGAGTGATAACTCTGGCTATGTTGACAGACTAAAACTTACGCGATTGGTCGAATCGTGAAAACTTATTGTGTTTTCATGAGGTTTCTAAAGCCTATAGAAATTCCACCTATGAATTTCTCAATGCATTAGTAATGTAACATAATAGAAAATTCTATACATTATACTATCATCCCACTTTCATCCTACTAAATAAAATGTGACACATTTATCACCATTGGATGATAAAGAGTGAATGATCATTTATTAGGTACTTCTTTATCATCCAATAGTGATGAATGTACCACATCTTACTTAATAGGATGAGAGTGTGGTGTATAACATTACTCTAACATTATATAACATCGTAAAAATCATAACATGTACACTCACTAGTATCATGTGTTGTAACGTTTGACTTCGCTTCGACGTCCTTTAAAAAGAAACAATTTGAAGTCTGTTGACTGTTCTTCAACAACCCAGAGGTTACCACTTCATATTTAATCACTTCAGAGTAGACATAAGAGTTCCACCAGGATACTTCTCATCCTAGCCTTTGGAGTCATGATAAAATAATTTTTCATGATATGCATGTATGTGGCATAGTTTAAAAATGATAGTTGTATGAGAAATAAAAATGGAACATAAGATATGACATTTTATGTTCAAAATGACAGTTATAAAATGAATGTACATTTATCAATAAATCATAAATAATAATCAAAGTGTAAATTAGATGCCAACTTATAGACTGTTGAAACTGTAAGTGAAGTACTGGCTGTGAAATAAATTATGCTAAGTTAGAATCTAACTAACTTAAGAAAAATAAACATTGACTTGGAATGAAATTACGAAAATGCACTTAGATGTCTAAATGATGCATGCTATGTAATAATCCATAACCTATCTCAAGAAATGCATGGCATGCACTCTAGTTGATGCCTAAATGAACTTACTAATGATGTATGCAAGGCAAAACCTCCAAGGAACATGCTCACCAAAATCCTCGACATACTTAAATCCTAAGTTTGAACAAGTTCATCCCAACACTTAGTCACGCCTAATGAAATCCTCAAATGCTAACTAAGTTCATCCAACATCCTGTCTATAATCAATGCACATATCTCATCTACCCATTTGTAAATCTGTGCACAACAACCATTGTTCGTAAACCCTTTGCCCTTTAAGCCACCCTGTCTCCATATGTATGCATGATTAAGCATGTTGAACTTGTTGTCCCTGAGGAAATGACCTTCGAATCTTCTCTTGTGTATTAATTCTGCTTTTATACTGGGAGGCATAATTTGGTGAGTATCAAAAACTAATTTTAATAATTTAATATATTATTTTTATATAGTAATTATATAAGTTAATAATATAATTTTTATCTAATTTATTATCATTGATCATATAAAATATAAAATAATATATGCTATCAATTAATAATAAATCATGTTATAGTTTATATCATTATATGTAAATAGTTAATCCATCATACATTCATGCGTACTCTACTATTTACACTTAATTAAAATAATTAGGTAATTTTTTTTAAACACCTAAGTTGCAAGCAAGCATGAATAATCTATGTACAATGAAATTATTTGATATGCATTAACCATATATAAAATGTATGACATTATTAATAATTATGTATACTAAAAAGTAAAGTCTAAATTAGTAAGTGGTAACTATCAACATCATAAATATAATTATAGTAAAATATTTTTTTAATGAGTTAGTTACATAATCCACATTAATAATTCACTTAATTTTAATTTAGCAATTCAAATAATTTTTTACTAATTTATTTGAAAAAAAAAAATGAAACAAAATAACAAAATAATTGGGCCAGATCGAACCACATGGACCGATAGCTACCAGTCCAATCTGGTCCCTATGGATATTCAGCCCAATCTGGTCCGAGAAAAATGATAAACCAAAAATTTCGGTCCATCGCCCCCTCTCCCAAACCGAACTAGACCAATTTACACCTCTAGTTACAAATATTGCATATTGTTAGATACATATTAGATGCACTGCATCTTAACTGTCATGAACGGAGTATGTTACCTTGTATTGCATGTTTAGATACTTCAAGTTCTGTCAAATTCCAAGTGGGATTTAGAGGCGTCACAAGTCTAATCTCTCTTCATAGGTGAGATTCGGTCGCACGGGAACTAAATTGGGGTTCCCGAAACTTTTCCTTAGAGAAAACTTGGAATACATTATAAATCAATTCGTATTCCAAAAGTAACACAATGCGATAGACCCTCGTGTGCGAGCACTTGCCTGTTTCCCCCGGTTTAAACATCCTTTGCTCACCTCGAGGCTGGAGCACTCTTCGTTGGCATTTGGGTTCGAGCACACGTTATCTGTCCTGAAAAAATCACTTTATTTATTGAGAAATACTTTGGGTCTCAAATTCGGGACCCAAAAAATGTCCTGAATGGGATTTTTTTTTTTTTTTTTTACTGAATGATTAAAAAAATATTTTTTAATGATGTTGTGAATTTTTTATTTTTTTAAAAAATGTTTATGATGATTAACAAAATACATAAAAAAAAGAAAAAAAAATTACACTATTCAGGACACTTTTTGGATCTCGAATTCAAGACCATTTCTTAAAATTTGAAATAATTTGTATAGGAAACTGGGCACGTCCCTTGCACATGTCCTCCTACTATAGGAAGAAAAAAAACAAGTATTAGAAAATTGTCATTAACAAGAAAATACAGCAAATATAAAAACAATATTCCATTACTAGGGAAATAAACAGCAACTAAATGAAAGTTTGCCAAATATAAAAAAATCCATTAATAAGAAAAAATAGCAGGTAAATGAAGTTTTGCTAAATATAAAACAAAAACTGTGATTAGTAAGAAAAAATAGAAAGTATAAAACAACAACTGCCATAAATATGTAAAAAGGGACCAAAAAAAAAAAAAAGCTTCCAATTAATAAGTACAAATAGCAATTAAATGAATCTTTGCGACATATAAACTAGAAACTGCCATTGATAAGAAAAAAGGAGCAAATATAAATACAAAAAATGCCATCAATAAGGGGGGAAAAAAGCAAGTAAATGAGTTTTTGGCACATACAAAACAGAAGTTGCCATTAATAAACAAAAAGAGTAATGATATCTACAATACATTTTACAATATATTTTATAATTATGTTTTTAAATAAAGATATTTTTATAAAGTGATGTTATTTTTGTAAGTTATTTTATAAAAATATCCCCTATTTTAAAATATAATTATATAAAATATTATATATTTATTATATTCTAGAGTTGTGTATACATGAAGAGTTTAGCCGTTAGATTGCTCGATTATCAGTCATTTACTATTTAGCATTTAAAATATGAGTTCTTTTACTTATCATTTTTATATTACATATTTATTAAATAAATAAATAAATAAAAAGATAAAATATAAAAACAAGTTTGTGGTATAAGAATAATGAATAAAACTTTTCTTAAGATATTTTTATTTCTCTACACAATCTAGCTCCACTTTCAAGTTTAGATTATTAAGAATTTAAATTACGATTGTACTTAAGATCTCTTTTAGTTATACGGATGTCAAGAGATAAAAATTAAAAGTTGAATAAAATATTGTTATAACGTAATTTTTATTTTTAGAATTTAACAAAGTTGAATTATTTATTATATTTTATGTGAAAGTTTAAAAAAATTATAATAATTATATAAAATGGAATAAATATAAATAGAAATCATTATTGAGAGCATTCATTTTGTATACATGATGTGGCATCATTTAGACCATACATCTCTCAAAGTAAGTGTTGGGAACAATCAACTAGAAGCAGTCATGCAGTAAGTATAAAGTGTGCATTACTATAATGACTTCTCTCTAATATTACTCTATAAAATGAGATAAGATGAATGTTGATAACTAAACCAGGCATAAAAATAAATTAAACAATTGTTAGAAAATAATTAAAACCAATTTTATATAAGTTGTTATATTAAAATGAGTAATATTAAATATAAGTTTTAAATAGATAAATCTCACATAAATATTTTATAAAAAAATAAATCATATTAATAAAAAATAATTTTTTTAAATGAAATTCACATTTTTACAATAACTTTTATATGACATGATTATTTACGAATCATTTCAAATTTGAAAGTACGCAGCATCGTTATTCCAAATTGAAAGTACGCAGTAAGCGTATCACTGCCTTTAATAATTAGAATAAATATAAATAATAGTTATTATTGAAAGCAATCATTTCATATATATGATATGATATGATATAGATCATATATTTTCTAAATCTAAAATAAAAAAAAGTAAAAAATTAGAAATAATCATATAATGAGTGTAAAATATATATTGTTACAGTAATTTCTCTCTGACATTTCTCTAATAATTATTCGCATGCATTTCAAACGGACCAAACGGTTCCATTCTATCGGAAACCGAGATTATCACACACGCCGACTCGGATGACGTGGCCATATTTAATTCGTAAACGACCTAAGCTTCACACATTTCAAGGCCGCCGTCGCAAACCAGGAAAAAAAAAACGTCACGGCCTGAGGAGGGGGTAATCTGGTAATTTCCAATTGCCAGCTCCAATTTAGAATGGCGTCACGTCACGTCACCGTCATGTAGTCGAAGCAGAAGGCTCTTATAAATTTAGCTCCATTGACGCACTTCACCTCAATACGGTTACAGCTCACTCCGTGCGCGCACAAACGCAGAGAAAAATGGTGTTTCGGGCGGTGATGTCAGGTCGGGTCCCGAGGTGGAGCTCAGATTCTGGAGCGAGATCGATGTCGTCTTGGTGGGGGAGCGTGAAGCCGGCACCGAAGGATCCTATACTCGGTGTTACGGAGGCTTTCCTTGCCGATTCCAATCCGAATAAAGTCAATGTCGGAGTTGTGAGTTATCTTTTTCTTTTCCCGAAGTTTCTCTTCCATTTTTCTGAATTCTACATTTGGTTGCCGGGAAAATAAAATGGAGAGAAAGAAAAAACGGACGTACTGGATATTTTGAATGGCATGTTTACACTGCTTTTTTTTCTTGTTTGAAAATAGTAGGAAAACTGTTTTACTAGGCTCCAAATCCGAAGAGTTGAGACTGGAGATTGCAGTTTTTATTATTTGAGGGTTGTTTATAATTTAAAACCTGAGATCTTCATTGTAAAAGAAAAAAGGATCTATTTCTCGGGTATTTCGGTGATTTCTTTGCAGCCAAACATAGCGTGGAGTAGAATTCGCTTGTGTTTGTTAATTAATCTATACTCTCCCTTTTGAATATCTTAGAAAACTCGGATTCACATACAGAAAACTGAGGACTAATTTTCAGTTTTCAGTTGTTATCTTCCCAACATTTTCCTTTGTTTTGTTTTTCTCTTGCTTGGTTTATGCCATTTCGTTTTTGCTACTGAGAATTCCGAAGAAACAAGATAGACTCAAATGTTCTTGAACCATTTCTAAAAGAGTTGGGTTATCTCAAGATTGGTGCGTCATACAGTAGATCGTTTTCCGAGTATGGTTATAAAACAGTTAAATCATGGGTATTTTTCATTATTGTGTGACTCATTTCAATTGTGTATTGATTGCAAATAGATTTTCATTTCTATAATAAACACCTTTAGTTAAGCCAAAGAATAATTTTTTGAATCTGGTATATTAAATTCCTTTTCTGTTATTTGAAGATATCTGATTTCTGGGTTCCTAGAGATAAAATTTCAAACCGAATAATTTTAAATTCTCTTATATTCTCTCATTTATATCTGAAACCGAGTTGAGAGCATTCATCATTTTGATCAAGTTCTGTTCTTTTATCGATTATCTTTGTAACTCACTTTTTTTCTTTGTTTTTTCATATTTAAATTAAAAGGGTGCTTACCGTGATGATAATGGAAAACCGGTTGTTTTGGAATGTGTTCGAGAAGCAGAGCGGAGGATTGCAGGAAACTTAAACATGTGAGTTCGCTAGATTCTTATCATCTGAGACACTTTCTTACAGTATTACGTCATGTAATTGAGTGATATTTCCTTGGTGTATTACACAGTTCCCAATGCCATTCCCTGTTGCTCGTGGAACTATTTTATCCAGATGTGTTCATCTTTAGAAATAAATAAATAAAAAAAAAATCTTTAGAATTTTGCTGCCCGTCATTTTTATATACTACATTTTATATCTTTTTTTTTAATTTTAATTTTATTTTATTATTCTTAAACTAATTGAATTTTTCTACTCATTATTTATATACTACACATTTAATAAGAAAAAAAAAATGTGATATGTGATATATGAAAATGATGGATAAAAGTTTTCGTGTGATTAAATTGTAATAGCTATGTTCCTTTCGACTTACACTTTATGGTGGTCCCTGGGGTAAACCTTTTTATCGTCCGGCCGGTAACCAATTTTGATTGTATTTTGGTTGGTGGTTTTGGATTCTCTGATATTTTTTTTTTTTTTTAGTTGCATTTTTGTTGGAGACTTCATTCTGCATTCCTTCTAATACGTCTAAAATTTGCAATCCTTTGGAATCGGGAAAACTTTTTATTACATTTAGCATTTGGAAGGGAATTTGGTAGATTTTTGGTTGTTAAATTCGTTAGGGTTTAATAATGTTAAGAGTTGCAAGCATACTCTACTGTAAGCAATCTTTATTGACCACAATATATCATACTATATGTATTGAGTTTCCTGTTGGTGGGTTTGGGTCAGAATTGTCTATATTGCAGAGTTTAGTTAGTATCAACCACACACCATCAAAGATGGAACCAAGGGGCCACCCCCTTGGTGGCCATGGCCCTGGGGGCATTCCCTAGTTGGCTTTAAGTAGTGAGGCTGCCAGACTAGTTTGGCCTCCAGAGGAGCATGGCCCACCAGAGTTGATCCTGGGCACCACGAAACAAACTAGATCAGTTTCATGATCCTTGAAAGTGATTCATTTCACACTACCACATTTGTAAGCGATGAGAATTTTGTAATGTGTCCTCTATAGTTTACTAAACTAAACTACCTGAAATTTAGTTTTTTGGTTTAGTTCTGAATGAAAGGTGGCTGCTATGTCTGGTTTAAAAAAACAAGAATTGTTTTGATTCTTCTTTTCTAAACAATGCAATGATAATTTAGGCCTCATTTGTTTTCAGAAAATATCTTATCTCATCTCATCTCATCTCACCTAATCGTTACAATTTTCTCAACTTTCAATACAAAATAAAATAAACAATTCAACTTTTTCAAATTCCAAAACAAAAATAATATTAAAACATATATTCTAACAATATTTTATTTTAACTTTTTAACTTTAATCTCAACTCATCTCATCTCATCTCCAAAAACAAATGAGCCCTTAGACATTTGCTTAACTTTCTTTGAGGAAAAAAAAAAAAAAAACTCCTCTCCAAATCTTTATCTAAACAAGTTTTCAATTTCACCTATCCATTTTCACAAACAATTCAAAAGTCCTTTCCAAACTGCTTTTCATTCTACCTATCCACTTTCTCAAAACCCAATATGGAACACATCACAAGTTTTGTTTTTCCCAGAAGCTATAAAGAAACTATAGTAGTGAAACTTGCTTACGGTAGTTGTTTAATGGCAGTGGTAGACGTCCAGGACATCATTTATGGATTTGGAAAATTAAGAGATTCAGTAGAATGGCTGTTGAAAGTTTACACGTGTAACTCTCTACATCTGGTAAATAAATGCTATAGACACCAAAATTTGCCATTACTCAGAATTTAACCTTCTAATCATATATGTGCAAATTTCCACACACCTAACCTTCTTTACGAGGAGGTTGTGATGGTTTCTAATCAATTATTGCCAGCTACAGGCGGATATTTATGTGTTTTTCTGGATCCATATATATGAATGGCATAAAATGTTTTTAAATGCTACGTGCATAATATCAATTTTCATTTTAGACCACCAATTCTTACTCATATATATATATATATATATATGTATGTATATCATTTTTCATCTTTGGCTTTGAATTAATTTAAATGTTGTATGTTTATTTTATTTTTATTTTTTTTGAGTAGGGAGTATCTTCCTATGGGAGGGAGTGTGAAGATGGTTGAAGAAACACTGAAACTGGCCTATGGGGAGAAATCTGAGTTCATCAGAGACAAGAGGATAGCAGCAGTACAGTCTCTCTCTGGGACTGGTGCATGCAGACTTTTTGCGGACTTTCAAAAGCGTTTTCATCCTGATTCACAAATTCACATATCAGTCCCAACCTGGGCGAAGTGAGCACCATGGCCCATATTTCCTTTAAATCTTAGATGCTCCCCCCTCCCCTCCCTTCCCAACACCCAACAAACCCGTCCTCTTTCAGATTTAGTTTTTGAGTAAGAAAGTTTATGTCGTGTTTTCTTTCTTTCTTTCTTTCTTTCTTTATAACTTGGACTCTAACATAAGAATATTTACAGCCACCATAACATCTGGAGAGATGCCCAGGTATCTCAGAGGACCTTCCATTACTATCACCCAGAGTCGCGGGGTTTAGATTTCGCAGCACTGATGGACGATATAAAGGTAAGCAAGAAAAGTCTAGGTTCCCAGCTACGTTATTTAGGTATTTGTACCTCGTTTCTAATACTTTGAAGTTTTACTCTGTTGGCCGTTGTTTTCATTCCTTCATTGCTGACTAAAAGCTCTTTACCCCGCCCTTTAAACATGGATGTAGAATGCTCCAAATGGTTCATTCTTCCTTCTTCATGCTTGTGCTCACAATCCTACAGGAGTAGATCCTTCAGAGGAGCAATGGAGAGAGATCTCACACCAGTTCAAGGTAATATCATGGTCTTATTATTACTATGTTTTTCTTTTCCTTTCTGAATTTTCAGTATTAATTGGTAAGTAGTGAGCACTATGATCATTTACAGGCAAAAGGTCATTTTCCCTTCTTTGACATGGCTTACCAAGGTTTTGCTAGCGGTGATCCAGAGAGAGATGCAAAGTCCATCAGGATTTTTCTTGAGGATGGACATCTAATTGGAATTGCTCAATCATATGCAAAAAATATGGGACTCTATGGCCAGCGAGTAGGATGCCTAAGGTAATGGTCTAATTATCTTCAGAATGCAGATTTGTTTTGTTCTCGGGTCTGTCTTCAATAGGAAATGACTGCATATCTCTTTGTTTAGATAATTAGAGAACGCATTGATTGGGAATTGTCTTTAGCAATTTACCTGGGTTATCAATATGATTGTGGTGTGTGAAGATATATCTGCAGGTCTGTTACTGAGGTTTAAGCCAATTATATGTAGTCATCTTATGCCTAAATTTGATAATTGGTGTCAAGCTGGATTCTTGGGGGCAAGCTTCATGGTAAAATAGGAATTTTATGATTACATGCACTTATAAAATCCACTTAGAAGTTCAAACTGTCTCGACAAAAAGTCAGCTCATTTGCTTTATTTTGATTTTATAGGCAATCTAGATTAGTTAATCTCGGTTTCCCCTTTTGAAAGTCTAAAATGTCATCTAAACTAACAGGGATGGTATGTGTGTAAATATATATATATATATATATGACTATATGGAAATGCTGTTTTGATTTTCTCTCTTCATGCACACTTTTTTTCAATTTTACTTCTCATCTCACACTGCCTATCTTTCAATGAGATAAACTGCAAAAAAGAGAGGAAAAAAAAAAAAATAGATAGGAATAAAGGTAGCACTCGGCATTTCGAGCATTTAATCCTTTAGATAGATGAATGAAGTTTTTAATTACCATTGTCTGCGAATCTGGCCCAAGCAGCAGTGCAAAACAAACGACCAGATGTGAACTGTAGAAGAGTTTTTCCCCTCCCTTTGGGCTCCAAAACTTCAGCAATAATAGCATAAATTTATGGACTTCAGATTTCCTTTGTCACTTGGGAATTTAACAAGTTTTGGTTTTTGCTCCCTATAATCTTCTTGTGAGCAAAATTGTTCGGAATTAGAGATTTACAGAAGCAGGGGATATTAGATTGAACATATGTGAAATTTTACCATGTCTAGCTTTCGATGGATTATACTTCATCACTCCTTTAAAGCTATGAATAAATAAAATATGAAAAAGGAAAATGTAACAAATTAAGAAAATCCCAAAGTGTATGAGAAATAATCATATTGTTTATTGAAATTCAGCTATCCTGCCGTGCCAATGACATTACCTCCGAATGTTCACTGGGTAATTTTTGCATCAGATGCACATATATCTCTGGTACTTGACAAGTGAATTTAGATAGGAGGATCTCTCTCATACTTCACTATGCTTTGCAGTGTGCTTTGTGAAGATGAAAAACAAGCCGTGGCTGTGAAAAGTCAGTTGCAGCTGCTGGCCAGACCCATGTATAGTAACCCGCCCGTTCATGGTGCACTCATAGTTTCAACCATTCTTAGTGATCCAGCGTTGAAGAAGTTATGGCTCAAAGAAGTTAAGGTAAATTATCGTATTTCAATTCTGGCCTTTTTTCCTTTTTCCTTTTTTTTTTTTTTTTTTTTTTTTTTTTTTGTTTTTTTGTTATCTTCTTGTAGAATGTGCCATTGTTGCTGTCTACTTAACCCTTTGTGGGTGACACAGGCTTAGCTTTCATCAATTTGTGGAATTTAGGGCTTGTTTTTTCAAAGAGTTCCTTAAAACTTAATAAGCTCAGAAAAAAACATTTAATAAAATTTTATGGACCCAATTACCACAAGACCCTCTTGTTTGGTTGAAATTCAAGGCCATATTATTGTGAGGTAATGCTACAACCTTCAGATAAGCATTCTGATTTTTAGGATGTGATCATATTTGGCAGAAAATCCATCATTGACGTATTTTTTTCTTCAGCTTATGTAGAGTTGCATCAGCATTATTATTTCTTATACATATTTGAAGATTATTGTCATCTTTCTCCAGGTTATGGCAGATCGCATCATTGGAATGCGAACAGCTCTACGAGAAAATCTTGAAAAGATGGGGTCACCCTTATCATGGGAGCACATAACTAAACAGGTACCTTAGCATTTGTCAGATGGGTCAGGCTACTCTGTTGCCCAGTGTTTACCGTTGGGCATGCCACCGAGGCTTTTTTTTTTTTTTTTGCTTTTTTTTTTTTTACATTTTTTTAATATATTTAAATATTTTAAAAAAATAAAAAAAAATACGTCAATACACTTAAAATTACTTCTTTAATCACTAGGTAAAAAATAAAAAATAAAAATTTTGACCATCGGTCAACTAGAGCGGTCAATATAGGTGGGCAAAGAAGCTTTTCCCTTTGTCAGATACATACTCAATGAAAAAAAAGTTTATATGCCCACCAATTCTTACGGCTCTACTTGACCGCTCGGGAAAAAAAATATTTTTTATTTTTATTTAATAATTAAAGAAGTAATTTTAAGTATATTAGTGTATTTTTTTTAAAAAAAAATATTTAAATATATTAAAAAATGTGAATAGAAAAATGAAAAAAAAAAAGTAACAATGAGCAGTACTACTCAGACGGCAGAGTATCACCACTCATACTCAATTTAAGTTGTTTGTCCATTTATCTACCTCCAATTTGCTCCATTTGCTGAAGTTTTCATTTCTAATTACTTGGGTCCTTGTAAACAGATTGGTATGTTCTGCTACAGTGGTTTGGCGCCTGAACAAGTTGATCGTTTGACGAGCGAATTTCACATCTACCTGACTCGAAATGGTCGTATCAGGTAATATGTCCTACCATCATTTTTCTTATACATAATAGCTCAGAAATGGCTCTTTATTAACATGTGCCTATATCTTTGCATACACAGTATGGCTGGAGTTACTACAGGCAACGTTGGATATTTGGCTAATGCCATCCATGAGGTCACAAAATCTGCATAGACACTTGTTACAGAAGAAGAATCCTCCAGGGCGCCTTGGAAATATGTACTGAGGCATTCAGATTTTTTAAAACCTCCATTCCATCCCTTTATAAGTAAAATAAAGGTTGCAATTTAATAAAATAGACGTCATTACGTTCTCTTCCTAAAATTTCCTCCTTTTTAATTCAACAGTTGGTGGGAGATTTATAATCGATCTTGTAAAACATGAACCATGAAATAGAAGTACATCCTTATTTATCATAAATTTGTTGAAAAGCCCATCGGTTCATGCTGAAACGAATCTGAGCAATGCACTTTGATATATCTTCCAGTTATTTAAGAAATATGGGGAGACAAGTGCCAAAGTAATACAAACTACATAATTCAAGTCCCGCTGGTGGTTATACATTAACATTATTATTTGAGGGGTAATGATATCCCTCGACCTCTCACTACCCGTCTATTACCTCCTTTATTTTTTATTTTTTATTTTTTTACTTTCTTTCTTTTCAACTCTCATATGTCAGAAGGTCTTAGAAACTCAAAAAAAAAAAATTGCAGCTCTCTGTTTGCATTGAAATCACTTGTACTGATATTAAAATCACTTGTACTAATATTCAAGTTCAAGTTAGAAGAAAATAGGTAATTTCTCCATACAGCAGGAGGCATGATGGTGAGGACTCCACATAATCCTCACCGCTGGAGGTGTGATGCATGTGGAGGTGGGCTCGATGGCTGCAATCAAGGACTGGGTTGGGCGGGGCTGGGCGGAGTCCATACGATAGAAAGAGGTGCTTTTGAGAGAGAGAGAGAGAGAGAGTAGAGCAGAGGAGATAGAGAGAGAGTTCGTGTCCTGTTTACGGTGGCTCGCCGTTGAGATGGGAGTTCGCACTGACTGGCGGGGGCTGTTTTGCGCGGGAGGGGAAAATGGCGCTTGATTAAAGGAAATGATTTGTTTGAATAAATTTTCATACCGTCAAAAACACTGGAAGCTCCTGAAAGTCAAATCTCATGTGGTAGGAGAGCAGAAAGCTTCTAAGAATGCAGAGCTGAAAACAAAGAAAATAAAAAAATAAAGTGGGTAGTAAACGGGTAGCTAAGGGTATCATTACCCTTATTTTGCACCAATGTGGGGCGCAACTTCTGGCAACCAAATTGTTGCGATACTTTCCGCATTTTTTGTACAAAAAACTCTGTTACAGACAAGTTGATTTGTAAATACATGCTACTAATTCTTTTTATGGTAATTTTGGCGTTGAAGGCTTTTATATGAGCGGTGTGCTGAATATATGTCAATAAGGATTTTTGTATGGGGGTGGTTTTCATTGCACTAGCATCCAGGAAGTGGAAAAAAAAATTCAAAGACTTCTCTCCTTGGTAGGGGTTATGCACAAAAGAAGAGGTGTCAAGAGACAGATGATGGTCTTGACTATTGGGAGTAGAGGAGCCAGTGTGAGGATACTTGGGGCTTGGAGGATGCCATTATAGATGTGACGCTCCCAACCTCCACTTAAGATAGAACAAAGACTTATAGCGTTGAGAGTCGAGACAGTAGCACAATGTTACTTACATCTGTTCATGGCAATTAATATGTAATGCATCCTATAAATGCATTTAACAATATGCAATAACCACAATGGAATAAGGGTGACTAAGTAAAACTTATGCCAGAATAAACTAAAACATCTCAATGTCATTCATAATCATCATAAGTTCAAATCATAAGGTAACATAATCTTAGTACAATTATTCTTGATAAGAAGTCTCCATGATTAAATCAACTGCTTCATGCATTCTAGTGCACGAACGGTTAGGGCTATAAACATCAAAATGAGGTCTAATATTTTGTCGAGATCCGTCTCCTATTCATCAATCAGATCCACTTGTCCATGTGATGACCCGAGTTTGTCTAGACTTGGCACTTAGAATTCATTCTAGGTTACCATGGCATTTTAGGAGCCTTAGTTACTTTGGAAGGCCTTAGAGTCTTTGATTTGGTAACTTAAGTCCAAGAGGAGAGTGACCTTAGATTACCTTGTAATTTTCGGCCCTATTTAGAAACCCCAGGCCCAATTGCTTTAGGCCCATGACCCAAATCTTAAGTCACTAGTGCCATGTGTCATGAAAATGTTACACTTTGAATCTAGTCTTGATAGTGGTTTAAGGGGGAGAGAGAGGTGTAGGAAAGCACCAAGAAATGGCTTGAACGCCTACCCTAGAAGAATTGCCACTTGTCAACTTGCTAGAAACCTTCTAAATGAACCAAGGGTTAAAAGGAACCTAGGAAGACTAAGGGATTTTCGGTTAGCCCATCTTCCCACACGCCTAGCCCATTGTCTTGCCCAAAATTCGAGTTCCAAGATAGATTTCTTGGGAAGAGAAGCCTAGGGAAGTGAAATAAAACTTTTTTAGAAACTTTGCATGGAAAACCGAAGGGAGGCACATAGGATTTCGAATTTGGTCAGTTTTTGCCAAGTGTCAAGCATGCACTAAGTTTCTATAAGAATATGTGAAGAGACTTTTGTATCAAGGATAAATATGCCCTTAGGATTTCGGCTAGCACACTCCCAAGCACCCAATTCACTTGCCACTTGTCACTTAAATTATTTTAGACCAATGGCACATGAAATGTCACCTAGGGAAGGAACACTTGGAAGATGAAGCATCAACTTGGGAAAAGTAGAAGGAATGGACGGCTAGGGCTATGGCACACGTCCAATGCCACTTGTCATCCATACCAAAGGTTACTTGTTGGGAAAAGGAAGAGGCATGTAATGTTTTACCAAGTTACCCTTGAAAAATATTCATTTGCTTAAGGAAATGAAGGGCATAAAGGAGAAAGAAGGGAATTTCGGCCAAGGGAAGAAAAACCCTACACGCCACCCCCAAGATGTCATTTCCCAATGCAATCCAAGTGGGGAATTCCAAAAGGCATTTTCGGCAAAAGAGAAAGGGGAAGAAGAAACCTATGTCACTTGTCATCCATGCAAATATTTTGAAAGAAACCAAGGAGGGAAGTGAAGAGTCTACTATAAAAAGGAAGGGGTACACGCCAAGGGGCTTTTCCCTTGCCATTTTTTGGGAAATTGCATGAACTCTTAGTCTCTCCACACAATTCTCACGTGTTCACTTAAAGGTTCCCTTACTTTCTTGTATTTTGTTTCCAACCAAACAAGGAAGATCCTTTCAAGAAAGAGGATTTCGTCACCATCAAGAATAGACAAGGTAAGGATCGGTTTCATCTTAAGTTTTGCACATACATGTCACTTTCTCAACCTAAAAATGAGATTCAAACCTCACTAGACTTCGAGAATGATAGAGCACCCACACTTTCTATCAATTTTTTGGAAAAATGACTTGGGGTTTTCAAGAAACCCTTGAAACCAATTAGTGGAGGTAGTTCATCCTCCATGTTTTTGACCACCACATGTATCTTTGCTTTACCTTAGGTTTTGTTTTATTTCATGAGTGAAATGAAGGGGTTTTACCCCAAAAACCCTAGAAGCCGAGTAGTTTAAGATCAAGTGATGCTTTAGAAATCCACACACACACTCAAGAACATGAGATAGGGTTTTTAGTTACTCTTTCTAATATACTATGTTCAGATTTATAGCTTGATAGTATTTCTATACGCGGATTTTTGTAAGTATATACTCAACTTACTCTTGGTTAATGCTTGTATATATTTGTATAAATTATTTCATTGTTTCGATTGCTTTGTTTGCTATCTCTTGATTATTTGTTTGAATATGCTAATATGATCTTGAGTAAATCTATGGAAAGAAATATATGATTCGAATTTGTAATGAAAATGCCATGAAATACTCCTATAAGTTTCAGTTTTTACTTGTTTAAGGTTAATGGTTTATGCAACATGATGTTTCGGTTTGAACCTTGTGTTACATGTCCCGGCGTCTCAGTCACCGTCCAATCCCAAGCAGGGGCTGGGGGAGCCACAGTCCATTTGGTCCGTTCTCATCAGGTCTTGACACAACTTATATCATTCCAAGTAGAATGATAGTGGGTCCACAAGGAGTGAGATTTACTTGAAATCTCAGTAAGTCAGATAACCAACATGCATAAAGATAAATTATGCATGATGAATGATAAATATGAAATGCGTGTGATGTAGAAAAATTAGTATGTCTCCCATTCAGATTCGTGAACATTTTTAGAAAACTGAGACACATTTTCTTACAAAGAAAATTTTTCACTTCAACTGTCAAAAACATATATTTCATCATAACGATTCATCATTATTAGAAATTCACATTTAATCATAACATTAACATCATAACGTATGGTATCGTCACAATTCTCCATATGCATTGTGAGTACCTGTTGGTGACGTAAGTACAACTCACGTTGAAACTTCGTTATCTACAAACTCATTCTCAATGCATTGGTAACATAACATAAAATCATTATAATATCATAACATGTACATCCACTAGCTTTAGGTGTCATAACATTTGACTTCGCCCCGACATTCTTTAAAAAAAAACATATTCGAAACCCGCTGACTGTTCTTTGTCAACACAGTGGTTATCAATCCATTTTTACTCACTCCAAAGTGGACAAATGAGTTCCATTAGGATAATTCCCCATTCTAGCATTTGGGGTTGTGACAAAAATTATTTTCATGCTATGCTTGAAAAATGTAGTTCATGAGATGTGTATATATAGCAAGCTTTCATGTGAAAATGTCATTTATATGCAATATGCTAAAAATGGTGAAAGTGTCACATGTCATGTAAGCAAGTAGTTATGTACTCAATGTATCATATAACATGATGTTTTATGCTTAAATGAAAATTATAACATGAAAGTGGCATTTATCAATAAATCATAAATAACTTATCAATGTGTAAGTTAGAGGCCAACTTACAAATTGCCTGAGCTTGAAAAAAACGTAGTGGCTATAATCAAAGTTGTATTAAGTTAGGATTTGAACTACAAAGGAAGATGTTCATAATTAAAAGGTTTCATAAATGAGAATTTACAAAAATACCCCTAAACTTTTAAAAATTGCCACTAAGGTCCTGATTTTTCACTATTTGCAAATAAAGTCCAAATTTAACCAAACTTCATAAACCCAAAGGCTTTCCAAGGTTGGGCCTCAGGTCTTTACTAGCACCAACTTAAACGCAAAGGCTTCAAGTCCTTCTCACAGTGGGGCCTAAATCCTAATTCTCGTCAAGAAATGCCTCTTACACCATAAATTCTAATGGGTTTAGGTTTTAAGGCTCCTACTCTTGGCCTAGGACAACTCCCAAGACACTCTTGGGCATAATTCTAAAACCTCCCATATTTAACCAAAAGTAGCCCCAAATGTCACTTCACTAGTGGTCCTGTGGTAATTAAACCATAATAATGTATTAAAAACCATCCCAACACTTCTAGCTAAGTTTGAAATATGACTCTAATGCTAAGAATAATCCAAAAAAATATAACCCAAAAAGCTAACTGAGATTAAGGGAGCTAATGGTTAGGTCTTAAGGTAGTGGAAGGACAATCCTTGGCTGAGGGTTTCCTCACAGGCGACAAAAAACGTCGGCGGTGTCAGGAAGTGATAAATTGGGGCCACACCAGCTCACGAGCATTTAGATGTAGTCTTCCAATGGTGGTTTTCCTTTACGTGGAATGGCCTAGTGCAAATTAGGTGCATGGGCCTTGTTCCAACTTGTAGCTTTAGCTGGCGTGGGTTGGTGTATCAGTGATAGAAAATGTTGGCACATACGGTGGTGGCTTGCGATTTCCTCATCGGCTTACTGTTGATTGGCGAGATGGTTCCCATAGGCCTTTATACTTTGCATGGCGAAAACCAAGGGGAGCAACCTCTGTTGATTCTATCTGGTCTTCTATTGGAGTGGGTGGTAGTTGGAAGAGCCGTTCGCGAAGGGTGGCTGGCATCCTATCTGCCGCTGGGGGCCTCTAGTACTCGTTCACCCATTATGCCATTGTGCATGCCATCTGTGACGCCTCCAGATTTTTACTTGGGATAGAATGGACATCTGAAGCGTCGAGACATACAATATAAGGTTACCTTCCCCCATTCATGGTAGTTAAAGATGCAATGCACTTAGCATACATCTAGCAATATGCAGTATTTGCATTAGATATTTTTTTTTTTTAGCAATACTATACATCAAACTAATAACATCCCAAATGATTCTGAAACACATTACATGAAACATGAAAGTTATACATAACCATGATTACAACACAAGTCCAAAACATTTATAATCTCAGAGGTACTGGAGATAGAGCTCTATAAGTACATTCACCGAAATAAAACTACTAAGTTAGTCCGTTGAGCAAATGGTGTAACTCGACTAGGGACACCATAATGCTATCTAGAAACCTAATCATGGAGATCATGAGCTTTGCATCGCATTGGCACTACCTAATCGTCCTCCTTCAATCGGCTAAGCACCGCTCCATCTCTTGATGCTGGCACATTGGCTACGATTTGGGGGGAATGGTAGTTGGGACCAGCACGGTGAGATTTGAGTACAAATCTTAGTAAGTTAACAGGAAACTTTAACATATAGTTTACGGATGCATGCAAGGTAGTGAAGGCATGAATGCATAATCATAATCACAAACAAGCATGACGTGACTTGACATATAACATGGCATATGCTTACATGACTTGAACTTGAGCATAGACTGAGCTTGAAACTGAACTTGACATGATGTGAACTTGAACGTGAACTGACTTGAATATGAACTTAACATGACATGTGTAACACTAAGACCCAGAATTTGTATGGATGGACTATGGATATTTATTTTATTATTTATTTATTTGAGCTTAAAATTTTAGTTTATTTATTTTCTTTTGGTTTTTATGTTATGGATCGATGATTTTTTTTTTTATTTGGAATCTTGGCCGCTTGTTTAAACCTTGAAAACCTATCGGTTTATGAGCTAGCAGTTTCCCTCACCCACATGACTCAGCTTTCATCTGCACACACGTCTCTCTTATCTCTAGGGTTTTCGCATCATATTTATACACACACATTGGCCTGCTCTGTTACGCTCACTGCCCCCATACGTAATCGACGCAACCCACGTTTCACCCCCTCTTGTTCACTGCCTCTCCACCTTCTTGGCTCTTTGCTCGTCGACTTTGCCACCTTAAAACCTCCACTGCAAACCACCAATACCGAAAGATAACCCACTTCGGAGAACTCCTCCACGCACGACCAGCAGTTTGAGATCATCATCACGAGTCACCCTCTGCGCGAAAAAGCCTCACGCTGCTGCTCTGCCACTCAAATTCGTAGCCAGCAACTCCTCTGTGCAAACAGCGCACCACCCTCCAGCCGTCCTCACCACCACGGAAAGCTGACAACCGTCACCCAACCATTGACGGAGAAACACACACGACATACTCTGTTTTAGCTTCCAAAAACAGAGCAGTTGGTTGCTCCTCCAAGCACGGCATGTTTTACATTTTGACCAACCCTTTCGGACGTCTCCTCCGCGGTGCAAAGGGGAACCCTTAGTCCAGCATCTCAGCCACGCCTAGCTGTGCCACCGTCGATAGCCACCCAGGCCGTTACCCCGCGTAACACTCTTAGTAATACCTCCATGCACGCCGTATTTCACTCTGTATATCATGACTTTGTCCCTCTCTCACCGTGCATCTCTCTCTCTCTTTCTCATCCAGTGCATAGCCATCGAGTGCACCACCTTCCATCGCGCACTGCGTCGTCGCACGATACCTACTCGGTGAGTCCCTGCCACCGCTGCACAACTATTATTCTTGTGTTTATATTCATCGCCAGTTTTATTTTCCTAAGGTGTATTTATGTGTATATATATATATATATGTACGTATATATATAAGTAAAGTTTTAACTTGGGTACTTACTAGTTTTAACCTAATATATATATATATATATATATATATATATGGAAGGTAGTTTTAACCTAACGTTTTCGGGTGAGAAGTTTTGTTTATTTTTGGGTTTATATTTAAATGGGTTTTACTTTAAGTCTCATTAAGTATTATATTGTATTTTGATAATATTGTTAATTAATAGAAGTAAACCTATTTTTCTTAAGAGATGAGTTTTTCATGACCTATTTTATGAAAATTTTAGTAGACAATGTATTCTATTTATTTATAAAATGCTGTTGGTATTTTAGATATTTTGAATATTAATTTCTATTGAGTTCTATAATTATCTTAATACTTACTCGATTAAATTCTTATTCGGTACGAATTCGATTAAGTGGATATTGATGGTATTTTGGGAATTTTGAGAATTCTAGGTTTTGAAGAATTAAATAGGTTATTTTAAAAGCTTAGGATTAAATACTGAAATATGTGATTAATTGAAAATTTACGATAATTGCATGGTTATTTTATAGGTGATGTTTAATTATTGTTCGACATTGTTTTTAGGAAAATTTCGAAAAAGTTAAGAAGTCCAGGTAAGCGGGGTTCCTATGCTAGACTTTGCATTAAAATAAAATGAGCTGAGGTTATTTTTGGAAAATATACATATTTGATTTTGAAAAAAAATTTGAACTACCTCAATTATTTGTTCTGCATTACTCATGAGATTCTATTTAAGAAGAAATTATTTTCTGTCATGACTGGTATAGACATGAGCTTATTTATGACATTCTGTTTCTGAATTTTGAAAAGAGAGCGAATATGAAATTTTGTGCATAAATTATGTTGTAATATGATTTGTTTCTACTCTGAAGAGTTACTATGCTCTGATATGATTTGATGTGATTTCTGAAAACCTCTGGCATAACATTTTATTTCTGTTTCTGTTTCGTTTTGACCTTACTACGGGTGTAAAACTGTGGCCTCTGTTCGAGTTAGTACCAACTTTTCTGTTTCTGGTGCACCCACTTTGGAAACAAAGTGGTTTTCTGCGTGGTCTTTCCTATGTGCACACTAGGGGCTCCGAGAATGAATAAGGGGAAGATTCACATTCTGATTCTGCTCGGTTAGCTACCGTGGTTTGCACAATCCTACCACAGGGGGTTAAATATGGTATTTGTTCTGATATAATAAGATAAGATGTGATATTTCAGTTTATGCTATGCCAAAGGGATTTTGATTATGAATGTTTTCGAACTTTCGCTCTGATATTTTTTGATAACATGTTCTGACGCTGGATTATGAAAATGTTATTCTGACTCTGCATTCTGAAAGAAAATATTTTATTTCTGCATTCTAAATTTTATAAATGCTCATGTTTATACACTTGTATATGTCCTCTGCTTACTGAGTTGTTGATAACTTACCCCTTATCTCCAATTATTTTTCAGATAATTTTGATGGTTCAGCTGGAGATCAAGAGTAAGAAGTATTAGCAAGGTGTGATGTCCGTAATAGAATAAGTGCCCGAGGTACAATTGTTTACTTGAGAGTCGTAGTTAGAAAATTTTTTTACTTTTGGTTATTATGATTTGATGAGTTAAGGATATTTTCAAGTTTTGGAGGGTTTTAATTTATGTCATTGAGAATTTCATGGTTGTTCCCATGAAGGAACATAGATTTTTGGGTTGATTAAATGGATTAACATTTTATGGGGTTTTCTGGATCTTATAATTGTGTTATTGATGTTTGATGTTAAGTGTTAAGAGCTAACTCTCCGGACCTCCTGGAATGGGATGTTACAACATGAACCTAAACTAAACGTGAACTGACTGAAAGTGAACACAAATTGAACTGAATGTTGAATAACATGAACAAGAACATGAATTACATGAACTTAAAATCTTGTTCAATAAAAGGACATGATTAATTAACGTGAACATATGGGTTCTACACGGTTCCCCTTGATCAGTGTGTTCCTATCAATTACCGCATCACAACACAAGAATCTACACCAGCTATGAGTGCGATAACATACGTGCCAATTCACGGGTGTGACACCCCAAATTCTGCTTGGGACTAACAAGCATCTAGTAATATGCAATTTTTGCAGCGAATAATTTTTTTCTTTTAGCAATACTATGTACCAGAAGTAATATATCCCAAAACATATACATACTTCATAAAATTCACGTGATAACTAGTATCCAAAAGGTTACAGTACTTGTCCACCAGGTCTGTAACATAAAGAGTATTAGAGATAGCGCTCCATAACTACAGTTTGGAAATAAAAACTGTTGTACTAATTCGCTGAGCCATTCACGTAGCTCAACTATGATATCCAAACTGACGTCTAGAAAATGGGGGGTTAGGCTCCAACTCTTTATCTGCTCCACATTCTATTCGACCTCGTCCAATCGATTTGATTATAAATCTCAACAAAGTAATAGATAACTTAACATACAGGTTAAATATGCATGCATGATAGTAAAAGCATGAGTGCATACATGATCATAAATAAGATTCATGTGACTTGACATTTAACAAGACGTGTACTGACATGACTTGAGCTAACATGAGAAGAGTTGAGCTGACGTGAACTAAACATGACATAAAACTGTATGTGAAACTGAACATGAATTGAACTTGAACTAAATGTGAAATAAACTGAGACTAAACATGAACTGAAATAAACTAAACGTGACTTGAATTGAACTGAAAATGCTAGCTCATGTAACTAAAATTATGCATTTTGATTATGAAAATTGGAGTAATCAGGTAACTCATACACCTTCACCATGAGTATCATTTTTGTATTTACAACAGATTATATTCCTTCACTGTAGTATCGAGTAGTGCATATGCCTTGACTGCAATACCAGGCAAATCATATATTCCTTGACTGTAGTATAAATTAACCAATAATAAGACTTCGAATTGCACGTGAATTAATAATGCATGAAACTGAACATAAAATTGAAATTTGAAATTGACTTGACTGACATGAAAATATTATTTTTGAGGCACACTTTGTATTCGAGACATGACGTGATAAGAAACGAAAGGATAGATGGCCTGACGTAAGGCAATGTGACATGTACGTGAGATGAATGACATGGCATAACATGAAACAGGCAAACATTTCATGACATGGGATAACATGTAACAAATAAACGTTTCATGACATGGCGTAACATGTAATAAACAAATATTTCGTGACATGGCATAATATGTTACAAACAAACATTTCGTGACAGGAAATATTATGTAACAAATAACATTATGTGACAAGTATATTGTATAACAGATAAATATTTCTGACAGAATATATTATGTGACAGATACATATATTGTGGCAGAATATAACATGAGTAACAAACACACATGATGTAGCATGGTATATAGGATAACATAAGTACATAAATAGTGGTTCCCTTAACAACATACGTACGCAGTAATTTGATAGTAAGTTAGAAGTTAACTTACAGTGACTGTTGCGTTTTATGAGAAAAAGAATGAAACACGAGAAACTGTAAGTAGGAGTTCTAAATGTTAGAAACTTAATCACTAATAATTAGAAACATGAAGAAATGCTAACTAGAGTAAAATTATCATTTTACCCTCTATATGTGGAACAATGACATTTTATCTCTAACTTAAGGATTTCACATCCTAACTCTAAAAATCACAAAAATTTACATTCCGCATATAAATTTTGTTCTAAACTCAAATATCAACTTAGAAACATTTAAAACCAAATACAACTATGAGAAACATGCTAGGGCCGAAACTTCCAAATGTCATTTTCTTTATTTTTATTGCAATTTTATCCAACTCCAAAACTCATGATCAAACCGAAATATTGCAATAAATATTTTCATATCCTAAGTTTCAAAACATGATTAAAACATCCAATAAAATTATACTTCACATAATCACAAAACTCTTTAGTAAAAAGATCCAAACTTTTTAACTAAAATACAACTCTTGAATCTCAAGGTTTGACTTATTTCAAAACAGTTCCAAGAACTCCAAAAATCCAAACTTTCTTCTAACATGTTCATAACACAAATCCTAAGAACTAACATGCTTTGAATCAACACATAAAAGTCAACATCCTAAGAACTAACATGCTTTGAATCAACACATGAAGCACTCGGCTCCTCCTACCCTTAGCCAAAAAAAAAAATTCTTTCCTAACTAGCTTTGATCAAATACTTGATCCAAGGCATTCTATGGCGAGATCACCAAAGCATCATATGATTTAAAAATGTGTTCTAAAGTAGATCCAAGCATTAAACATAAAATCCATGACTAAAAAATAATTCAAAACATGAATCTAACTAAAAACATCGAACTTTTGACCCAACCGTATAATCTCTTGCATAAAATTTCACATATATGCAACTAAAACCAAAAATCTTCAAACTAACATCCTAACAAGTAGATAAAAGGCTTAGGATCATCAAATAAAAAAAGCAAAGCCATTGCAGTAAGATTAAACCACAAAATACTCAAACTTTCTCAAAAAAGAAACTTCCAGTTTCTATGTTTCTAGATTTGAGAAAATCTTTCAACAAAAGCTTTAATCATGCAACTAATCTCTAACAACCATTCATATATACAAGTTAAAAATACTGCATAAGCATTTTGGAATAAGATTTATCCACTAGCTTGGTCAAAAACTCCAAAACACAACACACTGTCCATATTATTGCCCAAATTGACCTTTCCACGGTTAAAACAACTTTTGACTGACCAAACGACCATAAAATCAAACAATAAAGATACCCACGAAAACAAAACTCCAAAAAAGACCACCTTTAATGAAGGAATCATTTTTAGATGATACTTACAAAGGTTTCAAAAATGGCACGCAAAAGGCATATGGAATCTACCCGAGAGAGCTTCTAAGGGTTTCTTTTCAAGAATAAGGGTGAAAAGTGATGAAGTGAGGGAAGTAGTGACCTGCACGCCTCAATTACTTTTGAAAAGGGAGGTATAGCCTTGTGTGACATCTTAAGGTATGGTGATTAGGCCACAAAAAGGTGCAAATAGTGAGTGGTTTTTAGCCAAGGAAACTTCCAAGAGAAGGGTGGTGGTGAGGTGGCCTTTGGCCTTCACATTATGCATGACTTCTAGGTTGTTAGGTGTAGTAGATGGCCTGCCATGGATGGGTGGGAACTTCCTTAAGAAGCTTTTCCAAGGTGGCTAAAATTCCTGGGCCCTAATGGGCCTTAAACAAGTGGGTTTCATTTGGGGTTTAAAGAGGGTTTGGTTAGGGTTTGAGATGCTATCAAGCCCAAATCTAATTTTTCTTGGCCCAATCAAATTTTCAAAGTTTAAAGGGTTGGATAATGATGCTCCCCAAGATCGTGAAAAAAGCTCTCTCTCTCTCTCTAAACCCTCTCCCTTCGCTCTAAATTCCCCCAAACTTCAGAATCGGCTAGAGGGGTGGAAGCTTAGGCTCCTTCCCTCCCCTTCTCTGTTTTCTTCTGGTGTAGTGTTTAGGTTTTGTTTTTATGTTTTTTTTTTAGGCCAAATAAAGGGAGAATTGCAGATCGAGACGTTCCGGCACCCAATAGCCAACACGTGCCCCACCGCCAATCTTCATGACCATAAAATGTGGCCCCAACCGGAGTGGAGCGTAGCCCTCACACGCCACCAAGGAGTGCTCTGCTGCTGCAACGCACGACTATTCTGGAACCGGCGACTCTGGATCTCCCAAGATCGACCGTTGGTTTTTTCCCTCCAACAGCGTTTTTTGCACTATTTTTCTGCTTTTATAGTGTTTTCACAATGTAGTTCATTTTATGTACTGTCTTTATTTTCAAAAAAACAAAAATCCAAAAACATAGTGCTTTCAGACCTTAGTCCAAATGGAGT
This sequence comes from Juglans microcarpa x Juglans regia, assembly GCF_004785595.1. NCBI lineage: Eukaryota > Viridiplantae > Streptophyta > Magnoliopsida > Fagales > Juglandaceae > Juglans > Juglans microcarpa x Juglans regia. The sequence continues at coordinate 28,393,920 of NC_054596.1, read as the reverse complement.
TGTCCCCCCCCTTGCTTAGACGGTGCTTATGGTGGGGTTAGTGCTCCATATTCCAATTAGTCGGGTATGGAGTTTTGTTACTAGGTTATTGTTAACTCTGTCGTGGATAGAGTTTGTGCTATCACTTAGACTTTGTACTATCTCTTAGACTTCAGTTTTTAGAGATCTGCCATCTGGATTAGACAATGTCAGTCATGAAAGTGTGTTGGGAAGCTATTAACGTTTTTTTGTAATTAACTTGTTTTTAAGTCAGCTTGTATGTCCTCTATTAATGAATGGAATGTGGTCCATTATTATTAAAAAAAAAAAAGTTGGATAATGATGTCAACATGAATTTGAGGAATTAATGGCATGTATAAGTGATTTAATCAAGTGATTAAACACAATGCTTGAAATCGGATCAAATAGGGTTTGGAAGCCAACTTTAGTTTTTGGGGAAACCTTTTAGGGTTTTAGTTTCTATCAAGCGTTTGCGATTTCAATTGGATTCTAACTATTTAGGGTTTCACTAGGGTTGAAACCCTCTTTGGTTTGACACAATTTGGATGGTTGGATGGAATAGGATTTTGCTTAGGTGGAATGATCTCATACCTTGATTTCCTTCCCAATTTATCTCATTGTTCCTCTTGGTGACAAGTGTCCAATACTATTCACCAAGTGTGGCTAAGATCTTGCCAAGTGTCCAAATAAAACTTCTCTAACCAAATTTGAATATTCCACACTATGATTCTGAAAACACAGCACTAGGTGCTACTATTCACTCCGGAAAAGTGAAAAATAAGCTTGCACTGAAAAATCCTAAATATACATACCAAACTAACTGTGCAATTTATTTTTATTGAAATTCAACCTGAAGTACCTTGAAATAAACAAAATACATTTTCGAACAAGCGTTTTGTCCGAAAACTTAAAATGAGATTAGCGCGTCATAAAATCTTAAATAATCAACTGAGTCTAATGGTGCAAACCATATGACATTCTGACACTTCTAGCTATTTCAAATAAATAACATCGCGCTTCTGGCACCATTGTGAGTGGCAACACTAACTATATTGACAAACTAAAACCTACACGATTGGTCGATTTGTGAAAACTTACGGAGTTTTCAAGAGGTTCCTAAAGCCTTTAAAAATTCTATCATTGAATTTCTAGCGAGCTATTACATCCTCCCCTCCTAAAAGAAGATTTCATCCTCGAAATCGACGCAAGTACTAACAGTCAATAATACTAAGGAGAAGATGTAGCTCTCCAAGCCTACTGTCCATTACTAGACATATCGTCGTTGGTCGGTGCTGGTGGTGGTGAGTCAATGTTCATCGACATAACGTGCTATGACAAGTAGTAGAATGCATCATCATCCACATCGTGCGCCATGTTACCAAATTGTCCAGGGCCAAGGTGTTGCTCAATTATTGGTATCAGGTACGTGGCCACTACAAGAAAACGTCTGCTGTGAGTCGATGACATAGATGATCCTGATGTTGCGAGCTCAGCGTTGGTGGCTACGACGCGCTCCTCTGCCGCTCATCTAGCTCAGCTCCATCTCGTGTCATCCTTGCTTTGAAACCATCTCATTCCATCCTCTAAGTTGGATAGTTCGTTCTGTCCGTTTATCCTCAAAACCAAAACAAACTCCAATACGTGGAATACTTTTTAGTCGACCTTCAATATCCTTCCTCGTACTACTAAAGGGTATTTTGTGCCTACATAGGAATGAACAATAATACTCCTGATGAGAATTGTTACTCTTACCACCTGAGTGACTATTCGGCTGGTGAACCAAACTCTTGTGCAATGTTTAGTCACTAAAAATAGTGACTCACTTGAAACAAACAACGTACAAGCTACAAACCACAATGGTTTGGCATTGCATAATCTTCAGTTATGAAGCAGTACTACTACTAATCATAATCAAACTAATCTTAGCTAAGCTTGAAGATAAAAGGGTCTATAGAGACACCAGGGATGATGCCAGCTACTTCTATTCTTGGGACGTCAACAGTTGCGTCTCCCAGAGTGACAACATACAACCTAATAGGTACATGGTGTCTTGGCTTTGGTTTGCTGTCAATGTTGGGGGTAATTCCACTTTCCTGAGCCTCATTGGGACAATCTCTCTTCATATGGCCTAACTGACCACAATTGAAATAGGCCCTTGAAGAGAGTCTACATTCGCCTCCATGTTTCCTGCCACACTTTCTACAGGCGGGTAGTGGAATGGGCATTTGTCCTCTAGTCATGATGCCCCTTCCTTTATTTGCTCCAATCATCACCCTTTTGTTATCAGAGCTTCCACTGATGGCGAATGGGTAAGCTCTATTCTTCTCCAAATTATTGTGGGCAATTAAGCCCTTATACTTTGCTTCAGCAATAGTTGCCACACTAACCATCTCCTGGAATTTCTCGATCCGGAGACAAGCCATTTGGATGTGGATCCATGGCTGCAAACCTACTTGAAACTTCTGGGCTTGCATCTTCTCAGTAGAAATTAGGTGAGGTGCAAACTCCCCAACACCATAAATTTGGCAGCATACTATTCCACATACATGTTGCCTTGTACTAGTGACGCAAACTCTTACACCTTCTGTTGCTTCATCGATTTTGGGAAAAAATGATTATCAAACTCCTCCCTGAATCTTTCCCAAGTTAAGGCAGCCAAGGTTCCCAACTCCCTAATCAAAAGTTGCCTTCATGTATCCCACCTATGCAGGCTTCTCCTTGAAACAAATACCCAGCATACATCACCTTCTGGTCCTCAGTGCAACCACATATCTCAAAACTCCTTTCGAGGTTGATTATCCACTTGTCTGCCCTCATAGGCCCTTTGTTGCCCATGAAGCTTGGGTAGTGGTGCACGAAAAACTTCTTGTAGAGACAACCCCTAACTTCGGGTCTGTGTACGAGCACTTGCTGCTGTTGTTGTTGTTGTCTGAGCACCTCTATTAGTAAATGAAGATCTTTCGCTATCCCTTGTCCTCCGTCTATTGGAGGATTCTGTTCCTACTGGTCGTTGTCTCCACCGGGGTTTATTGGTAGCCTTTGACGCACCATGTGTTACTTCCTCAAACACATGCTTACGATTATCAGATTGAGAATCCTCTTTCGAATTCCAAAAAAAAAATTCAAGCTCATAAGGCAATGCTCGGAGTCCTATCTTAGCTTGATCATATCCTCTACCAATGAATAAATACATCATTCATCTTGGCTAGCTGCATCTTTATTCAGAGATTCGATTGAATAATTTCCTAAAGTTTAGACAATCTACAACCTTGAATCAGATCATATTTATCTCCCAAACTTGCACTCCCAATAATATATCACCTTGTATTGAAGGCTCGTGGATTCGATACCTTCGACTCTCATAAAGCTTCATCCCTTAATGTCTCCCATTCAAAAAAGCAGATTCAATCTAAACTCCTTTTTCTAAAGTTGTAGACCCATAACTTCATATATGAGTAAACTTATATATCAAGCCTATCGAACTTGAAACTTTTTATCCTAAAAGGAATCCTTCCTTAAAAGTCTTTAATTCTAAAACCTTAACTCTTCCGAATAATCCAAAATCGTTAACTTCCTCCATTTGAGATTTCTATTTCCGTTCCATGATCCGGATAGTTGAGCCATGTTGTCTCTATTCTGCAGCCTATGTTGTCATGCTTTCCAACTTCAACTCTTCAGTTCGTTCAAGCTTAAATATTGAAAATTCAAGCCTAAAAAGAACACTAAAATTTCAATCCTATTTTCTGGTACAACTCCCAGGGACATGTGGATTTAACCCAAAGACGTATTACTCTGATATCACCCTGTGACGCCCCCATGGAAACTTTCTCAAGAAGCTTTGCCAATGTAGCCAAAATTCATGGGCCTTGAACAAGTGGGTTTCATTTGGGATTTAAAAAGGGTTTGGTTAGGGTTTGAGATGTTGTAAAGCCCAAATCTAATTTTTCTTGTCCTAATCAAATTTTCAAGGTTTAAAGGGTTAGATAATCATGTCATAACATGAATTTGAGGAATTAATAGTATGTTTAAGTGATTTAATCAAGTGATTGAATAGAATGCTAGAAATCAGATCAAATAGGGTTTGGAGGCCAATTTTAGGGTTTGGGGAAATCGGTTAGGCTTTCAGTTTCAACCAAGACTTTGGTGTTTCAATTGGATTCCAAACATTTAGGCTTTCACTAGGGTTTGGCACAATTTGGATAGTTGGATGGAATAGGATTTTACTTAGGTGGCATGATCTCACACCTTAATTTTATTCACAATCCATCTTATGGTTCCTCTTAGTGACAAGTGTCCAGTACTATTCACCAAGTATGGCTAGGATCTTGCCAAGTGTCCAAATAAAACTTCTCTAACCTAATTATTTGGACATTCAATACTGTGATTCTAAAAACACTACACTAGGTGCTACTATTGAAGTTACTATTCACTCTAGGAAAGTGGGGAATAAACTTGCATTGAAAAATTTTAAATATACATACTAACTAATGGTGCAATTTGTTTATCAAAATTCAATCTCGAAGTGCCTTGAAATAAACAAAACGCGTTTTTGAACAAGCATTTCGTCCTAAAATTGAAAATGAGATTATTGTACTATAAAATCCCAAATAATTAATTGAATCTAATGACGCATACCATATGGCATTCTAACACTTCTAACTATCTGAAATAAATAAAACTGTGCTTTTGGCACCATAGTGAGTGGCAACACTAATTATGCTGACAGACTAAAACCTACGCGATTGGTCGATTCTTGAAAGCTTACGGAGTTTTCAAGAGGTTTCTAAAATCTATAGAAATTCCACCATTGAATTTCTAAAGGGATGTTATAACAGGTATCTGCACCTGTAGTGGAACACATAATGTACGTATCCCGTGTCAGGTATGTTCACCTGCACGAGTACATATAAAATGAAATTGAAATGTGGGTGGCACCATCGGCATTAGTGCGTGACTTAGCTCCAATGACCAGTTAACTAGACCCCATTCGAAGTCTGTTGATCTTTACCTTGTCAACTCATGGAATTTCATACTAATTTACTCAAGTTTGAACAAAGGAGTTTCACTAGGATATTACCATATCCTAGCACTTAAGGCCGTGATAAACATAAATAGGTTTGACTTGACTTGGAAAAACTATTCTTGAGTTACACAAACTGTACTTGAGACATAACATGACATGGAATGAAAAGATAGATGACTTGACGTAACATGACATGACATGTGTGTGAGATGAATGTCATAACGTAACATGAAATAGACAAACATTACGTGACATGGATAACATATAATAGACAAACATTTCGTGTCATGACATATTGTGTTACTGATAAACAATGAGTGACAAAATATATTATACAACAGATAAATATTGTGTGATCGAATATTGTATGACAGATAAATATTTTGTGAAATAGATAAACATGTAGTGGCAGGGCATAGCATGTCATATATGATAACATAAGTACGTAAACAATAATTTCCTTACTAACATACATATATACATAGTAATATGACAGTAAGTTAGAAGCTAACTTACAATGATTGTCATGTTACAAGGAAATGTGTGAAACACGAAAAACTGTAAGTAGATATTTTTAAATGTTAGAAACTTTATCACTAATAACTTAGAAATATGAAAATACTATCTTAGAGTAAAATTAATATTTTACCCTTTATATATGAGAAAATGATCATTTTACCCCTAACTTAAGGATTTTACATTCTAACTCCGAAACTCACCAAAATTTACATTCATCATTTAAATTTCATCCTAAATTCAAATATCTAATTAGAGAAAAATTAAAACACATCACAACCATAACAAACGCATCAAGGTTAGAACCTTCAAATGCAAAAACACTTGATTTTTGTTGCAATTCTATCAACCTTATTCCTCATGCTTAAAATCGAAACATTGGAACATGGATGATCACATCCTATGTTTAAAAATCATACAAGATCAACCGACAAAACTCACTTTACAAAAATCACAAAAATCTTTTTAAAACAAAGCTCCAAGCTTTAACAAAAAACGTAACATTTGATTCTCAAGGTTTTGTCTCTTTTTAAAACATTTCCAAGAACACTAAAAGTCCAAAAATACACTTCCAATATATCCATAACACACTTTTAAGAATTATCATGCTTTGAATCATCAAGCGAACATTACAAATTCACAAGATCTAGCACCAAACTTTCGGCTTCAATATTCAAACTCAAAACTAATTTCCTTAACATTTCCATCTCAAGGTTCATTTTGGTGCTAAGTATCCAATACTATTCACCAAGTATCGCTAATATCTTGCCATGCATCCAAATATAACTTCTCTAACCTAATTTAGATATTTCATACTTCAATTTTAAAAACACTACACTTGGTACTACTATTGAGGTTACTATTCACTTCGAAAAAGTGAAAAATAACTTTGCACTACAAAATTTGAAATAATCATACTAACTTTAGAGTGCAAATCGTTTATTCAATTTCGGCTCTGAAATGTCTCAAAATAATCAAAACGCGTTTTCGAACAAGCGTTTCATCCGAAAACTGAAAATAAATTTATTGCATTATAAAATTCTAAATATTCAAACGAAACTAATAGCGCAAACCGTATCCCATTCTAACACTTTTAGGTACCTCAAATAATTAAAATTGCACTTCTGGCACCATAGTGAATGGCAACATTAACTATGCTGACAGATTAAAACCAATGTGATTGAGTTGATTCGTGAAAAATTTTGGATTTTCACGAGAATTCTAAAACCTAAATAAATTCATCTCTTGAATTTTTGGTGGGTTGTTACACCATCCACAGTGGGTGTTCGTGCTTTACGCACAGTGCAGTCAAGTGCAGTGTACAGAGTTGTATGGGCAAGGAAGGCCCCTCGGGCATGGAACAATGGGTGCACTTAACAGTTTGGGCAAGGAACTTTTTCTCGCCCATTTTTGTTAAGAGTGTTGCAGTCCACTTAAGTGCACAGTGTTTGCCTGCGTAGTTGGTTCTCACCTCTCTTTTTTTAGCAATAGTATTAATAAAAATAAGAGATGAATAGTTGAGAACACTTATTTGAGAGGAAGTTTATCTGCTCCTTCAGAGATATTTTGTAAGTTGGAAAATCATCCTCGTCCCACTTCCGATAGAGAAAAAATCGATCCCACAGACAGAGGCAATTGTTAATGCCAAAAATCGCACAACAGGCCAAAATGGAGGAAAGAATTATCCCCGACCCATGATGATGGTTCGAGAGTCAATACAATGCCCTTCACTTCACGTTCATTTATGAAATAAATTGTAAATAAGCAAAAAATAAATAAATATTAAAAGACATATAGATTTACGTGGTTCATGATAAAATCCCCACGGGTTGTTTGGGGTAAAATCTAATATAATGGGCGATTATACAATCTCTCATGGCCTCACATATCTCTCAATACAATAGAGAAATTTAGGATTTCGAGAGGTTAAAGATGATGTCTCTCTTGAGAGAAGATCATTTGGAGTCGTTGTGCGTGATAGAGTCTAGGCATAGAAAAGTTGTAGAGAAGATCCTCCTGATTTGTAGAGATCTCCTACTTTTATAGATGTCTCTTTCCTTACTTGGATTGATTGAGTTTTACTTGCCTTATGAAACCCTTTTCGTTTAGGAGTCTGAATCAACTTGCCTTATGAAGTCATTTTCTTTTAGGAGTCTGAGTGAACTTGCCTTATCTCTTCATGATTTATCTATTGGTTTTATCTCTTCCATTATTATTAGTGATGGGCTTTCAATAGGCTGGACCCAATCAACTTTATCCCTAACACTAAGCACCAATTTGGAGGAAAGCCGATAGATTATGTAGGTTTTGATGAGTTTATGCAAAACTAAATTATATGTTAAATTTTAGTTTCAGCCTAGGTAAGAAGATTCCTAGGCTAGGATTGTTAGAAAGATCCAATGGTGTTTACCCAGAGATTCAGACCTAAAGTCAAACCCAAATGGTAAAACAAGGATTTAAACACAATTAAAAGGGAAAAGTTAGTTGAATATCTCCAGTCGTATGAGCATGCATTGCTACATTCTAGGAAGAAATCTATTGCTTCAAAACTGTGAATGCAGATACTAGTGATTTTTCATATTGTGAGTCTAAGACCTCGTTTGGATAGTGAGATTGTAACACCCGGGTTCAGCAACAAGCCATTCTATAAAAGTTTTGTTTTTGGACATATATGTATGAAGAGCTTATTTACTTTTTTTAAGTATTTTTTTCTTATTAGACTACGAGCCTAAAATCTTTGTTTTGGCAGGTTATGATTTTATTCGGCTTGATAATTAGCCGAGAAATTTAAGGTGATAATTGAGCTGAGAAATTTCTAGAACAAGTTGGATTATTTTTAGAAATTGAGTCGAGACTCATGACTCAAGAAAAAGCCCAAGACCCAAGCCACACCCATTTGTTTTTGAACCATAAGAACCAACTATCCGTTTTATGATAATTTTTGCCACCACGAACGATTCCACTCCCACACACGTCTCCCTCATTTCTCCAGGATTTTTCCATCGCCAATAAATATATATATATATATACACGTACCTGCATGTTAGTTTACCAAGCCTATAGCTGCTGCAAAGCTCCCACGGTAGTCTCCACCCACGCACGTACATAAGCTCCATCCACAAACCATCGTCTGTTTCGATCACGTCCCTCCTTCCCTCATCCTCTAGCGTGCACGTCGCTTGAAGCCCAGCAGCCGCATCTCTTTGTGTCAACCACAGGACCACCGTGGAACTGCCACCAGCAACCTCCTTGCCTAAACCTGCATGATTCCTCTGTCCGTTTGCCATATGACACGACCACCACCTTGTAGAAACCGTAAGCCGCAACCTACACCACGTACCGAGAGTCACTCCACGGAGGATACGCCCTTCACCTCTGTGCCCAGTCCACGCGAGATCGACAACCACTTGCATAGAGAACCAAAGACCCCTGTTTTTACCCTCCAAAACAGAGCATCTACCACTCCATTGTGAGCCCCTGCAACCATGACAACCAAGAGCCAAACGCGCCAGAAACGTCCACAACCAGTTCCTGCTACGCGCTGCACCACCGTTCTGCACTGTTGCCGCCCCAAACCACCACCCTTCCTCTCGGTAACATATCTCCCCCGCACGCTGTGACCCTCTTGCTCTCTCTCTCTCACACCATGCCCAGCTCGCCAGCATATCCCCTAGCCACCGTGTCTCTCTGCTCCGTGCTCAACGTCATTTTCGACGGAGTGCTCAGGTCGCACGGCTTTCTTCTCTCGTAAGCCAATTATCCTCTTATTATTTTCCGTTTTCAGTCCTTACGTATTGCAAGCAAGTTTTCTATTAATTACTAAACTACCCTTAAATCCTCTCTAAGTTGTGTAGCTTTCGAGAAACCCTTTTGATTAAATTACAGTTTATTTTTAAAAGAGCCCAAGCTGCCATTGAAAAATTTCCAGAATACCATCGGTTTTATTTGAACGGTCTTTCTTATATATAAGAGAATAAATGAAGTTTTAATTATATTTTCAACTGTTTAAAATTTTAGATTAAGTAGCTTGAATGAAATTTTGACGACCGATATTTTTTTTAAAAAAAAATATATTATTCGAAAAGCTTAAGTGGTCAACAATGGGTATGGAGAGTAATGTTTTAAGGCACTGGGTTATGAGAATTTTAGAGTTTTGGGAAAAATAGGTTATTTTAGTATTCTAGGCTTAAATATCGACATACATAATTGATTAAAAATTTACAAAAGTACGTGAAAATTTTTATAGGTGACGATTGATTTTCGTTCAGTACCTTTGTGAAGAATTTCTGAAAAAAAAGCTAAAAAGTCCAGGTAAGCGGGGTTCCTATGCTAGACTTTGCATAAAAATAAAACGAACTGAGGTCCTTTTTGGAAAATGTGCATGTTTAGTTATGAAAAGAAATCTGAAATAACTTCAGTTATTTGTTCTGCACTACTCATGAGATTCTGTTTAAGAATAAAGTATTTTCTGTCATGACTGGTGTAGACATGAGCTTATTTTTTACAATCTGTTTCTGAACTTTGAAAAAGAGAGCGAATATAAAATTTTGTGCATAAATTTTGTTGTGATATGATTTTGTTCTGTTCTGAAGATTTTCTGTACTCTAATATGATCTGATGTGATTTCTGAAAACTTCTGGCATAACATTCTGTTTCTGTTTCTGTTCCTTTCTGACCTCACCACGGGTGTAAAACTGTGGCCTCTATTTGGGTTGGTATCAACTTTTCTATTTTTGGTGCACCCACTTTGGAAACAAAGTGGTTTTCTGCGTAGTCTTTCCTATGTGCATATTCGGGGCTCCGAGAATGAATAAGGGGAAAATTCACATTCTATTTTTGTTCGGTTAGCTACCAGGGTTTGCACAACCCTACCACGGGGGTTAAACATGGTATTTGTTCTGATATGATAATATAAGATGTGATGTTTCAGTTTATGCTATGCCAAAGAGATTTTGATTATGAATATTTTCGAACTTTCACTCTAATATTTTTTATAACATGTTTCTGACGCTGCATTTTGAAAGCATTATTCTGATTCTACATTCTGAAAGAAAATATTTTGTTCTGCATTATGAACTCTGTAAATGCTCATGTTTACACTCTAGTATATGTCCTCTGCTTATTAAGTTGTTGATAACTCACCTCTTATCTCTAAACATTTTTCAGATAATCTTGATGGTTCTACTAGAGAGCAAGAGTAGGCAGTGTTAAAGAGGTTTGATGTTCGCAGAGGAATAAGTACCCGATGGTACAAGTATTTATTTGAGAGTCTTAGTTAGTAATTTGGTTATTTTCAGTTATTTTGATTTGATGGATTAAGGATATTTTCGAGTCTTTTGGAGAGTTTCAATTTATTTTATTAAGAATTTATGTATTGTCCTTATGAAGGAACATAGATATTTGGTTTGAGTAAATGAATATTTTTATGGAGTTTTTGGATTATTTATAATTGTGTTATTGAAGTTTGATGTTAAGTATTAATAGTTAACTCTCCGGACCTTCGAGAACGGGGCGTTATAGAGATGAGATGAAATGATTTGTAAATAGTAGTGAAATAGTTTGAATTAATATGTATTATGAGGTTTTGGGAAAATAGAGAAAAAATTGAATAAAATATTATAAAGTTAAAATATTATTAGAATATTGTTTTTTAATATTATTTTTGTTTTAAGATTTGAAAATATTGAATTATTTTTTGTATTTTATTTGAAAGTTCGGAAAAGTTGTATTAATTAGATAATAATTAGGTGAAAAAATTGAAGATTTGAAATTGAAAAGTGAATGCGTTTGTGGTGTTTATATATTGAGATGAGATGCGATGGGTTGAAAGGATTTTGCTATCCAAACCAGGCCTAAGGATGACGAGGGCATGACCTTAATTTTTAACAACTAAAAAGTACAAGAAATTCTTTAGGACAAAGAAAGTAGCAAATATTAGAAGTATTAAGAAAAAAAATTGATAAGAAGGTGACTCTGGTGTGAGCAAGAGGGGAGTAAGAGCCTAAGAAAATTACATGTCATTTATGTTTTTAGATACGCTATGGCAGAATGTCCAGGTTATTTTTTTTTATGGAAACAGACTTATTTCATTAATGAACCGAAGTTACAAATGTGACTTATCAATACATGGAAAATCCAGACTATAAGCCAAATTATTCATCAGCTATGGGGCTTCCCCACACACAAATTCCTTTGTGGCAAATATTGTCTTAGCTTCTAAAAAAATCTTTCCTAACAGAGAAAACGCTCTGTAAAATAAACTTCACGGTCCCTTTTGTCCTCCCAGGGAGGAAGAGTATGGGATCCTGCTATGGACACCAAAACCAATAGCCTATTTCTATTATATTACTAACTAAATTAACAAAAAAACTACAAATAAAACACAACCAACTACAAAGCCACAAGAACCTGCGTGAACTTGGACGTCACACCTACTGCAAGTATCGACAACTCGAGCCCCGACGGCACGAGTACCCAGCTCACACATGAGCAAACAACCTCCATTGCGTAGGCAACACCTACGCACGAGCACTGGTAGTACGACCACCAACCATAGCATCGCTAGCCTGTCTCGAACATCTCTTGCCCTAGATTGTGCCCGACCCAAAGGCTCAACACCTCACTCGGTCAAAATGACGAAACAGAACAACAACAAAAATACTACAAATGAAAGTGATGAACAGTGCACATAGCGTTAGTGGTGGCGCGTACAGTACACTGATCACTTTGGAAGGAAAGTCAACAGTCAATTTTAGAAGTCCCGAAGTCAGGGATTCCAAAGAAGCCGACTATGGCATCAGCAGAAGGCTCCTCGGTGTCGTGTCGCTTAATGGCCAAGCGCAAACGAGATCTGGAACTTCTTCCCTTGTGTGCGGGCTACGCTCCACTCCGATGGACACTGGATTCAATGTTCTTGAAGATCGGAGGCTAGGCATCATCCCGGTGGGGCGCGTGTTGAAGGGTGTAGCTGGTCTTGAAGAATGTCCTGGTTATGAATAGTCCAAAGAAAAGAGTTCCATACAATATACTTTCACTGATACATGGTCAAGTGACGATTCTTCAGCAATGAAGAATAGGATTTTATGGCCTTTTTTCGCCTCCAATGCTAGTAGACATGAGTAATCTAATGATGATTCTGGGGAGAAGGATGACATTATGGAAGCTTATAATAATCACTTTGAGAAATTAACTAAACCGAAGAGGCTGAGTAAAATACCTTCAACTACTTAATGAGAATGAAGAAAAAAAGGAAAAAGGAAAATAAAATTCATTGTTGAATTGATTGATTCTCATGTTGCTTGTGATAATTTAAGATACATATTGTTTGTTCTTATAAATTTGTCTGATTCATATACCTAGATTGTAACATCCCGTCCCACTAAGGCTTGTAAAGATAGAGAAACCGGATGTTCCTAATATTAAAATATACTTTCTTTGTGCCAGGTATAAAGATCCCACAAATAAGATTTTCACTGAATATTTTAATAAAAGAAATCTCTTAAAACAAACATTTATTCAATAGGAGTTATTTAAATATACTAGTCTAACTTGCGCTACACATTGCGGAAATATTAATCAATTAATAGTAAAGAATAAAAATCTAAATCTTTTTTCTAAGCCTCAAGTCTCATTGTCAATCTCACTCTCTTGGACAACATTCTTGCTTGCAGAATCCTCAAAATCCTCCTCACCTAAGGTGGAAAAATATTTAAAACTAATTAAAATGAGTCAAATACTCATTAAGAACAATATCATGCAGTAAACATAATATAAAACATTGGGTTTTTATTTAACATTAACATTCTAAAATACCATTAATTTTAAGCATACAGAAATATTAACCTTTAAGCATTAAGAAACATTCTTTTACCCAACCTCGAAACATAAGCATTGATTTTCTTAACTTCAATCATTAATCACTCTTATTGTAACCTCATTCTTAATGGTCATTTACACACTGTTAACCCCCACGTGTTAGGGTTAGCGACTCTTGCGATCAATGGTTCTAGCCATAGCCATAGTCATTGCCAGTGATGCATTCTGACATTGTCATACATCCCAACCTCATATGGCCAGTTCATTAACTTAATCAAACACATGTAGTCATATCATTCATTTTCTTGTCTTTCTATAACCTTGCCTTAACTTTCATTCTTTTAAAAGAAATAGATAGTCATACTATATGGTATTTAGTCACACATCAGTCATGTAGTTCTAAAATCATAAAACATATTTGATCTTAAATAGGGCTTGGGAAACGAGGCTATCAATGAAGGGCTCATACATGCATAAATACTTTTATAAAATATGTACTACATATGTACGTTTGGAAGAGACCTTATAGTTTACCATAAAGCAATGTGTAGAAAAACATGATTGTAGTTATTTACCTCAGGCCCTATGCAATCTAAACTAATCATGTGTTTCTCCAAATCTCTCAGCCAAACCTATCGATTGTTAATCATTATGCATACTATATTTCAAGTATGGATTTCTCGATTTGTCGAAGTCTCCTGGCGGTCACTATTCCTCACCTATCAGGTGCAATGTTTATGGCATGCTCAGTTTAATGCTTATGACATATTCGATCTAAGGCTTGTGACATGCTCAGGTTAGGGCTAGCCTGAGCAATGCTTGCTCGGTTTAGGGCTTAGCCCAGAAATGCTTGCTTAGTATAGGGCCCCTGTGACTCTCTCTCTCTCTCTCTCTCTCTCGCTCTCTCTCCTATTTACACTAATATATCATGGCATGCTTAGGGTTTTAATACATCTAGTGAAGAGGATGTTTAACTAAGGCAAACCAAGTCATACAAAGGAAAGGTGGAGGCCGAGAGGGTTAGTGTTTGTAACCTCAAGTCTGTATGGCATGTGGAGGAAGTACTCTAACAACTTCTGTAATGCCCGTCCTTGTGGTGGGACTTTTTATAAAATGATTTTAGAAAAGACGATAGTAATTACCGTTCGATTTAAAACTTTTTACTTCCATACCCAGGGTGCAAGACTCTACGTTATAAAATAAATGTACTTTGAGAATAAAAGAGGCCTCTCATGCAATTAAAACTCTCATGCTTAGACTTCCGTGCTCTTCTCCATGGGCCGTGTCCGTCCTAATGCGTACTGCTCATTTATTTATTGTGGGAGAGGGGTATATATAAAAACTAAAATGAGTCGATGACTCGTAAGCATTACTTTATACAGTTAAAATATAATAACATAGGTTTTCAGTCATGTATTCATCATTCCATACATACATACTAATCGAACATGCATGCGTGCGTTCATTTCAAAACGTCACTAGATGGGGTTTTTCTTTAAAAATGGACATTCTTTTTGTAAAACGTTTCTCTCGTCAATGCCTTCATTTCTTCAAGAGTGCGATGCATTCATACATTCATACGTTCATACATTCATACATTCATACATTCTTTCTTATCACTTTCATTGGCATGTACACACTGTTACACCCCATGTGTTGGGATTAGCGGTCTTCCTTTAGACTCGGACTCCGCCCGAAGCCACGGGTTAGGAATCCCTTTTCAGTCAGGAGGCAGCACTGGGTGCACTACCAGTACCACTTACCTGTCATTGCAATCTGCCCATTCATTGGTACCCTTTTCATTCATTCGTGTGGCCGTTACGTATTTTCATACATTAAACGTTCAATCCTTTCTTTTAGTTCATTTAAGCTCTTTCTTTCATTTAACAGTTCGTTCGTGGAAAACGTCATTTAAAAGCATGGGCTTAAAGACCATCTTTCATGGCATCCGTAAAACATCATTTCATGGCATCCATAAAAGTATCAGTTCGTAGGGACCTTTTAAAACAACATACTTTCTTTGCATCATTTAAAGCATCAGACACAAGCCTCGACATTTCTTTTCTTGAAAAATACATACAATAGATACTGCATATAGTCATCCATTCACATGCGTACAATTAATACTTTTGGGTGCTTAAAAAGGGGCCGTCAAGGAGAGGCCTTTACATACTTATACATTTGAACAAACACTTAACATGCTTTCGCAAAAACGTCGTTTTGCAAGGCATCGTAAAAGAAAAGCGTTTCGTTTTCATTTTCATCTATTTTAGGAAACTCTAGAAGAGTATGAATGCAATACTTACCTAGACTCCATGCTATTTTCATATCATGCAGTCCATTCATGTGCGTGTCAGATGGCAACCTACATGCATACACATAACCTTGACGTCATACTTTATCTAATGCATAAGCAACTTAAACTAGAAATAGAGCTACACTCCAATTGGAACACTCTCCTTCTATCCCGTGCTCTTACGTGTCTTTTACTATGCTAAAACCTTCGGGATCTACTTACGGTCACTACATCCTCCAAACTCAAGGTCTTGCCTCGAGTGCTCATCCACTAAAGTGAACCCATGATTCACCTTAGGATTAATACACTAGGACCTTCGTCTTACTCTTCCTGTTGACCACATTCAGACGTATAATTCCGATTGACTGAATCACGCATCTCAATCCTAGACAATACACCCGTCACTGCCTCCATGCATCTTAGCTCACACTAATCCTCATTCTCATCCATGCAAGCCACACGGCTCCAAGCCAACTCTGAGGCTTAAGCACTATGCAACTATGCTTAGAACAGATTACCCATTACATATGGTGAAGCGCCCGGTACATGTGTCTCACCAGACTACACATGTACCTTACCCCTTCATCACCTAAGATCAACACATAACACGTTGATCACATGCTTGTAGGGACAACGTCAAACTCTGATACCAACCTTCTCTTAACCTGGCTAGCATGACTCTTCATGCTACCCGTCCCTTTTTGACAGTTCATCCCAACAATTAACACGACAAGACTCTATTCACAACTACGCCTTACATCACGGCATATAGCTCGAGACTACTTCTAAGCTACACCATGACCGTGTCACGTCACTTGACATTCCGCTACGCTATCTCTATGCCAACTCTTAACTCATCGTGAGTACAGTCCCTCGCGTACTCCTGTCACATCGTGACATCTCGTCATGTTTCTGCTACACCATTCCAACACTAACTCCTTACCCATCACAAGCACGACTGCCAGTAACCATGTCACTTCGTGACATTTCCCAGTCATGCTTCCACTGCGCACTCTTACACTTGTTCTGCCACTTCACACATACTCCTAGCCTTAAGTCAATCACCATGACACTTGTCACCTCAGACTACAGGTCACATCACAGCTACTTCAGGATACTGTTCCACAGTTCCCGACACTACTCATCATGCTCTACACCCATCAACCCCACAACCATCCTTATCTCTGTGACACGCCACACGCTATATCGCTGCACCTCATGGATTACACCCCACGTATACTCCATTCAAACACGTTACACCACATCACCATTATGGCATACACAACATATGATGCATCACTCCATCGCATGGAGTACGTTCCACGTGTACTCCTTTCACACATGCTATGCCATATAACCATTATGGCATACCCGCCATATGGTGCATCACTCCACCACATAGAGTACACTCCACGTGTACTCCCTCCATTCCACATTACACCAGGATGGTATATTTTACATATACTCTCCTTATGTCACACTACACCATGAGAGTACACACTCTCTTCCCAATCCACATAACGCCATGTCACCATTACAACACATATTCCCCAACCACACTACACAACACAGTCCACAACACACTTCCCAACTACGCCCAACACTTCACTACACAGCACATCAGAATATAACAAACTTCATAATACTAACAGCACAGTCCACAACCTAATCAACTAACAAATAACATAATTAATGAGGGATAGAGGGTTATACCATCGACGGGGTTGAGTTGTGCATTGTTCGCTAACCATCACGATTGATGACATTGGAAGGGACTTATGTGGTGGCTAACCCACGTATAGTGGCTATTTTGGCCATTGGAGATGGCTACGAGTGCGGATCTATGCGTAAAAGGTCTGGGTCGTGCTCTTGGAAGGGCTCATGGTGGCCTAGTGGTGGTTGGGGTGGCGAAGCA
This sequence comes from Juglans microcarpa x Juglans regia, assembly GCF_004785595.1. NCBI lineage: Eukaryota > Viridiplantae > Streptophyta > Magnoliopsida > Fagales > Juglandaceae > Juglans > Juglans microcarpa x Juglans regia. The sequence continues at coordinate 28,376,355 of NC_054596.1, read as the reverse complement.
CAGCGAAGCCGTGGGTTTCCAAGGGAAACCCGTGGGTCTCAAGGCATGGAAGTCGGAGGGAAGAGCTTGGATGGTCGTGGCTGGCCATGGGGGAGCTTAGGAGGTTGCTGGTGGAGCTGTGGTGGCAAGGTGGAGGCGGTACGGTAGCCTATGGCGGCGAATCTAAGCTAATGGGCGAAGAGGAGCCGTGGGAAAGTGAGAGAGAGTGAGCATGCGTGAGGGGTAGATCGGGGCTATGGGTGGTTGGGGTAGGCTGATGGTGGCCAGAGGAGTCTTGAGATGGTGGCTGGCCATCATGGGTGGCGGCGTACGGCGGTGGAAAGGAGAGAACCCGTGCATGAGGGAGGGGAGAGCCCCTGCGTGTGAGGGAGGCTATGGGCCTCGAGTCAAGGGGAGGAGGAAGCGGAGGGAAGGAGGAGCTCATGGAGGCTTTGGGTGGCCGTGGGTGGCCACGCACAGTGGTGCATGGAAGAGAAATGGGTTTTACCCATTTCGACTAACTTATCTTGAAAAGAGAGGGAGAGCTGTGCGTGGGGTTCACCAGTGGAGGGAAGGAGCTTGCCAGCATGAGGGGACGCCGGTGGTTGTGGCAATGAGACGAAGCGGGCACGGCGGTGCTGGGCTGGGCTGGGTTGGGCTGGGCTGAGAAAGAATTCGGCTAGGGGGAGGGGGTTTCAATCGGGTTCAAGTGGAGAGGGAGGAGAGAGAGAGAGGGGAGGGAAAAGTGAGGGAGAAAGAAAGAGAGTCTGGATTTTAATCCTGATCCCTTTATCTTGGGATCTTCAAAACGATCTAACAGTGGAGGATTAAAACACTGATTTGAAAATGTGTAAATATTAACTTATTTAAAAGCACTGAGAGGAAATAAGGTAGAATATTATTTAAACTAAACTTTAGTTTATAAAATAATATTCTTTCATCATTAATAAAATGATGAAGTCTAATTTAATATCTTTAAAAGAATAAACTATTTAATTAATTAAAGCTTTCAACATAATTTAAATGTCATAATATTTTAAATAACTGAAATCATTTTAATAATAATATTAAAATAATTTTCAACAATTATAATAGTTTTGGAGCTCTTCAAAAATATTATAATTGTCTTATTTAAAATCAAGTTTAGTTCAGTAACACTGGAAATACCTCATTTAAATATTTTCAATGCATTTAAAACATTGGGCGTACTTTAGAAATCACATAATATCTTTTGAAACACGCCATCGAGGTTCAGTACGCATTACAAGGCTCACAATCATTAGAGAGAAGAGCAGACTGTTGCATAATTTCCGTCCTCGAAATTTACTTACGTCAGAAAGAAGAAGCGTATGTAAGAAGGAAGGAGCAGAGTGTTACAACCTTGGTGGCTGAGACATATATTGGATGTGTGGTTGAGGGCCATGGTGCTATGATGGTTGTGTTGGTGGCAGGTGTGGTGTGCTAGGCGTGTGTGTGAGTGCTCGAATGTGTGGTGGTTTAACCTGTGACGTGTGTGTGAGAGGGTGTGAGGGAAAAGAAAGAAGACTTACCGACGAAGTGGGGTGATGCACAACGTGGGGAGGCTAGGGTGTGGTGGCCGAATGAGTGACTTGTAGAGGTGCAAGGGTGCAACATAAATCTTGAGGTGTAAAGTGAGTTCTAGGGTTCTATAAATAGGATTTTGTAGGGTGCAAGTCCAAGTGAGATGAGACTCCTAGTGTTTTGACTTAGTGAGGAATCTAGAATAGGCTTGGGGTCTTGATGTAACACCCCGCCTAAAAAGCTCCTTAGGCCTTAACCTTAGTAGCCTCAATCCCAATTAATTAGGAGTTGGACTATTTGAGAATGAGAACAAATTTGGATATTTGAGTTGATAAGAGGACCGTATACTTTGGGTTTAGAAGAATTAGTATAAGATTCTAGTGCAATATTGATTTTTGAGGAAAAATGAAATTTTTAGAGCTTGATTGGTTAGTAATATTATTTAGGAGAATTTTTTAGTGCTTTATTAATTTTGAGGATAAGAAGCCAAGAGGCCCATAAGAGAATGACACATTAATGGGCTAAGCAATTTGGGTTGAATATTTGATGGATTTGGAGAAGGCCCAAAGAGTGGTTTACTAAAGGCCCAAGCTTTTTGGGTATAAAGGCTTAAAAGAGGCAATAAAACTTAAGGGCCCTAATGCGCTAAGGATATGATGGATTAAGGTTAAGATGTTAAAAAGTCTTAGGCCCAATTTGGAAGATATAAAGTTTTAAGTCTATCTTGGAGGACACTAGAAAGTAAGCCCAATGAAAAGGACATAAGGTTATTGGGCCTAACTTAGTAAGAGTGAAAGGTATTAGGCCCAACTTATTAAGCATGAAAGATTAGAGAAATAAGCCCATTAGTAATTCTATTAAGGCCTTTAGAACCTTAGGACATTTATGGGTCAATCCTTAGAAGCCCTAAAACAAGTCTCATATGAGTGCAAGACTTGGTAGAATAGACTTGGCCCAAGTATGAGGAAGGCATAAGGCCTTTAGGCCAAGATTGGTATAGATTTGACTCATAGCCCAATTATATCAATGTGAGCCTTTCAACTCCCGTCTTTATGGATCTTGAGGTCTCTTTTAATCCCTCAAAATCTGGAAACAAGGCCCCCATTCACTCAAACACAAAAGCCCATGAACCATGAACCCACACTAAAGGCCCTTTTAAGCCCACAAGGCCCAAAACCGTGTTTTGTTTTATTTCACTCTTCATTTTGAAAGGCCAATACATCATACCATGGGTTTTCTCAAGCCCATGTCATACCCTAAGTACCAAAATTAGGTTTTGAAATTGGGTTAAGACCATTGATCAACTTACCTAAGATTAGTGATCTTTAAACCATGTTTTAAAGTTTAATTTTCTTACTTAATCTTTTTTAACCTTTTGATATGAAATTTTCTTATTTTATTACTCAATTATATTAGTCTTAGATCATACTAAGACCCTAGATAAACCTCCACATATGTCATTGGAGGAAATGACATATCAAATCCCAAAACTACACCAATCGGCACATATGTGTGCCCTGTGTGCATGGACTATTTTGCCCTTAAGCCCAATCTTCTTGTGCCTTTTTCTCAAAGTCATTATGGTCCTTAAACACCTCATGATACCCATTTGAACCCAGACCAAGCCTTGGATGAGTTTGGTCTTAAGAACCAAACCAAAATACCAAACCGATTTCACCTAGGAAGCTAGCTGGTTGCAAACTGATTTGGTTGAGTTTCAACAACCCATCTGCCATGGTTAAGCCACCACCCCATGCCACCTCCAACACCACCCAATACCCAAGAGGTCCTCATGGTCATCATGACCATTTGACTTAGTTTTCTGGCCCAAAGAAGACACAAAATTGAAGGCATCCAAGACCACTCCACTTGGCAACCACTTCCCTTGCATCACCTTATTTGAGCTGCACCTCCATGATCACATGATAGCCAATTCTCCATCTTCTACCACCTGAAAACGCCTTCAAGAAATGACCTTACCTCTGCACAATTCTGTCTTGAAGAAAAGCCAAGGAAATGAGTCAAAGTAATGATCAAATCTACCCATGGAAACCACTTGAACCTGCCAGCCCCTTTGGGTGGTTTTGATGATTTTCTCATCTCTCATCTGCACCATGACTTGAGTAGCCCCCATAGGAGCAATGTAGTAACTATAAAGGTGAAATCATGGTGGTTTAGGGCACTGTTTTGGTCTGCACAAGCTGATGGACTGAAATCTAAAAAACAAATCAGCCCTTACACCACCTCCCACCTCAACCAATCTCGTTGGACCAAGGCCAATGCCTCTACCCTCTTGGCCATCTATAAAAGGCCCATTCACCCCCTCATTCTTTCACACCTCCTCTACAGTTTCCCCTTGAGCATAGAGAGCAATCTTCCCTCTTTGCTCTTGAGAAAAACTTAAAGGTGAGTGAGTTGAGTATTCTTGGAAGTTCTTGAGAGTTCTTGTGCTAGGAGCTTGAGTGGGCTACGAAATTTGTAAGTTTTCTTGCCCTTGATCTTAGTTTACATTTGAAGCCTTGATTTCAAGTATTGGAGTGAATTTTGGTTGAGTTTAGAAAATGTTACATGCTTAATTCAAAATCGGGTTCATTAAGGATGGATTAAGTGTTTCAATTATTTTAAGTGGAAATTTAGCTATGGCATGTCTTAAGTATGTTTTAATATGATTTATTAATGTCTCAGAATGATCATGGAAGGTTTGATTTTTTTTATTAGAAGCATGCCATGATAGGTTTTGATTCTATCTTGTTTTGATCATCAAAATATTCATAGGTTTTAAGTAAATTGTGATTAAGGCTTGAAGTTTCATTTGTTCCACCTAGGCTTGATGATTTAAGCATATAGAAACCTTCTGATTGGGATAAGAATGAAATTTCCATATTTTGGTTAAGTTTTGAAAACATACTTTGATGATTTGCACTAAGAACATCAAATTTGATTGATGAAAGATTAATGAAGATTAAGGTTCTTAGCCATGATTAAGGGTTGGGATGAACTTGATTATCTAATAATTAGTCTTTATCATATCATTAAGAACTATAGTGATTTTTTGTGACTAAAGAGAATTTCATATGCATGCATTCATAGGGATTAATAGTTGAAATCACATTTAGACATCAACCAGAGTGCATGCCACAGGTTGGGATTGTTTGAGTTAGTTCCACTTTGAATTTTATAATTCTTAGAGTATGATGGTTTTAGAATATAAAAAAATATGATGTACATGAAGTATGGTTAAATTTGAGATTTGTTTGCAAATAGTAAAAATTTAGGGCCTTAATGACAATTTTGGAAAGTTTAGGGGTATTTTTATAAATATCCATTTTTGAAACCTTTGTTTATGAACCTCATCCATAGTAGTTTTAATCCTAACATAGTATGAATTTGATTTCAAACGCTACGTCTATTTCCAAACTCAGAAAGTTTGTAAGCTAACTTACTCTTAGATAATTTATTTATGATTCTTGTGTTAAACGTCACATTCATATTAAATGTCATTTTAAGCATGAAACATCATATGATACATCATTGAGTATTTGATTACTTGTTTACATGACATATGAAATTCTTACCATTTTAGCATATTGCATATATAAATATCATTTTTCATGAAGATTACTATGCATATGTCATGAAATATATTTTTCAAAGCATTGCATAAAAATAAATTTTTTCACGACCACAAAGGCTAGGATGGAGAATTATCCTAATGGAACTCCTCTGTCCACTTTGGAGTGAGTAAAAATGGATTGGTAACTCCTGGATTAACGAAGAACAGTCAACGAGTTTCGAATGAGTTCTTTTTAAAGAATGACAGAGTGAAGTCAAATGTTATGACACCTAATACTGGTTGGTGTATATGTTATGATGTTATAATTATGTTATTTTATATTATCAATACATTGAGAATGATGGCTACAGACAAAGACGTATTGTCATCATAAGTTGTGCTACGATCATCGACATGTGCTCACGGTGCATATGAGGAACTGTGTTGCTACCATACGTATGTTAATGAGGGTTTTAATAATGATGAAATGTTATAATTTTTTAAAGTAATGAGGTATGAAATGTCTCTTTAGAAATGTCATGTTTTTGAAATGAGAAAGTGAAAATGTTCTCTGAAAGAGAAAGTGCATCAAAGTTTTTCTGAAAATGATGAGGAACCTGGATGGGAGATAAGCACATTTTCCTGCATTTCCTATATTTCATATTTATCATTCTTTATGCATATTTTATCTTTGTGCAAGTTGGTTGTTAACTTATTGATATTTCATATAAATCTCACCTCTTGTAGACTCATTATCATTCCACTTAGAATGATAGAAGTTGTGCTAGGATTTGAAGAGGACGGAGTGGATGAAGTGCTGGATTCAACAGATTGAGGAGGAACTAGACCTCAAGGAGAGACTGGACTTGACCCCTATGTTTGTAACCTTAGTTCTTCATACTCTAGAATGCATGAAGCGTTTAAATTAACTTTAGAGACTTTTATGCTTAGCTTATGCTACTATGTGGTTTTGAACCTATGATGATCATTAATGCATTGAGGATATTTTTCGTTATTCTGGCATAAAGTTATATTTTCACCCTTAATCCGTTGTGAATATTGCGTTCTGCTAGTTGCATTTATAAGATGCATTACATATTAATTGTCATGTACATGGGTATGTAACCTTGAATTACATGTCCCGACGCTCTAAGCCTCCATTCCATCCCAAGCAGAAGTTGGGGGTGTCACACTTAGTCATCTTGGGATTTTTGGTTTAGACTAGGTCATCCTAGGGTTTTAGATTTAGACTAGGTTATCCTAGGGATGCCAGCATACCCTCTCTTGGTCTTAGTGGGCTCGGCCCTAGTTGTTGGGCTAAATCCAAAATTTGCTTTTAAATATAGAAATCCTAATCCTAGGGTCCACCTAACTTTCTTAAATTAGAATTTTCACCATACAGAGTCGAAAGCATGGGTGTGTTGACTAGTAAGCTCACAAATTCGAGTACTCAGGTAGTCTAGTCTTAAGCGGAAAGCCAGCAATCACACTCATATTCTTGACCAACCCCTTGAGATTATTCATCAAAAAATATCTCTTTTGTGCTGTTTGGGGTGAAACCTAAAGTAATTAGATTGAATAATATGGCCAAATTTGCCACAATGACGACAATAAGAGGCAAACCTTCGATGATGTTCTCTTAAGTGGGGCTACTTCCGTAGATATAGGAACATTGACAGTAACAATTTTGCCCCTCAACAATAGTAGGAACAAAATTCACTTTCCTTTTAGGACATTCTTTTACATACGAATAAGAAGGCATTAATGTCTCGTTTGTTTTTACAAATGAAATAAGATAAATTGAGATAAAAGTTAAAAATTGAATAAAATATTATTAAAATATATTTTTTAATATTATTATTGTTTTAGGATTTGAAAATTTTGAATTGTTTATTTTATCTTATGTGAGAATTTAAAAATATTGTAATGATTATATGAGATGAGATGAGATGAGATATATTGTAAAAACAAACGAGTCCGTTGCATGAGTTAGAAAAACATGATTATCCAACTCATTAGCATGTACCTAGAGTTGGGGAAAGTTTGGATTTTGTACCATTCACCCATTAAAGATGATTGGTAGTACTTGTCCTACTTAGATATATAAAGTTACATTGCATGTATAGGAGCGCATTTTCTTCATTATTATTATTCCGAGTGCATGTACTTTAGTTTTAAGGTTCAATTGCATATCCTGTTTATTTTTATATTTCATTGCAAGTATTGTAATAGGATGTTTGTTTTGTTAGAATATTTTCAAAATGTGGACTTCATTTGATTGCATATTTTGTATTTTATAGAAACGGATTAGATATATAGTTCATAATGGTACTTTAATTAAACCCAATATGTTGAATAATCATTTGGGGTTTTTGTACCTTAGTAATATAGGATTATATCCTATTTAATGTGGTAAATTACGTATGTAGGCCACGAAGCTTAAATGCTTTATTTTGGAAATTTCCTAAACCTTACGGGAAAGCTTAAAGGTTTTATTCTGAAAATTTCTTAAACCTTACTGAGATTCGAGTCTTTAATGGGAGAACTCCATAAGTTTTCTATATATAAGGCTAGGTCTCCTCTCCTCTCCTCTCCTCTCCGTACGTGTCTATTGACTTGCCCCATTATAGACTAACCTCTTATAGACTAATACTTTTGTGAGGAGTAAGGAGAGAGATTTGGTTGCTAACATATGTGGAGTATCAAGATTTGCTTTCAAGATGTCTTCCACAGATATATTTTCTAGACTATGATTTAATGATTGTGATTCTTATTCTTAGTATGATTTATATTATATACAACATGTTTAGGACAGCTTACCCCTTGTACCATTGGCTTATTTTAATGCATATTTGATCCAAAAAAAACAAAAAAAAAAAAACCTTACCCATTCTAGAGCGACTCTGTTTTGGGAAAAACATCTCTCCTCAAATCCACACATTGATTTCTTAATGGCATAGAGCAAGAGCGATTTCTTTCTTCGACGATCAAAATTTGGAATTCGGGGTTAATACAGAATTCAACAGAGGGAGAAATCTATAGGTGAAGTTTTGTTTAAAAAAAAAAAAAGGGGCTAAAATTGTGGTCAATTGATGCATATGCAATACATAGATCAGTACTGAAACGTCTTATATGTCGGACACCAAATCCAAGGCATCTTCGTCTGCTGATTTCTTCAACCGGTCCGCGGCCTTTTGAACCTACACAAGCATTGTAAATTATGAAAACACTTGCAAAGGTAATTCAAATCTGATGATAAATGTACTTATCGATGACATAATGGTAAAGAAATAAAAGTACCTCAGCATCCCAATTTGTTCTGGCCGTAAGAATAATTAGAGTTATCGTTTGCAAAAGAACTCCAATAATCATGCCCCACCAAATCCCCTGAACAATGCCATCATGCATCATCCCACTCCATTGTTATATATTTACTAAACGACAACAGAAGATATAAGATTTAGGGAGAACTGAGCGTGAGATTCAACTTACTGCTACTCCAAGACTAGTTTTGAAGCCAAGAACACATCCAATTGGAAGACCGATTATGTAGTATGTGGCGAGGTTAACATAAGCAACCACACCTTGCCATCCACTCCCAATTGCCACTCCTGAGATTTTGAAGATTAAGAAAAAAAGAAAAAAAAAAAAAAAACCCATCATGTTTGCTTCTATTTCATCTGCTGAGAGGATAGCATGTTAGATTTGTTACCTGAGAGGATAGGTTGAATGCCATTTAAGAAAACAGAAATGGCAAGCAATGGAGTCAACTCGGACACTGCCTCGATAACCTCAGTGTCAGTTGTAAAGAGTTTGCTCAATCCAACTTTAAAAACTAGAACAATGATGGTGAAAACTATGCTAATGAGGATGCTGGTTCCATTCACCACTAGTACTGAAAATTTTGCAACCCTTGGATGTCCTGCTCCAAGCTCATTACTGACTCGGACACTGCAACCAGGCACACGAAAACACATGCTTATTCCATTGTAATTTTACTGCTCATCTTTGTGGTAAAGGAAAATATAGGACAAGCAAAGGAAAAACATCTATTCTAGTTTTAAACCATTTTTATTGTCTCAGACAGACCTGGCTGCTGCGCTGAGGCCCAACATGAATTGCATGTCCCAGTTCAAGTAATTCATACTGAAATCATTGACATATTAGAAAAATTCAAGTTAGTTGACAATGTTTTCAAAAAGGGAAAAATAAAAAAGAGGAAGCAGTGATAGAGGTTTGACTTACCAAATAGAAATAGAGTCCAGTGAGATTGTAGGATTGGGGAGGAGCCCTGATATAAGTACTAATCCTTGGTTGTACCATATCTCCAAACTGCATTTAACATTATGATTAAATTCTATTAAATTATTGAAATTAGAAAAAAAATAAATGACGGAAGACAAAAGGGAGAGGGAAACTTTTTGTACGCACCACAACATGACAGCAGAAGCCACAGTAAGCTTGAAATAAGGCCAGATTCCTTTGAAGGCTTTGATTGAGAAACCAGTCCAAGTTTCCTTGCAGGAGGGGCTTAACAGAATATAAAGCCCATTTAAAATGACCAGAAGCCACCAAGAGAAGCTTAGCGTCAGAGCAGCACCCAAAAGCCCGTAGTCCAAAACGTAAACTGCTAACCATGTTATTAGAATATGGACGAGGAATACCCCAACAGACATGAATGCCAGAGGATTTACAATGTTCTGTGCTTGGAGAAACCTCTGCATCGGGCAGCTAATTGCAAAGGCATACAGTTGGGGTATCAAACCGCGGGCAAAAATCTGGCCTTCTTCAGCTATGCTGGCCGATTGCCCGATTGCTACTAGGATTGGGCCGGAGAACCAATATAGAAAAGTAAGGAGAACTGCTGCTCCCAGGTGCAAAATTATTGCTCTTTGGCATATGACACCCATTGCAGCGTACTTCTTGGCCCCATATGCTTGTCCACAGACAGTTTGCACAGCACTGGCCATACCCAACTGTGGTTTGAGAGGGGAAAAAAAAAATTTATAAAACGGAGAAACAGTAAAACAGACCTAAAAGGGCTAGAACAAATTAAGAAGATAGAATTTATGCATGAAGAAAGGCTTTCTTTTTAATAGTTTCAATGCCAGTCCTGAACTATGGAGTAAAATTAGCAAGTCATATATACCATAATCCCATACGCGAGACCTTGAATTCCAACGCTAGCAATAGAGGCCCCAGCAAGCTCCAACGACCCCAAGTGCCCAGCAAAGGCCAGGGTCACAAAGCTTAGCATATAATTGAATATGGAAACAATAATCGATGCCCCTGAGAGAATCCAGAGGAGCCTCGACTCCCACCCTACTAACCGAGGCCACCATCGTTTTGCAACAGGTCGGTGCTCCAAGAACTCTTCGATTGCGACGGACGACAAGTCGGGAATCCGAGCGTGTGAGTCGAGCCCAAGCAATAGCGGCTGGTATTCTGCAGAGCCCATGGTTCGCTGCCCCAAGAGTGAGCGTGCAGCAGTCTTTTTTGCACACTCGCCTGATATTTTGAATGAGCTGAAATGTCACTCGGCTGTGCATATGAAGGGAGTTTTCAAAGCTTGATAGATAGATAATCTACCATTCCATTACTCAGGCACCAACCAATTTACCCGTGTTCAGGTGAGGAGAGAGGGGTAGCTAAAACTAACTAGTTCGGTCAAACCTAACCACTTGGTTATGGATAATTTTTATTTGGTTTTGGATAAGTTTTTTCTAATGCCTTTTAATTATTAAAAATTTTATTTATCATCCACATTTTATATATAATTTTTTGAATGATTTGTCGAAAAATTTAATTAATTTAGAAGGAATAAAATAAAATAAAATAAAATAAAAATAAAAATAAATAAAAATATGTATAATATATAATGTATAAGATGATAAGTAAAAAGAGGTTTGATTATTATTATAGTCGAAAAGAATGACTCAGCAATTCGAGCAAAACCGACAAGGAAAATACAATTCCAAACGTCCAAAGCCGTTTCCCATAAAAGAAAATTGCAAGCGCCAGCTGGCGCCCAAACGGGGTCGGTTTACTCGGAGCTTTTGGAAGCGGGATTCTCACTTCCAAATGTTTTTGTTTGTATTATTATAATTGGTATACAGTTCGAAGTGGTGAGTTAGGTCAACACGTGCACCTAATAATATAGATGAGACAACTTTTCTTCAACGCAGCGTTAACCATTAAAAATGACCGTACGGCACTAACGAGAAGGAAAAGAATCGACCCAGGCCGGAGGAACTTGACAAAACTCAAAAGGCCCGTTTTAAATTGCCTAGCAAAACTCTTTAATTTTTTTATTTACAGTTAGCTAATGATGTCTGACAAAGATTTTGATCAAAGCTGTTAAGATCTCAATTGTTATTACAGGAATAACGATAGAGATGATGGGAATGGACGAATGATGGTAGTTGTAGGATTCTGTAATGCAGCGTGCAATGAGGAAGGAAATGGCAATGGAAGTATACTGCTACTGCAAGGATAAACAAAGGCCACATGCTGAATGATGAAATGCAAAAGAGATAATGGATTGCTACGGGAGTGCTTGGAGGGCTCTCTAACCTTCTTACAAATTCCACTACTGCAATATTCTCGATGCCTAACTTCCTCTCTGATTTTTTCTTTATCCTTACATTTCTCTAACATGTAACTAATTATTAGAGGTGTAAATTCAAACTGAAAACCTGTCCGGACTGGACCGGTTTTATTGATTTTGAATCGGTCCGGTCTGGGACCGGTTCTTAGAATGTGAAAACTGGTCAGTTCTGGTCCGATTCCGATTTTAAGATTTTTCATATCGGACCGGACCGATTGATAAAAAATATATATAAAAAATAATATTTGATTTATTGTATATATAAGTTTTATACAAAATATTATATATATATTAATATATATAAGTTTTATATTTTATGTGTAATTATAAATTTTTATATATAATTTTATATATTCATATATGAAATAATTCCTTATTATAATTTATAAATTATTACATAAAATGTTAATGCTAAATCACTAAAAGTTTATAACTAATACAAATAGTCTAACATAAACTAATGACTATAGTTATACTTATAATTAATACTACAAATTTTTACTAAAAGTTTATAACTAATACTAATATTAAATATATGGTTTATAACTAATACTAATATATAACTTATAACTATACCAATAGTCTAATATAAAGTATAAAACATATTTTTTTAAATCAATTTTTTTTTATAAATCAATTTTTAATGACAAATTGTGAAACTTACATTTTAAAAAAATCGAAAAATGGGACTGGACCGGTAAAACAGAAAGTACCGGTTTAGGAGGGTAATCAGTGCGTAATCGGTTTTAGAAAATATAAAATCGCTACATACCGATTCAATCCTAGATTTTATCCAAACTCGGACCGGACCGGACCGGACCAGTTACACCCCTACTAATTATTGCATTTGCTAAACTAACCTTGAGAAACTTAGACTTAACTGATAGACTCAAAGAAAGACTTTATACGCAGGTGTCACCTAGCACGCAGGCCAAACGCCGTATAACTCGCTAGACTCTAAAACCCATTGTCAAAACGCTCCATTTGAAGTTTATAACTCAAACGGTACGCATTACATTATTAAAAGCCCCACCCAGAATAAAACCCAAAAACACACGCACACGTCTCTGCCTTTAAGCTGCAACGCCCCGTTTGATCTCACTTCCTCCTTACTCGCACGACGTCGTCCCAGTTCAAGCCCCTTACATTCACTTCGAAACCCAACACTTCATTGCTTCTTCTCCACTTAGCTCTCTCACAGCCACTCATCTTCTCTGCTAGGGTCTCTAACGTCGGCTTCATAACAAAATCCCCTCCATCAAAGCACCATGCCCACAAGGTGTGGGTATAGGGCTTGAAGACTCGTCAAAATTTTCCAACTATTTACCTCCGTGGGTATTCCAACTCATTTCACAAGGACCTCCGTGATGGCTCGATCTCCCTGCCGTTTCATTCACCGCTCAAGAACTTGCTCAAGCTCCGGCTTCACCTCTCCCATGTGGTTAGTGGGTGGCAAGGAGGGAAAGACTTGAATTAGGTCCCAACTTTCTTTTCAGACATGAGACATGAAAAGTGGGATGGATCCTTAAAAGAATCTGGAACCTTCAATCTGTAAGCCACAGAACCCACCTTTCGTTCTATCTGAAAGGGCCTATAGTACCTAGGGGCTAATTTTAAATTGTGTCTCATTGCCACGCTTTTTTGTCTATAAGGCTGTAATTTCAGATAAACCCAATCATCTACTTCGAATGTTCTTTATGTTCTCTTTCTATTTGCAAACTGTTTCATGCGATTCTATGCTTCACTGAGATTGTTCTTTAACAACTGAATTATTTGATCTCTACTTCTCAAAACTTGATTTGCTGTGGCATTACTGATGGTACCCGGAACATAGGATATTAAGGTCAGGGAAAGGTGTCCATACACAACCTCAAACGGTGTCATTTTAGTAGAGGTGTGATAGGTGGTGTTACACTACCATTCTGCTATAGGCACCCATTGGGACCAGATCTTAGGTTTCACACTCGCATAGCACCTCATATAACATTCTAGACTCTTGTTGAGAGCTTCAGTTTTGCCGTCCGTCTGAGGATGATAAGTTGAACTGTAGTCTAAGGAAGAACCTTGGGAGTGAAATAGAGCTTGCCAGAAGGCACTTACGAAAATGGGATCCCTATCTGACACCATAGACCTAGGAACCCGTGCAACTTGAACACATTCTTCATGAATTCCTCAGCTACTGATTGAGATGTATAGGGATGAGCTAGAGCTATAAAATGGGCATATTTTGAAAAGCGAACCACCACCACCAAAATGACACTGAATCCCTTAAAGTTAGGTTACCCATCAATAAAATCAAGGGCTATATCAGTCTAGGGCTGATTTGGCAGGGGTAAAGGCTGTAGTAATCCCGCTGGATGTGTAGTCTCATTTTTCACCGCTTGACAAGTGTTACACTCTCTAACCAGCTGCTTAATATCCTTCTTCATTCCATTCCAATAGAAATCACGCTTGGCCCGTTGATAAGTTTTTAAGTACCCGGAGTGGCCAGCTTGAGGATTATGGTGAATTTACTGCATAACCTTTTTTTGAAAATCTGAATCAGGAGCCAACACTAGTCTTCCCTTCTTTATAATTAAACCTTGTTGTAAGGAGTAACCCTTTGGAATTCCTTGGTTAGTATGCAGCTGCTTGCACAAGTCAGCAAGTTCCAAGGAGGTTTGGTAACTCATTTTTAATCCTTCTATCCAAGTAGCTATTGGAAATGAAATCATACCCAAGCACTCAGCCCCTTTTAACTCCTCCTCCTTTCTAGAAAGAGCGTCGGCCACCTTATTCTGCTTCCCTTTTTTGTACTCAATAGAAAAGTCGTAACCCATCAACTTGGTGATCCATTTCTGTTGGGTCTTTGTGCCCACTTGTTGCTCCAGCAAAAACTTAAGAGCTTGCTGGTCAGTTTTAAAAATAAAAGGTTTCCCTAAGAGATATGGCCTCCATTTTCGCACTGCTGTGACTAGAGCTAGCTGCTCCGTCTCATAGGTTGAGAGTAACAGTGTTTTTCCTTTAAGGGCCTGACTCGGGAAGCAAATGGGCTACCCACACTGCATTAACACAGCTTCGATCCCTCTCCCACTAGCATCAAATTCGATCACATACGGCTTGCTAAAATCAGGCAATTCCAACACTTGGGGGGGGGGGGTGAGAAACAGCCTGCTTTAGCACTGCAAAAGCCTCGCTGGTTTCTGGACTCCACAAGAAAGAATTCTTTTTGAGTAACAAGGTATGAGGGGCTTCAATCAGCCCATAATTACGGATGAATTTTCCGTACTACCCTGTGAGCCCTTGGAACTCTCTTGAGGCCTTCACATTCTTATGCTCCGGCCACTCCAACATTGTTGCAATTTTAGAAGCATCAGCCATCACCCCCTTATCATTGATTACATGGCCCAATAATCCACTTCATTCACTGCAAACCTGCACTTGGATTTTTTTGCATATAAACAGTGATATTTAAGCACCTTTAGGACTTCCCTTAGGTGTTCCAAGTGCTCCTCTCGAGATTTACTAGGCGTCAAAAAACACAAGGACAAGTTTCCTCAAATAGGGTCTGAAAACATCATTCATTAACCCTTGGAAGGTGGCTGGAGCGTTGGTGAGGCTAAAGGCATCACCAAAAACTCATAGTGACCCTCATGGGTCCTAAATGCGGTTTTGGGAATGTCACTTGGCACCACACGTACTTGGTGATAACCCGACCTTAAATCGAGCTTAGAGAAAATTACCGAACCAAATAGTTTGTCCAACAGCTCATCTATGACTGGAATAGGAAACTTTGCCTTCATCGTTTCCTTATTAAGGGACCTATAATCTACACAAAGCCTCCAACTTCCGTCGGCTTTTCGAACAAGCAAAACAGGTGAGGAAAATGGGCTAGAACTGGGCCTCACCACTCCTGACTTTAACAATTCAGCAACAATCTTCTCTATTTCCCTTTTATGGTAGTAGGGGTATCGGTAAGGTCGATTGGTTATAGGTTGGGTGCCCTCCTTAAGGATTATTCTGTGGTCATGGGTACGAGGTGGGGGTAGTCCTTTAGGCTCATTAAACACCTCTTTGAATTCCTGCAATA
The DNA here is from genome assembly GCF_004785595.1 of Juglans microcarpa x Juglans regia. Lineage (NCBI taxonomy): Eukaryota > Viridiplantae > Streptophyta > Magnoliopsida > Fagales > Juglandaceae > Juglans > Juglans microcarpa x Juglans regia. The sequence continues at coordinate 28,360,605 of NC_054596.1, read as the reverse complement.
GTTCAGAAACATTCCCATCCAACTTCTTCTCTTTTGGTTCCCTTCCGCCCTCACACACAATTTGTAAAAGAATGCCCTTCCCTTTAGTCATAGTGGCCCTCAACAATTTTTCACTATCTTCCACCACTGAGGAATTCAATTTCAGCCCCCTTAATTCTATTGGCTTCCCTTCCCACACAAAACTCATCAATAGTTTTGCAAAATCTCACATTATAGGCCCAAGGTCTCTAACCATTGGACCCCAAGAACAATATCACAGCTAGCAAGATCTAATAAATGGAGAGGAGGTTGAAGTAATTACCTTGGACCTTTAAATGTACAGATCTGCATATCCCTTCACTGTGTAAGCCTTGCCCATTAGCTACTCTCACCCTCAAATTGATGGAGTAATCGACAACCAGCTTCAACTTCATGGCTAAAGTAGAGTCAATAAAATTGTGTGAACTGCTCAAGTCCACCAATATCACCACTTGTTCCCCCTTTATGCTACCCACTAGGCACATGGTTCTCACTGTGGGGGTTCCTGAAATGGCAGCCAAGGAAATCTCTAGCTCTTCTTTATGGTTGGGCAGTACTTCACCCATTTGATGCTCTTCTTTGTGCTGACTTGTCTCCGCTTTTTCTTCACTGTCCAGCTTTTTCTCTTCATCACTCCCATCTTCATCTCCTTGCAACAAATAGATTTTAGGGCTTTTACATTTATGCAGCGGGTTCCACTTCTCCTCGCAATGGTAACAGAAGCCCTTGCAACGTTTTTCATCCATTTGTGTTGAGTAAACAGGTTTAGTACCCCCCATAGGTTTTTTCCATGAATTTCTAGAGTAGGAACCTTGGAAAGGATTTCCCCCTCCCATAGGTTTAGTTACTTTTTTGGTACTATAAAGATATTTCTCTTGCATTTTTGCTAATCTATATGCTCCATTTAAATTTATAGGGTTAAGCATGCGGATTGGAATGCGAACCTCATCTTTCAAGCCGCTAAGGAAGCAACTCAACTTGTGAGAATCTGAGAGACCTCTCATGCGGTTGGACAGTGCTTCGAATTGACTCATGTAAACGGCAACAGTGCCTGATTGTTTCAACCCTGTCAATGCTTCCATTGGATCGTCATACACTGTGGGACCAAAGCAAAGAAGTAAGGCCCTGGAGAACATCTCCCAATCACAGACTAAACCACCATTTGTAGCCTCTTGGAACGAGACAAGTGCCTCTCCTTCCATGTAGTAAGATGCCATCAATAAACGATGAGGGAGTGGGGTTTGGTGGAACTCAAAGTAGTGGTTGGATTTAAAAAGCCAAGCAGCTGGGTTGGACCCTTGGAAATGAGGAAATTCCAGTTTTACACCTCTGGAATTGAATCTTCTTGGGTCCTGATTTTCAAATTCCAGTTAGAATTGATGGTGTGGGGGTGGTGGTGGAGGAAGAGGGGGAGGAGCAGGGTTGTTTTGTTGGATGAGAAGAGTTCGTAGCATGTCCTTCATTTCCTAGACATCAGCTTTGACCTCGCTGAGTTCCTGTTTAGTCTGGTCCACTTGAGCCTGTAGAGTATCATTTTGTTGCTGCTGTTGATGTTTAGAATAGGTATTGTCAGCCATGGTGTAATGAGATAGATTTTTGGTAGAATTTGTGGTGTGGTGTGGTGTGGTGTGGTGTGGTGGTTGTTTGGATGTAAAAAAAATGGCTATTTATATGGAGTTTGGTGGATGTTTATGTGTGAAATGGTGGCTGTTTGGTTGTAATGTGGTGGCTATTTGGATGGGATTTTCTAGGTAGGACCGTATGGCTACTGGTACCAATTGTTAAGCCTTCAATTGTTATTACAAGAACAACAATGGAGATGATGGGAATGGAGGAATGATGGTAGTTGTAGGACTTTGTAATGCAGCGTGTAATGAGGAAGGAAATGGCAATGGAAGTATACTGTTACTGCAAGGAAAAACAGAGGCCACAAGCTGAATGATGAAATGCAAAAGAGATAATGGATTGCTACGGGGCTCCCTAACCTCCTAAAATTCCACTACTACAATATTCTCGATGCCTCACTTCCTCTCTGATTTCCTCTTTATTCTTACATTTCTCTTACATGTAACTAATTCTTGCATTTGCTAAACTGACCTTGAGAAACTTAGACCTAACTGACAAACTACGAATAGAAATAAATGAAAGACGATACGCAGGTGTCACCCGGCACACAGGCCAAATGCTGCGTATAACTCCCTAGACTCTAAAACCCAATGTCAAAACGCACCGTTTGGAGTTTATAACTCGAACGGTGAGCATTACATTATTAAAAGTGCCACCCAGAATAAAACCCAAAAACACACGCACACTTATCTGCCTTTAAGTTGCAACGCCCCGTTCGATCTCACTTCCTCCTTTCTCGCACGACGTCGTTCCCAGTTCTAGCCCCTTACATTCACTTCGAAACCCAACACTTCATTGCTTCTTCTTCACTTAGCTCTCTCACAGCCACTCATTCTCTTCTCTGCTAGGGTTTCCAACGTTGGATTCATATCAGAAGCTATGACTTTGCTCGATTTCATTGGTGCTGGCAGACATTTTGGGGCTTGCTTCATCGAACATGTGTAACAAAGCCGGGAATTAGCCAATGGGCCCAAAACATAAGTAACTTCTTCGAAAATTGTTGGGTAAGTCTTGGTTAAACTTAAGGGTTTACATCCAGATCAGATTTTTTATAGCACCTAGCTCCAAGATATGGCCCAAGCACGCAGAGAAACTCATCCGCCTGTAAAACAATGTCGTTTGGTGAGAGAATTTCTACTCTCTTTTGCCTCTCTTTTTTCCCCCCAACGTTATTCTCCTCCACGTGTTTCTCTCCTCACTCTCGCTTCTCTCTCTCCATTTTACTCTGCCCACTCTCACAATTTTTCTCAATCCCCACAGATTTTCTTTGGTTTCCCACTTTCTCCACTCTCTCTTCTATTTTTCTCTCTCTGTGTTGTGCCATCTGTCATCGTTGTAAGCCAAATAAATCCTTCTTGGTTTCTTCCCCCACAGCCAACGGCCAAAACAAAAACATCACAGTCGTGCCCCACATCCCATTATCCAGAGCAAAACCAAGCGAAGGACCACCGCCTCATGCTTCCCACACCAATAGTCTTCCAGTAACTGAAGCACTACCACGCAAGTCTCTCCCATGTCCATCGGTTCCAGCCACTGCTTCACGCCGAGAACTTCACACTGTCGCCACCCTGCATCGTGAACCCCAAGCCACAATCACACGTCCAAGAGGCCCCTGTTTCCTCTCGCCAAAATAGAGCAGTCCCATCAGGAGCAACCATTGCCTTTTTTTCACCACCCTTAAGCCACTGCTCTCACTCTCAGTGCTCTACCGCCGCGCTCACCACATTCAACCTTAGCCCAGCCAGCAATTCGCCGCTCTCTTTGTCTCTCTCGGCATGGAACTCTCCTCTTTGTTACAAGGTTTGGTCTTGGAGGGGTTTGTATTTTCAGCTTTCTCAAAGAGCCCATGCATCTTTATGTTTAAACCCCAAAATGCCCTTCTCATTAGGCTGGTTCCATGTTAGGCCTGATTTTTATATTAAACTTACTTTGTGTGGGCTTTACTTTAAATATAAGAATTGTAGTAAATAATAAGATTTTTACTTTAAATACTTTAAATCTGATTTAAATCTATCTTTCTGAACGAATTTTCATTATTTACGTTAATTGAATTTGATATAATTATTTTATTAAGTTGTAAATTGAAAGTGTAGATAGGTTATTATAGAATCTAAACGATATTAGTATATATTAATTTTGGTATATAAGAAAATAATTATTAAAGTTATTTCCATAGTCTGTATCTAATTAAATGGATAATTTTAGAACGTATGTTTAGAATTTTATTAACGTTTAGTAATCCGTATAGGTGATGATTGATATTCATTCGGCACGATTTTCGATAAGTTCAGAGAAGTTAAAAAAAATAAAGAGTTCAGCTAAGCGGAATTTCTATGCTAGACTTTGCATAAAAAAAAATGGACTGAGGTTGATTTATAAAAAAATATGCATTTTTTGTTATGAAAAGAAAATTTGAAACAACCTCGGCCATTTTGTTCTACATCACTCATTGTATCTTAATAAGAAAAGAGAAAAATATTTTTATCAGGACTGGTGTAGACATGTGCAAAAATTTTGGCATTCTGTTTCTGAACTATGCAAAAAGAGTGAATATGAAATCTGAAAGTTTTTGCATGTTATGTGAATATGCTCTAAATCTGTTTTGATTATGTGAAAACGATATGATTTTTTTCAATACTAATATATTGTAATTTTGGACTTATAGTTAATTTTTTTTATTTTTTATAGATATTGATATATTTTTATATTTATATATTTATATAAAATCAATCAAGTCAAACAGATTGAAACGAGACTATTCAACCCAATATCGTAAACTAGTTGAAACGAGCTAGGTCGGGTCGTGTCGTATCGTGTCAATCTATTTCGTATTCAGTAACGAGTCGTGTCGTGTCAACCTATTATCTTAACAGTTCGTGTTAGGATTTGAGATTTTGATACGAAATTCTTAACAAGTTGTGTTCGGGTTAACCCACTAAGTATAATGTACATGTCTTTACACGATACGAACATGACCCGTTAACACAATTTGACACCCCCACTGTTATGATCCCTGATGATCAAATTAGGCAGTATTAGAATGTGAATCTTCCTCTTATCATTCTTGAAACCCCGAATGTGCATATAGAAAAGACCATGTAGAAAAATTACTTTATTTCCAAAGTGAGTACACTCATAAATAGAGATGTCGGTAATAACCATATAACGGAGGTCACAATTTTATACCTGTGGTAAGGTCATAGCAAAAACAAAACCAGATACAAAATCATAATATCATGCCAAACATTTTCAGATGCCACATCATATCAAAACACCGACATTAAAATCTCAACAGTACCAAATATGATAAACACACAATTACACAAATATGATAAACATTGTAATAATATTAAAGTTACAATCCCAAGTATGATAAATACACATTGTAAAATATTAATGTTACAATCCCAAATATGATATAAATGTAAATTCAACTTTCTTAGCGGGTCATAACGGGTTGACCCGTTAAGCAATCATGTCTTAACGGCTCAACTCGTTTTGATCCGAACCAATTAAGGCTGAACTCAAACCTGCTTTTATTGTGTACTGTTCGTATTGGTTTAATAGATTGTATCACATATTGCCACTCCTAGATAGCACACCTTTACCACGAGAGTTAAAATGGTCTCTATTCTAATATGATATTATATGATATGATATGATAAGATAATGATGTTTAATTGTGCTCTGCCAAAGGACTTTTGAGTATGAACATTTTGAACTATCGCTCTGATATTCTGATAACATGTTTTGGATCTACATTTTGAAACTAATTTTTTTTTCTTCATTCTAAAGTCTGTGAAAATGCTCATGTTTATATATTAGTATATGTTCTCTGTTTACTGAATTGTTGATAACTCATCCCTTATCTTTATAGTATTTTAAGATGATTTTGATGGTTCAACTGGGAATTAGAAATAGGAAGTGTGGGCATGAATAGTTGAGGATAGGGAGTTGAGTACCCAAGGGGTACTATTGCTATTAGAGGAATTTGATTTGGTAGACTAGATTTCCTTATGTTTATTTGGTTTGTTGAAACTTGTGCAATTGCTAGTTCATTATGTGGAGGTTATTGGGAGATTGTGGAACAATTGATTTATTTTATTGGATGATTTTGTTGATGACCTTGTAGATGAATTTATGTAGTTGGTTGAAATATATAAATTTATGTTTTGTTTTGGAGCCTTTGCAAATTAAATTTGCTTTGGGAGACATGATATTTGAGGACAGAGCTAACTTCTTGGACCTCTGGGGTTGGGGTGTTACATTTTTTTTCGGGTTTGGTTCGGAACCTAAAATTTCAGGTGAATTTAGGAGGTTATTTGTCTTGATTGGATGATTATTCTACCCACTTGGATCTAGTTATGGATCCGGTTATTTAACGGTTAGTGTTTTTTTTTTTTAATCAAAATTTTTATTTTAAAATGACATTGTTTTTGTAAATGTGTCATTTTGCATGTACAAAAACTAGAGTTAAAAAAGTGGAGTTAAAACCGAATACTGATTACAATTCGGGTCTCTACCTGGTTTTAAAAATCAGGGTACGGATCCAAATATCTATTTCCATATTCAGATGCACAGCCCCTTTAAACCATTACCATTTTAAAAACTCCATAGCCATTAGATCTCGTTTGGATAGTGAGATGAGATGAAATAAGATAATTTATAAATAGTAGTGAAATGGTTTAAGTTAAAACATTTTATGGGATTTTGGGAAATGAGAGGAAAAAGTTTAATAAAAATATTATAAAATTAAAATATTATTAGAATATAATTATTTAATATTATGGTCATTTTGGAATTTGAAAAAGTTATTTTTTGTGTTTTGTTTGAAAATTTGAGAAAGTTGTAATGATTAGATGAAAAAGTTAAAGATTTGAAAGTGAAAAGTGTTGTTATTTGTGGTGTTTAGATATTCAAATGAGATGAGATGGGAAGAGATTTTGCTATCCAAACTAGGCCTTAGTGCTATGGATCCAAATAACCTCAAGATTTATTGGACATTCTCATTACATGCCGGGAATTTTACCTTAAAATTTTCGTGCATGAGAGATTAGATCTACTAGAGGATCTAAATTTATTTTTTATTACTCAGACACAATGTTACGATAAAATGTCTTGACCAAGTCCTAAATGTCCTTCATAGATCTTCAGGGTTGTTTATATTGATATTCAGATTGTTCATTCAGGTTAGATTTTTTCTTGACTTGGTTATCCAAGTCCCGAATGCGGTTTTAGGTTCAGGTTCTACCCGGGCCAAAAACTTAATCACCCAACCCAACCCTACCTAGACCCAGTACGGTTATGAAACCTGAGTAGTAGGTTTAAAACCTAGTACCCCATTTTTATACAAAAAAAATTAAATCAGTATAAAAAATTAAATTGTTTGATGCTTAATGTTTAATTGCTTCAAGCCCTAACCCTAGTGATCTGTCTCTATCTCTCTTCTCTGCTCTCTCTTTCTTGTGCTGCAATAGTGAAATCCTAGCCTTCAAGGTTCTGTTGTCGTCTCTATCACTGCTATTTCTTTCTCGTCGCCACCCTTTCAGTATGTCTCTCTCTCCCGATTTGTGAGCAATGATAAACATGATAATATGTGAGCATGTTGGAAAGGATTGGTGGTGCTCGTCTTTGAACAAATATTATGTGAATATAAGTATATGCAACTCTTTTGCTCGATCTGCTCTCTCTTTTTTGAAACAGGTTTTTTTTTTTTCCCCAGTTTTTGAGGGTTTTCGGGTCTATAATATGTTTGGATTCCATTTTCATTTTGTTGATATATGATTTTCTAATTTTTCCTTATCTCGATTGCCTTTTTATATGATTAGTGATGTTGTGTTGTTTTTTCCCATCTTCGTTGCAAAATGAACCCAATTGTTTTGTCTATTGATTGATTTCTAGTTTGATTTCTAATTGGCATCTTATCATGGTTGCCTTCATGACCAAATTAACGATTTCATTTGTATAGATTATTTATGTATTTTTATTCATCTTGGTTGCTTAGTTTCAAAATTAGGGATTTTCCTTCACAAGTTTCAAAAAAGCAAAATTTTCCCATATTCGTTGCAACATTAATTTTTGCACTTTTTCCAGAACTTTTCCAGAGTTGTTCACCTATTTGTTTTCAATTTTGATAATATTTTTTGTATTTTTTTTGTTAATGGGAGGTCCAATTTTTATCAATGCCTATATGCTCTATTTATTGTTTTTGTGTTTTAAATAGAGAATTAAATTTATGAAAAAAAATTTTCATTAGCCACTATTCACTATCCCACACCCTGTGAAAAACATCCCCACATCCTGTAAAAAAATAAACTATAGATGTGGGGTGTGAAAGTGAATAGTCACTGATGCATAGAATTCATCTAAATTTATTTGTATGCTCATGTTTGGCATTTAATGTATAGAAAAATCTCCTCTTTTTTTTTTTTTTTTTTTTTTTTTAATTCACAGGTGCATAGGAAGCAGTTTGAAAGAATTATTTCATGTATAGATGGTATTGGTTTTGGTAAGAAATCAAGCTGCAGAGTAGCACTTGGGAAGCAAAGGATAAGAAGAGAAATATGAGAAGGGAAAAAAACTCCAAATGGAAGAGGAAGCTATGAAATTTCTCATTCGAAATTGAAATGAAATTACAGAATACAATATATAGAGAAACATGTATCAAAGGCACCTGTAACTATCTGTACAAAGAAAACAATCGTGTATGCTACTATGTAGCAGCTAGCTCTACATACAGACGAGTCTAAACAAAAAGGCAAGAAAAAGGACTAATGACTCCATTATAAAGAATGAATATATAGAGAAAAATGTCCCTGACATTGGCACAACCAGGCACCATTATGCTCAGGTGATTGCATCTGTTGAGGCCACCTCATGTGCTGTACCCTCCTTTGTTGCATTTTCACTATCATGCTCCAGTAGCCTCCCACAAGATGGAGAGTAGTAATTGACTACTCCCATCTTGCAGAGATGTGAGTTGATGAGATAAGCTAGAAGTGCTTTTGTGAACACATCAACAAACTGCAACCTATTAGAAATGTGAGTAGTTAGAATACTACCCTCTAATATCTTTTCCCTGATGAGATGAAAGTCTAGCTCAATATGCTTGGTCTGTTCATGGAATACAGAATTAGATGCAATGTGCAAGACTGCTTGATTATCACAGTAAAGAGTAGCAGCTTGTACATGAGGTACTTGTAAATTTGTGAGGAGATACTTTAGCCAAGTTACTTCACAACAAGTTGTAGCTACGGCTCTATATTTTGCTTCAGCAGAAGATCGTGACACAATGGATTACTTCTTAGACTTCCAAGATATCAAGGAACTCCCAAGGAACACACAATCCCAGTGATTGATCTCCTAGTGTCAGGGCAGGAGGTCCAATTAGAGTCACAATAAGCTGATAGTTGAAGTTCAGCTGAGGAAAATAACAAAATCCCCTGACTAAGTGCTCCTTTTATGTACCTCAGAACCTTTTGTGCTGCAGCGAGGTGAATGTTGGTTGGACAGTCCATGAATTGGCTCAAATCACGCACACTATAAGAGATGTTAGGTCATGTAATTGTTAAATAAAGCAATCGACCAATGAGCCTTCTGTATATTGTAGGGTCAGGTAACAGTTGGCTAGTGTCTTTGCTTAGCTTAATGTTTTGATCCATAGGATCCTTAATAGGCCTTGAACCAAGGGTGCTCGAGTCTGCAAGGATGTCAAGTGCATACTTCCTTTGGCAAATGTGGATTCCTTTGGAGGATCGAGCCACTTCTATCCCAAGAAAGTATCTTAATTGACCCAAGTCTTTAATCTTGAACTTCTGATGCAGGGAGCATTTCATGAGGGCAACAGATTTTGAATAGTCACTAGCTACAATGATATCATTCACATATACTAATAGTGCAGTAAATGAGTTAGTTCCTCTCATTGTTCAAAGGCTATAGTTAGCCTTTGTTGCTTAAAACCAAACTCGAGTAATGCAGCTGAAAGCTTAGAATACTACTGTCTCGAGGCTTGCTTCAAGCCATACACACTTTTTTGTAATTTGCATACCTGATCTGGTTTCCCTCTATTGTATCCTGGAGGTTTTTGCATATAAAGTTTCTCTTCAAAGTCTCCATGGAGGAAGGCATTGTTTACATCAAATTGATGTAATTGCCAATCCTAGCTATGGAAAGCAGACTTCTCACTGTAACCATCTTAGCAACAGGGGAAAATGTTTCATGATAGTCTATCTCTTCTTGTTGCGTATATCCCTTTGCAACAAGTCGAGCTTTTAACCTCTCAACTATCCCATCTGAGTTGCACTTTACTTTATAAAAATACTTACAATCAATTGGAACCTTCCCCGATGGTAAGTTAGAAATGACCCAAGTGCTGTTCAACTCTAAAATTGTTAACTCAGCTTTCATAGCTTTGCACCAATTAGGATCTTTAACAGCTTGGCTATAGGTTTGTGGCTCAGTTTGGGTGGAAATGGAGGTGGAAAAGGCTTGAGAATTAGGAGATGATTTCTGATAAGACAAAGTTTTAGACAAAGGAAAGGGTGTACTTGAAGTGGGTGGAACTGTCTGATCCACAGAATGGGAGGAGGAACCAAGAGTGACCTGCTGGTATTGATAGTCTTGGAGATATTGAGGTGATTTCTTAGTTCTGGCTGATTTTCAAGGTGGAGATGCCAAAACCTGATCAGTATAAGCAAGAGAGTGTATAAGGTGGTTGTCTTCAGAGGCTTCAGGTATAGATGAGGGTTCTGAAGTGGTAACATCAGGGTTGCAAATGCTGTCAGGAAAATGTGATGGTCTTGATGGAGAGAGAAATGGTGCTTTTCTGTTTGGAGGTGTTCAGAATTTGGTGGTTGGAGAGTTGGTGGCTAGTCATGGCTAGAAGGACTAGTAGAGTGAGGAGAATTCTCAGCCAAAGAGAAATAAAAAAACTTGCTCAGTGGTAGGTATGGATAACTGTTGTGGAGATGAATCCCTTTGAAAGGGAAAAATAGACTCGTGGAAAATGACATCCCAAGATAGAAAGACATTCTTGCTCTCAAGGTCAAGTAACTTCTAACCCTTCACTCCAAAGGGATAGCCTAGAAAAATACACTTCCTACCCTTAGGATCAAACTGCTTTTTGCCCTAAGATAAAGTGGAGGCAAATGAAAGACAACCAAAAGCTCTCATGTGTTCATAGGTTGGTTTGGTCTGAAAAAGAGTCTCATAAGGTGTTTTATTGTTAAGCAAAGGGGCTGGAATTCTATTTATGATGTTGATGGCAGTAAGGATGCATTCATTCCAATATTTGAGAAGGATGTTAGACTGAAATCTTATAGCCCGTGCAACATTCAAAAGATGTTGATATTTTCTCTCAACAATCCCATTTTGTTGAGGTGTTTGGACACAACTTCTTTGATGAATTACACCTTTCTTACCAAAAACTTCTTTCATTTGAAACACAGAACCATTGTCACTCCCAACAGTCTTAATTTTAGTTCCAAACTGGGTCTCAACCAGGTTGGAAAGGACTCTATGCACTGTCTTGTGTCATATTTGTTCCTAAGAAGGAAAACCCAAGTGGTTCGAGAAACTTCATCCACAATAGTGAGGAAAAATCGAGTAGCATCATAAGCAATCTATGAAGGGCCCAAAGATCAATGTGAACAATTTCAAAGATGTTAAGAACAATGAGAGCTTTGACAGAAAGGTAGCCTATGCTGCTTGGCCATAGGACAAATATAGCAAGGCATTTTATTATTAGAAGGTAAGGAGTTTTGTACAATAGGATAATTGATCAAAGATAACCTGGAATCTGAAACAAGGCCTAAGCGACAATGCTAAAGGTCTGAAACAGAAATACTATTCATGACAGAAGCAGAAACAAAACTATCATTCTTGGAAAGCTTTTTCAGTAGTCATCAATGTTGAGGGAGAGACTTTCATTGTTAGCAAGTGGTACAACCCATCCTTGGTTTCACCCATCCCAATCGTGGTCCATGACAAAAGGTCCTGACGAAAACTACAGTTTGACAGAAATACAAGGCAACAAGCAGGGTCCTTAGCAATTTTTCTGGCAGACAATAAATTAAAAGAAAATGATAGAACATAAAGCACATCTTGTAAAATAATGTGATCAGTATTCTAACAGTTCTTATATGTGTGATAGGTACCTTTTCACCATTGGGATGCTTAATTGAATAAAATACATTTGCAGTGACTGTCTTGAAAAATGAGGGGTTGGAAATTATGTGGTCAATTGCACTCGTGTCCAAAATCCAAGGAACACTAGAAAAACTAGAAGGTCTCTATGTATAGGCTGAGAGGCAAGAAAAAATACAAGACATCTTGGAAATACTGGTTGTGTTTGCTGCAGTGGGAAAAATGGTATGATGTTGCCCTACAGAAGACTTAACTGAGTGATCCTTTTGCTGCAGCAAAGCAAGAAATTGTTGATATTGCCCTTTAGTAAGTGCCATTTTATCACCATCCCCTATATCTTGATCTACTTCAACTGGGATGTTCGATTGGGTAACAAAAGCACTGGACTCCTTACCTTTATTATGCAGTTCATGCCCTGGTGTGTACCCATGCAGCTTGTAGCATTTGTCAACGAAGTATCCATTCATATGACAATGACTACATATAGGAGTCTTGGCAATTCCAGCCTTAAAAAAGGTCTCTAAAGTGTGTCCCTGTATCTTACAATGTGTGTAGTAAGGCCTATCACGCCTGTTTACAGATTTGAAGTTGCCAAAATTTCTTTTAGTGAGCATGGCCATAAGGTCAGGGGAAGAGGTACTAGAAATCATCTGGTGTTGTTTCTCCTGCTGTTGAACCATGGAGAAAACCCTGTTTAATGAAGGCATAGGTTCAATCAACATGATCTGGTCCCCAGCATTAGAGTAGGAGTCACTTAGGCCCATAAGGAATTGGATGACACAATCCTTTGGTACCTATCCCTCAGAATTTTCAACTGACCACAACTACATTCAGGCATAGGGTTATAAAGAGTTAGTTCATTCCAAATGGTCTTGAGTTTTACAAAGTAGATGCTTATTGAGTCATCTCCTTATGAGAGACTTGCCAAAGATTTCTTCAACTAAAAAATATGTGGCCCACTATGTTGTGATTGCCTGTCTTGCAGCTCATTCCAAATAGCATAAGCATCATCAATGAAGACTAAGCTAGTTCTCACAGAGCTGCTTACTGAGTTGTGAATCCAGGACACCACTACATCATTGCAGTGTTCCCAAGCCTCCATGAGAGCATCATCCTGACTTGTAGACCTTTTGATGTCTCCATTAATGAAGCCAATCTTGTTCTTGGCCCTGAATGCTCTTCGCATGGCTATAGACCAAGTAACATTGTTTTATGTGGTTAAGAGATCAGTGACCAAATTAGCCGTTGTGTTATCCCCATTCTCTATCCGATAGGGATTACTTTGATCTGAGAAGTTGAGGAATCGTGAAACATGTTACTGATTATTTTGGTTGATTAATTTGTCATCCTTTGTTCACAACAACTACTGCTCTGGTACCATGTAAGAAATCAAGGTGTAGAGTAGCACTTGAGAAGCAAAGGATAAGAAGAGAAATAGGAGAAGGGAAAATAGCTCCGAATGGAAGAGGAAGCTATGAAATTTCTCATTAGAAATTGAAATGAAATTATAGAATACAATATATAGAGAAACATGTATCAAAGGCACCTATAGCTATCTATACAAAGAAAACAATTGTGTATGCTGCTATGCAGCAGCCAGCTCTACATACAAACAAGTCTAAACAAAGCACTAATGACTCCACTACAAAGAATGAATATATAGAGAAAAAATGTCCTTGACATTGGTTCAACCATGGACCATTATACTCAGGTGATTGCATCTGTCGAGGCCACCTTCTGTGTTGTACCCTCCTTTGTTGCATCTCATGCTCCAATAGTTTCGTTGGGGCATCTCTTTGTCCATTATTAGCTGCCTGGGAGGAAGTAAGCTTTTGCACTCATGGGACTGTTAATGCTTATCTGCATGTGTGTGTGTATTTCTTAAGAGTTCCTAAACTTGTAAGTCATAATTTTGCTTTATACGGCTTTGCCACTATCTAAGTCCATATCAGGGTGGGCGCAACATCAAATAGCCTTTATTTACAATGGTCTATCAAATTTAAATTATCAGACTATGTATATCTAAAATAGCCATATTTTTGGACTGGAGGGTTTAGCATTCTTACCAAATATGAGCTAAATCAAATAGCAAGGGAAAACATTCAAGAACAAGCATTTAATAACAATTTGAAAGCATAAAATATTAATGCTCTTTTATTCAGTAGTAAGCTGGAAAAATTAATTCAGCTCATAGAAGAGGCAAAGTACTATATATGAATGTTTGTACTATTTAGAATTTGTAGCTACTATGGGTTGCACTCATTGGAATGATGTTTGGACTTATAATACAATCTTTGGCTGCAAATCTTGGAGTAAGCATTGATAAAGCTACAAAGCAAACAAATTCTACCCCAAAATCTCCAATATTATTGTTTATGCAGTATCTTCTTTCCTTTTTTTTTTTTTTTTTTTGTAGAATTAACTAACTAATTAAGTAAGATAAATTCCACTTATGTATCTTCTTTCAATATTTTCGTTTTGAATGGCTTAAAATGTATCAAATAATACTTGAATGTGATTTAGAATATGATAAAATAGGCATCTTTACTATTAATGCTATGGTGTTTGATTTTTTTTATATATTTTCCAACAAGCCTGATTGCAGGGTAGCACTACCATGCGTTGTGAGGATAAATGCTTTTACTTAGTTCATGTTTGCTGTTGTGTATTAGAGTTTGATTAAAATAATGTATTAACTTTGTTGTCTTTCTTGTCTCAAGTCTATGATGGCAGAATTAAAGAAAGCACAAAATTGGTTGGACTTCTTGGCTGCAGGAACCGACAATGGATTATATGGCCGAACATCTCTTTTTGCTTACTTGAAGTTGCTATTTGGTATACAAAAAATCTATGTGCAATCACTTTTGCACACTGTACTAATGTGATTGGCTGTGTCACTTTTTTAAATATAAAATAACTGTTTGGCATTTCACATCAGTAAAGTGCGCAAGGAGTACGCAAAAGTGACTATATGTAGCAAAACTCTTTGGTGTGAGATTCAGGCCTCGTTTGTTTTCAGAAAACATCTCATCTCATCTCATCTAATAATTACAACTTTCCTAACTTCCAATACAAAATAAAATAAATAATTCAACTTTTTAAATCTCAAAACAAAAATAATATTAAAAAATATATTATAACAATACTTTATTCAACTTTTTAACTTTAATCTCAACTCATCTTATCTCATATCATCTCATCTGCGAAAACAAACGAGCCCCAGAAGACCATGCTACTAATTTTGCACATCATATATTTTAATTTTGTGTTTTGTAATGTAATGTATAAATACTGTTGATGTCGTGTTTCGTATACCCGAACATGGTTCTAGCAACTTGGGCCGGGGTCTTCACCTGCAAACATAGAGAAAAAGGTTGGCTCGGGGTGGTCCAGGGAGCCTCCTAATTTAGTCTCATGCGTTCTTAGCATTGGCTTAGAATAATTCAGTTCAAAGAGAGTTTTTTTTTTTTTTTGTACTTGAGATGTAGCTTTTATACGAAGTTATGAGGGAACATTCAATTCCCCTTGTCAAGACTTAGTCGTCTCACCCGCGTCTACCTTAGTCTGGATATTTAATGAGACATGATATTCTGAGGCAGGGTTTTTAATGCAACATGGCTTCTAGAGCGTATCTCGATGGTGGGTGGGTGGCGTGGTCACTTCTGGTCCTAGTTTACCTACTGATATAAGTCCTTTAATGCTAGGGGCAGCAAGGGATGTTAGAGCCTGTATCTGGCTTCTTGAGCTATGCATCCTCCTTCCTCCGATGTAATCTTGAGGGCTAAACCCCTTTGGTGACTTTGGGGCTTTTGAAGGGTGAGACTTGGGCTGAAATGGGCCCCAGTGTTGGGCCCAGGCTCAATTAGGATGGGTTGGGTGGGAAATACCACTTCGAGTTACCTCGCCAATTCCTGCAGCAGCAATTCCATTGTTGTTGTTGTTGTTGTTGTTTTTTTTTTTTTTTTTTTTTTTTTTTTTTTTGCGGCACAGTTCTGACAGATCTGATGTGCACTCGATTGTGACTGTCGAGCTATCCTTGTGTGGGCACTTGATTCCTCTACCACATCGCTTCGTGTAGCGTGTATAACAGGGCCTACACCCGTCCACCTTCCCTCATGCAGTGTGTGTCTTGCCCATTACCTAGGTTAGTTCAACTGATGTGGGGGCAATGTAACCCCCCTCCTTTCCCATTTTTGGTCTGTCTGCCTTTATTCTCTTTCGATGCCATAGAATTCGTTTTCTTGTTCCCTTACTTTTGCACTTCCTTCTTTGTTTCCTTCGTGACCCTAGTCTTATTCTCCTACTCTAATGGTTGCTAAGAACACTTCTTGTCCTGTTGTTCGACGCCCTAGTGACGACGACTCATCACTAGCTCGTGAAGCATCTCTGTCCTTCGAAGGTTCCAACTGGAAGTTCGAGGTGACTTCTGCAATTCTATCTTCAGGGAAGGGCTCCTATGGGTTCTCGAACTCCGTCGTCATGGAGATTCTCGGCACACATGTAGGGGCTGTTGTAACACCCCGCCTATTTACCCTTATAGATGAACTCTTAGATCATTACTAGAATTTAGAAGACAAGCTCATTAGAGTAGTCCACGACTCTAAGAGCTTTAGAAAGAATTAAATTAAGTTTAAAATTTTGTTTAAGAGCATTGATCGATCACTGCACAATTAGTGATCTTAAAACCATGTTTTAAACTTGATTTTTATTCTTATCATTTCTCATCTTTTTGTTCTAAAATTTCCTTGTTTGGGTATCCATTTCCATTATTCTTAGATCATATTAGGACTTTAGTTGGACATTTATGCATGTCATTAAAAGATAATGACATGTCAAAACTCGAATTCACTCCAATCAGCACCCATGTGTACTCTTGTGTACAATGAACTAATGTGCACCTAGCTCTAACCTTTTTGTGCCATTTTCTCAAAGTCATTTATGTCTTTTAAACATCTCATTTCCTTTCTTAAAATACAACCAAGTTTTGGTAACATTGATTTCAAGAACCCTAGCCGAAACCCCAAACCAAGTGCACCAAGTATTAGGCAACCAAATGGCATTTTATTATTATTATTAAAATTTTTGTAATGGGAGATGCACCACCCCCATGCCACCCACTTCTACTTCCATTCATCAAAAGCCCCTCCAATTATCATGAAGAAATTTGAACCAATCCGAATGCACCTTTGAGTATCTCAGCAACCACCATTAAATCACCTTATTCATTGGGCCTATGTAGGACACTTAAGAGTGCTTTTAAGATAGGCATAACAGCATTGGAGAAGAGTCCAAGTGAATAAGACAAAAAAAATTGGGCTTGGGAAAACACCCTAACCGGTGGCATGATGGTATGCCTTCATGCCATACATTTATTCCACCACCCTTTTCTCCACTCCCACACAGCAACTCTCCCTCTTCCCTAGCCGAATCAGCCTACATAGATGTCATCATGTTGGAAAACAACCAACCACACCCCACGGCAAGGAGGATCTATGCACATCATCACTAACCGTCAAAACCCCCCAATGGGAAGCCACCATTACTGCACCCTTCCACCCCTATGAACCCTATATAAACTTATTTCCCCTTTACTTGTTCCTCACTTCATTTCCTCAAGCCTTCCTTGAGTGCTCTTGAGAGTTCTCTTCCGTTAACCTTTGAGTGTTCTTTAAGTGTTCTTAAGTGTTCTAAGTGAGTTCTTGAGCTTGTGAGTTTTGAGTGGGAAGCTTAGGAGGGCCACAAAATCATTGTAATGTTTTCTCTCTAGATCTTAATTTATGTGTTAAGTTGTGTCTTTGAGTGTTAGAATTAAGCTTTGTTGAATATAGAATGAGATACCATGTTTAGCTAAAAGCCGAAATATTGGTGGATAGGTTTAGTGTTCAAATTATTTTTGGTGAAGATATTAGTTATGGCATGTCTTGGCAATTCCTAATATGATTCGAGTATGTCCTAGAATAATTTTTGAAGGTTTAGTTTGAGGTTAGAAATATACCATAATAGGTTTTAATTTCTATCTTGTGTTGATCTTCAAAGCATGTATGATTTTACTTTTAATTATGCTTCATTTGAGGAAATTAACTTCTTTTACTTAGGCTTGAAATATGAGCATTTAGAAAGCCTTCTGATTGGGATAAGGAGAATACATGATTTAATTCTAGCATGCCATTGATAGAGAGGTCCTATCATGCATCCCTTGAGATTTAGTTAGAATTTTAGGATTTTACTAGGAATGACTAAGTGTTGGGATGAGTTTGCTCAAGGTTAAGCTTTTATTTCATTGAGGATTTTTGGTGATCATCTTTTTATTGGATGAATTTTTCATGCCTGCATTCATAAGGATCAATAGTCAAAATTTCATATAGGCATCAACTAGAAAGCGTGTCATGAATTGAGGATGAATTGGCTAAGATGCTTTTGATTTTTAAGGCATAGACGATCTTAGAACGTGCAAGATAGGAGAGCTATGGATTCTGGTTAAGTATGGAGAACATTTACATTAGTAGCAGTATTTGGAAGTTAGGGGTATTTTCATAAATTTTCTTTATCTAGAAGATTTTATTTTTATTTAAGACAGTATAGATTCAAACTTAGTGCAATTTTTATCCCAGCCGCTACCTCACTTCCAACTTCAAAGTCTATAAGTTGGCCTATAACTTACACTTTGATGATTATTTACGATTTATTGATAAATGCTGCATTCATTTTATAACTGTCATTTTGAGCATGAAATGTCATATCTTATGTTCCATTTTTGTCATTTTGCATACAACTATCATTTTTAATGTGCCACATTTATGCATATCATGAAATCTTTTTCTTTTTTTTTTTTCTTAAGAATTGCATGAAAAATTATTTTTATCACGATCCTAAAGGCTAGGATGAAGAAGTATCCTGGTGGAACTTTTTTGTCCACTCTTGACTGATTAAATATGGAATAGTAATGACTCACTCAAAAATAACTAGCACAAAGGCTATCTCAAATGCAAGAGGGTGTCACGTAATAATTAGGAATAAATTCCTAGATCGTCTCCTCAGGAAAAGTTACTTAAAAATCAAACTCTTTTAAAATGGTGAAAATATTCACAAAGAGAAAATAAAAATGATGGTATGTGCAATGGATAGAAGAGTGCAACAAGAATGAAAATGGTACTAGTCATGGACTAGATTCATATTTTTAGATTTTTGAGTGTCGAAATGAAATATAAAAGACTAACAAATTGATATTAACAATTAAAGAATCAACTAAACTAGACAATCTTAATTAATCTGAAAATTAAACAATAAAACTGAAATTATTTAAGTCCTAATTAAACTTTAATCAATCTAATATGCAATGGAACTAAGAGATTAATAAAACTAAGCTAAGAATTAAACTAGATTAGAAAGTAATTGACAAAATATGAACTGAAAATTGAAAAGCCCCAAAATCAAGATTCTAGAGTTCATCCTTGTATTCAAATCTTAAATTCTCAAAATTAATCCATAACAATTGTAATCACTGTTCAATGAAACCTTAAAAGAGCAAGAGAAATAGCGACATTAAGTAAAATAAATAGCAAATAAATTGCCTAAATTTCTAAGCCAAAAATCTCAAAATTACTCCATAAATTTTAAACTAAAATTAAATAAATAATAGAGAGTGAAAAGAGCAAGCCAAATGAATGGAGATGGAGGTGGTAGGCAATGGAGGAGGCGGCTGGAGCGGCAATTGGATCCTGGAAGAGTTCTTCAAATGTGAGGTGCTGCTCTGCAAAAGGCCCCCAATTTCATGCTAATGATATGCTTAAATAGGGTAGGAAAGAAACTCTAATATCTTCATATTCTCGCACACAACATCGCTCAATTTTTAGGACTCAACTTGATAGCCATGTACGCACTTCAGGAGTTCGAATTTGGAAATACTTATTAGAGATAACTTTGTATCCCTTTAAGATAACTTTCCAACATCAAGAATCATATCATTCCAATATTTGAACAGAAATTTATGATTAAAATACTAAAGTATGTCCATTCTGTAAACTTGACTTTTCTCAAGCTTTTCATTTCTTGACTTATAAAAACAATAGAAATTAGAAATAAAATAAAAATAAAAAAAAGAATAATAGAATCTCAAAAATATATTGTGCATGTGAATGAAAATTATCCAATTAAATCACAAGTTATTAACCAATTTATATCACAACTCGGATTTATTCATTTTAATCATTTTTTCATCTAAAACCAATAATAATGTAATGAAATAAATTAAATATATTGATTCTAAATGTATAAAATATGCAATAACTTAGCTCAATCACACTCCCCAACTAGCTTTTTGCTAATCCTTGAGCAAAATAGTGAAAATTAATTGAGATGAATATTGCATAAAGATCGAAATCCAAACAGAAACAATCAAACACAATTCTGAATTCTCACAAAAGTGACATGTTACTACTCAACCCCCAGAGGTTATAGCCACCAAGACTATCTCAACAATCTTTCACATAGAATTGAGGCAAATGACTCAGAACTCAAATGTGTGTGTGGAGCTAAATTGACTGTGTGTTTCTCATTACTAGCCATGATTTGTCATAGGATTTTTTAATCTTAAGATTAATCATTGCTGATTCTAACTACCTTAAAACCTAGTGGACTAGCAGTTTTCACGCCAACTCTGTTTTCAAAGGTTGAACACTCAACCGCTAAAATCTTGGGTAACTGTTTCTAGCCCTTTACTTAAGAAAGTTCACTAAGTCGCATTTATCCTTCTTTTGATTTTTTTTTCAGAAAGCATGGCTCGGAAGTCCTGCAGTTTACTTCTCCTGTGTTAAATCAGTGAACAATAAATAAGGAACACTACAAGTGTAAGCATGTGCAAAATATCCTTCAAAATTTGCCCTTTGTTCTACAAAAATCTTATCAAGTCTCATCTCAATGAGTATAGCATCCCGATGTTTGAAGCTACACATCAACAAAATATGATGCATCAAAAATCATGCTCTATGCTTAAGCTTGAAAATAAATCTTCACAAAATGATTCCACTCAACTACTCTACCAAGATGCTCAGATTTCACAAAATACTAGAAATGGAGTGTGTGTCAATCATATATGTATCAATGCACATTATATAATGCAATTTTTTTTAATCTGTGCACACACGCTACCCCCAACTAGTGAGAGACATGGTCCTCAATGAATCAAACGAAAGAAAACAAAGTGCACAAAAATAAGAAAGCAAAACAAAAAGCAAATTAACATGAAATATAAAATCAAAGCAAAACAACAAATAAAAACAAACAAAATGCAAGTAAAGAAAGCTGTAAAGGGTGAAAAGATCAAAACACTTCCCTGGAATCTTGCACAAGCAAGATCTCTTCGTGTGGATCAAAGACCTTCAGTAACAGTTTTAGACGTTGTCCATTGATAGTGAAGCTATTGCCATTCTTCGGATTGACAATGTCTACCTCCCCGTGAGGATGAACCTTCTTTATAATGTACGGCCCACTCCATCGGGATTTCAATTTACCAGGAAAAATATGTAAGCAAGAGTTGTAAAGAAGAACTTCCTGGCCAAGTGTGAAATGCTTGGGATGAATTTTTTGATTATGTAGAATTTTCATGCGTTCCTTCGCCAGCTGAACGTTGTTATAGGCATCCCGACGAGCTTCATCCAATTCATTGATCTGCAATTTTCTCAACCCTAAAGCTTCATCAAGTGACATGTTAACATGCTTTATAGCCCAAAGAGCTCGATGTTGAATATCAACAGGTAAATGACAAGCTTTACCATAAACTAATCGATAAAGGAACATCCCTAGATTTGTTTTAAAAGCTGTCTTATAAGCCCACAAAGCATCAAGAAACTTAACTGACCAGTCTTTCCTATTAGGATTGATAGTTTTCTCTAAAATGATTTTGATCTTTCTATTTGCCAACTCTGCTTGCCCATTTGTTTGAGGATGATATGGGGTAGAAACTCGGTGTGTGATATTATATTTATTCATGAGTGTAGAAAATGGTTTGTTGCAAAAATGAGAACCCCCATTACTAATGATAACTTTGGGCATGCCAAAGCGAGCAAACAAAGATTGCAAAAATTTTAAGACAACACAATGGTCATTTGTTTTGCAAGCGATGGCCTCCACCCATTTTGAAACATAATCCACAGCTAATAAAATATATGTGTTTTCAAAGGAAACTGGAAAATGTCTCATGAAGTCTATTCCCCAACAACAAAAAATTTCTAAGCTAAGAATAAGGGAAAGAGGCATCATGTCTCTTTTGCTAATGGATCCCAATTTTTGACAAGGCTCACAAGTCTTACAAAAATTATAAGCCTCTTTTAACATGGAGGGCCAGTAAAAACCGCTTTGCAAAATTTTAGCGACTGTTTTCTTTGCTGAAAAATGACCACCACATGCACGCATATGACAAAATCTCAACACAGAAGAAAACTCATCATCAGGAATGCATCTTCGAATCAGTTGGTCTGAACAATATTTGAAAATGTATGGATCATCAAAGTAAAGTGTCGTACCTCAGAGAGAAATCGACGCTTATCTTGGGTGGACCATTCAGAAGGCATTCGCTCAGTCACCAGATAGTTGACTATGTCAGCATACCAGGGAGCTCTATTAATCACAAATAGCTGCTCATCTGGGAAGCTATCACTAAGAGGAAGGCTGACATTTGAAGAGGAGGATGATGGCAATCTAGAAAGGTGGTTAGCTACCATGTTTTCAACTCCTTTATTGTCCTTAATGTTGATGTTGAACTCTTGAAGTAATAAAATCTAGTGGATCAAGCGTGATTTTGCATCTTTCTTAGCCAACAAATACTTAAGAGTGGAGTGATTAGTGAAAATAGTAACAGGAGAACCAAGAATGTAAGTCTGAAATTTATCAAGTGCAAAAACCACTGCAAGCAATTCTATTTCAGTAGTGGTATAATTGTTTTGGGCATCATTCAAGGTTCTACTGGCATAATAAATCACAAAAAGTTTATTATCCACACGCTGCCCCGAAACAGCTCCTAAGGCATAATCACTTGCATCTGTCATGATTTCAAAGAGAAGGTCCCACTGCAGGGGTTGCATAATAGGGGCAGTGGTAAGCGATTTTTTAAGGGTATCAAAAGCTTTTTGTCACTCATCAGTCCAAACAAATTCAATATCATTTTGTAAAAGAGTGCACAAAAGTTTTGTAATAGAACTAAACCCTTGGATAAACCGCCTATAAAAGCCAGCATGACCAAGAAAAGAACGAATATCCTTAACCATCCTAGGGATAGGAAGTTTAGATATTAATTCAATTTTTGCCTTGTCGACCTTTATACCTTCGGAAGAAACAATATGTCCCAAGACAATGCCTTGGGTAACCATAAATTGGCATTTCTCCCAATTAAGTAACAGATTTTTTTCCCCACATCTCTGGAGAATACGTGCCAAATTATGCAAACAACTATCAAAAGATTTTCCAAAAACAGAGAAGTCATCCATGAATATTTCACAAATATCATCAATCATGTCAGAAAAGATACTCATCATGCATCTCTGAAAAGTAGCTGGAGCATTACACAAACTAAAAGGCATTCTGGTAAAAGCCAAGGTGCCAAAAAGACTGGTGAAGTGGTTTTCTCTTGGTCCTCAAGCACTACAGCAATTTGATAATAACCAGAGTATCCATCCAATAAGCAATAAAATGCATTACCAGCTATTTTTTCTAAAATTTGATCCAAGAATGGTAAAAGAAAATGATCATTCCTACTGGCTGAATTAAGTTTTCTATAATCAATGCACATTCTCCAACCAGTAAGTATTCTAGTTGGAATCAACTCATTTTTATTATTTTTTACAACAGTTAAACCAGATTTTTTTGGTACCACTTGAGTTGGACTTGCTCACTTACTGTCTGAGATTGGGTAAATGATACCCACTGCGAGCAGCTTAAATACTTCCTCTTTAACAACTTTCTTCGTGGTAGGATTGAGCCTACGTTGAGCATCATGAACTGGCCTAGCATCATCTTCAAGATGGATTTTGTGGGTACAAACAGCAGCATCAATACTTTTGATGTCGGCTATTGTCCAACCAATTGCACCTCGATGCTTTTTTAAGACTTCAATCAACTGGGCTTCATCCTTCTGATTTAACTTTGAGGAAATCACAACAGGAAAAGTGCCTTCTTCAGGACCAAGAAACACATACTTTAAATCTTGAGAAAGTGGTTTCAGTTCCAACTGGGGAACTTCTTCCTCTGAAAATTTAAATATGTCTGGTGGTGGTAGAGTTTCAAACTAGGGTTTCCATCTTGCGCCTGCAAATTGTACTTCAAGTGGTAAAGAAGAATCTGCAAAACAGTCCAAAAATTCAAAGACATCTTCATCAACATGGTCAGTTTTTTCATCAAGTAAAAATTCAGGTGTCTAAAAAATAAAATCATTATCAGAGAAAGGAAAAGTTGAGCAAATAAATTTTGTTGGTGTCAAACTCTCCACCGCATTCAAATCACTTGTATAATCAAAATGTGTTGGCATCTTGCAAGCATTGAAAACGTTTAACTCAAATGCCATGTTCCCAAAAGTAAGCTTCAGAACTCCACTTCTACAATTAATCAAAGCATTTGATATATCTAGAAATGGTCTTCCAAGGATGACAGTAGCTTGGTAAATAGTGGAGGCTGGCTGCTGCATATCAAGACCTACAAAATCCACTGGGTAGTAAAATTTGTCCACCTGGACCAGCACATCCTTTACAATACCCCTCAACTCCTTAACTGATCTGTCAGCCAACTATAGCATGATGGAGGTCTTTTTCAGCTCACCCAATCCCAACTACTCATACACTGAGAATGGTAGCAAGTTCACACTACTCTCCAAATCAAGTAAAGCTCTCCCAATGCGTGACTCATCGATCATAATGGAAATGTTGGGAGAGCCGGGATCTCCAAACTTCCGAGGAGTCTCACTCAATATCAATGCGCTGACTTGTTCCATTAGGAAAGCTTTCTTCTTTACATTCAGCTTCCTCTTCACTGTGCACAAGTCCTTTAGAAATTTTGCATATGAAGGAACTTGTTGTATGGCATCCAAGAGTGGAATATTAATCTTTCCTTGCTTGAAGATCTCCTGAATTTCAGTGTGATATTTATTCTTTTGGCCAGCTGCCAATCTCTGAGGATAGGGAACCACAGGTTGGTACCCCTTACTAATTTCAACATCTGCACTCACAGGCTGCTTCGACTCTGGTCTCACTACCTCTGGTTCTTTTTCAGCTTCATCAGTCTCTTTTGCCTCTACAGGTGTAGGAGCAACTACTTGTGTGTCCATGGTCATCTTTGGTTGGGGAACTTCCTTTCCACTTCTCAAAGTAAGAACGGCCTTCACTGCCTCAAAAACCTTCCCTGAGACATTATGCACTTGTTGTTGTTGTTGCTGGTATACTTAAGGATTAGGCTGAGGCTGTGCTGGAAATTTTCCTCTCTCTTGAGTGCTCAATGCTGTGTTTATTTTATTGATGATGCCCTACAAGTCATTTATGGCCTGAGTGTTCTGATTGTTTGTGGTGGCCTAAATCTGCATGAATTGTTGAAGTGTATTGGCCATCTGTGTCATATCTGCCCCCACCAGCAATAGCCCTCAGTGGTTGTGCTGTCAATGAAACTCGATCAGTGCGAGTGTTCCATTGTTGTGTGCTCTCAGTAAGATAGTAAAAAAATGACAATGCTTCATCAGGTTCCTTGCTAAAGAATTCTCCATTGCACATAGTCTGAACAAACTGCTTGCATTCTGGAGTGAGACCAGTGTGAAAATAATTCACCAACCTCCAGGATTCAGAGCCGTGATGTGGACAGATGTTCACCAAATCCTTAAACCTTTCCCAACTGGCCTGAAAAGTCTCATCAGATTTCTGATTGAATTGGTTGATCTTCTCTTGTAAATATTGAGTTCTCTGAAAAGGAAAACATTTTTACAAGAACTCACGCAGCATATTAGACCAACTAGAGATAGAATTAGGCTTCAAAAAATTAAACCAAATCTTTGCTTTATCCTTTAAAGAGAAAGGAAATAAATGAAGTCTAATAAATTCATCAGTAGTGGCTTTATTGATAAAAGTAGTACAGGCCAACTCAAAATCTGTCAAGTGCTGATAAGGACTCTCAGAATCCATTCCGTGGAACTGAAGTATCACTGACATCATGCCATGCTTAATGGAAAAATTAGGTGCATTATTGGGTAAAATAATGCATGATGGTGTAGTGGTACGAGTGGGCTCAAATAATACCTAAGAGTGCGTGGTGCAGGTGCAGCCATGGTTTGTTCAATTTCAATGTCCTTGTCTGTAGAAAAAACAGAAGAGCTATCTATTTCTGAGCTGTGTATACTACTCTCAATGCTCAATGTAACTCTAACCAACCTATTTGAATTGTCTCTCACCCATGACATTAAACATCAGTCCAAATAGCATAAGTAAAGTTCAAGTGACTGAGTAGTAGGTGACAAGTAAAATGTGTAATCAGAGATCAGATAGTGAAAAAAAAACATTTGAGATAAAAAATAAAAAATAACGAGTCTAAATTTACGTCAAGCAACTATCCTCGGCAACGATGCAAAAAAACTTGACTCACTCAAAAATGAGTAGCACAAAGGCTATCCCAAGTGTAGGAGGGTGTCGCGCAATAATTAAGAATAAATACCTAGATCGTCTCCTCAGGGAAAGTTACTTGCGTTTAAAATGGTCAACATATTCACAAAGAGAAAATAAAAATGATGGTATGTGCAATGGATGGAAGAGTGCAACAAGAATGAAAAGGGTACTAGTCGTGGTCTAGATTCATATTTTTAGATTTTTAAGTGTCGAAATGAAATGTAAAAGACTAATAAATTGAAATTAACAATCAAAGAATCAACTAAACTAAACAATCTTAATTAATCTGAAAATTAAACAATAAAATTGAAATTATTTATGTCCTAATTAAACTTTAATCAATCTAATATGCAATAGAACTAAGAGATTAATAAAACTAAGCTAAGAATTAAACTAAATTAGAAAGTAATTGATAAAATATGAACTAAAAATTGAAAAGTCCCAAAATCAAGATTCTAGTATTCATCCTTGTATTCAAATCACAAATTCTCAAAATTAATCCATAGCAATTGTAATCACTATTCAATGAAATCTTAAAAGAGCAAGAAAAATAGAGGCATTAAATAAAATAAATAGAAAATAAATTGCCCAAATTTCTAAACCAAAAATCTCAAAATTACTCCATAAACTTTAAACTAAAATTAAATAAATAGTAGAGAATGAAAAGAGCAAGCCAAATGAATGGAGATGGACGTGGTAGGCAATGGAGGAGCCGATTGGAGCAGCAATTGGACCCTAGAAGAGTTCTTCAAATGTGCGGCACTGCTCTGCAAAAAGTCCTCAATTTCGTGCTAATGATATGCTTAAATAGGATAGGAAAGAAACCCTAATATCTTCATATTCCCGCACACAAAATTGCTTAAATTTTAGGACTCAACTGGGCAGCCATGTATGTACTTCAGGAGTTCGAATTTAGAAATCCTTATTAGATACAACTTTTTAGCCCTTTAAGATAGATTTCCAACGCATCAAGAATGGTATCAATCCGATATTTTAACGAAAAGTTATGATTAAAATACTAAAGTGTGTCCATTCTATAAACTTGACTTTTCTCAAGCTTTTCATTTCTTGACCTATAAAAATAATAGAAATTAGAAAAAAAAAGAATAATAGAATCTCAAAAATATATTGTGCATGTGAATGAACATTATCCAATTAAATCACAAGTTATAAAATTAAGTATAAATCATGCTATTAACAAATTTAAATCACAACTTGGATTTATTCATCTTAACCATTTTTCCATCTAAAACCAATAATAATGTAATGAAATAAATAAAATATATTGGTTCTAAATGTATAAAACATGCAATAACTCAGCTCAATCAGGTAATCCCTGGATTGACGAAGAACAGTCAACAGACTTTAAATGGGTTCTTTTTAAAGAATGCCGGAGCAAAGTCACACGTTACGACACCTAATGTCGATGGGTGTACATACTATGATTTTTACGATGTTATGTTATGTTATATTACCAATGCATTGAGAACGAATGTATAGACAACGTAGTTTCAATGTGAGATGTACTACGATCACCGGTAGGTATTCACAACGCATATGGGGAACTGTGATGATACCATACATTACATTAATTCTATGATTTTATGTAATTTTTGCTGAAAGACTAAGTTTTTAATGACGAAAGTGAAATTATGTTCTCTGTAAGAAAATCTACATCAAAAATCTATTTTCTGGAGAAATTTGAATGGGACACAAATATAGTTTTTCCGCATTGCATGTATTTCATGTTTATTATTCTTCATATTTTTCTGCACATGATTCTTTGTTGGGCAAACTGTCCAGCAGGAGTACCTCGTGCAGGCCATATGGGGGTTGTGCTTGTGGACAAAGAAGTCAGACCAAAGGCAACTCCTGACAAGGTGCCTGGGACAAGGTGCACTCTGATGATGTTTTTTTCTGAGGCCTTGCTTATTGAAGCCAATATAAGGTGATACCCCACTATGATGACTTCACAATCCCCATACGAGGCTGCCATGCTTCAAGACAGTAAGCGGCCCTCGAGCCCGCCACCAGAGGGGAAAGGGAAGAATCCTCAGACGAAGGAGCCTGCAAAAAGTAGTTTCAACTTTACTCGTTACCTACTCCTGGACAACCTCCATCATCTTAGTCAATCACCCAAAGCCTTCTGCATTCGTATTGAAGGTTGCTACTCCCGTCTTGCCGCCTCCAGTTTCTAAGACCGTGTCGCTTCCCATGCGACTCTCGAGATGCCAAAGGTCCCTCAGGCTTCCCCAATTACGTCTTCATTTGTTCCGCCAAGTGAGGTGAGGGTAGTTGAGACCCTTATGCGGAGGCTTACATTAGACTTCTACTAGGCTCTCTTGAAACCCGCCCTCAGAGAGTTTACAGTTTGCGTCTTACCGTCTGACGTTAACGTTGAGACAGTTTCCTCCCCAGGGGTTGTCGAGGTGGGCGACATGAGGTTCTGAGTTGCCAGGGAACAGGAAGGGGCTACTATAGAGGAAGGGGCTTTGATCTTGGTGAGGGGAGGGTTTCTATTCTTGAGTCCCCATTTGAATACTCTTTCAAGCACGAGGTTGCCTCGTGGAAGCCCCCTTAGAGGTCGAATTTGAAGTTGCAGTGACAGGAGGGGAAGATTAAAGGGATGTGGGGATTGAAGCTAGGATGGTTTCAATGGGGGCCAGTGAAGTCTTACCTGCCCTATTGGAGACTGAAGTCGAGATGGCGTTAATGCAAGCCTGGGAAGACCTAGTCGTTGCGCTTGAGTCTGAGGCTGAGATGCAGTTGATGGAGATTATTAAAGTCTCGACCATTCCGCTTGAGATGAGGCTATGATTTTAGGCTAAGGCAGGAGTAAACCTTCTACTAGCGAGGACATTGGGTGGGTGCCGGAGCAAGTCCCATCCGTTAGTCCAAGGGGAGGATGTGCCCACGAAGAACCGGAGCCTGAGGACGATAGGGACCAAGTCGACGAGCCCAGGTTGGAACCTTGACATGGTGCTGAGGCCCGCCCTCACCCCAAGGACCAAGGGGTCCGATATTGGATTCCCATTTGCCTCCTTATCAATCGGGATCTAGGAGGTCGCTTAGGGACCTCTTCTCTGGGGTATGTTCCATTGTGAGGCTTGCTCCTTCTTTCTCCTTAGTTCATCTTAAATGCTCTAACTTTGTTTGCTTTTATGGTAGGTGACGGAGCAGCAGGCAGCTTTCATTGTAGATGGCAGGGGAACTCTGGAGAAGGAGAATCGGGCATTCTATTCCATGGCCAGTTTGGCCTTGTGACATGCCTGGTGGGAAAGGGAAGGGAAGGACAAGTGGGTGGAGGCCCTTGTCAAGGCCGTGTTACTTGACCTTGCCAAGTCACGCGAGGAGGCTGGGCAGCACAGGCTCGATGTTGTGTTTCAACGGCAGGCGCAGGATCCCCTGCAAGACATCTAGGATGGGAGGAGAACTTGCAGTTGAGGGAGTGACACGACTCCAACACCTGCTCATACAATTGGCTTAATAAGGAGTATGAGTCCCTTTTCGAGTCACTGAAGAAGAAAAAGGAGTCCCTCAAGTATAAGTTGCAGTAGGTGAAGGACTTAGAGGTCAAGGTTGCTCTGGCCCGTGCCATGGAATTATAAGAGAAGATTAGGGCGAACGAAGCTGTAGCCAAATTGGCCAAGGTGGAGGGTCGGCTAGTTGCTAGTAACGTTATTGTCAGGGATTTGAAGACCGTCTTGGTAGACATGAATGATGTAGTCCCTTGCCTAAATGCCCAATCGAAGAAGGCACCATTTGTTTGGGATGAGGCCTGGTCATACAATTACATAAAGGGCTTGAAGAGGATGCAGGACCACATGTCGGAGAATCCACAGGATGACTTAAGGTCTCTTGACCTGGCGACCTTACCACTAGACCCACAGACATTGAAGCATGGAGCCTCCATGGGCCTAGATTCAATTCCCAACACCTTCCTAGAAGACCCCGCGGACTGACTTTTCATTTCCTTGTGGACCTTTGTACTTTGTATTTATTAGCGCTTTTTAGGTCATGCATTTGTTTGCACTCCTTGTAATTTTTACTTTCCCCTTTCCCTTTGCTGCTTTGTCTTTGTTTTCTCGATCTGTAAAAAAACTTGAATTAAGTGTCACAAAGAACCTGACCTTAGACCCAAGATAATCAAAGCTGCATTAGGGAGGTTGAGTAGTTCATAAGACTAGGCTCACCTCATAGACTTGTAAACTTGAGGGGGGGGGGGTTGAGCAGTTCGCAAGTCTGGATTCTCCCCTTAGACTTATAAACTGGTTGGCCTTGCCTTCCAAACTTTGAAACTGGATGGAGGCCGAGCAATACGCCAGACTTGACTTGCCTCATTGAACTTCGCAGGCATAGGGGGTCAAGCATTACGTCAGACTAGATTTGCCCCTTAGACTTGTAAACTAATTGGCCTTGCCTTGCAGACTTTGAAACTAGATGGAAGTCGAGCAGTACGTCAGACTGGACTCACCTCGTTGACCTTCATAGGTGCGAGGGGGGTCGAGTAGTAAGTTAGACTGGACTCACCCTTTAGTCTTGTAAACTGGATAGCCTTGCCTTGCAAACTTTGAAACTCGATGGCAGTCGAGCATTAAATCAGACTGGAATCACCTCGCTGACCCTCATAGGCGTGAGGGCAGATCGAGTAGTATGTTATACTAGACTCACCCTATGCCTTGAAACTGGATGGAGGTCGAGCAGTATGTCAGACTGGACTCATCTTGTTGACCCTCGCAGGTGTGAATGGGGGTCGAGCAACACATTATACTGGACTCTTCCCTTAGACTTGTAAACTAGATGGAGGTCAAGCAGTAGGTCATACCGGACTAGCCTTGTTGACTCTTGCAGGTGCAAGAAGGGTTAAGTAGTAAATTTGATTGAACTCGCCCTATGCCTTGAAACTAGATGGAGGTCAAATAGTACGTCAGACTGGACTCGCCTCATTGACCCTTGTAAGTGCCACGGGGTGAGCAATACATTACATTGGACTCACTCTATGCCTTAAAATTGGATAGAGGTCGAGAAGTATGCCAGAATCGACTTGCCTCATTGAGCCTCGTAAGTACGACGGTGGGTCAAGCAGTACATTACACTGGACTTGCCCTATGCCTTGAAACATGATAGAGGTCGAGCAATACGTCAGACTAGACTCGCCTCATTGACTCTTGTAGGTGCGAAAGGTGTTCAAGCAGTACATTAAACTGGACTTGCCTCATTGGACTAGTAGGTGCGAAGGGGGTTTGAGCAGTACGTCATGCTAGACTCGCCTCGCTGACCATCGCAAGTGCGAGGGGGGTCCAGTAATAGGTTAAATGGACTCACCCTATGCCTTGAAATTGGATTGAGGTCAAGAAGTACGTCAAGATGGACTTGCCTTGTTGACCCTCGCAGGTGTGAGGGGAGCGGGGGTCAAGCAGTACGTTAGATTGGACTCGCCCTCTACTTTGAAACTGGATGGAGGTCGAGGAGTATATTAGACTGGACTTGCCCTATGCCTTGAAACGGGATAGAGGTCGAGCAATATGTTAAATCGGACTCCCCTCGTAGACCCTCAAATGTGTGATGGCTAGGTCGAGCAATACGTTAGATTGGACTTGCCCTATGCCTTGAAACTAGATGGAGATTGAGCAGTACATCAGATTGGAGTCACCTCGTTGACCCTTGCAAGTGTGACGGGGGTCGAGCAGTACGTTAGACTGGAATCGCCCTATGCCTTGAAATTGGATGGAGGTCGAATAGTACATTTGATTGGACTCGTCTCGTTGACCTCAGCAGATGCGGAAGGGGGGAGGGGGGTCGAGCAGTACATTAGACTGGACTCGCCCTATGCCTTTAAAATTGATGGAGGTCAGGCATTACGTCAAACTGAACTTGCCTCATTGATTTGGATGGGAATAAACATACTCCTAGGAGACAAACACTATTTTATTTATTGTTTATAGACCATTGAAACACAACTTACACTTTAACGAAAGAACTGCCGCAGGTGTTTGGCATTCCAAGGGTGTGGTAGGTCCTTTCCTTGCGCATCTTTGATCCTATACGAGCCCAAGCGGTTGTTTGCCATGACTACATAAGGACCCTCCCATCTCGGTCCCAACTTTCCTTCATCCTGAGTGGTTATCCTAACTTGCCTTAGCATTAGGTCTTCAACTTTGAAGGATCTCGGCCGGACTCATTGGTTGAAGTAGTGTTCAACCCTTCTTTTGTTTATCGCTTTCCTTACCTCTACTTCTAACCTTATCTTTTCTAACAAGTCGAGCTCTTCCTCCAATCTCATGCTGTTGTAGTCTTGATCGAGCTGTTGGATCCTGTAAGTGGGCATTCCTACTTCGATGAGTGATACTACCTCATGTCCGTAGGTGAAGCTGAAGGGGGTTATTCCTTTCGTCATCCTAACTGTGGTTCGGTAAGCCCGCAACACCCCTAGGAGTTCTTCTGCCTATGTTCCCTTCTTGTAGTCGAGCTTCTTCTTAAGGATCTCGAGTAACGTTTTATTGGTCACCTCAACTTGCCCATTGGATTGTGGGTGTCTTGGGGAGGAATACTTAAACTTGATTCCTAGATCCTTGAACCAGTCATGGTAATGGTTGGATTCAAACTACCTTTCGTTGTCTGATATGGTAAAATGGGGATGTCGAACCTACAAACAACTGCCTTCCATAGGAACTGGGTGATATTGCTTCTTATTATTGTCGCCAAGGCCTCAATCCATTTAGTAAAGTAGTCTATAGTCACAACTAAAAATTTTATCCCTCCTTTGCTTGGAGGAAGGGGGTCGATCAAGTCAATGCCCCATTGTACAAAGGGCCATGGTGACGTGATCGATGTCAACTCCTCTGGTGAGCAATGAGGTACTGGGGAGGACTCCTGGAACTTTTGACATTTTCGAATGAACTCATTTGCCTCTTTGAAGGCATGGGGCCAGTAGTATCCTGCCCTCATTACTTTGTCTGCCAATGCTTTTCCTCTAGAGTGATTACCGTACACTCCTTCGTGTACCTCCGCCAGGACAAACTGTGCTTGCTCAAGTGAGACACACCTTAGGAGGGGCACGGAATAACCCTGTTTGTATAGGACCCCGTTAGTAAGGATGAAGCGAGCCGCCCTATTGTTGATTTTCTTCGCTTCCCACTTATCATCGGGTAACTCATTTGCATCGAGGTACTTGATTATGCCCACGGCCCATTATAGAGCTCTCGGCCTCACCTCTGAGATCTCGACCCCTATTGTGGGCATCTCTACTGTCCTAGCCACTGTCTGCTCTGGGAGGGGCGAGTCTTCCTACCAAGATGTAGCTCGCGCTAGCTTGTCTAGCTTTTAGTTCTCGGCTCTTGGTATTTGCTGAATTTGAAAATATCTAAAGTGGTCGCTCTTGTTTCTTTCCAGCATCAAGTATTTTTTTTTTT
Organism: Juglans microcarpa x Juglans regia; assembly: GCF_004785595.1. Classification (NCBI taxonomy): domain Eukaryota; kingdom Viridiplantae; phylum Streptophyta; class Magnoliopsida; order Fagales; family Juglandaceae; genus Juglans; species Juglans microcarpa x Juglans regia. The sequence goes on along the minus strand of NC_054596.1, from coordinate 28,326,779 downwards.
TTTTTTTTGCTCTTTGTGAAGAATTCTTTCCGAACCTGGTTGATGACTACCTGGGAGTCAGCTTTCACCTCTATTTCATTGGTGCCAAGCAACTTAGCAACTGCCAAGCCAACCAGCTAATAAGTGTTATTTTTATGTGATTTTTATCACTCTTTTATTTATAAAAAGTGTCATTTTCCCTTCAATACTATTGATTTTATTGGATTTGAAGGAACGAGAAGATTGAGTGCAAAAAGAGTGCATTTTAGTACAAAAGTAGAGACTAAGGATCCAGACCGATAAGAGGCAACGTGATCTGAAGAGAGGCAATGAGATTTGGGACGAAGAGCCTTCTCCCGTGGGCAACAAAGAGATTTCTTTCACCCAAAGACGAGAAGACATACCTCTCGGTAGGCAAGGAAACTCGCGACCAAAAGGCGCGAAGATTTGGCGAGAAGGCTCTAGGTGCTTAGATTGAGCGACTAGTCTAAACGACCAACTTAAAAGACCAACCTAAACAACATAGTGAGCAACAACTAGAAAATGTAAGAGGAGTATTTCATCCCGATTAGGAATCTTTCCACTCGATAAGCGAGGAGAGAGTTGTGTTGTATTTGTGACCTCCATGCCCATTCATTTGTGACCTCAATGCCAGTTATATTCAGCATACATGGCATCTACTCGGTGGAATAATTTCTCCCGATCGGGATCAATCAGCTGTTGACCATCGCATACGAGTTCTGCAATCAATCTATTGGCGACCAAATCCTTATGAACTCCACAATTCAAGCTGCGTATCACTGAATCTTCTATTTTAGATAATCCAGTTATTCTTGGGATAATTCCATTTATGTAACATTTATCTTTAGAAACTATTTTCTAGATATTTAGGCTAGATTGTAATCGCAATTATCTTGTTTCTAGATTTGAATTTTGACATTTATTTAATCTCCACTTGTGAGATGAATAGAGGAGAGTTCTAAATCGGGGTCGAGAATTTTTATGTTTTAGAGTTTGAATCTGAGTTTAGTGTTCCATAATTTATTCTTGATGTGTTCTTTTGAGAAGGCAAAACTGGAAGGCAGAGGCGAGACCGTATGCTTCATCAACTGACTTCAACGAAGAACACTAATTTTATTGTTTTTCTTTTCAATTTCATTATGAACTAATTCTATTTTCTAGAACTTTGATGTAGCCTAGCATTGAACGCACAATTTATATTTCAAGTTATTTTATTTTCATAATTGAGTGTTTATTTCTTATTCTTAATGCTTACAATTTTCTAACTAACTATTATTCGATCTTTTGATTAAGCTCTAGAATTAAACACCATTAGTTGAGTGAAAGCAGAGATGCTTTACCTCAACTAGTGCGATTTTCAAGAAAACTCCGAAGAACTTAATGAGTCTCCAATTAGTTAAATTCACATAGAAAGAATAGTTAAAAAATTTATATCATCAACTTATGATAATTGGAATTCTAGATCTGGGTTTACATTTTTGTTTGAGTTCATATCCATGTGAGCTCTCTCGCTTTCTAAATGTAGATATGGATAGATTACATCTGGGTTTACGTTTTTATTTGAGTCCATATCCATGTGAGCATTTCTCACTTTTTAAATGTAGATATGGATAGATTAGATCTGAATTTTCGTTTTTGTTTGACTCCATAACCATTTGATTTGTGAATCTTGGTTGTTATTCTAGATTTGAACGTTTTATGGGGTTTTTGAAATTTCATAGTATAGATTTGGTTTGTGTGAAATGTTTATGTCTTGGTTTTGAAGTTCTCGTAGATCTCTTGCATATCGGACTCGTTCAGATAGCCGATAGTGAATGATTTGAATCTGTTCTTGGTTGTTTGTTCTCCCATTTCTATTTCTCGATAATCTTTTGGTTTGGATCTATGTTTGGGGTATTTTTCTATTTGTTTTTTTTTTCTGACCTCTAGATGTTGGGACTTTGTTCATCAAACTTTTTTTCCCTTCATTTTTGGTTTGGATTTGGGTTTTATTTATTTTTCCTAATCTCTAGTTTATTTTCAGTTTTTTTTCCTTGCTATTCATTTCTCTGGATGTTGTATGTCAAGAATAAGTTCTTTGTTTCTCCACCGCGTGCATTAAACGTTTTTTCCTTCCTTTTGGTTTAGATCTGGGTCTAGAGAAATCTAATAAGAAACCCCAATGCATACTCCAGTTTCTTGATTTTGCATCTTCCATGGCCTGCCATTGTGCTTATTATGCTTTCTCACTATCTCATTTTTTCTCTAATAGAGTAAATCTATATACAACCGTGAAGTACGTAAACGCCGCGTAATCGCTGTGAAAAAGAATGGAATCCACTAGTAAAAAATTTATTTTTTTATGTAGTTTCCATATTTTATTTACTTTTTTCAAAATAATTATGCGGCGGTTGCACAATTCATAGTTGCAAACATATTTTTTGTTGTGCTTATTATGCTTTCTCACTATCTCATTTTTTTTCTCTAATATATATGCATATCAGTTGAGATATGATTTTTTTACTAATTTATTGATTTCCAGTTCTTTGTTTCCCACAACTCTCAATGAAGAGGATATGGGGCTCGACTTCAAATGTTATTCCACAGTTCTTTGCTGCTGTTTTTAAATTTTTCACTATTTGTTCCTTGTAAACAACAATGTAATGTATTGTGTATGTTGATATCTATTATTATTTATTTTGTTTTATAAAAAAATTGAATAGGCAATAAAAAAAAAAATTTTTAAATGCCTAAAAAAATTCACTATAAAAAATAATAAACATAAAGGCATGTAAGAAAGCCTTTTAAAAAGTGTTAAAAAGTTTTTTTTTTTTTTTAAAAAAAGTGTTTTAAAAGTGTTAAAAACATATTTAAAAAAAAAAACATAGTATAAAATCCGGATATACGGGTCCAAATTTGGATGAAAAAACCTTTTAAAAAGTGTTAAAAAGTTTTTTTGGGGAAAAAAAAAAGCTTTTTAAAAGTGGTAAAAACATCTTTTTTTTAACAAAAAATCAAAAAAAAAAAAGGGTATAAAATCCGGATTTCCGGTATGAAACCGGATATTTGGGTCCAAATCCGGATATCCGCCTAGGTTTCAATTCGGTTTACCCCGGTGGATATATGCTCCTTTTTAAAAATCCGGATCCGAATGCACAGCCCCAATATTCAACACCGAAAGTTCTCTTTAGTCACATAGAAATCCGTTATATAGAGGAGAAAATCCAGATAGAAAACCGGACGACAAGGTTGAAAAGAGTGGGTTGTAGGTAAAATCAAAGACATTCTTCCTCAACAAGACTTAATCATCAACTCCTTTTCAATGTCTCTTGGAGAAACCTCTTTTTCAGTTGGCCTTATGGGTTCACTGGCCATAATGACTCCTTGCTTTTGCATATCCAGCCATTTGTCTTGCAGCAGGTACAAGAAGGCAATGAAGGACATCTCAGCGGTGAAAATGATAATCCAAAGCCTTATACTTCTTGATGTCTTTTCATGGTAGGCTTGTAAACCTGAATATATATTCAGAATTCCAAGTAGGGATATTGCAGTTCCAACTAGCCAATGCACAAAAAACCATACACTCCTTCCTTTGGACCCCCTGGAGAGAACAAGAAGTTGTTGTAAACTCAACAGCAGAAGTTATATTGAATATAGCTTATTTTTCTCTCCCCTCTCAACAAATTCCCTCCTTCAAAATGCATGAGTAAGCTGAAATTCACAGCTCTGTTCTATTGTGTCTCATTTGCCAAATGGAGCTTAATACTATAAATTTCCAAATAGATAAGTTATATTTGCCAGTCAGTTTGGACGACAAACTTTCGACTGTTGACATAGCAAGATTTAACTTGCGAGAAAATTTAATTTCATACTATTTTTACAAATAAAATCTTATCACATCAGTAACGTGGAAGACACGTCCTTCACACAGATTTAAAAATAGAATGATTAATTAATGCTGATATAAAGACACTAAATGGTTACCTCTGTGGCCTTACAATCCCAAGGAGTGGTTGCAGCCATATGATACCATATAGGGCTACCCCTATTCTTTGATGATAATTGTTGAAGGAATTGTTGAAATTTTTGATGGACAGTACTGCTCCTGCCGTGGCAAGAAGTACCACCAGTATCTGTTCAGTATAAAATGCTAATGAAATATAGGAATGAAAGTAGATATATTAAGACTCCGTTTGGATTGAAAAATCATCTCAACTTATCTCATCTTATCATTACAATTTTTTTAAATTTCTACATAAAATACAATAAACAATTCAACTTTTCTAAATCTTAATTTAATTTTTTCAAATCTCAAAATAATAACAATATTAAAAAATAATATTCTAACAATATTTTATTTAATTTTTAACTTTTATCTAAAATCATCTCATCTCATCTCAGTATCTAAACAAGAGTTAAGTCGTTTGTTAAAAATTTGATGGGTCTATATCTTCACCTTATACGACTTATTTTTCTACATCGTTACTTGTGATGGGGCTAATGACACAACTAATGTCATAATTGTGTTCCACTTGCTCCGTTTCAAACAAGATGGAAAAGCAACGGATTTTTAATGAACTGCAATAGTGGAATCGCTGCTTTTTCTTGTTCCTTAAGTATTCATGATAATCTTTGAACTTTTGGGCTAGAGAAGTTCACCCGTCGTTGCTTAAATATCAAGAAACCGTAAGCTATAGAAAACAAATTTCAGTAAGGAATCTTTATTACTTTCAAAATACCTCTCATCATAATTAGAATTCAGAGTGGGGGAATCTGCCTCTAGTAATCGAAGTTCAAAGTTTCATTGTTATCTTTTGTAGCTCTGTAGAGATACTCCTTATCATGTAATATAAGGAAAGAAATATTAAAAAAAGGAACTCTCATTGTCAGTCTAGATATGTCAGAAAACAAGATAATGTAACAGAAGGAACAGAATCAAACTTGCCTGTAATATCGCATGAACATAGAACAGAATCCTGAGCCTTCTCCCACTTTCTTCTCTGTTTGACATTCTTATAATAAGTATCCCAACAGGCATCAAGAACCCCATTGAAGCCCAGAGGAGAAAGCCATGGAGTGTAATCTCAAACAGAAATTTTGGGCTCAGCTGTTATCATCACTAAAATTAGTTAGCTTCATGATAAGTTACAAAGAAATCATTTAAAAAATTTATGTAGTGTGACAGAATGATGGAAAGAAAAGAAAAACCTTATCAAGGTGGTCTTTTTTACTTGCACTTTCTGCAGGTTCTTGAGAAGAACAAACAACTGGTAGAGCAAGAATAAAAATACTTGCTAGAATGACGAAACAACCCAATTTCTGCAGTAGCAGCATTCTTTCCTCAATGGAAAGATGAGCAATGGAGGCCACTTCTTTAAAGACCTGAAAACCTTGTTATGCCGTTAAAGCTTTTAAACTCAGTTGGGGTACTTGATGTTCTCAAGAAACAGCTAGAGTCATGTGTATCTAACTGTCTCACATATGGGGCTCACATATGACACCCTTTTCGGAATGCAAGAGAATGTGGATTGTCAGAGCATAAAGGATATGACAACTTTTAAAGTAAGAACAAATTTTGAGCGGAGAGTCTTTGGTGGATATTGGTATAGGTTTTACAGGTAAACATTATCCTCAGCTTCCCACTACTGGATATATATGAACTACATTAGTATGCCTGAACAGAACTGCTTCACCTCTTCTACCCAACAACCAATAGTAACCGAAAAAGAGATGCCAGTTTTAATGGCAAACCCATGATTGTGGTCGGTAAGACAGACGTCATTCTGACATAATGGTGAATTACAGTAATTGGACATTTCCAGCTTAATTGCAGGTGGTGCAAACTGCTAATCGTCTGCCTTGAATAATAAAATGTCTCACACATCATTTCGACCAAAATAAAGGTTGGTAGTTAGCAAGCTTCATCATTTTTTTGAAAGAAAATATTGTAATCACGTGGTTGGTTTGATTAGTATCTAACTGTAAATTGGAACTAATCGTCACCTTTTTCAATTTCCTTCATACGTCCTCTCTCTCCCTGCCATGAATGTAATGTCCCGATCATGGATAGATCGGAGAGTTACTCATTGTCACTCAAAATTATTTTTCAACTATATAGTTATAGACTCCAAAGTTTACAATGACACGTACAACTCACTGTTTCAGATCAACTTCTTCAATAAGATTAATCTAAACACAACAAAAATCTCAAATTTAATATTAGCCTTCCAAGATACCAAGTCAATAGAGCAAAACAGAATTATGGAATAAAATCTCCAATAACCAAAATACCATCTTTGTATTTAATCCACTATACTCACGGTGCGTTATACATAATTTCTAGTCTTAATTCCCAGTTGTACCATAAAAAATATCTGAAAAATAATATGGAGATAAGGAATGAGTTATCAACAACTCAATAAACAGTGAATATATACTAGTATGTAAACATGTGTCTTTTCAAAAAGTTCAGTATGTAGAAACAAAACATTTCATTTTCATATGCAAATCTTAGAAACATGTTATTAGAAAATCAGAGTGACTTTTCAATCTTTTCATACTCAAAAACCAAATGTTCATATTCAAAGATTCTTTTCATATTCAAAGACATTTTTCATATTCAAAAACATAACTGAACATCTTCATCTTATCATATCATATCATATCGTATACTATGTTTAACCCTCGTGGTAAAGTTGTGTTATTCTTGTTGGCCAAACCAGGTAATATCTTATTGTGAAACTTTTCATTTTTCAATCTCGGAGTCTCGAGTGTTCACACAAGAAAGAACACATAAAATATCACTTTGCTTCTAAAGCGGGTGCACTCATATTATATCATGTTGGTACTGACCATATCACTTGAACCAATATCATCATATCATAACCATATTCAGAATCAGAATCAAAACAGATAAGTATGCCAAATGTTTTTCATATCCATATCAAATCAAACCATGTGCTGAACATATTCATATCATTTCCATTTGATAAAAAAAAAAAGATCCAAATTATTTTTATATCATATGTACAAAAATTCACAGATATCATATTCGTTTTTTTGCACATTTCAAAAACATGTTAAATATTGTTCATATCTACATTATTTATGTCAAAAGTATTTCTTTTCTCTTTCATACATATCTCATGAGTGAATGCAAAATATCTATTGAGATTGTTTTTCACATTTTCTTTTTAAAACAATATGCACATTTTTACAAACCAACCTCAATTCATTTCTTTTTATGCAAATCTAGCATAGGAACTCCGCTTACCTGGATTTCTTAGCTTTTCAAAAATTTTCCTCAATAATGCCAAACAAAAATTACTCGTCACCTATAAAATAATCATGTAATTTTCGTAAATTTTCAGTCGAACATGTATTTCTATATTTAGACATGAAATGCTAAAATCAACCTATTTTAATTCCTCAATACTTAAAATTCTCATAACTCTAAAATACCATCATTTTCCAAATCCATCAATACCCACTTAATTTCTCCGAGTAAGATATTAAATCCTAACTTATTTACTATAGAAGTCTAACTATAAAATTTAATACGACATAATATAATTATATCAAAATCTATTAAAGTAAACCATAAATATTTAATAAAAATAAGCTAAATTAGATTTAAAGCGTTCAAAATAAAAATACACAGTTACCATTTACTTCTGAAATTAAAAATGCAAAACTCTATACTTAATAACATAATTTAAACCGTATAAAATATTTTCCTTTTAAACAACTTCCAAACTAATTAAAAGTACTGAGCATAAGCACGCTTAAAAAAAAAACAATAGTTTTCTATAAAACAGGCCCAACGTAAAAAATAAAAATAACACCCTGAAATATAACTTTAAAACAATATGTTTTAAAACTGAGGGCAAAATTATAATTTCATAAAACTAATCCTTCCTACCACCTACGTAAAAGGCCTTAGTAAAAACATAAACATAGTTTAGTTTACATATTCACTAGACCCAGGGTACTGGTGCGGTAGAGACTCACCATGAGAGCAGCTGCAAGGTGGCAGAGACACGGGCGGATCTAGGAAATTCACAGGTGGAGCCGGAGGCTAAGCATTGAGAGAGAGAGAGTGTGAGTGATGAGAGAGAGAGAGCAAGCCGAGAGAGGGAGAAAAGGAGAGGATGACAGTGGCAGGGGCGGACCTACGTTGGTTGTTGGGGGGCTATTCCCCCCCCCTCCCCAAAAATCCAAATTTTTCAAAAATATGCTTTAGTATATGATTTTTACAAAGATATCCTAATATAGAGATAATTTACCCCCCAAAATATTTTCAAAAATCTCATTTAGTTACTTAGTTGTTTGGGTTTCTTTTAATTTTTTAATCATTTTTTCATTACTATACCTATTTTTTGTCATTAATAAAATCTCACATTCTCTTTTTTTTTTACATCTCATAAGAGTCAATAAAATATCTTGGTCTTTTTTTATAAGCTATTTGGTAAATTTACAATCTCATTTTTCCTATTTATGTACACTTTTCCTCTTAATTCTTCCACTAGCTAGTTTGTTTGGATTAGTTTTGTTAGTAAGTACATATATACTACCATCAAGTTAACAATTAGGAGTGAATACAACACATCTTGCATAGCTATTTCTATATATATTACAGAGACTTTACAATATTCAATCTTAAATTCAACAAAAAAATTTATCTTTGTTTACTTAATTTTTATCATTTGCTTCAAAAAATCTTACATAGCTATTTCTATCTTAATTTTTACCTTTCACTTGAGTTCGATGGAGCTCAAGTGAGAGGTTTAGATAGGTGGCTTTAATAATTTAATTTGTTCCTAGTCAACAATCTTATATGGTTAATGTTAAATGTCGGTGACACACTTTGCTAACTTAAATATTAGTTACTGCTCACCCTTACATACGACACACTTTACTAATCGCCCTCCTATGCACCAAATCCTAGTTCCGTCCCTGGACAGTGGCTTACCAAGAGGAGGACAACAGATTTGAGGTGGTAATGATCGGCGCCGGTGTAACTCCCTTGCTGTGGCTGGTGGCACCAAATTGGGTTGTGGACTAGGTGATGGGGTTGCTCTGTTTTGATGGAGCAAAAATAGGGGCTGTGGACGAGGCAGTTGGGGTGGTTTTTATGGTGTTTGGAAGATGGATGCGGGATGTTGTTTGTCGTGCATGTAGTGGCTACTGCTACAGCGTGGGCTACTGGCTTCAGTGCTTGGTTCACGGCAGCTAGGTGACAGTGTTAGTGGATGTTGACGTACGTTGATGACCATGTGATGTTGGCTAGACGTGGTGCAATGGCTGCAGCATTGGGCAACGGCAGGAAGCTATATGTTACGTTGGGTATGCCGTTAGGTAATGGTGGTCGTCGTGGTTTAGTGGTGTTGCGGCTTGGAGCAGCAGTGTGAAGAGGAAGCTCTGGGCAGTGGCTTGTCGTGGAAAGAAATGGCCTTCGGTGGTGTTTATGATGTGCAGCAAGGACTTGAGTCAATGGCCCCGGCGGTTTTCGTCGTGCAAGAGTAGGGTGGTTCTCGTGGCTGGCAGTTGAGGAGAGTAGACGAGGAGATGAAAATAAAATATGAGAGAGAGAGAGAGAGAGAGAGAGAGAGTCTGTTGAGAAGAGGTGAAGAAACGAAAAATAAGTTGAAGAGGCTTGGGTAAAAAAAATAAAGCAAGTGGGATTCCTGAAAGAACAAGTGGGGGAGCAACTGATAGAAGGAGAAGATTTCTGGGGAGGAAAAGAGAGAAACTGTTGGGATGGAGCATGGGTTCAGGGAAGAAGAAACTGAAAGGAGGAGTCTTACCCAAAAATGACGTCGTGTGGGTCTTCTAGGTTGGGCTCTTCCTAGGCTTGGTTCATGGGCTTGGGGCTGAGTATTATAATGAGTGTCGTTGTCCTCGCACCTCGATCACGCCATCACTCCGCCTACCACCTTAAACCTCTTTGCTTCTCTTTCTTCAATATGTACGAAACCGCAAACTGCATTGACTCCATCTAACCACCGCCATCCACCACACCGCGACACCACCATCAATAAGCCTGTTTCTCTCCTCCATTTAGTCTTTTCGCTTGCCCTCTCTCAACTTGGGTGTTTTGTTACATGATCTAGAACATTGCTCAACTGTGAGGGCCCTACTTAACGCAAAAGGGAAAAAATTATTCATGGAGTTGAAGGAAAGGTAAAGACGAGAAATGGTTCAATGGTCAATGGAACCAGCAGTAGGAGACATCGAGTGCAGCTAGTCCAACATCTGGGCGAGCAGACACCTCGTGGGAATCAAGCTAACATGTCCCAGAGTGAGGTAGTGATGAGGAACTCGGCCATAGCCGACTAGTCTCATATGTCGTCTTTCATGACGAATTCTTGACGAAGAGAACGAGGAACTAAAGCTGACATGCCCTGGCAAGTTCCAAGCTACCCACCCAAGGCAAGAAAGGATCACACTCACCAAAGCAGAGTTATATAAAATTATTGACACAACCTGGCATGGGAACTTTCCAGGATAACACGGAAGAGTTTGCAGAAGTGTCAGCAATGTACGCAGAATCCCACACTCCATCTTAGAGTTCACATCCAGAGTGGCTCTGTAATTAAAGGTGAATGCGCGACAAGTTGTGTCGTCAGGACTCAGAAGTATGGCTTGATGCCACGTGGAAGACCCTCGTTCAAAGAAAAACTGAGGAGTTAGCAGATCGTAGGGTGTGTGGACCATGCCCTGGTCACTTGTCTCTGTCATCCTACAGTATGACATGACAAGGATAAAAAACTCATATCCAAGCATATCAGGAATCAGTGATACTTCAGAGAAGACATTTAACATTCCCACCTTGTTTAAAGGACCTGGACATAGGACAAAATCTCACTTTTGAGACCTTACTTACTAAAGAACTAGAGAAGGCGCATAACAACCTGCCAGAAAGTTTGATCTTTTTATGGTATGTAGTTAACATGTTAATATGAAAGTTTGATAAAGATTCGTTGCATGTTAAAAATTTTTTTATAAGTGTTTTGCATAGATCTATAAAGTTAGAAACTGAGAGTATGATACTAGTTTCTGTTTTGGGAAAGCTTAGGTCTCTTGTTATGAAAGCATGCTCTTATGACTTTTGTAACAGCCTACCAGAAATTTAGTGGATGAATTTTTTTAGGCTTTAGGATCATTGTGAAAACTCCATAAAAGTGTCACGAATCGAGCATTCGCATAGGATTGAACCTGTCAGCATAGTCAGTTTCTGGTCCACTATGGTGTAAAAAATGTGATTTTATTTATTCGAGGTTAGGGCTGTAATTGAGTCGAGCCGAGCCAGTCTTTGGCTTGTCAAGCTCGACTCGACTCAAAATTCTCGAGCTCAAGCTCGAGCCTGAACTCGAGATTTTTTTTTTTTTTTTTTATATTTGGTTCAAGCTCGACTCGATAAGCTAAACTCTTAACTAACTCGAGCTTGAGCTCAAATTGTTTATTTTTTTTATTTTTTGAATTAGATTTAATAGTTAATAAATTAAATAAAAAAATGAAAGATCTAATATTGAATTTATACAACTAACAAATAGAACATTTATTGAATTATAAAGTTTTTAAAAATTTATAAGTAATTATTATCTAACTAGTTACTATTTATCTAAAATAACAATATATTATATGCCTACATATATTATTAATACATACACTTAATATAATAACATATATTTATTCCATATATGGTTACCACATACTATTATATGAAATTATTAAATTTGATCGAATAATTATTATATAAATTATAAAATATACCTATAAAGTATATTCACTACATAGACATAAGTAATTAGATTACATATTATATATTTAATTGTAAAAGTGGTATGCTTATATTATTAGCTAATACATATATATATATATATATGTGTGTGTGTGTGTGTGTATACATACATAGGTTTATGTATGTTAAGTATAGCTAGAGAGTCAACTTGAGCATAAATGAGCGGGCCTTAATGAGTCTTAGTTGAGTCAGGTCAATTTTTGTCGAGTATATGTCATTTACAAATCAAGCAGGTATCTGCTTTCACGAACGAGTTTTTTTTTTCACAAGTCAAGTTCGATTCGAGTTTAACCAAATAAGTACCGAGCGGGCTATCGAACAGATTAGTTCATTTACAATCCTATTTGAGGTACTTAGGAGTGTGATAATGATAAACAGTATTCACCATTAGTCTTAGATGAATATTTAAGATTTTACGGCGCAATAAAATGATTTTCATTTTCCATACAACAGATGTTTGAAAATGCATTTTAATTTGTTCGAGACACTTAGAGCATTGGTATTGGATTATGCAAATGTAAATACAAAATTTGCATGATATGACATGATTTTGCATTTGACTATTCCACTTAAAACTTATTCCCACATTAGATTATTCATATATTAGTCAAAATAATAATAAAATATTATAAATTTAATAATATTTTTTTCAATTTTTTTTTGTTCTATTAATTTTTTTTCATAGATTAAGAGCTATATGGAAATATTAATATTATCCAATATGAGACTTGGATAAAGATGTGGATGGTTCTTGGAGTACAGCAAATACAATCTAAATATTTCATACACCACTATTGAAAATAACACTTGTCTATTACATTTTCATCTAAAGAAAATCATTGAGAAAAATACAAGTCATCACTAATGTTCAATACATTTCAGCCCATCACAAAAATATGCACACTTCCAAAAGTCAGCCCATCACTAATGTTACTGTCTATCACAAAAAATTAAGACAATGTCCAATCACAAAGTTGCTACTTAGCCATATGTATTTCCATCACATATGGCTTGACGGCCACTAAAATCAGACAAAGTATACATTAAACGTATACTACTATTAATTATAACTTCAAAATGGGCTAGACAAATACTTACACGCCTCCAAAAGGTGTGGATGGGTCCTCGAACGGTGATGTCATTGCAGACTTACTAATTAAACCATCGAAAATTTCATCCTGAAGACGTTGGAAATAAAGTTGCTGCTTTGGTTTCATCCCATCAAGATCTAATTTCATTATTTCAACTTCGAACTTCTTCTTCTCAAGTGCAAGATGTTCATTTCTATCCCGCTCTTGCTTGCTGTTAAATTCTCTTATCTCCATCCTGAATGTATTTCTTTCAGCAGTCATCCGAGCTAAGGCATGAGTAAATTCATCATCTACATCATCTCTACACTTCCTCTCTCTTTCCTTGTCTTTCTCAACCTTCTTGCCTGGAAGTCTCTCAAGGATGACCTCCACGTTGTCATCCAAAATATCGTCTCTGTCTGGAGTTAATCTAGTACTGACCGGACGTCTTCCATGTGGTTTCCTCCTTGTTGACAATGTTGACTGATGTTGCTGCCATTTTGGTTGATATCTCAATAGACACCAACCATGCTCCATGGTAAAGTTTGCCTTCTCAATTTCTTTGTATATTATTTTTGCTTTCTCAATCTTAAATGAATAAAGTGATAAAGTTAGTATGTAAATATGCCCAAGCATATAAAAAAAAAGTAAAGGAAAAATAAAATTAATACCTTATCGATCTCCGTGCTACCACTTGGATGCAAAGACTCTACTTGTACTACAGCAGCACAAAAATTGTTTGTACATTTTTGGATCGATTGTCATCGATTGGTTAATGACGCAATCGAACATTCAGGATTGTTTGGTTTTTTTATACCCATGATAGTATTCATAAATTCTTTCTCACATTTGTGTGGATTTTTGGTCAGTCCCTTAAATAGCATCAACGCTAATGTTTAGCCAAGCTGAAACAAGGAGATTATCCTCCTCAGTGGTGAAAGACACACTTCGTTGAGATTTTTTAATAGGTGGCCTTCGTTCACCTTCAGCTTGTGATGGTTGGACCACCACATTATCATGTATGCTATTGAAGGGGGTGCTGCCTTCCCCTTGTCCACCACTTTGCAAGAGAGTAGTGAAGAAGGGATCCGCATCAAATGAAGACTTCATCCTTGAATAATTTAAAGTTTATCATAATTAAATGAGGCTAAACAACCATGTAATGAGTGCAGATGATAAATAATCTCACTAAAACTTGTATTCTTTGGGTATCATGTATGTAACATTTTAACATACTGAAATCATGGATATTAGAAACTAATGAAGAATAAATTGTTTCAAAGAGTACCTTGCCAGAATAAATTGTTTCAGCAATAGTTTGACAAGCAAGCCTCCAAGATTTAGGTTTCTGTACATAATAACCCAGGTTAGTTTTTTTTTTTTTTTTTTCATGGAAGAGCACCACTTTTCATGAAAGACAATCATGATCAACTTAAGAAAGACTATTGTGATCAACTTAAGAAAGACTCTTGAAGGAACATTTGGTTATCTTGCTCCTGAATATTTCATGTATGGGAAAGTAGGTGACAAGATTGATGTGTATGCCTTTGGTGTAGTTCTTCTTGAATTGTTAACAAGGTGAAAATCAATTGGTTATGAGACTCCCAAAGGACAAGAGAGCATGGTCACGTGGGTAAGAGAACTCCCCCCAAATAAATAAATAGAATTTCAGCTTGTATTAATTCTGTGTATGATAACCTTTAAAACAAATGAGTGCATGCAAAGCCAATAATAGAGAGTGAAGATGTAAAAGGCATATTGGATCCAAATTTAGAGGGAAAATATGATGAGGTTCAGCTCCGGAGAATGGTTCTTGCAGCAAACCTCTGTATCACACGGGCGGCTAGGCTTCGCCCTAACATGAGTCAGGTAATAATAACTTTGCAACATTGAAGATGTCATGCTCTTAGTTACGAGTCATGCATCGAGCAATATTCCAAATACTAGTTTCTTCAAATTTTATATGAAAGCTACTTGAATTATTAACCAACTTACTTTTTCAGATACTGAAGCTCCTAAAAGGGGATAAATGTGTTGAAGAAATGGTGAATTTCCAGAAGGGTGATCTCAATGATGATTCAAAAAACTTGGAAAACAATGATGACAAGGTCTATCCGAACTCTAGTGTAGAGTTACATTTGAGTCTTGCACTACTTGATGTTGGAGATGATACCACATCATATAGTAGTGTGGATCAGAGCAATAGTCTTTCTTAAGTCTTTCAATTCTTAAGATGAACAACCATTCTTAACCTTGAACCACTGTGTTATTGAAGAAAACAGAAATATACAAAGAGCAATAGATCAACCTGCACATGACTCCCAAACCAGTGCAAAAAAATCTTGTTGTAGCTTGTAGCAGTAAGGAAAATATTCAACATTCCTTCTTCTCAACTCTCACCAACTTAGTCACTGATTAACCTTATTTTAGACCACTCAAAAGGGTATCTCAGCCACCACAACAGTTGTAATTGAAGCACAGAAACAACAAAACAGAAAAATCAAGAAGAAAATCTGCAGTTGTTCATAAATCAGTTTAGTTCAAGCTCCCGGGTCTACTCTTTCCATTATCAAACTCATTGCTACAACTAGCCATTATCAAGTTATATATTTTGGTTGCAATTCTCTTCCTTCCAAAACAGCAGAATCATTGAGTTCAAAATTTGGGAACAAGCATGTAATTCAAGATAACAACTGATATTCCATTTTAATCCTTTACAATTAGCTGCTAACTAATAACTTAGTAACTCAGTAAACATTTTAATCCTTTACAATTAGCTGATATTCCAAATGAAGCTGCTGCCCACATTTTTCTTTTCCTTTTCCTTTCCCTTTCCACTGAAAGAAAATTTTCACTTCCACCAATAACTCAATAAACTATAAACGAAACACACGAAGATTCAAGTTTCATACGAAGTCAACCCATTATCTCTCAGTTTGTGTCCTCAGAAAATACCATTCGGCCTGGAAAATGCAACCCATTTTCCGCTCTTTCCTTTGTTTTTTCACCCAACCAAACAAAAAGGTTGCATTACCTCAACACAAAATAAACCAAAAACTCGAAACAAAAAAAAAAAAAAATACACAAATCACTAGCATAATCCAATAAAAGAAAAACCTAGAATCAACTATCACAACCAAATGACAGTGGAAATCGGGAAAAGCCGAAAAGAAAAGTACTTGAAGATTTCTTTGAGTTCAAGCGTGATTTGTATTATGGACTTGGAACACTCGGGAGGGGATCGAAAAAAGGAGGGATCGAAAAAAAAAATGAAAGACTGTGAGAGAGAAACCGAAAGGAAAGGCAGTGATTTTAATTGGTGATGAGAAATGAAAGAAACCCAGAAAGGAAGAAATGAGAAATGGAGGGGAAAACCCACGGGAGAGAAATGAGTTAGGGAGAGGGAGAATCGGGAGAGAGAAAGTATTTTTTTATTTCATTTGGTCTAGCTACAGTTAAATCCAAATATGACCCACAACACTAATTTACTGTAGCTAAAAGTCATTTTTTTTTTTTTTTGCATTTGCATAATCCAATGCAGTGTATTTTTAGACTCTATTATCCAAACTCTTCATTTTTTTTGGATTTGCATAATCTAATGCCAATGCTCTTAGGAATTGAATATCACGAAATGAAGTACGATGCTATTTTTGTAGGATTATTTAGGATTTTATGGTCCAAAGTTATTTTCACCATTTTCAGAATGAATAGTGACTCCTGTGTAAGCGTCATGCGGCACACAATCTAATTATTTTCAGATCATAATGTGGAATGTCCAAATCAGTCTGAAGAAGTTTCATTTGGACACTTGATAAGATCTTAATCACTCTTGGTAAATAGTATAGGATACTTGGCACTAAGAGGAACCATGAGATGGAAATGTTAAGAAAAAATAAGCTTTGTGATCATGTCACCTAAGCCAATCACTATTCCATCCAACTATCTAATTTGTGCCAAACCAAATAGGTTTCAACCCTAGTGAAACCTCAAATACTTGGGACTCAATTGAAACCCCATATTCCTTGTGGAAGTAGAAACCCGAAATGGTTTCCCAAACCCCAAATGATTATCTAAAATCTTTGTTGGCCAGTTGTAGCTTCGTGTTTAATCAATTGATTAAATCTCTTCCACATGCTATTAACTACTCAAATTTATGTCATTACACCCTTATCCATTCTTTTATCCCATAGTGTTTTCATTGTGTCAAGAAAAATTAGATTTGAGCTTGTTAGAAACCCCAACTCCAAACCAAACCCTATTGAAACCCCAAATGTGACCCATTCAATTAAGGCCCATGAAATTGCACTACCAAGGCAAAGCTTGTAGAGGAAGCTTTCCCCTGTCTTGAGTATCCTTTCACTACTCAAGTTAGCCCCAAAGAATGGTTGATGGGAAGGCCAAGAGCTACCTCACCACCTTCCTTTCAGACCGCAATAGCAAGCTGAAAAACCATGGGCTATGGCACTTGGTTTTACTAACACCACATCACCCAAAAGTGACTTTTACATCTCCTCTAAACCCCTCCTACAATATAAGTCTCGTCCATAGCCATTTCATTAGTCTTTTGTCACATTAGAAATACTTTATTGGAGAGAAATCCAGAGGAACTCTCGGTCTAATTTTCTGGCCTTTCTTGCTCAAATTTTTTGAAGATTTTGAAAGTGGGTTATTGTAGTAGCCCGCTAGAAATTCAAAAGTGGAATTTTATTGGCGTTAGGAATCTCGTGAAAACTCTGTAAGTTTTTACGAATCGACCAATCACATAGGTTTTAGTCTGTCAACATAGTCAGTGTTATCACTCACTATGGTGCCAGAAGTGCAATTCTATTTATTTGAGGTGCTTATAAGTGCCAGAATGTGTTTTGGTCTGTATCATTAGACTCATTTGATTATTTAGGATTTTATGGCGCAATAAGTCTATTTTCATATTTTTGGACGAAACGCCTGTTCAAAACTATGAAATTATTTTTATGGGCACTTCGGGGTTGAATTTTGGTAAACGATTTTCACTGTAGGTTAATATGAATATTTAGGAATTTTTAGTGCTAAGTTTATGATTCACTTTTTTAGAGTGAATAGTAACCTCGATAAGCGCACCCAATGCAGTGTTTTCAGAATCACAGTGTGGAATATCCAAATTAGATAAGAGAAGTTTTATTTGGACACTTGGGAAGATCTTAGCCACACTTAGTTAATAGTATTAGACACTTGGCATAAAGAGGAACCATTAGATAGATTTGTGAAGGAACTTAAGATGTGAGATCATGCCACCTAAGCAAAACTTTGTTTCATCTGATCAACCAACTTGTGCCAGACCAAAAAGGGTTTCAATCCTAGCGAAACTCTAAATGGTTGGAATCCAATTGAAACCCCAAAAACTTGGTTGAAACCGAAACCCTAAACGGTTTCCCGAAACTCTAAAGTTGGCCTTCAAACCCTTTCTAATCCGATTTATAGCATTGTGTTTAATCACTTCCACATGCTATTAATCCTTCAAATTTGTGTTAGAACATCATTACCCAACCTTGTTAACCTTGAAAAATTGATTGGGCCAAGTGATATTAGATCTAGGCTTAATAGCAACCCAAACTCTCTTTAAACCCCAAAATTTAGGCCCATTCGGTTTAGGCCCATTAAGGCCCACGAATTTGACCACATTAGTATTGTTTCATGGCTAAGTTTTGTTACCCCACTTGGCTGGTCAGATCTTTACAAAGAAGGGTCACCTCACTCTTTCACTTTTACACTCCACCTTGAGAAAAGATCTTGGGTTGATTTTTGTTTATTGTAATGAGAAGAAAAGGCCAACACTCAAGCTTCCATTCTGTCCTATCACTTTCCATAACCTGTGTAAGAGGATCTCCAGTCTACTTCCCATGAAAAGCAACCCTCCTTTACACTTTTCCTTTATAGAACACAAAAGACTCTCTCGGACAGTTTTTCTTATCTCTTTTACACGCCCGTTTCGAAGCTTTTTTAAGTGTTTTCTCGCAAAGTTTCCTTCATGAAAGTTGTTCCTTTTTTAGTTTAGTTTACGTGGATACCTAATTTTTTCTATTTGGAGATCATTTGATTGGTAAAAAGTTTTTTAAACCCCAGAAACGTCATTCTGGGCGATAAACTGGAGAGTGTGTTATATTTTGGAGTGTTTGACCAATCTAATGAATAGATATTGGTCCGAAATTTTTATGGAGTACTGTTAGCATGTGTATATGACTATTGGTTGAGTATTTTTTGCATGATTAAAAGTTTTGGTGAAAGATTTTCTTAGATCTAGAAACTTAGAAACTGGAAGAGGAAAAACAGTTTCTGTTTTGAGAAATTTTAAATCTTTTATGGTTTAATCTTATTCCAATGACTTTGATATTTTTATTGGAGAATCCTAAGCCTCTTATATACATGTTAGAATGTTATTTTGAAGATATTTGAAGTTAGTCTCGAAGATATGAAATTTTATGCAAGGAGATTTTCGGTTAGGCCAAGGTGATTATGTTCTTGGCTAAAATTATGTTTTGGTTGATGTTTAAACATGTAATCTTGAGTTTGAAGCTTGGACCTGTTTTAGGACACCTTTTTAAATCATGTGATGTTTTGGTTTGATGATTACGTCTTTATAAGTCATGGATCAAGAGGTTGATCAAAACAAGTTAGAAACAAAAATCTGTTTTGAACTTAGAAGAAAAACCAAAGAGTTCAAATATGGTTTTAGTGATTTTGATGACTTTTGTTCATGATTCAAAACATGATTATTCTTAGGAATATGTTAAGTGTATATTAGAAGAAATATTTTGGTTTAATCATTAGTTTTGAAATTTGAAAGAATTACAACAAATCAAAGGAAATAGCCTTTGTAAGTTTCAGGCCTATAGAGTTTTAATGGTTGAGTTTAGTTTTAAATTTTTCTGAATTGATATTTGAGCTTAGGATAAAATTTACATAAGGTATGTAAATTTTGGTGATCTTTGGAATTAGGATGCAAAATCCTTAAGTTAGGGGTAAAATTGTCATTTTCCCATATGTAAAAGGTAAAATGGTAATTTTACTCTAAGTCAATATTTTTCCATATTTCTAATTTTTAGTGATTAATTTTAATTTTTTTAGAAATCACTACTTTCAGTTTCTCATGATCGCACTTGAGTTTTGTCTAGAAGCGCGAAGATCGAGGTAAGTTAGCTTTTAACTTACTATCAGTTTAATGTGTATGAGTGATAAGTAAGGCAACTAAAGTGTATGTATGCATGTTATCATATGTTCCATGCCAAGTCATTACATATTTATCTGTTACACAGAATTTATTCTGTCATGAATTATTCATCTGTTACACAAGATATTCTGTCACATATTTATATACATTGCTATGCACTGCAAGTATGTCATGTTAAGTTAAGTATGCCATCTGTTACATGTATTTCATGTCACGTAATATTCACTATCACATGTTATGCCATGTTACGGAATATTGCCTGTTATATGTTATGCCATGTTATGAAATAATGTCTGTTACATGTATGCCATGTTATAAAATATTTTCTGTTACAAGTAAGTCTCCAAGTATGTCATGTCTGTCATCTTACGTTCACGTTACGTTACGCTACGCTACGTCAGGACTTTTATCTTTTCGTATTCATGTCATTCCGTCTCGAATACAGTTTGTGTATCCCGAGAACAGTCTTGTTAAGTTATTCATGTCAATCACGACCCTAAGCACTAGGATGGGGTAATATCTTTGTGAAACTCCTTTGTTCACGCTGGAGTGTCTATATAGGTGTGAAATTCTCTGAGTTGACGAAATACAGTCAACAGGTTGCGAATGGGGCCTAACTAGTTGGTCACCAGAGCGCGCTAGGCACTAACACCGATGGAGCCAAACTTTATTTTACGTGTGTCCACAACAAGTGTGGCACAAATAATTCATGGGGCCACAACAACTATGGAGCATACACTACGTGAGACACAGCAATTGTGACACGTAGGATACGTGAGGCCACAACAACTGTGGAGTACATATTTAACGCACTCACAGTTGGTATAGACACCTGTGTTGTGATGTTGTAATCGGCAGGGACGCACGGCTCAAGGGGACCTGTGTAGCACCTGTATGGTCACTTTAATGATTAAGTCTACTGAATAAGATTCCAAATTCATGTATTTCACGTTCAAGTCATGTTTCACGTTTTGTTATGTTCAAGTTTACGTTCATGTCAAGTTTCAAGTTTATGTCACGTCAAGCTAAGTTTCAGTTTCAATTCAAGTTATGTCAGCTCATGCCATGTTATGTCAAGTCACGTTATGCTTCTTATTTCATGCCATGTTATGTCAAGTTATGTTTTGTTTACTATTGACTTGAGTTGTGCATTCATGCCTTTATTGCCATGCATGCATCATTAACCTGTGTGGGAGGTTTTTGTTAACTTGCTGAGATTTGTAATCAAATCTCACTGTGGTAGTCCCAACTACCATTCCCCCAAATGGTAGATCTTGATGCAGAATCAGAAGGAGAACTGGGAATCGACCCACTGGAAATGGTCGACTAAGCGACGGTGCGACGTAGATGTAGTTACCTTAGATTACTACTTGTATTTTGTAGAGTTCAATCTCCAACACTCTTTTGTTCACAACCATTGTGGACTAGTGTTGTGATCTTAGTTGTTTAGTATGTCTTTACGTATAAAGTATGTTTTAAGTATTTGGGATATTATAAGTTTGGTGCATAGTATTGCTAAAGAAAAAAAAATTACTATCCACTGTGAATATTGTATAATGCTAGATTCATGTTAGGAAAATTGCATCTTATATGTCATGAACGGTGGCAGGTGGTTGTGTTGCATGTCTAGAAGCTTCAAATGTCCGTCCGATCCCAAACGAAATTTGGGGGCGTCACAGTTATCATGAAGCCATCTTTACATAAATTTTTCCTCTTCGAGTGTAGTTTCTATTGGTATATTTTCATGGACATTTGATGGATGAGAAGTCTGTGTAAGCATGCAAAGGTCATACTGGGCGATAAACTAGATAATGTGTAATTCTTTGATTTTTTTTAGAAAATTGTTTCTGTTTTAGAAAAGCTTAGGTCTTTGGTTATGAAAGCAGGCTCCAATGACTTTGATATTCACACATATTTTCTAAGGAATTTGATCTATGTGTTAGAATGTTATGTGGAATATTTATGATGTTGAACTAGAGGATATGAATTTTTATGCATGCAAAGGTCCGGTTAGGTCTTGTATCGGAGGCTCACGGATGGATTTATGTTTTTATGCAATTTTAGCCATGTGATCTTAGGTTTGATGCTTAGATATGTTTTAGGACTTGAATATAAAGCATATGAGGTTATTTCTTGATGATTTACTTCAATGAAGTTTCAGATCTAATAGTTTGATAAAAAAACCAAATCACATAGTACTCAATATTGGACAAGGGGTGCATACCGATTGTGTTGAATTGACTTTTGTGGTTTTGGTTTAAATATTCCAAGAATGATATTCCTTAGGGATTTTTATGAACATATTGAGAGTATGTTTGAAAAGGGATAGACCATGAACATCAAGGGTTGTTCATTGAGGTCAAAATACTTGAAGTTTTGATACGAGGGAAGTTGTTATTTTTATGATGTAAGTTTTTGGTATTTGTTGTAGCATGTTATTAAAGCATAGATGTGATTTTGTATGTTGCATGTTTCGGTTTTAGCATGAAAGATAGGGTTTGAAAGAATTGCAAGAAAAATAAAGAGTTTAGCATGTTTCATGTTTCGGCCCATGCTTAGTTCACATGCTTTTGTTGTGTTTTAAAGTTCTCTAATTAAATATTTGGATTTAGGACAAAATTTACATGAGAAATATAAATTTTGGTAAGTTTTAGAGCTAGGATGTGAAATTCTTAAGTTAGAGATAAAATAGTAATTTTCCCACAAGTAGGGGTAAAATGGTAATTTTACTGTAAGTCAAGAATTTTTATTTTTCTAAGTATACTAGTAAGGAGTTTCTAATCTTTAGAGATGTATCCTTAGAGTTCCTATCACTCACACTTAGTATTCATCACGCTACACTCATTGTAAGTTAGCCTTTAACTTACTTTCAGGATACTTGTGTATGTATGGTTGATGGTACCTATGTAACGCCTGTCCTTGTGGTAGGACTTTTTATAAAATATTTTCATAAAGGACGACAGGAATTACCGTTCAATTTAAAACTTTTTACTTTCTTCCCAGGGTGCAAACTCTACGTTTATAAAATAAAAAGTGCTTTTATAATAAAAGAGTTTTACAATGGAAAACATTAATCTTATAATAAAAGGGTCCCTCGTACCATTAAAACCCATGCCTAGACTTCCGTGCTCTTTCCTATGGCCGTGTCTATCTTGATGTGTACTTCTCATTCAGTCCCTGTGAGGGGGGAGGGACATGCATAAAAACTAAAATGAGTCGAAGACTCGTAAGAATTACTTCATACGATTAAAATATAACAACATAGGTTTTCATTTATGCATTCATCATTCGTACATACTATACGTGCATGCTTACGTACATACATGCGTTCTTTTGAAAACGTCATTGGACGGGATTTTCCTTTGAAAATGGACTTTCTTTTCATAAAACGTTTCCCCCGTCACTGCCTTCATTTCTGCAAGAATGCGGTGCATTCTTGTATAAGTGTGTTCATTCGAAAATATCACTGGACGGGGTTTTCTTTCAGTAAAACGTTTCCCCCGTCAGTGCCTTCATTTCTTAAAAGTTTGTGCATTCGTGCGTTACGTGCATACATGCGTTCATACATACATACATACATGCATTCTTTCTTATCACTTTCATAGTCCAGTACACACTGTTACGCCCCGTGTGTTAAGGTTAGCAGTCTTCCTTTGGACCCGGACTCCGCCCGTGGCCACGGGTTGGGAATCCCTTTTTAGTCAAGGGGCAGCACTGGGTGCACTACCAGTACCACTTACCCGGCATTGCAATCTGCCCATTCATTGGTACCCTTTTCATTTATTCATGTGGTTGTTACGTGTCTTCATACATTTCATGCTTTCATTCATTCATGGCTTTTCGTTCATTCATGCTAGCTCTAGAGAGCTGGAGCTTTCATTCAGTTCTTTCTTTCATTTAACAGTTCAGCTCATGAGAAAACATTCATTCTCATTCTTTTCATAAGAAAACATTTCTTTTCATGAGAAAACATCGTTTGGGGCGTAAGCCCGAAAATCGTCTTTCCTTTTTCAGTTCATTTCAGTCCTTCCTTCATTTAACAGTCCGTTCATGGAAAACTTCACTTTAAAATATGCATGGCTTAAACGTCAGCTTTCGTGACATCCACAAGCATCACCTTGAACGTCGTCTTTCATGGCACCCATTAGCATCACCTCATGGCGCACATGAAAGCGTCGGTTCATAGGATCCATAAAAGCATCAGTTTCATGCTTTTCGTGCATTTTCATCAGTTCATGGATTTTCTTAGAAAATACATGCAATAGATACAGCGTATAGTCATCCATTCACATGCGTACAATTAATACTTTTGTTGCGTAAAAAGGGGCTGCCAAGGAGGGCCGTACATACGTATACCTTTGAACAATTAGCATTTTCTTTCGTAAAACGTCTTTCGCGTCTTTTCTTAAAGCATCGAAAAGAAAAGCATTTCTTTTCGTTTCTTTATATATTTTAGAAGACTCTAGAAGGGCATGAACGTAACACTTACCTGAACTCCATGCTACTTTCATACCATGCAGTCCATTCATGCACGTGTCAACTGGCAACCTACATGCATACATAACCTTAATGTCATTCTCTATCTAGTACATAAGCAACTTAACAAGGAATAGAACTACGCTTTACTTAGAACACTCTCCTTCTATCCAATGCACTTACGTGCCCTTAACTATGTTAAACCCTTCGGGGGACCACTACGGTCACCACATCTTCCAACTCGAGGTCTTGCTTCAAGTGCTCATTCACTAAGGTGAACCCATGATTCACCTTAGGATTAAGATACTAGGACTTTAGTCTTACTCTCCTTATTAACCACATTCTGACGCATGATTCCGATCGATGGAATCAAGCATCTCAATCCTAACAATACACCCGTCACTAAGCTTAGTTCAATAACACTGGAAATACTCCTTATAAATATTTCCAGTACATTTAAAACACTGGGCATGCCTTAGAAGTCATATAATATCTTTTGAAATACGCCATCGTGGATCGACACGCATGATGAGGCTCGCAGTCACTAGATGGAAGGGGCAGACAGATCACATAATCTCTACCCTCAGGATTTGCTTACGTCATAAAGACGGAACGTACGTCAAAAAGAGAGAAACGTACGTAAGAAGGAAGGATCAGGGTATTACAACCTAGACTCTACCACAAGTGCATGGGTCATGAAAAGTAAAATAGGGCAAAAAAAATATCGTTTCCACAAGGACGAGATTCAAGTACCAATTCATAAAATTTCATATATTCTTTAGACGAGCCCAAATTGATGTGACTGACTGTAAATTCTTAACCTGAAAAATTAAATATGAAAGGTACCTAGGGATTGGATTTCATCAATTGAATTCCTTCAATAAGTTTAAACCTAGATGCTTGCATTAATGTTTTGCTAATTACAATAATCGCATTTCCCTTTTTTATGTGATATCCTTTTTCAAGATATAACGCTTATACCTATATTAATCTTGTATCAATTGTCGTGATCACAAAAATTAGTATAAATTCATTATGCTATGTGGAATTCTTGAATGTAGGTCACAAGAGTGTGTATTTATTTCTAAACTACACTGTCAAGGTTTGATAAACTCACGAACTAATATTGAACTTCAACTTTTGTTACTTTATTCAACATCTTAAGCATGCAATTTATGGCCAGTAAATTGCAAGAATGAAAACAAATATCATCCAATTGTAACTAACAAAGGGTATTCAATGCAACTATACTCAAATCATATCCAAAATTCAATGACTACATCCTAGCCCTAGAATAAGAAAACTAGCAAATCATAACTAATAAAACAATCTAATTATTTCTCAAACATAAGTTCTAATTCAGCATCCTTAATAACAATTCAACAACTAAAAATTAGAGAAAGAGAAAAGAACTCTACAATTGCATAAATCGTGAGATTGGTTCTTCCTTTCTGAATTACAACTCCTCCTTCCATCCCTTTTTTTTCATTAATTCCACAGGTTTTTTACATCAACTTCCTTCTTTTTTTCAATTTCAGCATCTTATCTTTGACTAGTAATAACTGCAGGACATCCAATAAATTCAAAATTGATTCTCCTTTCAAATTTAAAAAAAGAAAAAAGACTTCCCCCTTATTTGCTGCTGAAATCCTGAATTCTTGGCTGATTTTATTACCCAATGTCCAGCTAGATTTAAAGCATCCAAACAACACAGTTTGGAGTTGCACCCTTCATAAAAGTTTTAGATCTCGTTTTTGGATTTCCAACGCACCTAAGCTTGCATTATTATGACTTCTAGAACTCCAAAAAAGGCTAAGAACCGAAATAGGGTCTAGGCAATAGTAAACTTCTGAACAAATTCAGACTTCTCCATTTCTATTATGTTTTGAACTTCAAAACGGCAGAATTGGGTTTGAGACTCTTCATAAAAGTTTTAGACCTACTTTTTAGATTTCTAGCAAGCCAAACAACACCTGAAACCGAGATCTTTAGCTCTAGTTAGAACCCACAAATCGAATAGTGTTCTGTTTTGACTAGACTAGCCCAACTAGGACTTGCTCTCTAGGCTAACCCGAATTCTGCCTCTTTACATCAGCCCAATTTCAACCTAATTCAATAATTGAACATTTGCAATATACCAAGAACTCCTAAGAATTAAATAAATGTAAAAGACACTAAAAATTCTAGACAAATGAGCTAATAAACATACAAAACACTCTTAATCAAAACAATTTGGACTACGAAAATGTGTGAAATAAATTGCCACATAAAATACCCCCAAACTTGAGTGTTTGATTGTCCTCAAGCAAAAGGAAAACTAGAAAAACAAAGGACAATAACTATAGTTAGCCTCAATTCATCACACTCAAAGGACCTATCATACCCACATCAAATTTTCAACTTAGGACATAAATAATAGCAACTAAAGGAAAACTAAGCATACTCACATTCTCTAGTTCAAATATCCATAGAAAATTCCCAACTCAATCATATTTATCATGCAACCAACACAATTGTATCATGTAACAACTCAACTTGCAATCACCCCGTCTCACTACTACAAATAAGGTAGCAAACTAGATATATATATATATATATATACAATTTATTCTTTGTCTTTAAGTTGTCACTTGCCTTTTGGCTCGAACACAAGCATTTGTGATAGATGCACCTAGTTGCTCAACAAGTCACATACTTAAAGTGCTTTTTCATGCTTAAATTAAGTTGCCGTTTGTAATATCCCGCTCCTTCCTTCTTACATACGCTTCTTCTTTCTGACGTACATTCCTTCTTTCTAACGTAAGCAAATCCGAGGACGGGATTATGCAACTGTTCGCCCCTTCTCTCTAATGACTGCGAGCTTCGTCATGCCTGTCGAACCCCGATGGCGTGTTTCAAAAGATATTATGTGACTTCTAAGGTATGCCCAGTGTTTTAAATGTACTGAAAATATTTATAAGGAGTATTTCCAGTGTTATTGAACTAAGTTAGATTTTAAATACGACAATTATAATATTCTTGAAGAGCTCCAAAAATATTATGATTGTTGGAAATTATTTTAATATTATTATTAAAATGATTTAAGTTATTTAAAATATTATGAGATTTAAATTATGTTGAAACTTTTAATTAATTAAATGGTCTTATCCTTTTAAATATATTAAATAAGACTTCATCATTTATTAATGATGAAGGAATATTATTTTATAAACTAAAGTTAGTTTAAATAATATTTTACCTTAATTCCTCTAAGTGCTTTTAATTAAGTTAATATTTACACATTTTCAAATCAGTGTTTTGATCCTCCACGATTAGATCGTTTTGATGATCTCAAGATGAAGGGACTGGATTAAATACCCAGACCCCTCTTCCTTCTCCCTCACTTTTCCCTCCCCTCTCTCTCTCCTTCGGCTTGCATTGCACGACACTCCCCCATGCCCGAATTCCTCCACCACCCAGCCCGGTGCCGCCGTGCGCCGGTGAGCCTCACCTCAGCCACCACTGGCACCTCTTCCCTCCGGTGAGCTCTCCTATGTCGGCCCTTCTCCCTCACGCTCTCTCTTCCTCTCTCTCGGCAGTGCATAGCCCGAATGGGCTTCACGTTGTTGTGCCGCCGTGCGCCTTCCAACGGTGCCACCACCTACACGGTAGCTTCCCCTCCCACTAGCCATCATCCTCCAGTAAGCTCAGCCTCCACCTCACAGCCACCTTCCTCCCATGCACGTACGTGGCCTCTTCCATGCACGGGTTCATTGTGCATGTCCCTAGCGCCCCGAGCGCGACCACCTTGGTCACCGAACACCACCACGAGCTCCTCCTGGTCTCCCCTTCATCCTCCACGTGACCCGAGGCCCATAGCCTCCCTTCACCGCACGAGCTTCTCCCCTTTCCAATGCACTGGTTCTCCTCCCTCCACCACTGTACGCTACCACCCACGACGTGTAACCACCATCTCCAGCCTCCTCTAGCCACCACCGACCAATCCCAACCGCCCATTGTCCCGATCTGCCACCCATGCATACACACTCTCTGTCACTCTCTCACGGACTCTCCCTCTTTCCCAAGCTCCATCAGCCACCATAGGCCACTGTGAACCTCCGTGCCACCACCACCGAGCCTCCACAGCTCCACCAGCAACTCCCTTAGCCAAACCCTAGGTCCAAACCACCACTTTATGTGGTGGGTAGCCACTGCACGTGATGGACAGCCATTGTGCGTGGCTGACCGCCACTGTACACGGCTAGATCCGCTATGTTATGCTCCTTGCCACCATCACAAGGCCTCCACGAGCCCTTCCAAGACCACACTTAGCTATCCAAAAGCCCAAACAGTCACCGTATGTGGGTTAGCCACCACGTAGGACCTTTCCGGCATCATCGACCTTGACGATCAGCGAGCAATGCACGGGTTATCCCGTCGATGGTATAACCCTCTATCCCTCGTTATTTATGTTAGATGTTGATTAGTTGATTAGGTTGTGAACTGTGCTATTAGTATTGTAGAGGTCGGTGTGTTGGGATGTTCTGTGTAGTGGAGTGTTGGGCATATCTGTGTAGTACGCTGTGAAGTGTTGGGCGTAGTTGGGAAGTGTGTTGTGAAGTGTTGTGGGCTATGTTGTGTAGTGTGATTGCGGAGTTTGTGTTGTATTGGTGACGTGGCATGTGGAATGGGAACAATACACGCTGAGTGTACTCTGTGTGTGGCGTAGAGTGGGATAAGGAGAGTATATGTAAAATATACCCTCCTGGCGTACTACAAAATGGGAAGAGTACACGTGAATTGTACTCCATGTGGTGGAGTGATGCACCATTTGGCGGGTATGCCATAATGGTGATGTGGCGTAGTGCGTGTGAAGAGAGTACACGTGGAGTGTATTCTGTGTGGTGTGTGTGAAGGGAGTACACGTGAAGTGTACTCCATGTGGTGGAGTGATGCACCATATGGCGGGTATGTCATAATGGTGATGGGTCGTAGCATGTGAAGGGAGTACACGTGGAATGTATTCTGTGTGGCGTGGCATGTGTGAAAAGGGAGTACATTTGGAGTGTACTCCATGTGGTGGAATGATGCACCATATGGCGGGTATACCATAATGGTAATGTGACATAGTGCGTGTGAAGGGAGTACACATGGAGTGTACTCCATGTGGTGGAGTGATGCACCATATGGCGGGTATGCTATAATGGTGATGTGGCGTAGTGCGTGTAAATAGAGTACACATGGAGTGTACTCCATGTGGTGGAATGATGCACTATATGGCAGGTATGCCATAATAGTGATGTGGCGTAGTACGTGTGAAGGGAGTACATGTGGAGTGTACTCCAAGTGGTGGAGTGATGCACCATATGGCGGGTATGCCATAATGGTGATGTGGCGCAGTGCGTGTAAAGGGAGTACACGTGGAGTGTACTCCATGTGGTAGAGTGATGTACCATATGGCGGGTATGCCATAATAGTGATGTGGCGTAACGTGTGTGGAGGGAGTACACGAGAAGTGTACTCCATATAGTGGAGCAATGCACCATGTGGTGCGTATGCCATAATGGTGATGAGTCGTAGCGTGTGAAAAGGAAGTATATGTGGAGTGTACTCCACGAAGCAGCGACACTCCGTGTGGTGTGTCGCAGAGAAAAGGATGGTTGTGTGGTTGATTGGCGTAGAGCATGGTAAATATTGTCGG
The DNA here is from genome assembly GCF_004785595.1 of Juglans microcarpa x Juglans regia. Classification (NCBI taxonomy): domain Eukaryota; kingdom Viridiplantae; phylum Streptophyta; class Magnoliopsida; order Fagales; family Juglandaceae; genus Juglans; species Juglans microcarpa x Juglans regia. The sequence goes on along the minus strand of NC_054596.1, from coordinate 28,296,567 downwards.
GAATTGTGGAACAATATCCCGAAGTAGTTATGGCGTAGCCTATAGTCTAAGGTGACAAGTGTCACCGTGATGTATGCGTGAAGTAGCAGAATAAGTGTAAGAGTACGCAGCGGAAGCATGTCTGGGCAACGTCACGAAGTGACGTGATTACTGACAGTCGTGCTTGTAATGGGTGAGGAGTTAGTGTAGAGATGGTGTAGCAGGAATGTGACAGTCGTACGTGAGGAACCATACTCGTGATGAATTAGGAGTTGGCCTAGAAATAATGTAGCGGGATGTCAGGTGACGTGACAAGGTCATGGTGTAGCTTGGGTGCAGTCTCGAGTATATGACATGACATAAGGCGTGGTTGTGAACGGAGTCTTGTCATGTTAAGTGTTGGGATGAACTGTCAAGATGGACGAGTAGCATGAAGAGTCATGCAAGCTGGGTTAAGAGAAGGTTGGTATTGGAGTATGGCCCTTGTGCGTATGAGCAGGTGATCAACATGTTATATGTTGGTCTCAGGTGATAAAGGGGTAAGGTACATGTGTAATCTGGTTAGACACATGTGCCGGACGGATTCACCATATGTAATGGGTAATCTGTCCTTAGCACAGTTACACGGTGCTTAAGCCTCAGAGTTGGCTTAGAGCCGTGTGGCTTGTATGGATGGGAATGAGGATTTAGTGTGGGCTAAGGTGCATGAAGGTAGTGACGGGTGTATTCTTAGGATTGGGATGCGTGATTTCATCGGTCGGAATCATGTATCGGAATGTGGTTAACAGGAAAAGGAAGATGAATGTCTTAGTGTCTTAATCCTAAGGTGAATCATGGGTTCACTTTAGTGGATGAGCACTCGAGGCAAGACCTTGAGTTGGAAGATGTAGTGACCGTAAGTGGTCCCCGAAGGGTTTAACATAATAAAGGGCACGTAAGAGCACGGGATAGAAGGAGAGTGTTCTAAGTGATGTATAGCTCTATTTCTAGTTTAAGTTGCTTATGCATTAGATAGAGAATGACGTTAAGGTTATGTGTATGCATGTAGGTTGCTATCTGAAATGCACATGAATGGACTGCATGATATGCAAGTAGCATGGAGTCCAGGTAAGTGTTACGTTCATACTCTTCTAGAGTCTTCTAAAATATAAAGAAACGAAACGAAACGCTTTTCCTCACGATGCTTTACGAAAAGACACGAAAGACGTTTTACAAAAGAAAATGCTAAGTGTTCAAAGGTATACTTATGTACGGCCCTCCTTGGCAGCCCCTTTTTACGCAACGAAAGTATTAGTTGTGCACATGTGAATGGATGACTATACGTTGTATCTATTGTATGTATTTTCTAAGAAAATACATGAACTGCACAAAAGACATGAAAACAGACGCTTTTATGGATCCTACGAACCGACGCTTTCATGAGTGCCATGAGGTGATGCTCATGGATGCCATGAAAGACAACGTTTAAGGTGACGCTTATGGATGCCATGAACGCTGACGTTTAAGCTCATGTATGTTTGAAAATTAAGTTTTCCATGAACGAACTGTTAAATGAAGGATATGACTGAAATGAACTGAAAAAGGAAAGACGATTTTTGGGCTTACGTCCCAAACGATGTTTTTCTCATGAAATGATGTTTTTCTCATGAAATGATGTTTTCTCATGAAAAGGAATGTTTTCTCATGAAATGATTCTTAAATGAAAGAAAAGAAAAGAATGAAAGCTCCGGCTCTTTAGAGTTGACATGAATGAATGAATGAAAAGCAAAGAAAGACATGAATGCTTTAATGTATGAAGATACGTAACGGCCACATGAATGAATAAAAAGGGTATCAATGAATGGGCAGATTGCAATGACAGGTAAGTAGTACTGGAAGTGCACCCAGTGCTGCCCCCTGACTGAAAAGGGATTCCCAACATTGGCCACAGGCAGAGTCCGGGTCCAAAGGAAGGCTGCTAACCCTAACACATGGGGTGTAACAGTGTATACTGACCTATGAAAGTGATAAGAAAGTATGGATGCATGCATGAACGCACGAACGCACAAACTTTTAAGAAATGAAGGTACTGACGGGAGACACGATTTAAGAAAAGAAAGCCCCTTTTAAAAGGAAATATTGGTAATGAATACCCCTAGTTACTAAGCAACTCAAAACATTGGAGTAGATAGAACATCGTACACATTTATTTATTCAATTGTCTAATCATTAGCACTCTATTTACTTAAACTCTGTTTAGGACTAGATCAAAGGAGATAATCACAAGAAAAGCATCACACTCATCTTTTATGCATAGTCACACAACTCACACAACTTTGCAAGGATAGGTGTACTTCAATAATCCTAAAGAAAACAAGTATGCTTAATCTTGCTTTATAAGATATCGCCTATCCTAAATAAAATAAAAAAAAAAATGTAATGTTTAACACAATAAAGAACCGAAAAGGATAACGTTGATCCTAAATAAGCCTCACACAAGTGTAAATACAGGTTCATTTCTCCTAATCTTTCACATAAAAATATGAATTTGAAGACATGGATATGATCACCAATTAACTTGCATGAATATGAACAAACCAGAATTTTGAAGAAAAAAATCTTCTTTCTCAAACAAACAAAGTCAACACCAAAATGCAGAATAATCAAATATCCACTCTCCCAAACTTAATTTTCATATTGTCTTAAATGTGAAATGAAAGAAAAATGGAAGACTAATACTCCCATTTTAGCAAGGTTGAACACAACAAATGTCTGATTGAATTGAACACGAACTAGCTTCTTACTTGATTTTTCCAAACCTACATAACACAACCAAAAGAAGAGGGGTCACAACCTTCATTATTAAAAAAATAAATAAATAAAAACAACAACTAAAACAAAAGAAGCGCTTGTTTATTGTCATTAGCTTGACTTTTACACCGTCAAACATAGGTAGGATTCTTCAAGGAGTAAGTAACTCCTTCAAGAACTAATTACTAGCAAGATAAGGCTTCAAACGTTGCCCATAAACCTTGAATGCACCAATGACATCACTATGCACCTCAACAGCACCATATGGATACACTTTTGTTACTGTGAATGGACCAAACCACCTAGACCGAAACTTTCCTGAGAATAACTTAAGTAGAGTAACACCTGGTGCCAAATTTTGAAGTTTTAAATCTAAAAATGCTTGTCGTGCCAATGCTTGGTCTTTTCCTTGTAAATCCAAGCATTTTCATAAGCATCCAACCTAAACTCCTCCAACTCACTCAACTGTAACAATCTCTTTTCTCCCACAGCTTTCAAGTCCATGTTCAACTCCTTAATTGCCCAATATGCCCTATGTTCCAATGCAACTGGTAAGTGATAAGACTTTCCAAAGACAAGTTTGTAAGGAGACATACCCAAAGGTGTCTCGAAAGCTATCCTATAGGCCCAAAGTGCTTCATCTAGCTTATTCGCCATTTCCTTCCTTGAACTACGCACAATTTTCTCCAATATTTGCTTCAATTCCCAATTTGCAAGTCCCACTTGCCCATTTGTTTAGGGATGATAGGCAAGTGTCACCTTATGAGTAACCCTATATTTCTTCAACACCTCAAATGACTGGTTACAAAAATGGGTCTCAGCACACCACCCGAGAGTCATTAGTCTGAGTTGTAGTAGCATCAACCCATTTAGACACATAATCCACGGCTACCAGGATGCACTGATTGTTGAAGGAAGAGGAAAATGGGCCCATGAAATCAATTCCCCACAAATCAAACAATTCAACCTCTAGGATATTGGTCAAAGGTATCTCATTCTTTTTTGAAATGTTGCCAACCCTCTAACATCTATCACACATGCTCACATACTATCTGGCATCTTGATACATGGTAGGCTAGTAAAAACTAGATTGACATACCTTTGCAATTGTCTTGGAGGTACTAAAATATCCACCACACTCCAAGGAATGGCAATGGTCAAGGATATCCTACATCTCATCCTGGGCCACACATCTTCTAATCATCCCATCTGCATAAGGTTTATAGAGTAGCAATTCTTCCCAAAAATAATGCTTCACATCCCACAAAAACTTTTTCTTCTGATAATAGCTCAATTCAAGGGGAACAATGCCACTCACCAAATAGTTCACCAAATCAGCATACCAGGGGAAGACTGAAACTACCAACAACTGCTCATCTGGAAAGCTTTCATTAATGGACACCTCATCTGCTCTTGATTGCCCCTCTAATCTAGATAAGTGATTTGCCACCACATTCTCCATGTCTCTCTTGTCTCGAATCTCAAGATCAAATTCTTGTAGCAACAGCACCCACAGTTTGGCATCTTTCTTTTTTAACAAATACTTGATTGTTAAATGGTTTGTATACACGATCACCTTGGAACCTACAAGATAAGATCGAAACTTGTCAAAAGCAAACACAACAGCAAGCAATTCTTTTTTAGTAGTTACATAATTCAACTGTGCGTTATTTAAAACTTTACTAGCATAATATATAACATGCAACTTTCTATCTTTTTTATGGTCGACAACAACACTCAAAGCGAAATCACAAACATCACACATTAGCTCAAAAGGCAAACTCCAATCTGGGGCTACCATAATTGGTGCTGACACCAACTCTTGTTTCAACCTATTACAAGCATTCAAACAGCTCTTATCAAAATCAAACACAACATCCTTATTCAACAGATTACAAAGGGGTTTAGAAATTTTAGAAAATCCTTAATAAAATGTTGGTAAAATCCTACGTGACCAAGGAAACTTCTAACTCCCTTAATGTTGGTAGGTGATGGCAATTTTTCAATAATTTCTATTTTTGCTAAAATTTTGTGGCCTAAAACAATACATTCCTACACCATAAAATGACCTTTCTCCCAATTCAAGACTAGATTGGTTTCCTCACAATGCTATAAAACTTGAGACAAGTTATCTAAACAACTATCAAAAGAAGATCCAAAAACAAAAAAATCATCCATGAAAACCTCCATAATCTTTTCAACAAAATCAGAGAAAATAGCATCATGCAACGTTGGAATGTAGCAGGTGCATTACACAAACCAAAAGTCATCCTACGGAATGCAAAAGGACCATAAGGATAAGTGAATGTGGTATTTTCTTAGTCTTTGGGGGATATAGGAATCTGGTTATACCCTGAATAACCATTTAGAAAACAGTAATATGCATACCCAACAAGTCTCTCAAGTACCTGAACAAGAAAAGGTAAATGAAAATGATCCTTACGGGTAACACTATTAAGTTTCCTATAATCTATGCACACTCTCCACCCAGTTACTGTCCTAGTGGGAATTAATTCATTATACACCACAATCATCCCACCTTTTTTAAGTATTACCTGCATTGGACTAATCCATGAACCATCAGATATAGGATAAATAATCCCTGCATCTAACCATTTAAGAACTTCAGCCCTAACTACTTCTTTCATGTTAGGATTTAACCGTCTCTGATTTTCAACAATCAACAACAGGTTTATGGTTATTCTCCATTAAAATTCTATGCATACACAATAAAGGGCTAATTCCTCTAAGGTCTGATATAGTCCATCCTATGACTTTTTCTCAATCTCAAAATATGTATCAATTTGTCAAGTTGATCATCAGACAAAGCACTCACAATCACAAGCTCCTTATTATTCTCACCTAAAAAGGCATACCTGAGATGTGAGGGTAATGGCTTCATGTAACACCCAGACCTAGCACCAAGCCTGTGTTTTTTATAGTTTTTTGGTTAGACATATGTAAAAGCCGACTTATTATTATTAATTTTTTTTTTTCACTACTAGACTTGAGCCTAGATTTTTGAAATGGCCAAATAGCCCAAGCCCGTAAGATCTTGTGCCAGACTCCACTACATACACAACTTCGGTCACATCCGTTTCCCTCAGCATACACGATTCACATCCGTTTCAATCAAGTCCCTCCTTCCCTCATCTCTAGGGTTTTGCTTTTAGTTTTCAACCACCTACATATACATATATATATATATATATATATATATACGCTTATCCCTGATGCATGAACATGACCCAAGCTACCGCAGCCTTCTCCTAGCCTACAACTCCTCTATAGCCATGGCTCCTCCACATTCAACGTTGCACACCATCACAGAAGAGTAGATCACAGCCTTGCTCAGCCCCACGAAGGAACTAAAACCACATGTTGTCTCTGTGTTCTCCCCAAAAACTACCAACCTCCATCTTGTGTAGCCTTTCCGCACCCATGCCCATGACAACCACCAAGTGGCACGGCCATGAGCCACCCAGTTGCCCCTCCGTAGTCCACTTGTGCTCCACTCTCTCAATCCATAGCAACCCCTATTTTTAGTAACCGAAACAGAGCACGTCGAGCCACAACCCAGCCACCCACAGCCCCAACTCTCTCTGCATTGTCATTACCTACCCAGAAAACGCCGGTCGTTGCCACCCCGAGTCTGTTGTTTGTTGACCTTCTCAATAAGCCCATGGCCTCGTTTCCTCTCATGGCACCCTCTGTTTGTCGCGTCTCATAGTGAGTTTCATCTCTCTCCCTCACGTTTTGCTCTCACTTCATATTTCTCTCTCTCTCACCAGTGTTCTGCTGTCGCCCCCACCATTGTAAACAACCACCCAGCTTGCCGCCTTTGTGCCCTCTATCTCTCGCTAAGTATTGATCCTCTACCATACGGAGTTATGTATATGAATCTCCATTATTCCAAAGGAGCCCTTATGTGTTTTGTTTAATCCCTAAAATACCCTTATCATCAAATTAATTATAGGTTGATCATATTTTGGTATATATATATTAGTAGGTTTTGTTTTAAATACAAGATTTTATAAAGAAAATAAATAAAGATTTGAGATATATTATTAGGGATAATATATTTTTAGAAGTACATGGTAAGTGCAAGATTTTATTTTAAACCCTTTAAAAAGAAACTAATTAGTCTATTTTTATTAAATGAAATTTGTACTTACCTAATTTTTAATTAGTTTTATTATAATCATGTTAAGAGAATTTTTAAACTAGAGATGTATTTTTGTGGCATTGTTGTGTTTAGTATAATATTATTATGCACTTTAGAAATAACTTAGAGTATAATAGTCAGAGGAATTATGTGGATATTGAGGAATTTGGGAAGTTATGATACTTTAGGGTTAAGAGAAATTTTAAGTTTTGAGGATTTAAAATAGGTCAATTTTTAATATTTTAGGTTAAATATTGAATTACATGTTCGACGAGATTTTTACGAGTATCGTGACTATTCTATAGGTGACGAGTAATATTTGTTCAGCATTGTTTTGAAGAAATTCAGAAAGTTAAGAAGTCTAGGTAAGCGGGATTCCTATGCTAGACTTTGCATAAAAATAAAATGAGATAAGGTTGATTTTTAAAAAATATGCATGTTTGGTTACGAAAAGAAATTTGAACTACCTCAGTTATTTGTTCTACATTACTCATGAGATTCTGTTTAAGAATAAAGTATTTTTTGGCATTTTGTTTCTGAACTATGCTAAAGAAAGAGAATATGAAATTTTGTGCATAAATTATGCTTTTGTAATTTAATTCTATTCTATTCTGAAAATGTTCTGTACTCTGATATGATATGATCTAATTTCTGAAAACCTTGGCATAACATTCTGTTTCTATTTTTGTTTCCTTCTGACCTTACCACGAGTGTAAAATTGTGGCTTCTGTTCGAGTTGATACCAACTTTTCTGTTTCCAGTATACCTACTTTGGAAGTAAAGTGGTTTTCTGTGTGGTCTTTTCTGTGTGCACACTAGGGCTCTGAGAATAATAAGGGGAAGATTCACATTCTGTTTCTGTTAGGTTAGCCACCGAGGTTTGCACAACCCTACCACAGGGGTTAAATATGGTCTCTGTTATGATATGATAAGATAAGATGTGATGTTTCAGTTTATGCTATGCTAAGGGATTTTGATTATAAATATTTTTGAACTTTCACTCTGATATTTTTTATAATATTCTGATTATACATTCTGAAAGAAAATGTTTTGTTTTGTATTCTAAAAGAAAATGTTTTGTTCTGCATTCTGAATTCTGTAAATGCTTATGTTTACACACTAGTACACGTTCTCTGCTTACTGAGTTGTTGATAGCTCACCCCTTATCTCCAAACATTTTTCAGATAATTTTGATGGTTCAGTTGAAGAACAAGAGTAAGAAGTTTTAGCATGGTGTTATGATTGTAGATGAATAAGTGTTCGATAGTACAAGTACTTATTTGAGAGTCATAGTTAGTAAATTGATTATTTTTGGATATCTTGATGCGTTGGGTTAAGGATATTTTCAAATCTTTGGAGAGTTTCTAATTTATTTTATTGAGAATTTCTTTATTATTTTGGTGAAGGAACTGGATATTTGGGTTGAACAAAGGAGTTAATATTTTATTGAGTTTCTGGATTTTATAGTTGTGGTATTGGAATTGATATTGAGTATTAAGAGCTAACTCTCTGGACCTCCGGGATCGGGGCGTTACACTTCAACTCCAGAACTGATACTTGCACATTAGAAGGGGGAGGGAGTGCCTAATTCCTCAAAATGAATACCTCTCTGCTTCAGCTTAGGACATATAGCCTCTCGTGCACACGCCACTTCTGCAACCTCCAAATTATCATCTTTAATGGTCTCTGCACTTTCTAAACAAGTCTCGAGAGGTTCTTTAGTATTTTCTGCCCTAAAAACCTCTTTGGTTGACTCATCTACAATATCAGCTCGAAAAACATGATCAGTAAAAGAAGGATATTTTGCAGGTTTAAATAAATTAAACTCTACCTCTTCTTCACCAATCTTCAAAGTCAACCTACCATTCTTAACATATATGACAGTTCTAGCTGTGGCTAGAAAAGGCCAACCTAAAATGATAGGGATCTTGGTGTCTTCTTCCACCTCCAACACAATAAAATCAAATAGAATGATAAACTTCTTTACTTTGATCAGCACATTCTCAAGAACACCCAAAGAATCTTTCATCGACCGGTCAGCTAGCTACAAAGAGATGGTAGTAGGCTTCAACTCCTTTAATCCAGGCTTCCTAGACACGAATAAAGGTATTAGTGAAAAACGCTATCACCTATATCACACAATGTTTTAGAAAAATTAACATCATCTATAGTACAAGGGATAGAAAAACTCTCTGGATCTCTTAGCTTTGATGGAAGCTTATTCTGGATGATGGCACGCTTAGTATTCATCATGCTACGCTCATTGTAAGTTAGCCTCTAACTTACTTTCAGGATACTTGTGTATGTATGGTTGATGGTTCGTAGAATCTACCACAAGTGTATAGGTCGTGACAAGTAGAACAGGGCAAAAAGAATATCGTTTCCACAAGGAGGAGATTCAAGTACCAATTTATCAAATTTCCTATGTTATTTAGATGATCCCAAATTGATATGATTGACTGCAAATTCTTAACTTGAAAAATCAAACATGAAAGGTTCCTAGGGCTTGGATTCCTTCAATGAGTTTAAACCTGGTTGCTTGCATTAATGTTTTGCTAAGTACAATGACCAAATTTTCTTTTTTTATGTAATATCCTCTTTCAAGTTATAACACTTATACCTATATTAATCATATGTCTACTGTCGTGATCACAGAAATTAATATAAATTCATTATGCTATATGGAATTCTTGAATGTAGGTCACAAGAGTGCGTATTTATTTCTAAACTACAATGCGAAGTTTGATGAATTCACGAACTAATATTGAACTTCAACTTTCGTTATTTCATTCAACATCTTAAGCATGCAATTAATGGCCAGTAAATTGCAAGAATGAAAACTGAAATCATCAAATTGGAATTAACAAAGGGTATTTAGTACAACCATTCTCAAATCATATCAATTATATCTAAAATTCAATAACTACATCATAGCCCCAGAATAAGAAAACTAGCAAATCATAACTAATTAAACAATCCAATTATTTCTCAAACATAAATTCTTATTCAACATCCTTAATAAAAATTCAGCTACTAAAAATTAGAGAAATAGAAAAGAACTCTGTAATTGCAGAAATCGTGAGTTTCATTTTTCCTCTCCGAATTATAGCTCTGCCTTCAATCCCTTTTTTTTCATTAATTCCTCTGGTTTTTTAACGTCAACTTCCTTCTTTTTTCAATTTCAGCATCTTTGACCTGTAATAACTTCAGACCATCCAATCAATTCAAAACCGATTCTCCTTTCAAATTTTTTTAAAAAAACTTCCCCATATCTGCTGCTGAAATCTAGAATTCTTGGCTGATTTTATTACTCGACGTCTAGCTAGATTTAGAGTATCACAATGATTCACTCAGACCTTTTACAATTTTTGCAAGAAAAATGATCATAACAAAACCAAAACCATCATTCCCAGCACCACCAGTGACAGCAGAAACAAAGCAATAAAACACAAATCATCCATAAAATCTCATACACATTTTATCAAACACATTGCATGTATACTAGTTTGCACAGTCCGTTGCCACCAACCATATTCAATTTTTGCTACATTTCCTTACTACAACACAACTTCACAAGAATCACAACAATAAATCCCAAAATAACCAATTCTAGGCAACCCAACAACATGGAAAAAAAAACATAAAATTAAAGAGGGAAGTGAAGGGGAACGGTGGCAACAAAGAGGGAACAAGGCGGCGAGATCCAAGAGGTTCACTGCTTTAGAGAAAAGAAAAAGGATAAGGAAGAATAAAGAAGGGAAGGGGTCCTGCGTTTTGGACCCCAGTGTGATGAAACGAAGACATTGTAGACTCATCCATCCACCTAATGGGATCAAGGGGCTGAGGCTCTTCGAACAATGTTACCCTTCCCGTCGTGGTCAAGGATGTGAGTCCTATGGTACTCCAATCTCTCCAAAGTCTCCCTCATATGCTGAAGCCATCTATGGGTTGTATGCCATGCGTGCATGAATGGATGTAGATGCTTTGATGATGCCATGCAATTGCAAGATCACAAGCCAAACAAATAAGGGTATTTGTTTTCTCATATCGACTTCCTTTTCCCAAGTAGCTTCTTCGACATCGTGATTCCGCTACAGAACCTTAACTAGAGGAATTTTCTATTTTTAAAGTTCCTTATCCTTCCAATCCGTGACCTAAACAGGATTTTCCTCATAAGTTAGGTCAAGTTTGAGCGAAATATCCCTCGAATCTACAATTATTGGTATCTGATTCACAAATCTTTTCTTGAAGGAAGATACGTGAAAGACGTTGTGAATTCCTTGGAATTCAACGGGAAGATTCAGTCTATAAGCGACTACTCCTACCTTTTCCAGTATCTCATAGGGTCCTATGTATCTCAGACTTAACTTCCCTTTCTTCCCAAACCGAAATACTCCTTTCATGGGCGATACCTTAAGATAAACCCAATCGCCAACTTCGAACTTGAGGCCCCTCCTTTGATGTTCGGTATAGCTCTTTTGTCTATCTTGGGCAACCTTCATCCTCTCCTTTATTAACTGGATTTGATCCTTCATTTCCTAAAGAATTTCAATAGCAAGAATTTTCTCTTCTCCAACTTCATCCTAGTGTAAAGGAGATTTGCATTTCCTTTCGTATAAAGCTTCGTAAGGAGCCATCTGAATGGTAGCCTGAAAGCAGTTATTGTACTTGATTTCAATCAATGGCAAGAGCTTTTCCCAATTGCCTTTTTCTTGTATCACACATGCTCTCAGCATGTCTTCCAATGTCTAAATTTTCTGCTCCATTTACCCATCAGTCTGAGGGTGATAGGCACTACTAAATTTTAACTTGATGCCTAGAGCATCTTGAAGGCCTTATCAGAAACGAGAGGTGAACCGCACATCCCTATTAGATACAATCATTTTTGGAACTCCATGTAGTCACACTATTTCTGATATGAGTAACCGAGTTAGTCTTTCTAATGTGTCAGTATTCTTTATTGGCAGAAAATGAGCACTCTTAGTTAGGTCAGTCAACTATAACACAAATAGAATTAGTTCCTGTCGAGGTCCTTGGAAATCCGATTGCGAAGTCCATAGATATATCCTCCCATTTCCCTTCTAGGATTGAGAGTGGTTGCAATTTTCCAGCGGGTAGTTGATGCTCAGTCTTAATTGTTCTACAAACAGAGCATCTATTAACATACTCGCTACATCTTTCTTCAAGCCTTCCCACCAAAAATGTTTTTTTAAATCTTGATACATTCTTGTGGTCCCTGGATGAGCCGTGTATCGGGTTTGATGTGCTTCTCTTAGTATTTTATCCTTGATCTTTGGATCTGCTGGAATTACCTTCTGGTTTTGGTAATACAGCAACCCATCATTCTTAAGGATAAATCCTTCTGGTCCTTCCTTCCTTTCTACTTCCTACCTAACTTTTGGCCATTCGGGATCTTCCATCTACTGCATCTTTACTTCCTCCCACATAATAGGTACAATCTCTTGTAATGCGGTGAGAGTTGCGTCTGGATGAAGATCCTTAATCGGCAAGTTCCTTATGCTGTGCAGAAGTGATCCTCCTTCCAAATCGGGATCGTAATTCCGCGACTTTCGACTTAACGCATCAGCTACTACGTTAGCCTTACTAGGGTGATACTTAATTTCACACTGGTAGTCGGTAGGGCAAGTTTGGGGCCTCAGATGAGACACAAAATTCTCATCTGATCTCATTTCATCCCATCCCATCTTATTCCCAAACATAATTCAAATACAAAATTTTTAAACTAATCATTACAACTTTTTCAAACTTTTAAATAAAAAATAAAAAATAATTATAACTTTTTTAAATCTCTAAACAAAAATAATATTATAAAACTTTATTTTTACAATATTTTAACTTTATAGTATTTTTTTTATTCAACTTTTTCTCTCTCATTTCTCAAAATCCAAAAAATATTCAATTTAAACTATCTCACTACTATTTACAAATTATCTTACTATTATTCACAAAATTCTTATCTCATCTCACTCCTCAAATCAACCCTAATTGTTTCCAACCACCTTCTCTGCCTCATATTTAAATTATGCTGACTAAACAAGTATTTGAGGCTTTTTTGATCCGTGTAGATCTCGCAAGTTGCATCATATAAGTAATGCCTCCAAATCTTCAAAACAAAAATTACGGCAACGAGCTTGAAGTCATGAGTGGGGTAATTTTGTTTGTGATTCTTCAGTTGTCATGAGGTGTAGGTGACCACACACTCGTCTTGCATAAGTACGCATCTGAGTCCTAGTTTGGATGCATCTCTAAATACAACGTAAGGCCTATGGGGTTCAAGTAAAGCTAATACTGGTGCGGTTGTGAGTCTTCCCTTGAGTTCCAAGAAACGCTGCTCACACTTTTCTTTCCAAATATACTTAGCGCCTTGCTTGATTAGGGCAATAAGAATTCCTGATAACTTGGAGAATCCCTTCATGAAATGTTGATTACTGCCTGCTAATCCTAGGAAACTCTGGATCTCGTGCACACTAGTCGGGTGCTTCCAATCTACCATAACTTCGACCTTGTTGGGGTCAACTAATACTCCTTGACTTGAGATTACATGCCCTAAAAGTCTTACCTCCTTAAGCCAAAATTCACACTTACTAAAGTTGGCATACAACATATGTTCTTTCAGCCTTTGCAAAGCCAAACAGAGATGCTGCCTATGCTCTCCTTCGCTTCTACAGTAGATTAGTATGTCGTTAATGAATATGACTACAAAACTATCCAGACAGGGTCTGAACACTCAATTCATCATATCCATCAATGTAGCAGGGCCATTAGTCAAACCAAAGGGCATGACGAAAAAATTGTGGTGCCCATATCTAGTTCGAAACGTTGTTTTAGGAATATCCCTATCCCTAATCTTGAGCTGATGATACCCATACCTTAAGTCTATCTTTGAAAGCACCGATGCTCCTTGTAATTGATCTAATAGGTCATAAATATGTGGTAATGGGTACTTGTTCTTAACCATTACTTTGTTTAATTCCTTATAATCAATGCACATCCTTAAAGACCCATCATTCATTTTTACAAATAGAACTGGCGTACCCTAAGGTGATGAACTAGGCATAATGAATCCCTTCTCCAGTAGTTCTTCTATTTGCTCCTTTAGCTCTTTCAATTCTAAAAGGGCCATATGATAAGGTGTCTTATGGACAGGAGTAGTAGGAGGTTCTAATTCTATAACGAATTCTATCTCTCTATTGGGAGGTAATCCAAGTAAATCATCCGTGAAGACCTTCAAATATTCTTCAACTATAGGTATCCCTTGAATCTCCTTACTATTACTACTTTCTTCTAGTACGAAAGCTAAATAAGCAATGGCTCCACCAGCGATGCACTTTCTAGCTTGCAAAGCCGAAATTAACAAGGGGGTATCTTTCACTGACCCTTTTGTATAATGGATTTGCCCATCTACGAGTGATTCAAAGGTGATCACCTTATTTCAACGATCTATCCTAGCGAGATGCTTGGATAACTAGTCCATTCCTAAAATAACATCGAATCCTAATACATCGAAGATGATTAGGTCGGCTTCCATCAGTACTCCTTCTAAGTTCAACGAGCAGCTTCTCATCACGCGATTACAAGTGATCGAGCGTCCATTGGGAAATGACACTACTACAGCTTGAGGTAACGTCTAGGTTGGCAAGTTACACATGCATGCAAACACCACGGACGCAAAAGACCTCGTAGTGCCAGAGTCAAACAAAGCACAAATCGTATACTCGTACATCGTGATTTTACATAACAACTAATCACTACCAACTACTTAGCAGTTATAATAAGTAAACTACTTATTGAAGAGGGGCACTCAAGGTAAACTACCAGTGATGACTCTCGTTTCTTCATCATTGGGGATTTACTCGTTAATCTCTCCAGGGGTGATAGCGTACACACGAGCTTGGGTAGGTGGCCTCTGATTGGGTCAGTTGCCGGGAGCGTTTCCACCTTGCTTACTTTGAGGGCATTCGCATATCATATGCCCAGTTTGACCGCATCGGTAACATACTCCTAATCCTACTCGGCATTCTCCACTGTGATTCCTTCCACATTTCTTACAAGTGGTAGGTGGGGCCGTCATAACGTTTTTGCCTTTGTTGGAACTTTGAATAATTCTTCTCTTAGCATTATTTCCTCCTGCAAAGGAAAAAGTAGCCCTTTTTCGTCCTAAGTTAATTTGAGCTACCACATTTCGCTGCTCTGCTTCAGTTATCATGGCTACGTTAACTAATTCTTGAAAATTATTGATACAAAATCCGGGCACCTAACTACGAATCTAAGGTTGTAGTCCTCCTTGAAATTTTTGGGCCTGCATCTTTTCTATAGCAATCAAGTGGGGAGCTAACCTTCCTAATTCCATAAATTTTGTGGCATACTATTTGACAGTGAGATTGCCTTGTACCAAAGTGGCAAACTCCTGGGCCTTATGGGTCTTCATCAATTCAGGGAATAATCGATTATCAAACTCCTCTTTAAACCTATCACAGGTCAAAGCAGTGATATGACCTAATTCCCTTATTAGTAATTGTCTCTTGGTGTCCTACCAGATGCCAGTTTCCTCTTGAAGCAGATGCCCTGTATACTGTACTTTCTGCTCTTCCGTACAGCTGCTGATCCCAAAGGTCCTGTCGAGATCTAGTAGCCACTTGTTGGCTTTTAAAGGTCCCTCAACACCAATAAAACTAGGGTATCAATAAATCAGAAATTTCTCATATGAACAACCTCGGTTTTCCTGCCTCTCAACCTGAGGGTTCCGTCTCAGAATTAACTCCTTTTGATGCTTCATGGTTTTCGTCATCTGATGAATTGCATCTTCCAACTCGCACCCTCCATCCAAACCATGATCCTGTTCATGACGAGTATTGGATCCTTCGGAGTTCCTTTCCCTTCTTTCAAGTGTCATCTTGTAAGGTACGTACGTCAGATCCAAATCTTTGCTTCATGATTCAAGCCTACCTAATCTAAAAATCAAAATCTATATTCTGGCATATACCTAAGGACATGTGGGTTTACCCAGAGATGTAATTGCTCTGATACCACCCTGTGACGCCCCCAACCTCCACTTGGGATGTAATGGAGACCTTGAGCATCGAGACATGTTAATTAATATGCAATACATCCTAGAAATGCAACTAGCAATATGCAATAATCGCAGCGAAAAGTAAAGGTGAAAATGAACTCATGCCAGAATAACCTAATCATCCTAATAATATCGATTATACCATAAGTTTCAAATTATCAAGTAGCTTAATCTTAGTACAAAATACCAAGTTTCCAAAATAAATCTAAACCAAATGCTTCATGCGTTCTTTGGCATGAAGGGTTAGGCCTAGAAATATCAAAATAAGATCAAGTCTCATGTCGATGTTTCGTTCGTGCACAATCCTCCTGATCCACTGGTCCATTGGGTCCATCTGCATCTACAACTTCTACTACTTCGAGTGAAATGATAGTGGGTTCATAAATGGTGAAATTTACTTGAAATCTCAATAAGTTAGACAACTAACGTGCACAAAGATACACTATGCATGAAGAATGATAAATATGAAATGCATGTAATGCAGAAAAAAAAAAAATTGTATTTGTCTCCTATTCAGATTTCTCCAGAAAATAGACTTTTGATGCACATTTTCTTACAGAGAACATAGTTTCAATTCTGTCATTAAAAACTTAGCCTTTTATCAATAATTATATATATATATATATAAAAAGGTAATTACACTTTGCCCCTTCAAACTTTCACTCAATTCACAATGTGCCCTCGAAACTAATAATTGCATCAAAATGAACCTGCTTACTTTTAAAACTTACCAATGTGCCCCTTCTGTCTGCCACCAGCGTTAAATCTAACGAAAACTACATTTACGTGCTACACATGTACATAACATTCACTGTAAAAATGTAATTTGTATCTAATTTATTTAGCATTGACCATATAAAATATAAAATAATATTTGATATCAATTAATGAAAATAAATTAGATGAAAATTGCATCTTTGTAATGATTGTTATGTACATGAGCAGCACGTGGAAGCATTTTTCGATAGATTTAACGCTTTTAGTGGACGGAAGGGACACATTGGTAAGTTTTGAAAGTAAGTGGGTCTACTTTGATGCAATTATTAGTTTCGAAAGCACATTGTGAATTGAGTAAAAGTTTGAGGGGCAAAGTGTAATTAAACCAAAAAAAAAAAACTCATGGAATTAACGAAATGTATGGTATCATCACAATTCCCCATATGTACTGTGAATACCTGTTGGTGATCGTAGTACAACTCACATTGAAATTACATTGTCTATAGACTCGTTCTCAATGCATTGGTAATATAATATAACATTGTAAAAATTATAACATGTACACCCACCAGCATTAAGTGTCGTAACATATGACTTCGCTCCAACATTCTTTAAAAGAACCCATTCAAAGTCTGTTGGCTATTCTTTGTCAACCCATGAGTTATCACTCTATATTTAATCACTCCAGAGTGGACATAGGAGTTCCACCAGGATACTTCCCCCTCCTAGCCTTCGGGGTCGTGATAAAATAAATTTTCATGCAATACTTAAAAAAATTAATTTCATGATATGCATGTATGTGACACATTTCAAAAATGATAGTTATATACAAAATGAGAAAAATGCAACATAAGATATGACATTTCATAATCAAAATGACAGTTATAAAATGAATTTGGCATTTATCGAACCATAAATAATCATCAAAGTATAAGTTAGAGGCCAACTTACACACTGTTGAAGTTGGAAGTGAGGTAGTGGCTGTTATAAAAATTGAACTAAGTTAGAATCTATGCTATCTTAAAGAAAAATAAAATTTTCTAGATAAAAGGAAATTATGAAAGTACCCCTAACTTCCACCATGATGAAATCTATGTAGGCTGATTCAGCTAGGGAAGACAAAGAGTTGCTGTGTGGGAGTGGAGAAATGGGTGGTGCAATTAATACAAGGGCTCAAGGGCTAATGGTGCCGGCGTGTATGGGGAATTTCACAAGGCAAAACTGTTTTTGTCTTATTCATTTGGACTACATTCTTGGCAATATGTGGCTAGTTAAAGTCACACTTGAGTATCCTCCATAGATGATAGACGGTGGGGATTGGATGGTGAAGTAGTGATCAATTAAAACCAAATAAATGGAGAATTTCATGGGTGATGGCTGAAAATTGAAGGGCAATTTCGGATTGGACAAATTTTTTGGGTTTTGGCTAGGGTTTTTGAAAATTAAGCTTGGTAGGAAATTCATGAATAAAAAAATGAGGGACAAATGACTGAAATGGCCTTGACAAACAAAATGGTCTAAAATATTTGAACTAGGGGCACATTAGTTTGTGCACACAAAAGTATACAAGGGTGCCGATTGGTATGGTTTTAGGGTTTGACATGTTGTTATCCTAAATGACATGTGTAAAGGTTTATCTAAGAGTGATGGAAATGAATAACTAAACAAGAAAAATTTAGAACAAAAAGATGAGAAATTATAAGAATAAAAATCAAGCTTAAAACATGATTTCAAGATTATTAATCAAGTGGTGATCGATCAATGCTCTTAACCAAGATTTAAAACTTAATTTAATTCTTTCTAAAGCTCTTAGGATCGTGGACCACTGTTTTAAATACCGTACCGTACTAGCCGATACGGCCGATATATGCCGTACTGACCACTGGTCCGGTACATGTATTATATATATTTTGTACCGGCCTGTATTTCGGCCTGTATTTCGGCCCGTACTGGCTGATATTTAGGCCTTTAATTTTTTTTTTTTTCATTTTTTCAAAACTACAAGATCATTTTTTGACCTACGATTTAGACTAGGTTATTTATAATTTATATATAATTTATTCATATATAGACTATTATTTTGGAGTATAATTTATATATATATATAATTTATTCATATATCGACTATCTCGAAACAGTATCGGTATCGAAATATTTCGTTTCAGTACCTTGACCAATACAGTGTCTAGTATGGTATTCAAAACTTTGTCGTGGACTACTCTAATAAACTAGTCTTCTAAATTCTAATGTTGATCTAAGAGTTAATCTATAAGGTCAAATAGACGGGATGCTACATTACATGAGTTGCTTATATGTTTTCACTTCATTAGTAATGGTAAAAGTAAAACAAAGAAGACCCCCTTCCAGTTTTAAGTCTATTTTCAAAGCGATTAGATTGACTAATTGGGTATATTTCAAATATCTTAAAACCTTTTAAATTGTAGTAGAATAGTTTCAAGATATTTTATTAAATTTTAAAAAAGAAAAAAACTAAATAATAATATTTTTTAAATAAGCATTGTATTAAAGTTAGTGAAAGTGAATAGATAAATTTAAAAATTTGATTGAATATAATTTTTATTTTAAAATTTGTAAGAGTTGTATTGGTTTTTGTATTTAAGTAATGATTAGATTATGATTAGACGAAAAATTTTAAAATTAAAAATTAAAAGTAATTTATGTTTAAGTGATATTTGAGAACAAAATTATTAAGAATTTTACAAAATTTAAAGACTTTCATGTCTAACACATAATAGAACATGAATATTTAGATATTTTATTGAATAATATATACACGTCCAAAATTACAAGTTTAGCACGGATCTTTTATAAAAAGTGGACTCCATAAAAAATGTGAAAATTTTATTTTTTATGGTGGAATTTACTTTATGACAAAAAACTTGTACAAAATTTGTGCATTTAAGATTTGTACCTAATATTACTCTTCATAGAATATTAGATCTTGCTAAGGCCACCAAGAATGGCCCAAGATTTCTACTATAAAGTGTAAAATGCTATTTTTTATTTTATATATATTTTTTAAATATTTTTTAAATCTATTTAAATATTTAAAAAAATTATAAATTCATTGAGTAATACTTGCATAATAATTAAAAAAAAAAGTATTGATAGCTTTTTCTCGAGATGCATCGGTGGATGCAGCATTTTCCTAAAGCATTCTACGTATGTGATGTATAGGGCTATGCATTTAATCCGAAGAACTGATTGACCCGATTAAAATGAACTGACCCGACCTGTGTTTTATCGGGTTGCTATTTGATCAGATCTCCAACCTGACAAGAAGCGGATTTGTGTTTTGGGTGTCAACCTGTCCGACTATAAAAACATCATTATCTTCAAATCTCAAACCCTAGTCGCTCTCTTCAGATCTCAAACCTTGCGTGGGTCTTTCTCGCGTAAGCCCTCTGTCTCTCTCTCTCTCTCATCCACCATTCGTCTCCCTTCCTTCCATACCTGTTAACATTGTTCCTCGCCGATAAACAACTATTTTCGCATTTTGAGAGAATGTGGCGGGCCTCGTTCACTTTAAAGGCTTGTTATCAAGTCTTTTATGCCAGGGATTGTGATCTAGGGTTTGATTTTGAGATTAGGATTATGTTCTATGGTTGTTTTTTATTCTGCTCACGGTGAAGTGAACGAAAACGGAGGCTTGTAGAGAAGGACTTCCGAATGAAATGGTATGTGGTTAATCTTTTTCGGTTTGGTTTTCACTGGATTCACATTTAATTTGCATTCCCAGAATTTTCGGTTAAAACTTTTTGTGGATTTTCCTTTCTTCTTCTGTTTCATCATTTGGATCTTGGACATTGTTCTCTGTTGGAGCAAGTTCATAATTTTTTCTCTAATTATGATAAGTTTTTCTAATTTCTATGTAGATTCAAAGTAAGTTTTTCTGGGTCTTTCTTGTATTGAATGACATGGGGTAACTTTTTTCTGATTCCCATTATAGATTTGGAGTTCTATTGGTGTTTTTGGTTCAAGTAGTCTTCAAGTTTTTGAATTTTTTGGGTTTTTTTTCTCCGTATTTGAATATAATCTGTTGTGATTTTAGTTGTTTGGCTCATGAGGTAACAAAGGAAAAAATGAATTTTGATGTTGAGTAAAGAAAATGAAATGGGTTCCTATTGTGGTTTTAATTGTTTGGCTCTTGAGAAAACAAAGGAAAAAATTAATTCTGACGTTGAGTAAAGAAAAAATCTATTGCCAAGTATGAACTCTTTTGTTGTGCAAGACAGATACATGTTGCTGACTAAGTGATTTTGGACGATTTGGAGGCTAATCCTGAAAAATACTGTCGTGTTGAAAATAATGTTAGATCTTTAAAGGATATTTTTCTTGTGTTTAGTCTAGATTTAAAGGATCTTTAGTGGGTCTAGTATGATTATTTGAGTCCAGTATTTATCAAACTCAATCTAATATTTAGTGGGTTTGTATTTGTTTGGTTTCCGAGAAAGTGTAAAAGGAAATGAAGCGGTAATGTCAGTACTTTTCTTGTTCTTAATATTTTTCTTTGTTTTCTTCTAATCTCAGCATTCCTGTAGAGATCAGCATGATAGAAATTGTCGATAAGATTGAAAGTTGAAGTTTGATTTGGGGGAAAATAAATTGGTATTCAATTAAAAAATGGAAGCTAGTTCTTCTGCCTGATGAAGAAGAAAGCAAGATTTTCAATTTTATTTATTTAAAAAAAAAAGAAAAAAAAAGGATCATGTAGATTTGATCCGATTCTATTTTGGTCGGATCAGGTCAGATCGATTTGGCGCCATAAATCTATTTTCTCAGATCGGATCCAGTACAAAACCGACTATATCACGTCGGGTCGCAGGACTAGGGATGTATGAATCATTGAATTCTATCGTACGTGACGTCTTTAGGCAAATCAGAAACTGATTTTAAAACAAGAATGGCATAGGGACCAGTGTTTTAAATTTTGTACTGTACCGACCGGTACGGTTGAAATTTTTCGTTTCGGCCGTCCGGCCGGTACAGGTACTATATCTGTTCCGTACCGGCCGGTATCGGCCTGAATTTCGGCCTGTACTTTTTTTTTTTTCAAACTATAATTTTATTTTTTAACCCTCAATTCAGATTAGATTATTTATAATTTATATATATGTATTTATATATAATTTATTTATATATAGACTATTATTTTAGAATATAATTTTTATATATAATTTATTCATATATTGACTATCTTGAAATATTATTCTGAAATGTTATTTTAAAACGGTATTAATGTTAAAATATTTCATTCCAGTATCTTGATCGGTACAACATCCGATACGATATTCAAAACATTAATATTTAAAACATTGATAGGGATGTTATGATATTCAAAACATTGATAGGGACAGATAGACAATGGCATTAAAATTGCTGTGGCGCACTAACCAAGGTTCCATCCCCGTTATGCCGGCCACATACTGCCACGAAAAAGAATCACCAATTATGACAAGGAGAAGATATCAAAGTTCCACTTCAATCGATTTGATCCCCCCGCCATAGCAGTCGAGCATTCTGCAAACCGAAAAAAGGTAGCGATAAATGCTTCGGCTCAGTCTCCTTCGGATCACTCTTCCTCGCCCTACTACTCTCTTCAATTTCCCAACCCGTCATACTAAGCTCAGGCCCCAAACCATGGCCGCGTCGTACACGACGCGGTCGTCTTCTCATCCCTGCTTCAACAATCTCTTGTTTCGCCAGCTCTTCGAGAAGGAGTCCTCAACCTACACGTACTTGCTTGCCGACCTGTCTCATCCTGACAAGCCTGCTCTGGTTTGTATTTTTATTTTTGTTCTTATTCTAAATTTTCAAATATTTTTCGTGTTATTTGGTCGCTGAGAAAATGTAGTAAACTAGAGGAAAATGCTAATAGTCTTGGTCTTAGATTTTTCAGCAACCCAAAAAGGGGGGGTTTTCTTTTCTCCTTTCCTCCATCTTCATTTTTCTTTTATTCCTGTTTATCATTATAAAATTTAAAGCAAAAGGCAATTCGTGAAACTAAAAATGTAAACGGAAATTTATACTAAAGCAATTCGATCACTCTCAAACCTATATTTAAACGTGATATTGATTTGATTTGTAATTGTAGAAGAAGGATTATTACAAAGTCATCATAAAATTTATTGCTCTACTTTATCACGTAATAAGATGTATTATTACGTTCGGTGTACAAGATTAAATCGCTTGAAAGCACAGTTTGTTTTGTTTTCTTATAAAATGTGGTCTTTCTAATGTGGGTATACTATGGCGACTGTAGTTTTTCTTTTTTCACTACAAATGATATATATATATATATATATATTAATTAGATATATTAGTTTTGATGATTATCCATCGAAAAGGGTTCTGTGTTTGGAGTGTAGTCATGTTGTAACGCCTAAATGGAAAACCCAAACCACATGACCTATACTCCAAAAAGACTAGTCGATGATACAATTGGAGCCTCATTGGAACATCTTATAAAGAGCAAGAATTTCTCCTTCCCAAGCAATGTGGGATCCCATACACCACCTACTCATATCCTTATCATATGAGGTATCACAATTGGCACGGCTCAAGTTTTACATTTCTGGTGGGAATAGGTTCTGATATCATTTGTAACGGCCCAGTGGAAGTCCCAAACCATATAGTCTATACTCCAAAAGGACTAGTCAATGATACAATTGGAGCCCTATTAGAACATCTTATAAAGAGCAAGAACTTCTTCTTCTCAAGCAATGTGAGATCTCATACACCACCAACTCTTATCCTTATCATGTAGGATATCTCACATGTAGATGGTGTTGGCGCATTTTTCTGGCAACTGGGGTCCAATAGTTGATCGCATGTCCCACGGAGGTGACGAAGATGATTTCCATGCAGAAAATAGATAAGAAGAGGAGATACACATGTCTACGTGGTTTGGCATTAAGGTGTATGTCCACGGGTCTTGGGGAGGTGAAATCCATTATGAATAATTTGTTATGATCCTAATTAGGTACAAAATTATATAACACTGTAATGAGATATTTTAATTGTAGCAATATTTTACTTAGCTTAATCTAAGGAATGAGATTTTCTCTCCTAGGTAATTTCCATGCATGGCAAAAGTAGGAGGCCAAGTCAAATAATTTATCAAGGCAAATAATTTCCATGTTTGGCATTTTGGTTATCTATACAAGGAACCCTATGTTTTGCTATAAGATCATCAAGGAATTTCTACTTAATATTTCATCTTGTAAGAAAAATCTAGAGGTCTGGCTCCCTCGAAGTAGCCATTCCCTTACACTTCTCCTCAAACTATTCACAAATGAACTCCAAAACCTCTAATACCATGTGTGACCAACCGTGTTGAATTCTTCACAAATTGGTCACGAGCCTAGCCTAAATATTTTAAATCTCGAATTCTTGCTTTAAATTTAGTGGATGATTTTTATATAGAGCCAAGTGTTTTAAAATTTTCCAAGTATTTTAAAGGACCAAATGTATTTAAATGTGGTATTTTTAGTGTTATTGGACCAAACATAAATTTTGGATTTAACCTCTTTAATTTTGGAGACCCGAAAATAATAGTCTTACGAGTTCACTTTATGTAAATGTTTTTTATTTCTCTTAGAAATGTTTTCTAAAATTCATCATTTTCTTTTATGATGAAAAATATTATTTTTGTATCAAGAATAAAATGTTGTATTTTTTTTGCATTTAGCCCATTTCCCTTCCTCTCCAACCCTATCTCCTTAATTTGATTTCAGACCACACACATAGCAATCGGTTAACACACTCAAGCTCTCTCTTCCTATCTCGGTTGCAGACCCTTCTCTCTCTCTCTCTCTCTCTCTCTCTCTCTCGACTTCTTCCTCTTCCTCACATTCTCCTCAGCCACAATAGTATTGCCCATCGGAAGCTCAGCTCAGCCATCGCAAGACACATGTAATGTAAGCTCTCTATCTCTCTCTCTCTCCCTATTCTTCTTCTTCCTCCGCACCCTTGAGGGATGCTTGGAAACAAATCTCATCTCATCCCATCTCATCTCATCTCATCTCATCTCATCTCATTTCATCTTATCACATCTCATTTCTTTCTCAAACATCATTCAAATATAAACACTTTCAAACTAATCATTACAATTTTCTCAAATTTTCAAACAAAAAACAAAAAATAATTCAACTTTTTCAAATCTCAAAACAAAAATAAAATATTAAAAATTATATTTTAACAATATTTTAACTTTATAATATTTTTTGTTCAACTTTTTCTCTCATTTTCCAAAACCCAATAAATATTTCACTCAAACTATCTTACTACTATTCACAAACCATCTTACTACTATTCAAAAACTATCTTACCACTATTCACAAAATTTTCATTTCATCTCATCTCATCTTATCTTATCTCATTCTCCAAGTATACCATTGGTCTCCCTTGCTCACTTCTCCACCTCACGACCTTGCCACCAACCACCAGCTACCGTGAAGAACCCGACAGCGGCTTCTCAAGCTTCCAACCCCACCATCTCCTTCATCCCAGACCACCGAAGCTCAAGGTAGCAGCACTGTCCCATGTCCAAGACTGTCGTCAATGACCAGTCGCAACTCCTTCCCCAAGCCATCACTAAAAGCTGCTAGCTTTCGCAGAAAGAACTGTGCGCTACCTCACGTTCACCCCGCACCGCCTTGCACCACCACCCCCAATCCTTAAAACCAATGCATGTTGATAGAGGCCCCTACCTCATGCCATCTCTATATTGATGAAGACCAACGCTGTTGCTTACAGCAGTTCAAGGTCATGCCCTCTTGTGCACGCCAACAAAACTAGATCTCTCTCA
The DNA here is from genome assembly GCF_004785595.1 of Juglans microcarpa x Juglans regia. NCBI lineage: Eukaryota > Viridiplantae > Streptophyta > Magnoliopsida > Fagales > Juglandaceae > Juglans > Juglans microcarpa x Juglans regia. The sequence goes on along the minus strand of NC_054596.1, from coordinate 28,270,995 downwards.
TTACCGGCGAAACCAAATCAATAGAAATTGAGACCACCGTGGTCCTTCCTCCAATGCCCAGCTTGGAATCTGCATTGGAGCCACCTTGAACCCCCTCCAGCCGTGATTCTTGGTTTCCCATCTCCCCAAGAAGCCACTAGAATTGATAGCCCATTGTTGTGCTCCCAACTCACGTTGATGCTGCGCCACAGCCCAGCACCACAACCTAGCCATCCTTGGTCGCACGTAGCCAATAGCCCCAACCTTAAGCCATTCTTTTGAAATGAGACACGAAAGCCCAGCTCATTGCACCTCAATCACCACTGAACAACCGTGAGCCTCTACACCTAGCACTGTCCATCCCTTTCTCCCCCCCTCCACTTCATGCTTGGCCAAACTACTTGCAACTCCAAATCGACAACCCTTTCACGTTCAGCCCAGTGCCTCCACTGCTTTCTCTCTAGCAAGCCACCTCCCCACCACCAAAACCCTCCTCCGTGTGCCACTACTCAGCCCTCCTCCAAGCACAAAGAAACAAAGCAGGCTTACACAACTAACTCATGCACTGCATGGTATTTACATTGATCTAACCATCAACCCGCACACGGCAACCCCTCAATTTGTGGTATAAACTCCTATCCCTTTATCTCAAGGAATATTATGTTTATGTGATTGAATGGTGTTGTGTTTTGAATGTAAAGTCAGAGGAATATCATGGTTTGAACTTATGAAATCATGAGTATGCTTTGTCAAGGGGCTTATGCTTTGAGTAAAGTGTTTGTGAAGGTTGGTTTGACAGAACTGTATGTATTAAGTATATTGTGTGTGGATGAAGTTTGTAAATAGACTGGGTGCTTCGAGTGGGTTGTATGTTGATCTTAGGTGATAAAAGAGTATGGTTTAATATTTTTGGTTGGTTAAAGATGGTAGACAGATTTAATGTATCCTGAATGTATGTTTGTGGGACTGTATGGTTGTGTGGTGGATTTATGTTGAACTTGAATGATGGATGAATTGAGTATGAGTTCTTTGGGTTGGTTGTATGCATTGGACACATTTGTATATGCATATTGAATGTAATATGAATGAATGGACAGTTTATATGACTATATGGTTGGGATGTTATGGAGCCATGAGTGAAGCTTATAAAGCTTTGTGATTGTGTTTGTGGTATGGACAGATTTTATATATTGATGGTGTGGTGTTGGACTTCATGGATTGTGGGAGGCATTGGTTTGAAATTGTGAAGCTATGTTATATGAAATCATATATTGAGTTTAAATGGATGATGGATTGAAGGTATGCGTGTATATTAATTTAATTGAAGGTTTGGTTAGTTTTTGCTTAAATCACAATGATTTATGGATTGGTATTTACATGAGGACCATGAGGTTCAAGAATTGGACAGATTTGAGTATGTTAGGTGTGTTACGCATGAACAATGATTGTGATGGATTTGTGTTGGGCTCAAGTGATAAATGAATAGAGTAGGTGTACATTTGTGTTTAATGATTTTTTGAGTGGCGAGTTTATGAGAGAATGATAGATTTAGGTTCTATTTTAAGCTTGTAACGAGTTAATGTTGATGGTTATGCAAGTAGTACATGAGAATAATGTTTATGAAAGCTTATACTTAGCAAGAAAAGAATGGAGTTTATGGAAATGGGTAAAGTTGGGGTCAAATTACAAATAGTGAGAAGTATAGGGGTTATTGTGTAAATAGTAAAAGTTTTAGGATCATTCAGCAAAAAGGCTTTAAGGATAGTAGAAAGGTTATGTTTAGTTTTTAATAAAAAAAAACTTAAGCTGAGTTATAACTCTAAATTACGATTTCGCATAAACGTGAATGTGAAACGCACCAACAATAGTTTGTAAGTTAAACTCTAACTTACTCATCGGTAATGTGACTTATGATATGGTGATAAATGCAATCACATGAAAAGTTTACTTCATCTATTCTATTCGTGAAATGTTATATGTCAAAGCATATGAATATTTGTCATTCTTCATGAAGCATGGTTACATGACATAAAGCACAAGTTTATGCATAGAAAACCTTTTCTGCAAAATAAGTCTCGACCCCAAGCTGGGATGAGGGATTATCCTAGTGGAACTTCACCATCCACTTTGGAATGCAGCGTACACACAGCTTATGGGAGCTATGGGATATGGTAATCAAGACTAAAAGTGGATGTTATGAAAAGATATTCAGGAATTTGGATGGAAAAGTATTATTTTTTATGAAAAGCAAGTCTCATGTTTGTGCATTATTCACATGTTTATACCTGTCATGTCAAGTTATCTTTGTGCTTAGTTCTAGGTATAACTTATTGAGATTTTGAAAAATATCACCGTGGTAGTCCCACTATGGTCCCGTTTCTCAGAACCATTGAAGATGTTACAATATATGCAGAACAAAATCCCGAGGAGGAACAGACGGGATTGGACGAGGTGGACTAGTGGTGGATGCAGCTATGTTGGACTTATATTGGAGAAGTCTTATCTCTTGTTATATTTATGAGTATTGTTTGTAATTTCAAGACAATGTTATTATGTGGATAACTATGGTTGAGACTACTTTAAGGACAAGGTGTTATGTTATGTTTTGTGTAGTGACTTTGGGATATATTATGTGGAAGATAATATGTCATGTTTTCTTTTTATGTATTGAACCGTTGGATGTAGTTTTAGTTATGGTATGTTATCAAGTTATGTATGCTTGGGATTGATTTTATTATGGTACAAGTAGTTAACATTACTTTTTCTGCTGTGATTTACTCATATTGCTAGAAGCATGCTATGTGCACACATATTGACTATGTATGTTGGGGGTATGTAACCAGTGTTGCATGTCCCAACGTCTCGATCTCCGTCAAATCCCAAGCGGGGGTTGAGGGCGTTACATCACGGGGTCGATACCAATAATGTTTTATACAAGTTCTCATGTCCTCTATAAGCTCTCTGATACAAGTGTTATAGATGTAGAAGAGGGAAGAAGGAGAGGGTGAGGATGAAGTGCCCAAGTCTGAAAATGAAGTCTCCCCTTGCTGTGGTAGCCCTCTTTTTTTGTTTTAGTTGTCCAGTTGCCCCTTATCCTTTTCCCTCTCTTTGTCAGCTGTCACACTTTTCCTCTTGAACCCGTGTCCTTGTCCAATCACAGCTTTATGGCAGGCCTTTATTTTTTTTCCAGACAGATGGTGAGTTGTGTTTGAATAATATGCTGCCAAGTCATTTTCTTAATCTTAAGCAATGATGGATTTCGTGAATAAGCAGCCAAAATGAAAAGAATTTGCATATAAAGGCTTTAATGTTTTAAAATTGTGATGCATGGTCAAATAAACAGGTAATCATCTTTTATTTGTAATCAAATTTAGTTGATATAGAGAACTGGTATTGTCAAAAGAGGTTAAGCAGTCGTGTTCAGGCCAATATCACCACTGCGGCTTCCAGATGCAGTGCCACAATTCTTTATTGGATTGGATAAAAAATTGACCTTGGCAGAAGTTCCCTTGACTCGACTGACAAAGATGGGTCCAGACACATTATTTGGCTCCATTGTCCTTTTCTTGTTTTTATTTCTTTGCACTGTAATTATTATAGTGGGGCGTTTTGTCGGGGCAGCCCACCTGCCCTTGGACTCCTTCCATATCTGCCTTTTAGGAATAACTATAGCTATAGCTATCCATTCTTATAGACAAAATATTTGAAGTAGCACCAGAGAAATTTTAGGAAAAAATATCTAACAAACTGGATAGAGTCGTTGATTGACATCCTTTAGGGTGCATTAGGGACTAGGCAGGCATAAAGTAACTAGTTTGGACTTTTCTACTTTACTCAATATAATCGTTTGCTTGTGCTAATGGGAAACATTTATGAGCTGAGTATGTAATTTTCTTCTTCTGATGATTCTGCTGACTAGCATCCTGATATATGCAATGCCTTCTTTGGCATCTAATTGAATGTTTATGTTGACTAGTTTCATTGCTGTTTCTCTTCGTTTTTTATCAAGTTTATTTATCTTTTTTGTTCAAATTTTTGCAGTTGATTGACCCTGTTGATAAGATGGTGGAGAGAGACCTCTCCCTTGTAAAAGAGCTTGGACTGAAACTGATTTATGCTATGAACACCCATGTCCATGCTGACCATGTAACTGGTAGTGGTCTTATTAAGGTGTGGAATTACTTCCATATTGCTAAACTTGCCTTGTATAAAACTTGATTCCCTTTCTATAAAACTTGCCTTCTGGTGAGAGGTTTTATCCTTTGATGCTGCATAAGCAGAAACGGATCTGTTGATCTTCATGCATGGTTTTTACTTGTAGAGCAAGATTCCTGGAGTTAAATCTATCATTTCAAAAGCGAGCAACTCGCAGGCTGATCTTCTGATCGAAGCTGGTGATAAAGTCTGTTTTGGTGATCTATTTTTGGAGGTAGGATACAATTGTGCATGATTTATAAATTTTTCATCTACATGATTATGGAAATTCTTCGTGAGTTATTTACGGGGGAATAGCTTCCTAGATGCATATGTTAATTGACTATTGTTTTTCCCCTTTCTTGTGAAACTAATGAAATCTGCAGAATAATTAGAGGTTGACTGGAAATTTATTATCCATGATTTTGATGCACTTACTGAGCCCAGGATTAGCTTTAAAATACTAAAGCATTAATTTCTATGGAAACATATGGCCGCTGGTATGTAGTGTGTAGCTGATTATAGTAGATACAAGGGCCATGTTTAATTAACATTTTTTTTTTTTTTTTATCAAAAAGAAAAAATCTATTTTCAAGTCTGTTTTTTGACACAACCAATACAACGTTGAAGTGGGTCCCACAATGGTAAAACGATACTGATGTTTTAACTTTTTTATAACTATAATGAGTTCCACAACAAGTGGTGTGTTGACACAGCCTACAAGTGACAACTCTTTCAACAATTTCTCATACTGTTTCAAATGTTTTTTCAACTTCAATCCAAACATCTTTCAATCTCAAAAAAGTTTTTATTTCAACTTTTCATCTAATCATTTGCCTAGGTTTTAGTGAAAAATTAAAAAAACATAAAAATCGTAACTTTTACAAAATCCAAAACCAAATCTACCATAAAAGATTTTATTAACAACTTTTCATCTCTATCTATCCACTTTTACAAGCCCAATACAAAACATATCTAAAAAAAGAAAAAAAACAAAATTGATGAAAAATCTCCTATCTACTTTCAAAAAAACCCAATAAACAGTAATTTCAATATAATTCTCATTCTTAAAATTTCTCTTAATCAAGCATACCTATTATTTTCCAAGTAGTATTTTTTTTTCCTAGGTATTGCTGATTGTTTTATATGGTAACTCAATTCTGTTTGCAGCAATCTAGATACTGACTAAAATATCGACCAAGAAAAAGGTGGCGACTAAATTAGCATGATATAGTGTATAATGGCGATGCGATTTTTTCTTTTAAGTTGTAGCAATAAGTATATGACATATGAATTCTTTTTGAATCATTTTGCAGGTTCGTGCCACTCCTGGCCATACATTAGGATGTGTTACTTATGTTACAGGAGATGGTCCTGATCAACCTCAACCGAGAATGGCTTTCACTGGGGATGCCTTACTGATACGTGGATGTGGGAGAACTGATTTTCAGGTTTAGTGTCTTAAATATCTGAAATCGTAGTGTATTACTTTTTTTCTTTTTTTCTTTTTAAATAAAGCTATTTTAGCATTATTAAAAGAATAAAGAAATTCATTTTAGAAAAGTCAAAGCTTGCTTTTGAAGAAACTGCACTCATTGTCATATGTCATTTTGAGGGAAATATCAAGTAGCATTTATCTCATTAATTTATGTACAGGGCGGTAGTTCGCTTCAACTCTACAAGTCAGTGCATTCACAGGTAAGGATATGAGATGAAGAAATAGCATGCTATGTTTTGTGTGGGAAGGAATGAGTGTCTATTTTGACCTTCAGAACACTATTTGCAGAGACTTATTATCTTTTTCTTGTGGACCCAGATTTTCACATTGCCTAAGGATACACTGCTCTTTCCCGCCCATGATTACAAAGGGTTTACTGTATGAACCATCTGCAGCCTCTTATTTCTAGAATTTAATTTATTGAAAACAGCTGATTATGCCATGCCTTCTCCTGACATCCAGGTTAGCACTGTGGAGGAGGAGATGCTTTATAATCCTAGGCTTACAAAAGAGGAGGTGATTCTTTTGGCGTAAATGCCATTTTTTGTTTTTCCTAGATTTGATTTTATGATTAGGACAATGTAACTACTCCAATATGATGCTTACCAAATAGTTTTCTTTCTTTTTCCATTATTCTTTTGATTAATGTGAAGCCCTTGGTCATCACTTTTTATTAATAGATCTTACCATTTTCTTTAACCAGTGCGCTTTCTCATATGTCAATAATTAATTTTTATAAACTTGACATTTGACTTGTTTGAAAACCAAGTAGACTTCGGTGTTATCCTATGGTGTAACTGCCATTTGATCCCCCACCAAATTAAATCCCTTACAAATTATTGGTTTGCATTCTTCTTAAATTTGATATGAAGTAATGAGAAAGAAGATTATTCTGAATTTGAAGATGATTGGCTGACTAAGCAGTGTAGTTTCTGTTGTTTAATATCTGATAAAAAAAATTTCTCAATTACTCCTATCCTTTTACTTTGCTTTCTCTTTGTCAATATTCTCCCCCAGATCTTTAATTGTTTCAACCTGTGAACTCTTTGCAGGAAGCATTTAAGAATATTATGGAAAGTAAGTCTTACATGATCAATTGTGATAAGAATAATTTTGCTATTGAAGACCGATCTTATATTTTACACTTAGCCATTTAAAGATTTATTTAATTTTAACAAATTTTTTTTTACAGATCTTAAACTCCCATACCCGAAAATGATAGACATCGCTGTCCCTGCAAATATGGTGTGCGGGTTGCAAGATGTCTCTGCAAAGCCTGTTGAAGCAACATCAAACTAGATACAGACAGGTATGCTATGGGAGTGGAATCAGGGTTGACTTCTGTTGTTTAAACCAATTGCATATTGAATAGCTACAGAGATTTATCACCTAATAACAATAAGCAGCAGAGTAATCAGTGAGCAGGAAAAGAAGAAACATATGTAGAGCGAAGAATAATAATGGAAAACTCTTAAGCAACTGTCCCTTTAAAGAAAGGTTCAAACTTTTAACTTTATATTGAATTTTCAGCTTAGGAGATACTAATACTACTAGCCCTTGAGTGTTATCCAATTAGTTTTTACGAATCCTGTGTCAGAGTAACTTAAGATGCTTCCGCTATGCAATGATGCGTTTTGGACTGTTATTATAATATTATTGAATATATGGAAGAAATAAAGTGAAAAGGAATGTAAAGGGAATGAAAAGGAAAGTGATTGACTGATAACTTATGATTGATAATGAATAAATGATGACAAATAACGGGGTGGATGGCAACACTGGAATGACTCACTAATAATATCCATCTCCTTTTAACGGGAATCGTGATTTATTGCAAATTAATAGGTTTTTAAGTAAGGTTGATGTTTAGTTCTTTGACTTTATTCTTTCTGCTATGCATCAGAATTCATGAAGCTGACCTTTATGTTAGTAGAAATTTATATTCAATCGAAAAGCTGGATTGGAAACTCTATTGAACCCTGAGTCATAAGTGCTTTAATGATCCCAATATTTATTCTACAGCTTGTTGCAAGCCAACTCCTGCATCAGAAGGGTTTGATAAACTCTTTTTTTGTTTTGTTAAGGCTAGGAGTATTGTTTTATTGCGCTCATCGTCCCGTAAATCTATATAAAACCTATTTGATTTTTATTTAGGCCTATTCCTTAAAGCTCAAGAACTCCCGAAACCAACAAACCAGACCCGTTTAGAACTCTTCAGCCTGCATTAGACCTCTCCGACTTGGTTTAAACTTCTACAATCCTATTTTATTAGAGTAAACACCTAGGGCCCTTTATTTTCTTAAAGTTCTCTTATTCATGGCAAGTCCCCTCATCTCCATAGTTACAAACAATATAAAACCTAATCTAGATGCCAAGTTGCTCGCTCAACCTAGCTATCATGCCCAAAATATAATCCAAAAGCTGAGGATTAACTCTATGAGCTCCTTGAGGCTCCTCCTTAGTCTATTCAATCTTGTCCAGTCTATCACGCGTTGTTCCTATACTCCCTAACACATCATCTACCATTATGAAGGGAATGGTAGTTGGGATTACCATAGTGAGATTTATAAAATCACAGCAAGTAAAAATTCCTAAGCTACTAACAATATAAATAAACATGCATGATAGTAAACATGGTATGTATGCTTGATGAACATGGACTTGCATATGAAAACCTAACTTAGAAACATCATAACTTCAAGTAGCTCAATCGTCTTCATCATGATCATCCTTTATATTACGGCAGAACTACCCCCCTTCCCTGTAGTACCTGGCAACTCATATGCCTTCACCATAGTACTTAGCAGATCGTATCTCCTTGACTGTAATACAATCTAGCTTGATCAACATCTCATGCTTGACTCAAAAAATATTTCATGACATGTATTCATGCCATGTGATAAATGTTCATGCTTGTTACATATGACAACATGGCAATGCAGATCATATCTTTATGACGCATGCCATGGCATAACATTGCAAATATAGAAATCATATCATTATAATGATAAGGCATGTCATAACATTATGGATATAGAGTTTATATCATTACAACTAAGGGTGCTACCCGCCCCTACGGGGCGGGGTAGCCCCCACCTCGCCTCCTGCCCCCGCATGGGCAGGTTGGTGAGTTTCGTCCTAGTCCCCTGCCCCGGAGTGCGGGGGCGGGGACCTCATCCCGGATAATAGGGTGCGGGTTGGGGGGGTCATCCGTCCCTCTACTGGGCTAAGGCCCAGAAGCAGTTTCTGGGCCATTTTTCCAGAAACTACTGAAATGGGCCTAAAATGGCCCAGAAACAGCTTCTGGGCCATTTTGGGCCCATAAAATTAGAAGTTTTTTTTTAAAAAAAAAAAAAACAAAAAGAGTTAAAAAAAGAAAAAACAATACATGAATAAAAATAATATATACATGATACAAATTTATATAATTAAGACTCTAATGAAGTACTATTATAGACTACAAGTCTACTACCTAATAAATAATAATAATAATAACTAAGCTATTACAAAAATAAAATGGAAAGTCTAAACAATTACAAAATTATAAAGAAAAAAGTGTCCAAAAAACATTGTATCAACATTGCAAAATTACAAATCAAATATATAATACGTACAATTGATTCAGATTTCAATATTCTAAGAAATTAAGAATATAAAAATAGAGGCGAGCTATTTGGGTCTTTGACTGTGACATTTGAGGTGGCCGGATGGGTAGTCTTTTGAGGCTTGGGCACATATTTATATTGCAATGGAGGTAGACATCATCTGAGTCGTCTCATGTAATGCTACAACAATCAATACTAAAATTAATACTAATGAAATTAAAATGAATATAAATAAATCAAAATTATAAAATAAAAACAACAATTACCAAATGGTCCAGATCCAGTCTGATCACCATCCTCTTCGTGAGTCTGTTTAAAATCTAAAACATCCAGAACATAAATATCATTTCCCATCGTCCAACTCTGTGTGCATGTTAATGCCTCCACAGTTATAAGAGACAATGAACTACGGAAAGAATTCAATATGTGCCCTCTGGTACTAAAGGCAGACTCCGAGGCAATGGTGCTAATAGGGATGACCAACATACAACGGGCAATCTCAAAGTATTTAACATATTGAATGCCTTCATCACCTAATAATTAAAAGGTTGCCTTATATTCTTGGGCTGTCTCCAACATCAAGAATGTTGAGTTCCATCTAGTAGGAACATTAGTACAAAGACCCTTCTTTGATGTTATGCCCACAGTTTTCGTAGTAATCTTGAATTTCTCCAATTTAGAAGGAGGATACCTCACAAATTTTACAGCCAATCTAACTCGTGCAATCGAGTCATCAACATCTTTCAACCCTCAGTCACAATTAGATTCAAGATATGTGCAGAACATTTAATATGTAAATATTCACCACCCAAGAATGTTTTATTTGCCTCTCTAAGATAAGCTTTCAGATATCTCAATGCGACATCATTAGATGAGACATTGTCAACCGAAACTGTCAAAACCCGTGTCAACACCCACTCCTTTATTAAGGCCTCCAAAGCATTCCTAATTGTCTCACCCTTGTGATCAGTTATTTGACAAAACTTAATAATCTTTTTAAGAAGAATCCAATCAAAATCAATTAAATGAATAGTCAAAGACATATAATTGAAATTTTAGACAGAAGTGCAAGTATCGGTAGTGAGACAAACTACCAAACCCGACAATTAGCCCCTCAAAACATCTTTATCTTTCCAGTACATCTTTTTAATATCGTTTGCCACAGTGTGGTGAGAAGGAAGCGTAAATCTAGGTTCCAATTCTTAGACAAATTCTTGGAACCCTCTCATCCACAAATTTAAAATGTAGCTCGTCTAAGATAACCATACGAGCTAACTTCATTTTATACTCATCAGCATTATACTTCGTATACCCCTTCAAAATTGGACCCCCACTACTCCCATCCGCTATTTTGTTTTAGTTCAATTTCTAGTCTAGATTGACTCTTCTCCAATAAAGATCTTAATATTGAACTCTTCTTGCATTGTTCCTCTAGATGAACCTTTAACTAGGATGTACCATGTTTCCTATAGTGACATCTATATATTTTTCCACAATAATTACATTTAGCTTAGGGTTATTGAGGTCGTGACCCTCTAGTTTGATAAAATAAGACAAACTATGGAAGCATGTTTCTTGCTTTGTGTGGGCTTGGGGGCGGGGCAAGGTGTACCCACTACCAGGGTTTGGAATAGGGTTAGGTTCTGGGCACTGGTACTAGTAGGGGCAGGGGTATTGGTAGGAGTATGAGAGCTATTAGTGAAATTATTTTGAGAAGACATTCCTGATTCCACAATACAATAAAAAATTATAAAATCAATCAACACATGACATAAGAAAATTATAATAATACCACACATGAAAAAATAAGGCAAAGTGCAAAGCCAACACAATTTAGGGGTTCTGAATTGAAACCCCTAAATAAATTGATTTAGGGATTCCAATTGAAATCCCTAAATTTTGAATTTATTTAAGGGTTTCGGATTTAACCACTAAATCAATTTAAGGGTTCAATCTGAAACCCTAAAATTTAGGGGTTACAATTGAAACCTCTAAATTGAAATTTCAATTAAAACCCCTAAATCAAATTAGGGTTTCAATCCCAAACCTCTAAATAAATTAATTTAGGGGTTTCGATTGGAGGGTTCCAAATCTAAACACCTAGAGGCCAGAAATGGTAAAATACAAACTACCAAAAAAAAAAAAAAACAAACAGAGACGAGATAAATTTCAAACACATGCACAAATTTCTCCAAAACAAACAAATTCACAATTATTCCCATCCTCCATCTCCGATTCAACCCATCCTTCCTCCAATCTCCAATCCAAAACTAAAAAAATAAAATCTAGGATTTCGGATTTCTTAGTTTTGAGTGGCGGCGAATGCGAAGTTTCAAAATAAGTTCAAACGACGGTGGAGTGATTGGAGTCCCGGTGGTGCTGCTCGTGTAGTCATGTGAGAGAGAGAATAGATCAAGGGAGAGAGACTGAGAGATTGAGAGAGCGCGAGAGAGATCGAGATAGAGAGAGAGTGAGAGAGAAGAGAGTTCGAGAAGTAGGGATGCCACAGGGGGAAGGGGGACCTTAACTAAAGTCTAAAAGTGAAACAGCGTCGTTTTGTCATGGACAAAACGGCACCGTTTCACTTACTTATAGGGTTTATATAGATATAATTTTAATTATATATATATTAAGCGGAGTGGGGCTTCGCCCCCTCCATCCCCCACCTCCGCAGGTCTCTTAGGGTGCGTGTGGGGCCCCGCTACTCACCCCTAGTTACAACTACATGGCATGGCATAATATTGTGAATAGGACAATCATAACATCACGATAACATGGCATGACATAAACATTGTGATCATAACAATCATATAATTCAAATTACATGGCAAGGTATAAATATTTCAAATGAAATAAACATAAATTATAACATGGATCTACATGCATGAATCTTACTACCTTACATACATAATTACACCATTAGTAAGTTAAAAACCAACTAATAAAATTTCGTGCATAGCGTAAAAGTAGCGTAGGCTAAAATGAGAGACATTCTAGAGTTAAACTTTCTCACTTAATCTTCATAAAAACATAATTACTAACATTGGGCTAAATTTACATGTTAACTTTTGAAAAATTACAAATTGGCCCCTAAACTTATAGAAATTATAAACGGACTCCAAAACTTACCGAAATTTACATACCTCATGTAAATTTCATCCTAAACTCAAATATGAGCTTAGACTTTTTTTAAAAACTAAATCCAAGTATGAAAACTATTCTTAGCCGATTCACTTATAGGCTAAAACATGATTTTGTTTGCTACTTGGCGATTTAACACACTTGCATGCTTAACTTGAAATTGAAATTCTAAAAAATAAATCCTTAGTTCTAAAATCATGTCAAAACACTAAATCATGCATTTCATAAAAACTTAAACTCGCCACTTCAAAGAATAACCCAAAACATTAAGTTTAGGTCAAACCAAAGCTAATCTTGGTGTGTTTGGTCTAAGATTTTCATGTCAATTACAAGAACTCCAAAAGCCCATAAATATAACTTCTAACATGTTCATAAATTAAACCTAGGTGATAGGATGCTTGATTAAGTCCAAAAATCACAAAACAAAATAACTTAGAATCGGTTTGCTTTGAAATCCTTGAAACCGAAAATGCATGCTTTTGGACTTGAAACATAGTGATTAGATCCTTAATTTTCGTGAAGTAAATCTTGGAATACTACAACCACATACCTCACATTCAATTTCTAACTAGATCCAAGTATCACATCTAACATATCATAACAAATAATCCATCCAAACAAATACCTAACCCAAAAGCCTCTAAATCATGATTAAAAACATACTCTTGCATGTTTATAAAAAATCCAACAAAGACTTTAAGTGATAAAGCTTTAAAAATCCAACTCTCTTGGTTAGCTCTCTAGGGAAGATATAAAAAATTTCAAATGTGAGGGAGAAGGAAAGGTGGCGTGGACTATAGAGGGGCTGGGTTGGAGTAAGTGGAATAGATGCATTTGATGGGAAGCTTGCTTCTAAAAGTGGTGGAGAGATGGGCCTAGATGGGGTTGGAATTTGCTTGGCAATGGGTGACTTGAGTGTAGGAAAAGCTTGCTTGTTTGACCTTCTATAAGTTCACTATTTGGGGCTGAATCCAGAGTACAAGTTCAGCCATTGAGTGGTCATTCAAATGGGAGAAGACTTGTGGGGCAAGCTTGGGGTAACAAGGGGTTTTGGTGGGACTAAAGTGGGGCTAACCGAAATGAAACCATTTGTGGTTTAAAGAGGGTTTTGATAAGGGTTTAGTCAAAAACCAATTTTTCCTAGTCAAATACAATTACTAAGGTGTAAGGGAGTGGATGAGGGTATACTTGAGTGGTTGGTCGCTTGTGGAGGTGGCTTAAACCAAGCGGGAAACTATAGTTCAAAACTGAGTGACATTTAAGGTTTGAAAGAATTTGGGTTTCGGTTACCCTAGTGATTTAGGGTTTCATTAGGGTTGAAGCCCTCTTTTTGGTGGGTCAAAAAGTCCTTGAGTAGACGGAATAGTGAATTGTGCAAGAAACATATTCACTTGCATGGTTTTCACTTCATTGACCTTACACATTTGTACTACTCTTGACAAGTGTCAATTATATTTCCGAATGGATTGTTAAGAATGTCATGTCCAAAAAGGTTTTCTAGTGATCCTAGGCTGATTGGACATCCTACATGGTTATTTGGCAGCTGTTTGAACTAGATGTCACGTAGCGCTCCCCTACAGGGTTACTATTCACCTAAAAAACTTGAAACTTTTTATTGCACTATAAAATCTTAAATATTCATATGTTACAAGTTAGTCATTCCAAATGAATACGATATTGAGATTTTTTATTAGAACGTGATTGGTTTCTAAGGTCGCTTCCAGCTTTAGGCCTTTTACCGGATTGGAATCCAAATGCGCTAATAGACTAAAACCTAATCGATCGCCCGATTTAGAGATTTCATGACGTTTCTAAAGTCTTAAGAAACATCGAGTTTCTTTTGGGATGTTACAATAACCTTCCTCATATAGGGTAAAAAAAACATAAAAATAACTAAAGTAAGTTGAATATTCAGTAAGAACCACATCATGCAGTAAATATAATATAAACGTAAGGTTTCAGTTAACATCATCATTCTTTAATAAAAACCTTACCTTTAAGCATACATAAAACATTTACCTTAGAACATTAAAGAATAACCTTCATTCCTTGACCTCAAACATTAATCAATTATTACCTTAACATCATCCTTTAATGGTCTTTACATATTGTTATCCCCCATGTGTTAAGGTTAACAACTCTTGCGATCAATGGTTCTTCCCATAGTTAGGTGTATTACCAGTGATGTATTCCAACGTTGCCATCCATCCTAACCTCATGGTACTGTCCTAATCCTCATTAGCCCATTTATTTTCCTTATCAAACACATGTAGTCGTACATTTTCATTTAATTTTCTTTAACCCTGCCTTACGTTTCGTTCTTTCAAAATAAATAGCATACTATATAGTATTCAGTCACACTATCAATCATGCAGTTTTAAAATAATGTAACATCTTTCATCATAAATATGGTTCGTAAAAAGGGGTGGTCAACAAAGGCTCATACATACATACATACATACATATATTCTTTTATAAACCTTTACTACATGTATACATTTGCAAAAGTAACTTTACAGTTTACCATAAAATGATGTGTAGAAGAACACGATCATAGTCACTTACTTCGGTCCTTGCAAATTAATCTAATTGTGCGTGTTTCCAACCTTTAAATTGAACCTATAATATTTTAGGTAATAGTGTAAGCTTTCTAGTTCGTTAAACATTGTGTGTGATATATTCCATGCATGGAACCTCAGGACGTCTAAGTTCGTCGATTATTACTCTTCCTCGCCTATCCCTTGCTCGCCTTCTACATTGCTCGCCTGATGTATTACTAACCTGATGTTGCTTGTCTAACCTCGATCTCCTTCTTACATTGCATCACTCAAGGCAAACCTAAGGTCCTCGTGTTACAAGCCCTAATTTGAATCATTTAAACCCAAGGCATGCGCAATACCTATCCTCCAAAATTACCAATGGACTGTATGCAACACACTTTCATGCATGTCGATCATGTGGTTGCCAAGTGAACTCCTTTCAGCTCACTCTAATATGCCATGTTATGTTTATGGGTTTAATACATATAGTGAAGGAAATGAGATTGAGAGAATTAGGGTTTTGAAATCCTAATTTTGTGCGGCTTGAGGGTTTATTAAGGATGGCTCCAACAAACCTTGGTGTTTGTTAAATAGACTGAATGTGGTTAGGAAACATGGTGTCAGGTGGTGGTCGATTGTGTGTGCAGCATCAGATGTTTGCGTGAGTGTAAATGCTTGTAGACACAAAGGACTGCTATGCACCAAAATCAAACATTGCAAAGCTGTGTACTCCGACAACTTGACATTATCTAATGTTGATTATAAGTCAAAATACTACTTACTAATCAATCAACATTACTAAACTTTAATCACACAGAGGATCTAGAAAAATTAATAGTAATGATTCCAACCTCCTTAGCCTCTTGAGTACTTGTATCGGCATCTCCTGGAGTAACAACATATCGCCAAGTTTGCATAGGTGGTCTCTGCTTTGACTTATTGCTAGGGTTATATGTAGCTCCACCTCATTGTGCAGTTTTGGGAAAATTCCTAATCATATGACCAGGATGTCCACATTTAAAGCATGTCCTCCACATTTAAAGCATGTCCTCCACATTTAAAGCATGTCCTCATAATGAACTTGCATTTGCCATTATAATTTCTCCCACATTTCTTATAGTGAGAGGATGGAACTAATGCTATACCTTTTCCTTTGTCCATTCCCGATGTCATCGTTCTCTTATCATTACTTCCCCTAGCACCATATGGAGAAGCCCTCTTTCTATCGAGATTTATTTGAGCAATTAGCCTTTTTTGCTCTACTTCAACTATGGAAGTCACATTAACTAATTCTTGAAAATTCTCAATACTTAAACAAGCCAAATGACTACGAATTCGAGGTTGCGAACCTCCTTAAAACTACTAAGCTTGAATTTTCTCAGTGGCTATCAAATGAGGAGTGAATCTTTCAGGCTCCACAAATTTTGTAGCGTACTGCTCTACATAGGCATTCCCTTGCACCAATAATGCGAACTCCTGCACTTTTTGTTATTTAACCGTTTCTGGAAAGAACCGATTATTAAACTTTTTCTTGGATCTTTCCCAGGTCAAAGCTATTATGTTACCTAACTCCCTTATTAGCAGTTGTCGTTTTGTATCTCACCAGATATCGGCTTTATCTTGCAGTAAATACCCAACATATTGCACTTTCTATTCTTCAGTACAACCACTAATCTCGAATGTCTTATCAAGATCTAGTAACCACTTATTAGACCTCATAGGTCCTTTAGTACCCAAAAAACTAGGGTATCAAGATACCAAAAAGCTTTCATAAGAGCAGCCTCTCATTCCTGCCCTTCGTTGGTCTTGTATGTCTATTTGATCTTGTGTTGTTGTTGTGCTTGCCTATTAGATAACTCCTTTTGTTATCTTAGACAGATTGCATCAGCATGTCCTCTGATTGTTGGGAGATTTTGCTCCCTCTAATTGTTATACCCTTCAGGATTTCTTTCACGTCTGTCACGTGTCGTGTTTTTTAGCCTTCCCAAGATACACATAGGCTTTCGTGTGTTAGATTGAAATCCAACTTGTTGCTCATATAATTCAAGCCTATACATACTAAAGATTTAAACCTATCTTCTATTACAACTTTCCTATATGTCATTTGGCATGAAGCATAATTGCATGTTACGAAATATGAACACGTGTAATGAAATATGTTTTTTGTCATGAAGCATAGGCATAACATGAAAATATTTTATCACAACCCAATGTTAGGATGGAGGATTATTTTAGTGGGACTTCTTTGTCAACTCTAGGGTAACTAATAATGGAGTAAAGTCCCCTAAATTGATGAAAAACAGTCAATAAGTTTTGAATGTGATCAAAAGTTTTATGGGCTTCGAAAGCTGGTGGGTGCACATTATAAAGATTCTTATAATGGTTAATTCAAACTACCTGAGTATCTCCAATGACGTAGTCACATTCGGACAAAACCTGTGTAATGGTGCGACAATGAGTACATTCACACGGTCTAATGGGGAACCGCGAGGTGCCATACAAATGATAAACGTTTCTCTAGAGATACCATATGACTTGACAGAGTACTAAGCACAATGAATAAGCAAGATAAGTTCTCTGTACGAAAATTTGCATAAATGTTTTATGAAAGATGTTGAGAAAACTAAATGGGAGAAAAATACAGTTTTTGCAAAGCATGACCATGCATTCATCTCATGTTTATTATATGTCATGTTTATATTATCTTTGTTCATATTGGTTGTTAACTTGCTGAGATTTCAAAGAATCTCACTGATTTGGTCCTAACTACCATCTCCCACGAAATTATAAAAGTCTTAGCAGGATTGGATAAAGTGGGGCAGGATGGTGTCGAACAAAGTCTCTTGGATGAAATTGATTGAGGACGAGCCCAATCTAGACAAGAAATTGGAGTTGATTGTGATGTTTGTAGAGATGGTTTTGGCTACCATAGAGAAAATAAAGCAAATTATTTTATGATTCTGTTATGTTAGTTACAGACTATGTTATGCTACCTTTTTGTAATAAGGAGTTGATACTCCTTGACTATGTTATGTTACAATTCATAGCTTACTTGGCAGACCTTTAGTAAGTATGGTATATTTTTAAGTTAATATGAAGTTGGGATATTAGTCATTATGTTACTATAATTATGTTGAATCACTTATATTCTGTTGTAATTATTGCATCCTTATCTATCATGTACGAGGGTATGTAATATTGTAATGCATGTCCAATGCTTTAATCTTCGTCAAATCCCAAGCGGGGGTTGGGGCGTCACAGGGGGTAATCCCGACAATTGCTCGAACACTTGAAAACTCATCTAGTATTGGTATCCCTAGTACTTCATTAGGTCCCCTTGGCTTAAGCACTAGAAGCATTGGCAATGACCTAGCTATTGCGAAGTTCAAAGTTTGGCTAGAATCTAAATTTTGGCTATAGCATTAAACTTTAGCTAGATGAATCCACATTAGACTAGTCATCTTAAAGTTAAAATAATAATATAATATTTTATATTTTAATAATATTTTATATTTTTTTAATATTTTGCAAATATACTTCATATATTAATTAATAATTTAATTTTTATTTAAAATTATTTAAATGGTCAGGTCAGCTATTTTCAATACCAAAACCACAATTAGTTTCAAAAACTGAACCAACACCAAATCAAGAACTTCTAGAAACTGAACCAATTAGAATCAAAACTAAACAATACAATGAAAAGTTACATGCATGCACACATTTCATTGGACTCGGCGAATGCATCCTAAATTATAAATCAGAAGGTATTAGCTTCCTTCAAATGGAAAGGGGATAGATTTTACTTGATCAAAGGAAGACATCACAATATGTAGCAGTGAAACAACAACATAGGTGGCCTTTTATAATAAAAAGGGAAGGGACAACTCTCTACTTTTTTCCAATGTTCCACTTCCATTCAATGTTTGTTCATTGTCTTGGAAAGAGTTACTAATAATTATAATAACAACATGCTAATAATGTTGTACTCAGTATCAACAATGCCATCCAAACATCATGGTCACTTGAATCTTCAAATTTTATGTTGCTCAAAGTTGGAGAAGTCTTCCAAAATTTCAATCTACCTCCACTATTTGGCATATGTGAAGGAGAGTACATCTCAAGATCACTGTCGTCAATGAAGTCTTCCTCATAGTCATCTTCAGAATCAAAGTCAGATGAATCATTTGTCTATGTTTCACCAATATCCTCACCGAGTCACCAATATCTTTAGAGATTGTAAACAGCTACAATTAACAGATGAGAAAACATCATTTAAGGAAATGCAGCAATGCTATGTTGGAAAAACTAATGCCGAATAATGCTCTCTTTCTATAATTTTTCAATTACTTGAGGGAAGAACTAATGTCCAATAATGCACAAACAGGCTACTAGACTTCCATAAAAATGCAAAAACACCGAAAACTCTCATTGAATAACTAAATTGAATTGAATTAGGAAGGATATGCACAAACTTCTTGAAAAAGTGAAATAGTTCAACCACCCAAACAAAATAAAATAAAAAACTAGCAATCAAGCATCTTTCTTCATCATTATCCTTCCAGAACATTAACTATCAATCTTGTAATAGTAAGAGTGTTAAGAGAATCATAAAAAACCTAATGTTCTATTGGAAAAGTAAACAAAGAAAATATACTTCAGCCATCTCTTTAGCCTCAGCCAAGCACCACCTTTTGAGATCACTTTTAATCTTGACAACTAAATATGAGCGTGAAAACAAGACAAATTCAAATAGAATAAAGCTTATACACACAAGAAGTTATCAACAACCATTGGCTGTTAACAAATAGGTGTAAAAAATCACCCTCGTTCTCTCAGTCATTCACCCAAACATTAAATCTGCTTAGATTGTTGGAGACTTGTAACCCAACAAACGATAATAACAATAAGAAAATTCAAGAGAGAGAGGAAATCACACAATAACCAAAAACTACTACTTCCACAAAAATGCACAAACTCCAAATGAAGAAAATCCATTGCACAATAGATTGATACCCATTTTACAAATTCATACCCATTTCACAAAATCATACCCATTTCATACTCAAAACCCAAACCCAAGGAAATCCAAAAATGGAGTATACGAATTTTGCTATTGAAACCCAAAAAAATCGAGTAAAATAAATGATAAGAATCAAGTCTAGGGTTTCAAATCTTACCGTGTTTTTGGTATATGATCTGGAGAGAAGCTCTGAGCAGCTGCTGGAAATAGAGTTGTGGGCAATTTTCAAGAAGAAAAACGAAAAGAGCTGTGTGGGAGATAGGGAGAAGGAGATGTGAAGGGAGAGGAAAAGGAAAAGGAGAGGAAAAGAAAAGGAAAAAAATGAGTTGGTCGTGCGAAATGAATGTGCAGGAGAGAAGAGAAGGAGTCAAGATTGACCCAGTAACGGAGAGAAGAGGGAGAGAAGAGTTTCCGAAGAAAGGAAAACAAAGAGAAGAGGGAGAGTTTCTGAATGAAGGAAAATACGAGGGAAAGAGAGAGGGGCAGTTGGGACAGAAACAATAAAATAAATCTTTGATCTTTCAACAGTGGCTCACCAACTATGGCCAGGATGGTGATTTTACTGTAACTCAAAGTTAAGAAATTATGCCTTTGGCTAGTTCAATGTAGGGCTTTTAACTCAATAAAAGCTGAAATTTAGAGTTGGATTTGGCAATGGCTAGCCATTGCCAATGCTCTTAGTGGACTAGGTAAGCCTCATCTTCATTTGCGAAGTACTTTTTTGCTTGTACTGATGTAATTATTTCTTGCATTGCATGTAATTTACTGCCCTGGAATACCTTGCTTTCCTCTCAAGGCAATTGAAATAGTACTGCCCGCCGTCGACAATTTATACTAGCGTAATGTCAAAACAACCAGTCCATCCCTAGGATAATATCAAGTTCGAGTAAATTAAACACTATTAAGTCCACCTTTATAATGACTCTGCCTATTTCTCGTGGGCAACCGTAGCTACCCTGGCACAAGATATTACCTCCTTGGTGGGTAGCTCTATGGAGACTCTATGTTGTATCGGTTCAGTCCAAAGGTTGTTTATCCTAGCAAATGTATTTGACATGAATGATTGGGACACATCTGTGGACCCTTACAACTACATCTCTTAAAGTACTATTCATCTAAACTAAGGTTGGGGTTTCATACCTGTGATGATGCCTACCTCTTGAATCTGTGGAGCGTCCTCGTCAACCTATCCTAGTGCTTAAGCGTACACCATCCTAGTGCTTAAGCATACACCATTGTATGCATAGTCTACTTACGGCCTCCCCTTCCTCCAATGGGGCCAATCCTTTGTCCTTGAATCACCTGAGGGCAATCCTTGGCATAATGTCCCGCATGTCCGCACCGATAGCACAAGTGTGAAGCTTGACGTCACTATCCCTCATTAGACCAGTGGCAGTGATCGCACACTAGTCCTCTACCTCTTATACATATCCTAGGTCTAGTTTGTGGGCGTACCCTATCCTTGTAACAAACTTCTAGGGCGACTCGGAACTGCTTTGTTCTCCCATAGAAGTTCTCATCTTTTGACCTGACGCAACAACCATTAAATTGTGAATTTCATGCTCAGTGATTAAGGCCACATTAACTAATCCTTGAGAATCCTATCTCTGATGACAGACTACCTGCGTTCGTATATGCCACTATAGTCCATCTTAAAACCGTTTAATGTGCATCTTTTCCGTAGAAATGAGATGAAGGGCAAACCTTCCCAACTCCATGAACTTAGCAGCATACTACTTGATCGTCATGCTGCCCTGGACTAGATTAGTAAAATCTTTTGATTTATGTTGTTTCATAATGGTGAGGAAGTATCGCTCGTCAAACTCCTTCTTGTGGCACCTCGTTCCTCGGTGAAATACCTGGCAAGGATACAAGGTTCTAATCAGGTTAGGCATGTAACATTCACAAGGAAGTGCACGTCTAAGGATATGGAAATTGAATCACAACAGAAAGAAATAGAGGTTTAGTCAGGAGGCTAAAAATTGTAGTACTAGAAGTCTAATCCATATATAAATTCACGCAATTTTCCATTTCTTCCAATAAATACATGCATATCCAAATACTTAGTTTATACACCCAAAATGAGGCAGACCAGACACATGCGGTCGCTTGACTAGTAAATATGTACAACTCCCCAAAAATGGTAGACAGATTCTACACCAGAAGCAACTTCCGCACCTATTCCTCAAGTGACGTCAACTTTTCCTCCTCGAGTATCACTCTTGAATCTACCTCGGTATTAAATTTTATAGTTCCGTTGTTAAGACCATAGGTAGGTTAGGCAACTATGATAAAACTGCTAATGAGAGACAATACTTGTATAATGTACATTTTTATGTAACAAAATGAGTGAACACATATGTTAGTGCATGGTGAGGAATCACCCTCTTAGGCAAAACACGTGTATTCGTAAGCATGATGAGGAATTGCCTTCTCAGTAAAATACTCGCACATAAGCATGTTGAGGAATCACCTTGTGAGAAATTACCCTCTGTGCAAGACTCAACATATGTATATGTATAGGTCATCGAGGTGACAAGTCACCCTTTTCTCAAGCATGTAAAACTCATCACATAGATGTTCATTCATGACACAGACATTTATCGCCTAAAATGGCGACATGGGAATCCACTTCACCATTCAAAATCAGGGAGTCACTCCCACGTGACCAATGTGCAAGCTGACTCGTTTGTCCCATATAGGTCAACACTCACATAGAGTTTTCTCACACAGAGATATACATGTTGCACCAATAAACTTCTACCCGGCCAACCAACTCGAAGATACCACACGTGATACACTCAGGGTATTCTCCTTCTCCTATATCAGGTGAGGATAACACGATTTTGTTCCACCCCAGTCATCATGGAAACTCTCTTTACCCGTATGAAGCTCATTTCATTGGAAAAATTCATATTGCTATTGTAATAATTCATGGTATGGCTAATAGCTTGTGCTACTTCACTATCTCCTTCACCACGAGGTTGATTTCCCTCACGATCACCCATGCAACATCTGTTTCACTGAACTCTCTATTGCACCATGACAAAATCCTACTGCACAACCCAAGTCTATCACTTTCTAGCTTAACTCTCACCTACTTATCATAGATCAAGCCAACCATACTTAAAATTTCAAGCCTATGATGCTAAGAATCAAATTCAATCACTCTAGTACTGCTCCTAGATGACATTCTGGATTTATCCAAAGCCATGAAGCTCTGATATCAAGTTGTCGTGCCCTTATTCTTCGGTAAAGAGTCTAGCGAGGATCCGCGGTGCTAGGGGTGCCAACAGGTTGGCAACACTCCAGATTTTACTTGGGGCTAAGCACACATTCTCAAATTGACACATGTCAAGTTAAATAAATCGCAATGGAATAAGTAAAGGGATTGATTAGTCATAGACTAGTACTAAATGTACTAAAGGTTTGTACTAGTAACAAAATTTATCCTTGAGTAGTAATATCCATACATCATTGTCACTTCTTCCCAAATAAAAATGTACATACTTTGTTGCCTAACTAAAATACACATTTTAACAAATACAAATAACTACCAATCGGAGGCAAGCCTTCGTGTCTGCACCTTGAGTGAGGCTGGTCCTTCTTCATCGAGAAACTCTGCTTGGGATAAATCTACATCAAGATCTACGGTTTTGGTAAACAAAATAGCACGTGGGACCACCATAGTGAGACTTCTAAAAAGTTCTAGTATGTTAAAACTTATGACAATACTATTAATGGGAGACAATGAAAATGAATATGTCTGCATTGTTTCATGTAAAACAAAATAACCTATGAACACATTATTTATGCATGGTGAGGAATCACCCTTCGAGAATACATACATATATTCGTAGTCATGGCAAGATATCACCTTTACAATAAATCTCAAGTATTATGCATGGCAAGAAATCACCCTCTCAGTAAATCTCATATATGTATAGTCATCATTAAGGCGGAACCACCCTATTATCAAATCACATAAAATCTACAATATCTCATCATATAAGTACCAATGAGAAATCGTTCCAACTATTCGACACAGAAAATCATCCTACCCAACCAACGTGTGAGCTCATTCACAAAATACAACCCATCCAACTTGGGGAATCACTCTACCCGATCAACATATGCAAGGACACCACGCATGATCAAATCGGGAACTCTCTCTACCTATGTTATCAAGTGAGGCCAATATGAAGACGTTCCACTCTGATCATCACGGAGAATCACTATACATGTATGAAACTTGTGGAAACAGAATATGAAAGGATGTGAGTTACAAAATAGGCAAACCCTGAACTTACAACATACTCACAAACATTTATTCCACATTCTCAATATGGTTGTAGGAGCTAACCTATCTGAATAGTACTTTGAATATTATAGTAGCACAAGTGTTGATAGTTTTGTGGCAAGCTTTGGAGTCACTGAAGACTCTGAGATTAGACGATGTGGCCTGTAGGTTCATAATTATTTTTTTCGCCGGCTCACTCCAGATGCGAGATCTCTTATCGAGTATGTGCCTCTGTGTATGAAACCTGTAGCCCTCTTATGGAATATGTCTACCAAGCTTTCTACATAGTGACACTCACCCTTCTTCTGGACTAGCTACACTTTGCTCACTTGGTAGCCTCCTTGTCACCTCGCCTTTTGTTCTCGGAGGGGATCTCTTCCCTTGATTCGACTCGATCCTCACACTAATTTACATGAAAAATATTTCTAACACTATGGTTGTGCTAGTGTTGATTCTTTCGTTGTAGGTTCTGAAGTCGCTTGCTTTCTTGCCGACTCCAAACTGAAGAAAGAGTAACCACCTTACAAATCTCATAAGTGAGAAGTTGACTTTTGTCAAAGCTCTTTATATGCAGCGGGACTATTAGTCATAGTCTTGACATTCTTCTGACTCCTGTTGTACTTGAATGAAAGACATTCGATCTTGACCATCTATTTGCCCTCTAGACTTGAACAACTTGAATGACTAATAGGACAAGGGGTGCACATTCCTGACGTACACGTTGTGTCCAATCCAGCAATCCTTCCCCTAGTAAGATGCACATACCTTCTGAGATAAGATGCTATGGTCTGTTGGTCTGTAATACTTTTTCTGTAGGCGTACTCTAAATGTGACATCTATAATGGAGTATGGGGCTGTGTATGACACCTACCGCCCTCTAAGCCCCTCCATGTGATCTTGGAGAGCTACCACGTTTGCATCGAGGTTATCCTCGCCCGTTGCTCTCCCTGGTACAGTTACCACATCATCTGCTCACTTGGTATGGGGCGAACCATCCTTGATCCTTCAGTTTCCCCAATGCCAACTTTAAGTGACTCTTAAGATCTTTAGCATCACAGATGTGAAACGACCTTGCCAACTGATCCTTTGACTATATGCCTTAAATACTTCCAAATTATTCTAAGGTTAGGTCCATACCTGTGATGATGCTCGCCTCATGTGTCTCTAGAGCATCCTTATCGACCCCTCCTGGTGTTAAGGCTTACACCCACACCTGCATCATCTGCATTTGGCCTCCCTGTCCTCCCATGGGGCCAATCCTTTGTCCTTGAACTACTTGAGGGAAATCCTTGGTGTAATGCCCTATTTGGCCACACCTATAGCATGAGAGTGGAGCTTGATGACACTCTCCCTCGTGAGACCTATGGCAGTGACCACACACTAGTGCCCTGCCTCCTAAATGTACTCCAAGAGTAATTGGTGGGCGCACCCTCCTCCTTCACACAAAGATTTTGGAACCCGAGTAGTTTCTCCCATAAACATCCTCTACTTCTGGCCCATCGTAACAACCATAGACGGTGGTATTTGCGTTTCGCAATTGAGGGCACATTCACTAGCCTCTAAAAGTCACGTATTTCTAGACATGCCATTTGTGTACGTAAGTGCAATTGTAATCCATCCTAAAATCTCTCTACACGCAATCTCCTCAATAAAGATAAGATGAGAGGCAAACCTTCCCAACTCCAAAAACTTAGAAACATAGTGTTCGATTGTCATGCTACCTTGAACCAAATTAGTGAAATCCTTTTCTTTTTGTTATCTCATTTTGGTAGGAAAATACTGATCATTGAATTCCTTCTTAAATCTTTCCCAAGGAATGGTTTACATGGATCCCAACTCCATGACAAGCAACTACCACTTGGCACTCCATCAAATCGTCGCCTCTCCTTGGAGCAATTAACTCACATACAACACCACCTAATTCTTTACGTATACGCACACTTCAAAAGTTCGTTTGATATCTATAATCTTCCTTTCCAATCATTGCTCCCTACATTTCCAAAGAAACTCAAGTACCGATAAGCCAAGAACTGCTCGTAAGTACAACCTCATTACTCGACAAGCGGGTGATTGAGTTATTTTATTTACATTTGTCGTTGAAAAAGCTCCTATTATTGATGTAACACGTCCATGATACGATTGATGGCTTGTGTCACATCGCGAATCTGCGATACCCTTCATCACGAGGTCGATCTCCTTCATGATCACCCTTAGCTCGTCCATTTCATGGAACCCTTGGTCAACCATAACAAAATCTTGTCACACAAACCCAAGCCTATCACTCTCATTGGACCCTCTTCTGAAAACTATAGATCAGGCTTATGGTATTCAAAATTCAAGCCTATGATGCTAAAGACCATATCCTATTACTTTGATATTGTTGTTAAATGATATTTTGGATTTACCTAGAATTGTAAAGCTTTGACACCAAGTCGTGGCGCCCTCAGCCCTCAGTAACATACCCAGGGAGGGTTCATGGTGTCAGGGATGCCAATAGGTCAACAACACTCCAATCCTTAACACAAGGGAAGCGTGTGTTCAAGAAACCATGCACGCGCTTAGTGTAATAAGTTTGTAGCGGAATATGCAAAGGGATTAGTTAGAGACTAATATTAAATGTACCAGAAATATGTACCTAGAGAATTTTCATTCAATAGTAACATCCAAATGTGATTATCACATCTTCCCAAATAATATTATACATCGTCATCAGTTCTTCAGTTACATCAAAATATAATGAACCACACATAGTCCGTCGCTTACCTAAAACAAATATTTTATAATACAAATAATTGCTAATCAGAGGCAATCCTTCTTAACTACTCCTTGGCCAGGATGGTCCTTATTCCTCAGGAAAACCTTCATGGGCTACATCTGCATCAAAGCCTACAGTTTCGTTGTACGAAATTACAGGTGGGACCACCATAGTGAGGCTTCTAAGAAATTACAGTAGATTAAAACCCATGACAATATTATCAATGAGAGACATGGATATGAATATGCATACATCGCTTCATGGTCTGCAGGTCAGTAACCACAGGCTCACTTCAGATGTGACATCTCTGATGGAGTATGGGCCTTTGTGTATGACATATGCCTCCCTCTGAGCTCCTCCGTGTTATCTCGGAAAGCCCCCACGTCTGCATCAAGCTTGTTGTCACCCATTGTGGGCTGTTGCTAGTCCTAGTACGATCAGCTCATCAAAGTAGTCAATACATATAGTGAGAAAAGTATGCACTTTCATGAGAGAATGAGATAAGAAGTAGACTATGCAAATCCTAAACATACCCATAAGCATGTATCCCACATTTGTAGTATGGTCATGATGGGGTAACAATCCTTAGATTAACGAAGACTTTGAGCTCTCGACGTCCTTGAAGCCTTCAAATAGAAAAGAGGAAAAGTGTTGAAATCCTTTACGATCTCTAGTATGGGATGTTGACTATCATCCATTTCCTTTTATATGGAAGGATTGCCAGTTACGGTCCTAATGGAACTTTAGATTTCCTCTAACCTTTGTCTTGCTTGAATGAGAGACCTTCGATCCCGGCCTTCTATCTGTTCTTTGGACTTGAAGAATGGTAGAAATACAACTCATTTATCATACTTTGTTGCTTTGGGCTTTGATTATTGTAATGGATGGGGCTAGTCTAAATTACTTTTGTGTTGTTTTTTAGCTTTAGTTTGTAATTAGATGTTTTTCTCTTGTATATTTCTTGTGTATTTGTGCTATGCCTAATTTCATGGTTTAATAAAACTTTTACTTATAAAAAAATTATCTATAAATGTGATTTCCCTTTTGGTTCTTGAAGTATATTCATTTATATTCATCTTCATTTCTTGCATTAATAGTTATTGTCTTAGGTATTAACTTATTGAGATCTTTCAAAATCTCACCATGATAGTCTCACTACGGTTTTGTTCCTTGAAACTATAGATCTT
The DNA here is from genome assembly GCF_004785595.1 of Juglans microcarpa x Juglans regia. Taxonomy (NCBI): domain Eukaryota; kingdom Viridiplantae; phylum Streptophyta; class Magnoliopsida; order Fagales; family Juglandaceae; genus Juglans; species Juglans microcarpa x Juglans regia. Next base: position 28,242,773 of record NC_054596.1, on the reverse strand, counting down.
GATGCAGATGTATGGTGAGAGGAATACTTTGAGGAAGGAGAACTAGTGCAGCCCAATTGTTAGTATGGGAGCCTGTCCCCGTTTAAGATTTCGATCTTCTTGTAAAATTATTGGTGTTTTATTTATGTTAGGCGAGAAACGAATCTTGATTTGTAACATTTTATTAATGGTGTCAGCATGACTTATGGATAATATTATTGTTGGATGCATCATGTACAAATTGTGGCATGCATCCCAGGCAACGCAGTTTCCCGCCAAACCACAACTAGGGCAGGGGGCGCCACAACTCATATAAAACTCATCTAAACTTGTATAAGTTTGTATAAACCCAAATAACTTTGTACAATATATTATATAAAGAATCTATTATGTAAAAATTAAATAGCTCGTGAATAGGTTAGAATTCGCTCGAATAATGAATGGGTTTGTAAAAATAAAATGTAGCATGACGATAAATTCAAGTTCAAGTTGTGTTCGAATAAAAGCTAAATGAATAGGTCTTAACTATCTATTACTTGCCCGAACTTGACTTGTTTACAATACTAAAGACTATCATATGCATTGGGAGCTTAGAATTGACGTTACCGCCTTTGGTTTTCCTTTTTGATTAAGGGTACAATCGGATAAGGAAAGCTTTTATTAAGTTTTGTGACAGCATATAGAAGAATTTGGAGAAAAGCCTTTTAAAATATGTTTTGTATTAGAGTGTGTAAAAGTGGATAGATAATTTTCAAAAGTTCTTTGAAGATGTGTTTTCGGGCAATTACTTTTTTATAAACGTTGTTTTTCTTTTATTCTTAAGGGAGATCCAAAACATCTTTCGAGATCTTTTCTTTTTCTTTTTGATAAAAAGGGTAACTAAAACAAGGTAAACGTGCTAACAATGCAAGGTGTCTTATTTTTTTTTGGAGAAAAACTCACATTTGGTTTTCATAAAACACAAGTGATATTAAACAACTAAAAATTCATGGACCATTCTTTTAATATGAACTTCAAAGCTCATAAATTATTATATTTTTATATATTTTACCGAGTTTTTGTTGTCATTAGTGTGAATAGAATGAGGGGAAAAAAAATCAGTCAAATTGTTTGAACAAAAACAGAACAGGGTCTTCCATTTTATGCCTCACTTGTGGAGAATTCGAGGTGGCGTGCCTCGGCAGAGATGGTCAATGGTCCAAGTTCAACAACGGCGAATATAAAGAGGAAGAGGAAATGTCCACGCGCATACAGTGCGGGTCAGTTGCCGCATACGCCACGGGTTAAAAGTTTTGGGGAAGATAGAAAAACGAAGCACAAAGTTTCTTTTGGTTTGTTGGTGAATCGAGTTTATTTTTATTTTATATATTTGTAAGGCTTTAAAATTTACTTAGGAGAAATATTTGATTTTGAGAGAATATTATAAAAAAAATTATAAATTAAATTAAAATTTCAAATAGTAAAACACAAGAATGTTTGATTTAAAAAGATTTGAAAATTTTTTATGATGTATTGTTTATCTGTTTTGGAAAAGGAGAAAAAATTTAAAACTTCTTTTAAATAAGTTTTGTACTGAAGTTCATGGAAATGGATAAGTAAAGTTGAAAATTTGTTTGAATATATTTCTTAAGACTGATTTTTTAGAGTTTAGAAAAAGTTATATCTATTTTTGTGTTTTTGGTAATGATCGGATTAGAAATTGAGATAGAATTGAAATTTAAAAATGTTGGATTTTGATTTAAACAAAAATTGAAAATCCGAAGAAATTTTGTGTAACCTAATAAGTAGATCTATATGTCATATCAAGTCGCATAAATTTAGTTGCAATTTTAAATTAGACTATTTAACTAAGAAAAATTAGGAAACTAATCCTTTTTTGTCATCTTCTAATTTTCTAATAAACATTAAACACAGGTGACTAGCAGCATCCTAAGAAGAGTTTTGCTATGAGGTACAAAGAAACCAAAGTAATTTAGTAACTTCTAAATATTAGTTTTAAGAAAAAGAAACCAAATAAAATATTACTATCATTCGTCTGTTTTCTCTCTAGGTTTGCTAGGGTTGGTGTTATTGGCCGTCGCCTGGCCATGATGGCGGCTTCAGGGTCTTTGTCTATCTCAGTGAGGATGCTTGTTGACATTGTTTCATCTCGTCCATTACCTATGCCAAAGGTAGTGGTTCCCATGCGAGAGGCAAAACTGATTGAGGGGGGAGTTGTGTTTCGTTTTCAACAAGGAAGAGATCACTTGAACTGCGGCTCCGTTTCGGTTCTCAGTAGTCTTATCATTCCAATGACGTCGCCCTTCCCTAGATATCATTCGAGGGTACATTAAAAATCAATGGGGACTAACTTCTATGCCTGATGTTGGTGCCATGAAGAGGGCTCGCAATGTTTTGGTTCGGTTGACTAATGAAGCAGATTTTGTCCTGTCTATGTCCAGGGAAGTGATGGATATTGCAAACATCCCATATAAAATCTTCCATTGGACTCCTTCATTCAATGTGTAGCAACCCACTAGAAATTCACTAGTGAAATTTCTATTGACCTTAGGAACCTCGTGAAAACCCCATAAGCTTTTACGAATCGACTAATCGCTCAGATTTTAGTATGTCATCATAATCAGTGTTATCACTCACTATGGTGCTAGGAATATGAGTTTAATTATTTGAGGCAGTTAGAAGTGTCAGAATGCGTTATGGTCTACGCCATTAGACTCAGTTGATTATTTATGATTTTATGGAGCAATAACCCATTTTCATAATTTAGGACGAAACGGCTGTTCGAAATTGTGAAATTATTTTTAGGGATACTTCAGGGTTGAATTTCAGTAAAAGATTTTCACTATAGGTTAATATGAATATTTAAAATTTTTCAGTACTAAGTTTATTATACATTTTTTTTGGGAGTGAATAGTAATCTCGATAAGCGTACCTAGTGTAGTGTTTTCAAAATCACATTGTGAAATGTCCAAATTAGGTTAGATAAGTTTTATTTGGACACTTGGCGAGATCTTAACCACACATAGTGAATGGCATTAGACACTTGGTACAAAGAGAAACCATTATATAGATTTGTGAAGGAAATCAAGGTGTCAGATTATGCCACCTAAGCAAAACTTTGTTTTATCTGTTCAACCAAATTGTGCCAGACCAAAGAAGGTTTCAACCCTAGCAAAACCCTAAATGGTTGGAATCCAATTGAAACCCCAAAAGCTTGATTGAAACCAAAACCCTAAATGTTTTCCCCAAACCCTAAGTTGGCCTCCAAACCCTTTTTAATCCGATTTCTAGCATTGTGTTTAATCACTTGATTAAATCACTTCCACATGCTATTAATTAATCAAATCCTTGTCATGACATCATTATCCAAACTTTAAACCTTGGAAATTTGATTAGGCCAAGAAAAATTGGTTTTGGGCTTGATAGCATCTCAAACCCTAACCAAACCCCCTTTAAACTCCAAATTGAAGCTCACTTGGTTGGGGCCCACCAAGGCCCACGAAATTGGCCACCTTGGCAAAGCTTCTTGAGGAAGTTTCCTCCCCCACATGGCAGACCATCCACTGCCATTGGCTGCACTCAATAGCGCCTTGATGTGAAGGAGAAATCCACTCCATCAACCTCCATCTCTCACAGCTGCTGCAGGCAGTCTTTTGCCCTCATTACTCTTCACTTTATGTCACATAGCCAACTCCAATAAAGGGTCTTTCAAGCCCATAACTTCCCTCTCCAGGAGTCTAAAGTCGTACAAGACACACTTTTCTCTATTTTATCACTTCTTTTCCTTGTTCTTACAGAGAAACCCAAAAGTGCTCTCTCGGGTAGATTTCTGTGTCTTTTTGGGTGGCCATTTTTGACCCATTGTAAGTATTTTCTCCCGATGAATCCTTCGTACAAGTTGTTCTTATTTGAGTCTAGTTTCGGTGTATAACTTATTAGTCTCATTCTATGCTCATTTGATTGGTCAAAAGTATGTTTAGCTATGGAAAGGTCATTCTGGGCGTGAAACTAGAGAGTATGATATATTTTGGAATTTTTGACTAAGCTAATGGACATATCTTAGTCCGAACATTTTATGGAGTATTGCTAGCATGTGTTTAAGAATTTTCATTGAGGTTTTGTTGCATGAATACAGCTTTTGATGATAGATTTTCTTAGCTTTAGAAACTTGAAAACTAGAAGTGGAAAAACAGTTTTTGTTTTGTGAAAGTTTAAATATTTCGTGGTATAATCTTATTCCAATGGCTTTGATATTTTTATATGATGATCCTAAGCCTCTTACATACATGTTAGGATGTTATTTCGAAGATATTTAGTATTATTTTTAAAGATATGATTTTCTATGCAAGAGGATTTTGGTTTGGCCTAAGATTTGATGTTTTTGGGTTAGATCCATGTTTTGTTGAATTTTAGCTATGTGATTTTAAGTTTGATGGTTTGATCTTCTTTAGGACACATTATTAGATCATGTGATGTTTTAATTTGAAGATCACATGTCTTTAAGCCATGGATCAAGAGATTGATCAAAGGTAGTTGAGAGAAAAGTTTCTGTTTTGGACTATGTTTAAAACCAAATACTTCAAGTGTTATTTTGTGATTTTTGGTGACTTTTGTTTGATGATTTAAAGCATAATTGATCTTAGAATCATGCTATGAATATGTTAGAGGTAAGATTTGATTTTTTTGAAATTCTTGGAGATGTTTTTATTAAGGTCAAAACTTGTGATTCAAGAGTTTACTTTTTGTTAAAAAGTTTGGGTCTTTTTACAAAAAGTTTGGTATTGATGAATAGATTTTTCGTAATTTATATTTTAAGTGTATTTTTTTTTAAACTTAGGATAGGAAGATCTTTGTTACAAAATTTTGGTTTAATCATGAGTTTTGAATTTTGAAAGAATTGAACCAAATCAAGAGAAATGGCCTATGTAGGTTTCGGCCATAGTGAGTTTTCTACAGTTGTGAATGATTTTAAATTTTTCTGAGTTGATATTTGAGTTTAGGACAAAATTTACATGAGGAATGTAAATTTTGGTAATTTTTGGAGTTACAATGTGAAATCCTTAAGTTAGGGATAAAATAGTCATTTTCCACATGTAGAGGGTAAAATGGTAATTTTACTCTAAGTTGCCTCTTTCCACATTTCTAATTGTTAGTAATTAATTTCTAACTTTTAGAATACACTCTTACAGTTCCTCGTGTTTCGCGCTTATTCTCGTAGAACGCAACTATCGAGGTAAGTTAGTTCTTAACTTAATATCAGGTTACTGTGTATGTGTAATGGGTAAGGGAACTACATTTTATATTCGTATGTTATTTTATATGCCATGTCATGCTATGTCATCTCATGTTTATCTTTTACACGAATTATTCTGTCACGAAATACTTATCTGTTTCATAATATATTCTGTCTTATTTTACTACCTATTGCAAGTATGTCACATTATGTATGCCATATGTTACATGTATGTCATGTCGCGTAATATTCATTGTCACGTGTTATGCCATGTTATAAAATGTGTCTGTTACATGTTATTCCATGTTACTAAATTTTGTCTGTTCATGCATGTCATGTTATGAAATATTGTCTGTATCATTTATGTCTCGATATATGTCATGTTCATCATCTTATGTTCATGTCACGTTACGCTACGTCAGGACTTCTGTCTTTTCGTATTCATTATATCCCGTCTCGAATACAGTTTGTATATCTCGAGAACAATCTTGTTAAGTTATTCATGTCAATCACGACCCTAAGCGCTAGGATAGGGTAATATCCCAGTGGAACTCCTTTGTTCACTCTGAAGTATCTAAATAGGTGTGAAATTCTCTGGATTGACCAAGTACAGTCAACAGGTTGCGAATGAGGCTAACTAGTTGGTCACCAGAGTGCGCCAGGCACTAACGCCGATGGAGCCACTTTACTTTTTGTGTGTCCATAGCAAGTGTGGCACAAACAAATCATGGGGCCACAATAACTGTGGAGCATACACTACGTGAGACACAACAATTGTGACATGTAGAATATGTGGGGCCACATCAATTGTGGAGTACCTATTAATGCACTCATAGCTGGTATAGACACCTGTGTTGTGATGTGGTAATCGGCAGGGACACACGGCTCAAGGGGACCTGTGTAGCACTCGTATAGTCACTTTTTTTTTTAATTAAGTCTATTGAAAAAGATTCCAAGTTCATGTATTTCACGTTCAAGTCACGTTTCATGTTATGTTATGTTCAAGTTGACGTTCATGTCAAGTTTTAAGTTTATGTCACGTCAAGCTAAGATTCAGTTTCAGTTCAAGTTATGTCAGCTCATGTCATGTTATGTCAAGTCATGTTATACTTATTATTTCATGCCATGTTATGACAAGTCATGTTATACTTATTATTTCATGCCATGTTATATCAGGCTATGTTATGTTTACTATTGATTTTGATTGTGCATTCATGCTTTTAATGTCATGCATGCATCATTAACCTGTGTGAGATTTTTTGTTAACTTGCTGAGATTTGTAATCAAATTTCACTATGGTAGTCCCAACTACCATTCCTCCTGAATGGTAGATCTTGTTACAGGATCTGAAGGAGAACCAGAAATCGACCAATTGGAAACGGTTGACTAAGCGACGGTGTGACTTAGATGTAGTTATCTTAGGTTACTACTTGTATTTTGTGGAATTTAATCTCCAGCACTCTTTTATTTACAACCATTTTGGACTAGTGTTGTGATCCCAATTGTTTAGTATGTCTTTATGTATGAAATATGTTTTAAGTATTTGGGATATTATAAGTTTGGTGCATAGTATTGCTAAAAAAAAAAATTATCCGCTGCAAATATTGCATAATGCTAGATGCATGTTAGGAACATTGCATCTTATATGTCATGAACGGGGGCAGGTAACCTTGTGTTGCATGTCCCAACGCTTCAGATATCCGTCTGATCCCAAGCAGAATTTGTGGGCATCACACAATGAATATGAGAAATCGACGTTAGCTCCAGTGTGGATATTTTTATTAGGCTTACATCAACATTTTTTTTATGAGTCTACATTGAAGATTTTTGCAAGGCCTTATAGGAGATATCTAAAAAGAGATAATATAATAGCCTGCGTTTCAAGGCCGGAGGGTGCAAGAGTGTGTGTGGAGATGGACATTTCTAAAGATCATAGGAGCTACTTTTGGATTGGTCCTTCTAATAAAACGGGAAGCCATTTTCAAGTAGTGGTCTTCGAAACTTTACCGGCATATTGTTCGACATGCCGCCTACAATGTCATTCGAACAATACGTGTAAAAGGGAAAAGTTGCATGCATGAAATCAGAAAACGAGTATGCCTCAGGCTAAAGCTCAGTTGAACAAATCTGAGAGACATAAACAGGTGTGGAAAACAGTGCATAAAATGAACCAAGTACAAGATCAGCAAACAGAGGAAAACGAAATTGAACAACCGATCATGTACGTGAGGCAGGATGGGGTGATGGTATTATCCTTAGCAGCGGATGATCAAAATGTAATACAGCAGGATGGTGAAACATGGTTATGCATCGAAGGAGAAGGGAAGAACTGAGTGACAGGGATATGAAGGTAGAAAGGGCTCCGAGTTTAGTAAACATACCTGATTCCCTAAGGGAAACACAAGGGGTTGATAAAATCCAAGAAGAAGCATCGATACTGTTGGAAGAAATTGTAAATGATAAGTTAGGAAGAATATCTAACCTGGTGGTAGATATCGATCCTGGTACGAAGAGCGTCATGGGCATCAATGAGCAAACAGGGGAGTATGCGTGCTTACTAGAGTTGGGTTCATCTCCTATACTAGAAATGCATGTACAGCATGGCAGTACCCAGGGTGTGGGGGAGGACTTAGCTGAAGAGTCATCAGAGTTGTGCCGAGTAAAGGAGGGAATGATAAAGAGGTTGGATGTTGAGAACATTAATTTGCAACATTGTGGTAACTGAAGCGGAATTAGCCGTTAAAACCAACGTGGAAGCGGATGTCCATAGTGTATATCAGGAAGGATACGATCCCGAAGGAGTACAAAGTATAGAGAAAATAGTAGTGGAGTTAGATCAGGAAATTGAGATGCCGATTGTTAAGTTGAAGAAGAAGAAAAGAGTTACAACTGCTCCTCCGAGTATGAATACTCGGTCTTCCAAACTTGTTTGATATCTTAAATAACATTTTAGTGTGGAATGTTCGAGGCTGGGTAGTTCTTTTTTACAATTATAGAAGAACATTTTTTGGAACTGTTCACTACGGAATGTCAAATTAAGAAATGGGCAAGGAAGTTGTAGTTTGCTAGTTTCATGACCAACTATCATCAGGAAGGCAAATTATGGGCGTTTTGGCATAAGGGTGTATCTATGCAAATGGTGTCTAGTACAAAGTAGCAGATTTCTGGTGTATATATAAAAAAGGTGAGGAAGAGATGCTACTATCGTTTATTTATGTAAGTTGTTTTCAAGCTGGGAGGGTTCACCTTTCGCAAGAATTGTAGAAAGTTCAAAGACCGGATATTCCCTAGGTGGCTAGAGGTGACTCTAATGTCATCCGTTATGATCATGAGAAAATTAGAGTTCTCTTAAAACCTCAGGGTGTTAAAGATGATTTTAACAATAGCATAATGAATTGTCGACTCATGAAGACTCAAGAAGAAGGCTCAAAATATTCGTGGTGTAATGGACAAGAAGGGCATGGCCGAATATGGGCAAAGTTAGATCGGGTAATTGTTAATCAGGAATTCTTACAGAGATTCCCGACTGCGAAAGTAATGACGTTGGCTAGAAGCACCTCAGATCATTGTCCACTGCACCTAAAAATTTCACCTGCTAGATAGTTTTATGGTCCAAGGCCTTTTGTCTTCCAACGTATGTGGATTACACATGCTCAGTTTTGAGACGTGGTTGCCAAGATTTGGGAGGAACTTACAAAATTTGATGGCTCTTGAATCTGGTTGCTAAGTTGAAGAGCCAGAAGCAGTCTTTAAAGGAGTGGAATCGTACGTCCTTTGAGAATATTCTCGCTAACATTTCATGTTGAGAAGACCAGATCATTCAATTGGAAGGGAAGGTGCTTGAGTCTGGTGAAGCAAATGATGATAAACTGTTATAGGAAGCTCGGAAGGGGCTGCATGATTGGCTTCATAGAGAAGAGATTTTCGTGGCTCAAAAGGCTAAAGATAAATGGATAAAATAAGGAGATGCGAATACCAAATTCTTTCATGGTATATGCAGAGAGCATAGATGGAAGGCATGGGTTGGGCGTATGGAGTTGCATGTTGGGCAGGTGCATCAAACCCCAATTGCCATGCATGATGGTGCAGTGGTCTTTTTCCAGAAGCTCTTGCAATCTGAGGGCACAATAGTGCACAAGAGGACATATGTAAGTTTGTTAAACCAATTGTATCGGAGGAGGAGAGTTTTGACCTTGTTAAGACACCTTCTATGGAGGAGACGTTAGCAGCTATGAAGTCAATTCCAGAGAACAGTAGTCCGGGGCCTGACAGATTTAGGGTCAGTTTTTTTATTTCTTGCTAGGACATTGTGGGGATGGATGTGCTCAAAGCAGCCCAGAACTATTTTCAGGCATTCCATTGGGTCCATACTATACTTCCACATTCTTGGTCCTTATCCCTAAAACAAACCAACCAGATAACTTTGCTAAATTTCACCCAATTAGTTTATGCTCGATTATATATGTGCTTCTCAAAAATTTTAGTTGGAAGAATTCGGCCATTATTATCTAGTAATTTTTCAGAAGAACAAGGTGCGTTTGTTAAGGGCCATTGTATTTTTGAGAACGCTTTGTTGGCTCAGGAATTATTGCGTAGCCTAAACAGCAAAACTAGGGGAGGAAATATTATGCTGAAGCTGGATATGATGAAGGCATATGATAAGGTGGAGTGGAGTTTTTTATGGGAGGCCTTACATGCTTATGGTTTTTCAGATAAGTTTATTTCCCTTCTTAAAAATTGTGTTCAGAATTGTAGTTTCTCCGTGATGCTTAATGGAACATATTGAGGGTATTTTCAATCTTCCAGAGGGGTTTGGCAGGGGACCCACTCTCACCGTACTTGGTCAATCTAGCAGAGGAAGTATTCACAAGAATGGTTAAGCAGGCAGTGGATCTTAGGAAAATCAAACCTCTTTCAATTCCTAGAGTGAGTACGCAGGTATCCTATTTACTTTATGCAATGGAAGTTATTGACCATTATTCAAAGTGGTCGGGACAAAAGGTGAACACGGAGAAGTCAACCAATTATTTTTCTAAACGTATTTCGTGTCCAAGGAAAAAAAGCCATAAAGAATTACCGAATATGGTCTTTGAAAATTTCCTTGTAAATATATGGGCGTTCCTACAGCCCCTTCTACGATTGGAGTGCGCTGTTTTGAGGATTTGTTAAAAAAAGTACGGCGAAGCAAGATGGCTGGAAAGGAATTCTTCTATCAGCTGGGGGATGCATCGGCATGCTTTGACATGTGCTCTCCAGCTTACCTATTTATCTTATGTCAGTGATGAATGTTCCTAATGTAAAGCCCAAGCCCAGACCAATTCTCACAAGAGGAGCATTACGGCGTCGTTTTCAGGTAAGGCTTTTAAGCCTTTGTTTTCCTTCCTTTTTCTTTTCCTCAGACGGTTTCTTCCTCTCTCCCTCTATGATTTTCAGTTTTTGTTTATTCCGAATCTCACTCCCACTTTTTCTTCAACTTCTCAACCGTATCTCTTTCTCTTCACTTTCAGAAATTTCACTCTCATCAGACTCTCCCTCTCCCTCACATCAATTTCTCACCCTCACCCCCAAAGCCCATGGTCCCAGACCATAAGGCAACGCCTCTGCCAACACCTCACTAGACCACCTCTGGAAGCCACCAGTTGTGCCTAGCTACAGCAAGATGGGATAGCCCGACAACCCTCACGGCCAAGCCCCTCCGTGTCCTCAAACGGAAACCAACCCATAGCATCCTCCTCCACGCCAACAGCCCCATTTCCACCGAGGACCACCATGGGAACAACCGAAGGCAAACCCACAAAACCACCCCCCTCCAAGATGCCCACTGGGCAACAACTCCACAGCACTACCTTACACCACCGTACCCACACTTAGCTTCTTTGTCCCCTGTTTGAACTCCCCGAAGCAGAGCATCTTTTGTGCTCCCTAGCCCTTGGTTCCATTAGGTGGCACTAGCCACGACGGTGAAGCCTAGCGACAACGGTAGCCATCCACGTCGCCTCCACTTGCAGAGAAGATACCGCGACCACCTCCCATCATCCAGTTGCTTTTCCTCTAGGTGAGACCACTACCTCTCGTTGCTTTTACCCCACAGCCTCCTCTCCGTTACCTCTTTCTCTCATAGCTTTCTCTCTGATCTTAGTGCAGTGCCACCGCGTGACCACCTTCTACTGCCGCCCACCTCCCTGCTCTTCGCGTTGCGCCTCCTCTCTCGATGAGTATTGGAATGCTCAGTCGCATATTATTTTGGTCTAGAGCATTTCACAACTCTGTTTTCCTTTCGTTTTCATGGTCTTTACCAATAAGCCCACGCATCTTATACGTATTTCCTAAAACACCGTCCCTTTGGATGGGTTCTAAATTAACCTAAAGTTTGTGTTAGTATCGTTTCTTTTTCTTAAAATTACATAGCTTATAAACAAAATTGATAAAGTTTTGAATTATATTATTTGTAATACTATTCTTTCTAAAATATGAATTTTTGAAGTGTTTAGTAAGTGCAAAAATTTTATTTTATTTTGAACCCATGCATTATATGGATATTTCCCAAAATACCCCTAGTTATACGTTGGGCTTGTTTTTAAAGTATATTACTTTTATTATATTATATTATCTAGTATTAAATTTTATAGTGTGATTTCAATAGTTAATAAGTAAGAATTTAATATCTTAGTCAAAGATGTTAAGCGGGTATTGAGGAATTTGGGAAGTGATGGTATTTTTGGAGTTATAAGAATTTTAGGTCTTGAAGTATTATAATAGGTATTTCAGGTGTAATTACGAAGTAACTGTTCAAATTGAAAATTTATTCAAGTTACATGAATTTTTTCTATAGGTGACGATTGATATTCGTTTGGCACTATTGTGAAGATTTTCTGAAAAGCTAAAAAGTCCAAGTAAGTGGGGTTTCTATGCTAGGTTTTATACAAGTTAATAAGACTGAGGTTGACTTTCTGAAAACTTGCATATTGTGTGATGTAATGGGAACTTGGGAAAACAAAGATCAACCTCGGTCGCTTATTTGCATTATTCATGAAAACTGTGTGAAAAAAGAAAAATACTTTCTGACATGCATTGTGTAAACATGAGCTAATTTCTGTCATATGGTTTATGAAATCTGAAAAATGAGCGATATTGAGAATATGAAAAATTGTGCATTTATTTAGAAAGATGTTCTGGCTTTTGTTTTCAATGTGTAAACTGTCTGATTCTGTTTTGGTACTCTGTATTATTTTGATATAACATTTGAAAAATCTTTGGCATGGTGTACTGGTTTTTTTGTATTTGACTATGTCTCTACTCTGCTCTGTTATGCTCTGCTTTGTTTAGATTGGTACCAACTTCTCTGTCTCTGAATGCACTCACTTTGGAAACAAAGTAGATTTATTGTAGTCTTTCCTATGTGCACACTCGGGGCTCCGAGAAGAATAAAAGAAAAATTTCACCTCTGTCTCTACCTAGTTTGGCCACCAGGGCTAGCACAACCCTACCACGGGGGTGAAACATGTTCTCTGCTGTATGATGCTCTGTTTTGATGTGATGATGATACTCAGTTTATGTTATGCCAAAGTATTACGGGTCTTACTTGTCATAAAACCATCTCTCTGTTACTTTTGCAAAACATGTTTTGTTCTGCATGATAACTCTGTAAAATATTTTGTCCTGCATATCGTATTTTGTAAATGCTCATGTTTGCACGCTAGCATATGTCTCATGCTTACTGAGTTGTTGATAGCTCACCCCTTATCTCCATAATATTTTTCAGATATTTTGATGGTACAATTGAGGATCAAGACTAGAAATCTTGTATAAGGCTACGTGAGCATAATGGAATAAGTACAAAGATGGTACATTGGTTATCTGAGCATTTTATTCAATAGTTCTATTTTTGCTTTGTTGATTGGGTATTTTGCAAGGTTTGGGTTTATCTTGAGATTTTGTGGTGTAGTTCATTTGAAACAGTGAGTTGTATGTGTCATTGAAAACTTTGGAGTCTATGACTATATGATTGAGACATGATTTTGAGTGACTGGTAGTAACTCTCCGACCCATCCGGGACCGGGGCATTACACCTAAAATGGTCATTAGGAAACTTAACTCCATTTTTGCTAGATTTTTATGGGGAGGCACGAAAAAGCACCGTAAAAGGCATTGGGTGTCTTGGCAAAACGTTGCTAAACCAATTCAAGAGGGAGGGTTAGGCATTCATGATTTATGGGAGGTTTAGAAGGTCGTCCGAGTGAAGTTCGCTTGGAGTGTTTTATATGGTAGTTCCATATGGGCAAAATTTATGAGAGAAAAATATTGTAAAAAACATTATCCCTTTCAAGGAATGGTTCAGTGGAATGCCTCCTCTGTATGGACGTCAATCTCATTCATATTTTTTGGTCATCATAGAGCAATCAAGTTGGCGGATTAATAAAGCACAAATCCCTTTTTGGTGGGAAAACTGGTATGGTCTTGGCATTCTAGGCAAACAGACAAGTACTATACATCAACCTAAATTGGTGTTGTGGGAGGTTCTTAATGGAACAGAGTGGAAAGAAGATGTACTCATGGCAACGATAGGAAGAGATATGGCTCAGCACATTAGCTAAAAGGTGAAGCTAGGTAGGCTAGAGATGGATGACAGGGTGTATTGGAAGCCGTCGAAGGGATCTAATGTCACTGTGAATTTTGGGTGGAAGTCAGGTGGGCAAAGTTTGTTTGGGATACTGTCATTCCTCTTAGAGTTTCTTTGTATGCTAGAAAGGTTTGCAAGGGGAGTTGAGTGTGGACACAAATGTTCAGCGCATGGGCATCTCCTTATGCTTTTCGTGTGTATGCTATGAACATCCTAAGATTGAAACAATGGACCATGTACTAGGAGAAGGGGAGTTTGCACTGAAGCTATGGAGGAAGGCATCAGATATGCTTGAGGTCGAGTTCAAGCAGTAGCAAAATTGGAGGGATCGGTTGTGGATTTGGGTCTCTAAAGGTAAACGGTCGTCCTAACTTGAACATCTAAGGGGCATCACGCTGGTTTTTATCGTATGATCTTTGGGGATTCGCCGATGTCGGTTGCGCATGGAGGATAAAGATACTTCGATTCAAGCTTGTTGGAAGCAGATTCTTTTTTGGTTCAGGAACATATCTATTAAAATGAAGAGGATGAAAAGACTCATTTGTGGACATGTTGATATTTTACAGAGGTGTCAGGTTCCAGTAGTTGAAGTATATAATCGTATTCATAGGCCTTTAATGTAAATTCTTTCTTAGCATTGTTAGGTCCTTTTTTATAAGCAATGAGTTTTTTGGTTATATGGTATTCTTTCGCCATAAGTGAGGATTTCTCATGACTAAAATTGGGGAGAGGGGGGGGGGGGGGGGGGGGGGGGGACACAAGTTGCTTCTCCCATAAACGCCCTCTACTTCTAGCCTGTCGTAACGACCATTATGTGAAAATTAAATAGCTGATGAATAAGTTGGAGTTCGCTTGAATAATGAATGGGTTTGTAAAAATAAAATGTAGCACGATGATAAATTCAAGCTTAAGTTGTGTTCGAATAAAAGCTAAATGAATAGGTCTTAACTATCTATTACTTGCTTGAACTTGACTCGTTTACAATACTATAGACAATCATATGCAGTGGGAGCTTAGAATTGAGGTTAGCGCCTTTGTTTTTCCTTTTTGATTTAGGGTACGATCAGATAAGGAAAGCTTTTATTAAGTTTTGTGATAGCATATAGAAGAATTTGGTGAAAAGCCTTTTAAAATATGTTTTGTATTAGAGTTTGTAAAAGTTTTGGGGAAGATTGAAAAATGAAGCACAAAGTTTCTTTTGGTTTTTTGGCTAATCAAGTTTATTTGTATTTTATATATTTGTAAGGCCTTAAAATTTACGTAGGAGAAATATTTGATTTTGAGAGAAAATTATAAAAAAAAAATTTATAAATTAAATTAAAATTTCAAATATTAAAACACAAGAATGTTTGATATAAAAAGATTTGAGAATATATGAAATTTTTTTATGATGTATTGTTTATCTGTTTTTGGAAAAGGAGGAGAAAAAATTTAAAACTTCTTTTAAATAAGTTTTGTACTGAAGTTTGTGGAAATGGATAAGTAAAGTTGAAAATTTGTTTGAATATATTTCTTAAGACTGATTTTTTAGAGTTTAGAAAAAGTTATATTTATTTTTGTGTTTTTGGTAATGATCGGATTAGGAATTGAAATAGAATTGAAATTTACAAATGTTGGATTTTGATTTAAACAAAAATTAAAAATCTGAAGACATTTTGTGTAACCCAATAAGAAGATCTATATGTCAGATCAAGTCACATAAATTTCATATTTTTTTCATCTTAGACCTAGCATTTTTCTTTATTTAGTTGCTATTTTAAATTAGACTATTTAACTAAGAAAAATTAGGAAACTGATCCTTTTTTTCATCTTCTAATTTTCAAATAAACATTAAACATAGATTGGCTAGCAGCATCCTAAGAAGAATATTGCTATGAAGTACAAAGAAACCAAGTAATTTAGTAACTTCTAGATATTAGTTTAAGAAAAATAAACCAAATAAAATATTACTATCATATGTCTCTTTTCTCTCTAGGTTTTTTGTCGTTTTGCTTGGGTTGGTGTTATTGGCCACTGCCTGGCCGCGATGGCGGCTTCTGGGTCTTTGTCTATCTCGACGAGGATGCTTTCTGACATTGTGTTAGGGACTCCGGTCTTGTCTCTAAACATTAAGTCCACGAACTCGCCTTGGTGAAGATGGTGACCGAGTGATCTTACCAACTTGTTTGACTTTCAACAAATGGTAGGTGTTTGAGTGATGGAATGATGGAAATGGTAATGGAATTGGGTAGGCTAAGTGTTTAGGGCATGCAATTCAATGTGGACAGCTAAGGTTGTTCCTTGAGTGTGGAGCCAAGTGAAGGAGGCTATGGATGATGGATTAGGGTTGGCGCCAAAGGGAATGGAGGCTAGGGTTTCAGATTGCAAGGCAACTAGGATTGCCAAAATTGGTGAGTGGAGGTGTTTTAGGAAAGATTCCTAAGTGGTAGGAATCTTTGAGGATTTGGTTGGGTTATTTTGGAAAGTCAATGTTTGACTTGAGTGATTTAAGGGATGAGAGATTTATGAAATTGAAGAGGATTATCAATTCCTTAAATTATGGAATTTGAATTGGAGAAAGTCAAGACTCCTAAAAAGAAAGAGTTTCCTTTTAGAGAAATAAGGATTTCAGCTATGGAAAAATGGGATTGAAGAATGCCGTGTATGGTAAGTGAGAATGAGGGCTAGGATTTTATGAAAGTGGCGACAAGGTGTTTTATGGTAAGTGGACTAGAGCAAACACTATAATGGGTGACACTTAAGTGTTTAGATAGATCAAATGGGGCAATGTGTGTTACGGCAATGAACAATTGATGAACACAATGTATTCTCAAGAACAATTCAAGATCAACGCACATAAAATAATAAGATCAATGGAGAGAAAATGGAAGACAAGAGAATGAATGAATAATGCTCATAAGATTGATAAACCGAATCACACTTATTCGAGAATTGCAAATTGTGATTCTCTCCTTAGGGATTCACAAATTGCATCCCAAAGAGCCCAAGTGCTAAGCATTGAAATACATGATCTCAAGAACAAAGCCGTCCAAAAGGAATTTGTCCAAAAGATGTCAAACCAAAGACTAAGGGTTCTATTTATAAGGGTTCTATTTATAAGAGTTTCAAAGTGGAAACCCCTAATAGGTCCCTTGAAAGATAATTAAATAAAAATAAATATATATAACAATAACATAGTGGCACAGGCCAAGTTGGCCCGTAGCATGCATGAGCCTATGGGTGGGCTAGGATGGTGCATGTGGTTCAGTCTGGTCCAAAGCTGGTGGGCACGACATGGCTTGTTGATGGGCATGGCATGGTGCCATGCAAGGGCCTATTGGTGGTGAGCCATGGGTGCGTGCTGCATGGCCCAAGCTGGTGGCCTGGGCGTTGGGTCTGCATAGCCCAGGCTGGTGGCCTAGGCGTTGAAGCTACAAGGCATGGGCTAGAGCCATGCGCTGGATGGCCTGCCTGGTGGGCATGCCATTCGCCTAGCCTACAAGGCACAGGCTGGAGCCGTGCGCTGGATGGCATGCCTGAGAAGGCATGCCACTAATCTCGTTGGCGTGCGGTGTGGGGCACATGCAGGGGCACACGCAAGGGCATGCGCAGAGCTGTGCGCAACCATTAACCTAGCTGGCCTGCATGCTGGGCGCCCTGTGCGTCTCAACGCATGGGCCAAGGCATGCGTGTAGGTTGGCCATGGTGCTGTCCTTGCCTCTTAAGGGCAGTGTCGAGGCTTGTCCCGATGCCACTTTTCTAGGAGTTTTAACACATTGTTTTGCTCATCCATTACCTATCCCAGAGGTAGTGATTCCCATGCGAGAGGCAAAACTGATTGAGAGGGAGCTGTGTTTCGTTTCCAACAAGGAAGAGATCACTTGAACCATGGCTCTGTTTCGGTTCTCAATAGTGTTATCATTCCAGCAATGTCGCACTTCTCTAGATATCATTCGGGGGTACATTAAAAATCGTTGGGGACTAACTTCGATGCCGGTTGTTGGTGCCATGAAGAGGGCTCGCAATGTTTTGGTTCGGTTGACTAATGAAGCAGATTTTGGCACGGCTATGTCCAGGGAAGTGATGGATATTGCAAACGTCCCATATAAAATCTTCCATTGGACTCCTTCATTCAGTGAATATGAGGAATCGACATTAGTTGCGGTGTGGATATTTTTACCAGGCTTACAGTCGCATTTTTTCCATGAGTCTACATTGAAGATTTTTGCAAAGCCTTATGGGATATATATCTGAAAAGAGATAATGCAACAACCTGCATTTCAAGGCCAGAGGGTGCAAGAATGTGTGTGGAGATTGACGTTTCTAAATATCATAGGAGCTACTTTTGGATTGGTCATCCTAATAAAATGGGAAGCCACTTTCAAGAAGTGGTCTTTGAAACTTTACCTGCATATTGTTCAACGTGCCGCCTACAAGGTCATTTGAACAATACTTGTAGAAGGGAAAAGTTGCATGCAGGAAATCAGAAAAAGAGTGTGCCTCAGGCTACAGCGAAATTGAAGAGATCTGAGAGACATAAACAAGTGTGGAAATTAGTGCATAAAATGAACCAAGTACAAGATCAACAAATGGAGGAAAACAAAATTGAACAACTGATCCTGTACGTGAGGCAGGATGGGGTGATGGTATCATCCTTAGCAGCGGATGATCAAAATGTAATACAGAAGGATGGCGAAACATGGTTATGCATCGAAGGAGGGAAAGAACTGAGTGATAGGGATATGAAGGTTGAAGGGGCTCCGAGTTTAGTAAACATAGCTGATTCCCTGAGGGAAACACAAAGGGTTGATAAAATCCATGAAGAAGTATCGATACTGTTGGAAGAAATTGTAAATGCTAAGTTAGAAAGAATATATAATCTGGTGGTAAATGGCAATCCTAGTATGAAGAGCGTCATGGGCATCAATGAGCAAACAGGGGAGCAGGCGTGCTTACCAGAGTTGGGTTCATCTCCTACACAAGAAATGCAACTACATCATGGCAGTATCCAGGATGTGGGGGAGGACTTAGCTGAAGAGTCATCAGAGTTGTGCCGAGTAAAGGAGGGAATGACAAAGAGGTTGGACGTTGAGAACATTAATTTGCAACGCGGTGGTAAGTGAAGCGGAATTAGCTGTTATTCCCAACGGAAGCGGATGTGCATAGTGTATATCAGGAAGGATATGATCCCGAATGAGTAGAAAGTATTGAGAAAATAGCAGTGGAGTTACATCAGAAAATTGAGATGTCGATTGTTAAGTTGAAGAAGATGAAAAGAGTTACAACTGCTCCTTCAAGTATGAATACTCGGTCTTCCAAACATGTTTAATATGTTAGACAACATTTTAGTGTGGAATGTTCGAGGGCTAGTAGTTCTTTTTTACAATTATAGAAGAACATTTTTTAGACACAACCAGAGGTGCTGGCCATTTTGGAATTGTTCACTACGGAATGTCGAATTAAGAAATGGGCAAGGAAGTTGTAGTTTGCTAGTTTCATGACCAACTATCATCAGCAAGGTAAAATATGGGCGTTTTGGCATAAGGGTGTATCTATGCAAATGGTGTCCAGTAGAAAGCAGCTGATTTCTAGTATATATAAAAAAGGTGAGGAAGAGATGCTGCTATCGTTTATTTATGTAAGTTGTTTTCAAGCTGGGAGGGTTTACCTTTGGCAAGAATTGGAGACAGTTCAAAGATAGGATATTCCCTGGGTGGCTGGCAGTGACTTTAATGTCATCTGATACGATCATGAGAAAATTAGAGGTCTCTTGAAACCTCAGGGTGTTAAAGATGATTTTAACAACTGCATAATGAATTGTGGACTCATGAAGACTCAAGAAGAAGGCTCAAAATATTCGTGGTGTAATGGGCAAGAAGGGCATGGCCATTGGGTCCATACTATACTTCCACTTTCTTGGTCCTTATCTCTAAAACAAACCGGCCAGATAGCTTTGCTAAATTTTGCCCAATTAGTTTATGTTCAGTCATTTGTAAGTGCTTCTCAAAAATTTTAGTTGCAAGAATTTGGCCATTATTATCTAGTATTATTTCATAAGAACAAGTGCATTTGTTAAGGGTTGTAGCATTTTTTAGAATGCTTTGATGGCTCAGGAATTATTGCGTAGCCTAAACAGAAAAACTAGGGGAGGAAATATTATGTTGAAGCTCGAAATGATGAAGGCATATGATAGGTTGGAGTGGAGTTTTTAATGGGAGGCCTTATATGCTTTTGGTTTTTTAGATGGTAAGTTTATTGCCCTTCTTAAAAATTGTATTCAGAATTGTAGTTTCTCCTTGATGCTTAATGGAACATATCGAGACTATTTTCAATCTCATAGGGGTTCGGCAGGGGGACCCCCTCTCACCATACTTGTTCATTCTAGCAGAGGAAGTTTTCACAAGAATGGTAAAGCAGACAATGGATCTTCGGAAAATCAAACCTCTTTCAATTCCCAGAGTGAGAATATAGGTATCCCATTTACTTTATGCAGATGATGTTGTTTTCTTTCTAAATGGGGATCAAAAATTGGTGAAAGGGCTCATGGAAGTTATTGATCGTTATTCCAAGTGATCAGGACAAAAGGTGAACACGAAGAAGTCGGCCATTTATATTTCTAAGTGTATTTCATATTTAAGGAAAAAAAAAAAGCTACAAAGAATTATCGGATATGGTATTGGAAAATTTCCTTATAAATACCTGGGCATTCCTAGAAACCCCTTCTATGATTGGAGTGCTCTGTTTTGAGGATTTGTTAAATAAAGTACGGGCAAAGCTAGATGGCTGGAAAGGAATTCTTCTATCGACTGGGGGGGCGCATCGACATGCTTCGACATGTACTCTCTTGCTTACCTATTCATCTTATGTCAGTGATGGATGTTCCGAAGATGGTCATTAGGAAGCTTAACTCCATTTTTGCTAGATTTTTATGGGGAGGCATGGAAGAGCACCGTAAAAAGCATTGGGTGTCTTGGCAAAAGGTTGCTAAACCGGTTCAAGGGGGAGGGTTAGGCATTCGTGATTTATGGGAGGTTTAGAAGGTCGTCCGAGTGAAGTTCGCTTGGAGTGTTTTATATGGTAGTTCCATATGGGCAAAATTTATGAGAGAAAAATATTGTAAAAAACATTATCCTTTTCAAGGAATGGTTCAGCAGAATTCCTTCCCTATATGGAAGTCAATCTCATTCTATTTTTCGGTCAACATAGAACAATCATGTTGGTAGATTAATAAAGCACAAATCCCTTTCTGGTGGGAAAACTAGTTTGGTTTTGGCAATCTAGGCAAACAGACAAGTACTATACATCAACCTAAATTGGTGTTGCAGAAGGTTCTTAATGGAACAGAGTGGAAAGAAGATGTACTCACGACGATGATAGGAAGAGATATGGCTAGGCGCATTAGCTTGAAGGTGAAGCTAGGTAGGCTAGAGATGGATGACAGGGTGTATTGGAAGCCGTCGAAGGGAACTAATGTCACTGTGAAATCTGGGTGGGAGTTGTGCCGATCCAAGAATGAGGAAGTCAGGTGGGCAAAGTTTGTTTGGGATCCTATCATTCCTCTTAGGGTTTCTTTTGTAAGCTGGAAAGATTTACAGGGGAGCTGAGTGTGGACACAAATGTTCAGCGCATGGGCATCTCCTTATGCTCTTCGTGTGTATGTTGTGAACAGCCTAAGATTGAAACAATGGACCATGTACTAGGAGAAGGGGAAATTCCACTGAAGCTATGGAGGAAGGCATCAGATATGCTTCAAGTCGAGTTCTAGCAGCAGCAAAATTGGAGGGATCGGTTGTGGATTTGGGTCTCTAAAGGTAAACGATCGTCCCAACTGGAACATCTAAGGGGCATCACGCCGGTTTTCATCGTATGGTCTCTGTGGATTCATCGATGTAGGTTGCGCATGGAGGATAAAGATACGTCGATTCAAGCTTGTTGGGAGCAGATTATTTTTTGGTTCAGGAACATATCTATTGAAATGAAGAGGAAGAAAAGACTCATTTGTGGACCTATTGATATTTTACAGAGGTGTCAAATTCCAGTAGTTGAAGCATATAATCGTATTCATAGGCCTTTAATGCAAATTCTTTCTTAGCATTGTTAGGTCCTTTTGATAAGCAATGGGTTTTTCGGTTATATGGTATTCCTTCGCCATAAGTGAGGATTTCTCATGAATAAAACTAGGGAAGGGTCATTATTGAACATGTGGCCCTAACTCTTTTTTTTTTTTTTTAAGAATAAAAAAAATAAAAAATATATATATTACTATCATATTGATTACTTCTTTTTTGTAATATTCACTATATTATCTTTTTCTTTCTTTTTATTTTGAGAAATACTACTTTTAAAAGTTTATTTATCATAACAATTGATATGATACGCTGTAGTAATCTTATTAAAGAAAAATTAACATAAAAGTTAGTTAATATGTGACTTAATTGATTAATTGAATTGAGAATAATTAAGGCCATGTTTGGATACACAAAACCATCTCATCTCATCATTACAACTTTCTCACATAAAATCCACAATATCTCGTCATATAAGTACCAACGGGAAATTGTTCCAACTATTCGATAAAGAGAATCAGCCTACCCAGCTAACGTGTGAGCTCATTCACAAAATCCAATCCATCCGACTTAGGGAATCACTCTACCCGAACAACATATGCAAGGACACCACGCATGATCAAATCAAGGATTCTCTCTACCCGCGTTATCAAGTAAGACCAATATGAAGACGTTTCACTCCGATCATCATGGAGAATCACTCTACATGTATGAAACTTGTGGAAACATAATATGAAAGGACGTGAGTTACAAAATATGCAAACCCTAAACTTACAACGTACTCACAAACATTTATTCGACATTCTCAATATGGTCGTAGGAGCTTTCCTACCAGAACAGTACTTCAAAAATTATAGTAGCGCGAGTGTTGATCCTTTTGTGGCAAGCTTTGAAGTCACTTGCTTTCTTGAAGACTCTGAGATTAGACGATGTGGCCTGCAAGTTCATAATTGTTTTTTCGCAGGCTCACTCCCGATGTGAGATCTCTTATGGAGTATGTCTCTATGTACGACACCTACAGCCCTCTGAGCACCTTCATTTTATCTCAGAGAGCTCTCGCGTCTGCATCGAGTTTATCCTTGTTCGTTGCTCACCCTGGTATAGTAAGCATATCGTTTGCTTGTCTGGCGTGGGCCGAAAAATCCCTAATCACCCGATGTTAAACCATGTTTGTCAAGCTTTCTACATAGTGACACTCACCCTTCTTTTGGACTAGCAGCACTTTGCTCACTTAGTAGCCTCCTCGCCACCCCGCCTTTTCTTCTCAACTGGGATCTCTTCCCTTTATTCGACTCAGTCCTCACACTAACTTACATGAAAAATATTTCTAACACTATGGTTGTGCTGGTGTCGATCCTTTCGTCATAGGTTCTGAAGTCGCTTGCTTTCTTGCCGACTCCGAACAGAAGAAGGAGTAACCACCTTACAAATCTCAGAAGTGAGAAGTTGACTCTCATCCAAAGCTCTTTATATACGGCGGGACTGTCAGTCACAGTCCTGACATTTGTCTGACTCATGTTATGCTTGAATGAGAGACATTTGATCTTGACTGTCTATTTGCCCTCTAGACTTGAAGAACTTGAATGACTGATAGAACAAGGGGTGCACATTCCTAACGTTCATGTTGTGTCCAATCTGACAATCCTTCCCCTAGTAAGGATCTCCTACGTGGTGCTAGACCATACCTTCTGAGATAAGATGATATGGTCTATTGGTCCTTAATATTTTTTTTGTAGCCCTACTCTAGATGTGGCATCTGTAATAGAGTATGGGGTTTTGTACGACACATGCCGCCCTCTGAGCTCCTCCATGTTATCTCAAAGAGCTTCCACATTTGCATTGAGGTTTTCATCGTCTGTTGCTTTCCCTGGTACAGTTACCACAACATCTGCTCGCCTGGTGTGGGGCGAACCATCTTTGATCCTTCAGTTTCCCCAATGCCAACCTCAAGTGACTCTTATGATCTTTAGCGTCTTGGGAATATAATAGGATATCATCTATGAACACCAGTATGAACGTATCTAAGAACGACTTGAACACCATATTTATGATATCTATGAATGCTGTTGAGACATTAGCTAAACCAAACGGCATCACCATGAATTCAAAATGCTCGTACCTCGCCCTAAGCACAATTGTGGATATGTCACCTTCCTTAATCCTCAATTGGTGGTAACCAGACCTAAGGTCAATATTAGAGAATATCGATGCTCCTTGCAACTAGTCAAACAGGTCTTCTATCCTAGGCAATGGATATTTATTTTTTATTGTTATCTTGATCAGTTCCCAATAATCGATGTATATCCTTAGAGTTTTGTCTTCTTCTTTACAAATAATATTGACGCACTCTAAGGCAATGAACTAGGTCTAATAAATACCTTTGCCAGTAATTGTTGCAATAGACGCTTTAATTCCTTTAGCTTTGATGGTGTCATTCTATAAGGTACCTTGAATACTAGAGCTGTTTCTAGTTACAACTCCATCGAAAGCTCAAACGCTTCAGGAAAAGTGTCTACTACTATTATTCCTTGGACTTCCTTAGATTCCCTCGATTTGAGCACTAAATGCACCAAATAAGCCTCTGCTCCTCCTATCAAGTCCCTTTTGGTTTGTAATGATGAAATTACTCCTTACTTGGTTCGTAACTTACTACCCCGAAATACCTTGTCATTCTCTTTGGGCATCTAAAATAGAATTGTCCACTATCGATAGTTTATACTTGCATAATGTTGAAATAACCAATTTGTCCCTAGAATAATATCAAACCTGATGAAGTTAAATAATATTAGGTCTGTTTCCATAATGATTATGCCTACTTCTAGTAGACAACTTGTAGCTACCCTGGTATAGGATGACTACCTCAGTGATTGGTAATGACACGGTGACTTTCTGTTGCATTAGCTTAGTCTGAAGACTATTAATCCTAGTGAATGTAGTTGACAAGAATGGGACACACCTAAATCAAATAAGGTACTCACGTAGTATTCGAACATCCTAACTCGCTGTCAAACGACCTTACCAACTGTTCCTTTGACTATATGCCTTAAATACTTCTAAACTATTCTAAGGTTTGGTCCATACCTGTGATGATGCCTGCCTCATGTGTCTCTAGAGCATCCTTATCGACCACTCTTGGTGTTAAGGCATACACCCACACCTGCATCATCTGCATTTGGCCTCCTTGTCCTCCCATGTGGCCAATCCTTTGTTATTGAACTACTTGAGGGAAATCCTTGGTGTAATGCCCTATTTGGCCACACCTAGAGCATGAGAGTGGAGCTTGATGACACTCTCCCTTGTGAGGCCTATGGTAGTGACCACACACTAGTGCCCTGCCTCTTAAATATACTCCAAGAGTAATTGGTGAGTGTATCCTCCTCCTTCTCCCATAAACGACCTCTATTTCTGGCCTGTTGTAACGACCATTATGCGAAATTAAATAGCTCATGAATAAGTTGGAGTTCGCTTGAATAATGAATGGGTTTGTAAAAATAAAATGTAGCACGATGATAAATTCAAGCTCAAGTTGTGTTCGAATAAAAGCTAAATGAATAGGTCTTAACTATCTATTACTTGCTCGAACTTGACTCGTTTACAGTACTAAAGACTATCATATGCATTGAGAGCTTAGAATTGAGGTTACCGCCTTTGTTTTTCCTTTTTGATTTAGGGTACGAGCAGATAAGGAAAGCTTTCATTAAGTTTTGTGATAGCATATAGAAGAATTTGGAGAAAATCCTTTTAAAATATGTTTTAATTTTGAAAAGTTATTTGAAGACGTGTTTTGGGGTAAATATTAATCAAGGCGATGGGCATCCTCATTGGTTTTCATAAAACACGAGTGATATTAAACAACTAAAAATTCATGGACCATTCTTTTAATATGAACTTCACATCTAATAAATTATTATATTTTTATATATTTTACCGAGTTTTTGTAGTCATTAGTGTGAAAAAAAAAAATCAGTCAAATTGTTTGAACAAAAACAGGACAGGGTCTTCGATTTTTTGCCTCACTTGTGGAGAATTCGAGGTGGCGTGCCTCGGCAGCGTTGGTTATTGGTCCAAGTTCAACAACGGCGAATATAAAGACGAAGTGGAAATGTCCACGCGCATACAGTGCGGGTCACTCGCCGCATATGCCACGGGTTAAAAGTTCAACAAAGGTTTGTTG
The DNA here is from genome assembly GCF_004785595.1 of Juglans microcarpa x Juglans regia. Lineage (NCBI taxonomy): Eukaryota > Viridiplantae > Streptophyta > Magnoliopsida > Fagales > Juglandaceae > Juglans > Juglans microcarpa x Juglans regia. The sequence goes on along the minus strand of NC_054596.1, from coordinate 28,216,722 downwards.
GTGAATCGAGTTTATTTTTATTTTATATATTTGTAAGGCTTTAATATTTACTTAGGAGAAATATTTGATTTTGAGAGAATATTATAAAAAAAATTTATAAATTAAATTAAAATTTCAAATAGTAAAACACAAGAATGTTTGATTTAAAAAGATTTGAGAATATATGAGAATTTTTTATGATGTATTGTTTATCTGTTTTTGGAAAAGGAGGAGAAGAAATTTAAAACTTCTTTTAAATAAGTTTTGTACTGAAGTTTATGGAAATGGATAAGTAAAGTTGAAAATTTGTTTGAATATATTTCTTAAGACTGATTTTTTAGAGTTTAGAAAAAAGTTATATTTATTGGTAATGATCAGATTAGAAAATGAAATAGAATTGAAATTTAAAAATGTTGGATTTTGATTTAAAGAAAAATTAAAAATCTAAAGAAATTTTGTGTAACCCAATAAGAAGATCTATATGTCTTATCAAGTCGCATAAATTTCGTATTTTTTTCATTTTCTTTTTTATTTAGTTGCTATTTTAAATTAGACTATTTAAGTAGGAAAAATTAGGAAACTGGTCCTTTTTTTCTTCTTCTAATTTTCACATAAACATTAAACACAGGTTGGCTAGCAGCATCTTAAAGAAAGCCTAAGAAGAGTATTGATATGAAGTACAAAGAAACCAAATAATTTTGGTAACTTCTAGATTTTAGTTTTAAGAAAAAGAAACCAAATAAAAGATTACTATCATATTCTTTATTTTTATTTTTTTGCAATATTCAAAATTTAATCTTTTTCTTTCTTTTTATTTTGAGAAATGCTACTTTTAATTGTTTATTTATAATAACAATTGATATGATACCCTGTAGTAATCTTATTGAAGAAATATTAACATAAAAGCTAGTTAATATGTTACTTAATTGATTAATTTAATTGAGAATAATTAAGGCCCCATACACAAAATCATTTCATTTTAATATGTGACTTTCATTTTATCATTTTATCATTATACACAAAATCATTTCGTTTTATCATTTTGGTCAGAGTCAGAGTTGTTGATTTCAAAAGGCCATACCAACACAAAAATACTTCTTGTCCGACTTATGGAGTAGCAGATTCTTCTGCTGCCGCTACTACTAGGCCCGAGTAGAACGAGAAAAAAAGGGTGCTGGAGGAATAGTCAAGACTCGAGACTCAAAACGCGTAGTTCGAGTCTCCGACAACTCACAACTGGACCAGGTAAAAACCCACCTTCCATAATAATCTTTTTAACTCATCAAAACTAAATCAATTAATTTCTATAATCAAACCGCGTAGTTGAACGGTATGACTTTCTTTAAAAAATGTAAAAAAAGAAACGCAAGGTGCACCAATGTTTCAAAGTCTTTGATGTTGATTCCATCTGTAGGAACGTGCACACAGACCCAGAACGCGGCCCTTTTTTTCTCTTTCTACTTCTTTTCTCTACCTTCTTTCCTTACATTTTTCCCCAGAACCGATTGCAGTTCTATTGGCTTCGATTGGGGCTTCTGTTTCTGGGTTCCTACTTCCTGGGTTTAGTCTCTGGGCTTGAAGGCAATTCAAGTCCTGCTTGTTTTCCGTATATGTTTCGGTTCTTTGTCCCTGTTTCCCAGAAATTTTAATTTCATCTTAATTGTCTCTCTGGCTTTTCTCTTCACACGTTTATTTGTTTTGATTTGTTGAGAAATTCTGATTTGTTTCCCATAAAAGCCTCGAGTTTTGAGCAAAGTCTTCCTCATCCTGGGGTTTGTTTCCCTCAATTCCTTTTCGAATTTTCTTCAGTTGGACTTGGTGTAGGATCTTCTCTACCATGGTTGTTACGGATGCTCTCGTCTTGGTTCTCATTTTAGTCTTCTCTGGCGGTTTCCAAGCTTTTGCTGGAATTCACTATCACAAAAGCCATAATCCTAATGGCTCTACCCTGGCAGGTATTGAATTGCCCGATCACCTGAGCTTCAATGCCGTTTCGTCTTCTGGGAGTTCTGGGTGTGGCTTTTCAACAGCTAAGAAAGACAAAGAATCAGAATCAACGGTGCAAGCAACACCAGATGAAGAAGAAGGGGAAGATGACGATGACGATGAAAAACATGAAGATGTTTTTTCGGGGAAACCATCTGTGAAGCTCCATCTTAAGCACAAGCCACTGACCCAACAAATGGATCCTAAAAATTCTGTGGCTGAGTTCACTACCAAGGATTTGACTAGAATCCAGACACTTCATACGAGGATTATAGAGAAGAAGAACCAAAACACCGTTTCAAGGCTAAAGAAAGATAGTAAGCAAGCAAAGAATGAATCCAAGTTGGTTTTTGCTCGGGCTGCACCACCGGAATCTTACACAGGTAGCCTTTCGGGGCAGCTCATGGCGACCTTGGAATCGGGTGTGAGTCTTGGCTCTGGAGAATACTTCATAGATGTGTTTGTGGGTACCCCTCCTAAACATTTCTCTCTGATACTTGATACTGGCAGTGACCTTAATTGGATTCAATGCGTTCCTTGTTTGGATTGTTTCGAACAAAAAGGACCTCATTATGATCCCAAAGGTTCTAGTTCGTTTAGGAATATAAGCTGTCATGATCCTCGGTGTCAATTGGTTTCATCCCCAAATCCACCTAGGCCTTGCAAATCTGAGAATCAAACATGTCCTTACTTTTATTGGTATGGAGATTCTTCAAATACGACTGGAGATTTTGCTGTTGAAACCTTCACAGTTAATCTTACGACATCTTCTGGTAAGTCAAGCATGAGGCAGGTAGAGAATGTGATGTTTGGTTGTGGACATTGGAATAGAGGACTATTCCATGGGGCTGCAGGGTTGTTAGGACTCGGAAGAGGACCTCTCTCATTTTCCTCCCAGCTGCAGTCTCTTTATGGTCACTCTTTTTCTTATTGTCTTGTGGATAGAAATAGTGATGCAAATGTTAGCAGCAAGTTGATTTTTGGAGAGGACAAGGACCTTCTGAGCAACCCTAATCTGAATTTTACTTCATTTGTTGCTGGAAAAGAAAACCCAGCTGATACATTCTACTATGTCCAGATTAAGTCGATTGTGGTTGGAGGAGAGGTGCTTAATATCCCAGAAAAGACTTGGCAACTTTCATCAGATGGTGCTGGTGGTACAATAATCGATTCGGGTACTACCCTTAGTTATTTTGCAGAACCTGCTTATCAGATTATCAAGGAGGCATTCCTGAAGAAGGTTCAAGGCTACCCTCTAGTGGAAGATTTTCCTTTTCTGCATCCTTGTTACAATGTGTCTGGAGTGGAGAAGATGGAGCTGCCAGAATTTGGAATTCATTTTGCAGATGGAGCTGTGTGGAATTTCCCAGTCGAGAATTACTTTATCCGGCTTGAACCCGAGGATGTTGTTTGTCTAGCAATTTTAGGGACTCCTCGCTCCGCTCTTTCAATAATTGGAAACTACCAGCACCAGAATTTTCACATCTTGTATGACACAAAGAAGTCCAGGCTGGGATATGCACCGATGAGATGTGCTGATGTTTAACATTCATGTGTTTGAAGAGTAACTCATGGCATGATAAAAACTGTAAAAAAAGGATGGGTTAGATTCTTTTGGTTTTTGTTTCATAGAAGGTATAGCATACAAGATATTATATTCATTGTTTTCCATTTTACAGAAACTACTGGTTCATGATCTGGCTTTAACAAAAATGTAGCATTGCATTTTTAGATATATTAACTCCCTTTCTGAGTTTGTTATATCTGTTTTTTTTTTGGTAATTGTTGTTTAATTAAGGGATCAGTAATGCTTGATCAATATAATGGTGGCTGATCACTTGTTCTTGTACAATCTGTTGCTTGGAATTAATTAGCTGAGAAATTACCTCAAACAACTTGTACAAGACCTCAAGAACACCTTATCCAACTTTTGAGATTTACCAAATGAGTTCCTGCATTCAACCTCATGCTGTTGGACAATGTTAAGGGCTTGTACAGGAAGTGGGATGATCTCATTTCATTTCAAAATTTCTTATAATTTTATTTCCAAACATCATCAAAATATAAATACTTTTCAATTTCAATTTCTCAATTTTTTCATCTAATCATTATCTAATTATTATAACTTTTCCGAATTTTTAAACAAAACACAAAAAATAAAATTAGCTTTTTTAATTTTAAAGCAAAAATAACATTAAAAAATACATTCTAATAATATTTTAAATTTATAATATTTTTTTTTTTCTTCTCATTTCAAAATTCAATAAAACGTTTTAATTTCTCTCGGTTCGAATGGAGAGAGAACAGAAAATGGAGGGCAAAAACTATTACTGTTCGTGTGTCAAGCATTAGAGGTGTAACGGTTCCGGTTTAGTCCGGTTTTGAATAAAATTTGGGACCGAACCGGTATGCACCGATTTTATATTTTCAAGAATCAATTCCGCACCAGTTAGCTCCCTAAACCGATACTTTCGATTTTACCGATTCCGGTCCGGTTCGATCCGATTTTTCGGTTTTAATATGTTATATTATATATTATATAATATATATAATAGTATATTATAGTATATAATACTATGGTAATAATATATTATAGTATATTATAATATATAGTGATATAATATTAGTCTAACTATTAGTTCGCACTATATAATATTAATATAACTATTAATACAAAATACTATAATGATATAAGATTTTAAAATTTAATATTATATTAATTAGTAATTTGTCATATAATACAAAACTATTTTATATATAATTATATATTATATATATAAATTATATACTATAATATATATTTGAACCGGTTCAGTTCTATCTGATCTGGTTTTAGAAAAAGAAAAATAGAAACCGGACCGATTTGGACCGGTTTTAAGAAAAATAAAATTGGTATCGAACCGAACCAAACTCGATACCAGAGACCCAATCCATCGGTTCGGTTCGGTCCGGTTCAGTTTACCGGTTCACCAGTTTTTTTTTACACCCCTATTAAGCATTTGTCATGCTCCAAGTCCATGCTGCTACTTCTCTGGACCCTGTTTTCTTGCAATCCTGTTTCGTTAATCAAGATGTCCTCTTAAACCAATAATCCTGAGTTAACTTTCAAGCTATCAGGCAAGGAAGCTTAAAAGAACGAAGGAGCCCCATGGTGGCGTCAAAGACTGTTCTAGATGTAGCATTCTAACAAAGAAATTTCTCGCCAGTATTCCGTCAAAGTATTCAGATTGGACGCTTCAAAATGTTTGACGGCTTCGTTTGCTTCCTAAACTCCTCTCAACTCATCATTACAACTTTTTCAAATTCCAATACAAAATATAATAAACAATTCAACTTTTTCAAATCCTAAAATAATAATAATATTAAAAATAATATTCTAACAATATTTTATCATATAAACTCAATTCAATTCAACTCAACTCAGTTTAACATCCAAACGCAACCTGAATTTTAGTTAAGAAAGCCACTTTATACTCAACTTTCGATAACAACATGTCTTGTTTGGATACAAATTTTTTTGGGTCGTTCTATATACATTGTATTGCAGTCCTAGTAAGGAAATCACCATTTTATCCTCATTTTAAAGTAGGAATTGACAAAAATACCTTTCATCCTCTACAACCTAAATCTGAAGCAAATTTTTCCCAAATTCAAATCAGCTAGCCCTCTACGCCGTGTGTGCCCCTCGACCACCCTCAACCCACCATCGACGGAACGTCCTTCTTCACCATCGGCTGCCAACGACCTCCTTGGTAGAGAACCTTGATCTGCACTTGTTTATTTACACACTGATTTAATGTTTTAGCTAGTCTTGCTGCACAAAGATGTGTAACATGTTGGTTGAGTCTGGGGAAAGCACCAGACTCAGCACCAGAAAAAAAAGACCTAGGGTCTTTTTGTTTTACAGAAAAGCAAAACAAAAACCGAGGGTTTGTGCATGTAAAAAAGGCTAAAGGATGAGATGGTTTTACTAACGGGCTGGGTAACGAGAAAATATTGGAGAAAAATGGTCATAGAAAAGGCAATTGCCTTTACAACCCTCGATCGGGCACGAAATGATTTAGCCATAATTAAAGCTCGGCCCTTCTATTTAGCATGTTGTGCATCAACTAGCCAGAGGACGAGGGAGAGAGAGAGAGAGAGAGAGAGAGAGAGAGAGAGAGAGCAGCAGCAGCAGCAACAGACACAGTTTATTTACACACACTGATTTAATGTTTTAGCTAGTCCTACTGCACAAAGATGTGTAACGTGTTGGCTGAGTCTGGGGAAAGCACCATTTCTAACTCTTTCCCTCAATTATTTCAGTTTGCAAACACCATTTCTAACTCTTTTCCTCAATTATTTCAGTTTCCCTCAATTAATGTGTTTATCAATCCCAACAGATCTGTATCCAGCAAAAAAAAACAGAAGGGCCATTTTTTTTCATATGGAATTAGTGTATACATGATTCCATAATAGGCAAAAACAACATATAAACAAGAATCAGTCAAAGATTTAACTAGATTATTTATAGAAACAGTATACATGATTTTACCTATTTCATTTGCTTCTACTAACATATATTGCCTATGTTAGAAACATAATCATACTTCTGAACTTTGTTTCTAGCATTTATTATATTTTGCTTCAATTGTTTTCTATTCTTGGTTGTCAGGTTTGTTAATTTGTTGTGCTTTAAATATATATATATATATATTTTACTTTCATGTTGTGCTTTAAATATATGAAGATTGTTCTTGATGGAGAAAGGGGAAGAATGCACATCTACTAGGCGACCACTGTTTTTTTCAGAAAGTAGTAATTATATGGATACCCCAAATGTGAGAGATGATGAGGTAGTGATTGATAATCATGTTGATGATGATGTGGTTTTAGAGCCAACGCCGGGAAATGATGATAATGGGGTTTCAGATCCAACGTCGGGAAATGATGATGATGGGGTTTCAGAACCAACACCAAGAAATGATGATGATGGGGTTTCAGAGCCAACGCCGAAGATGTTTTTTAAAACTGAGAAAGAACTCATTTACTACTACAAGCAATATGGGAGACATGTTGGATTCGGCATAATGACCCAAAGAAGTAAAAGAGAAGATGATGGGAGTGTTAGATATGTAACACTTGGGTGTGCTCATGGCGGTAAGGCAAGGAAACGTATTACTAACATTTCTAAACCACGCCCAACAACGAAGACTGATTGTAAGGCGAGAATTAATGCAGTTTTGGCTGATAGTGTTTTATGTATAACTACTGTCTGCAATGCACATAACCATGGGTTAAGTTCACAAAAGGCAAGATTTTTTAGATGTAATCACGCAATTGATGATTCCATGAAGAGGCAGTTAGATATTAACAACAAGGCAGGCATAGGTATGGCCAAAAGTTTTAACGCATTGGTTGTCGAGGCTGGTGGTTTTGAGAAACTTTCATTTATTGAAAAATATGCAAGGAATTATATAGACAAGGCTCGACACCTTAGACTTGGCAAAGGAGGTGCTGATGCACTTCGTGATTATTTTGAGAGGATGCAGTATAAGAATGATGAGTTTTACTCATCGATGGATTTGGATGATGAGGGTCGATTTAAAAATGTCTTTTGGGCCGATGCACGCAGCAAAGCAGCATATGATTATTTTAGGGATGTTGTGATATTTGATACAACATACCTAACAAATAGATATGGCATGCCATTTGCTCCGTTTGTTGGTATTAACTACCATGGATAGTCAATACTTTTGGGAGCAGGTTTGATATCAAGTGAAACTACTGAAACATTTGTTTGGTTATTTGACAATTGGTTGAAATGTATACATGAGAAGGCGCCAAAAGCTATTATCACTGATCAAGACAGGGTCATGAAAAATGCTATTGCAATAGTCTTTACAAATACCCAGCATAGATACTGTTTGTGGCACATAATGAGAAAACTACCAGAGAAGTTGGGCTCACATGCTGAATTTAAGTGTGGGTTGAAAAGTGCATTACAGAGATGTGTTTATGATTCTCAAACTTTTGACGAGTTTGAGAAGTCTCGGGAGGTGTTTATTAACACTTTTGGGCTGGGATGAGTACAACTCAGAGGAGTGAAAGCATGAATGCCTTTTTTTATGGATATGTACATTCAGGGATTACGTTGAAAGAATTCGTTGATCAATTCGACAATGCACTGAGAAAGAAAGTAGAGAATGAGATGGCAGCGGATTTCCACTCATTCAATTGCACAGTCCCTTGTATATCTCATTTACCCGTGGAGAAAAAATTTCAAACTGTGTACACGAATTCTAAATTTAAGGAAGTGCAGTCAAAATTAATGGGCATTATCTACTCTCATTGTGTTGTCATAAAAACAGAAGGGGCAATTATCACGTATCAAGTTAATGACCAAATGGTAGTTGAAGACAGCATCAAGAAGTCAACTTTGCAGGCATACTTCAATGAAGATGAGTGTGAGGCCAAGTGCATGTGTGGACTATTTGAGATAAGAGGGATTATATGTAGGCACATTCTTCCAATTTTTGCCGCAAGGGATGTCCAAGTGTTGCCGGAAAAGTACATTATGGAGAGGTGGAGGAAGGACATTAAACGAAGATATGGTCTCATTCGAAGCAGTTACGATGACTTGAGTGGTAAACCAGCTGCTAGTCGGTACTCTGGTTTGATAAAATTTTGTTACCAAGTAGCTACAAATGCATGTGAAAATGAAGATAATTCTCTGGACATGACACAGAAGCTGAAGGCAATGAATGAAATTTACAATAAATCGAAGCCCCAGGCCACAGTTGCAAGCACTCATGCTTCCATTGATGCCGAAACTGGAAGTTCGAAAAAAGTGTTGAGCCCTCGTGTTGTCAAAGGCAAAGGCAGGCCCCCATCAAAGAGGAGACAACCTACAACAGAGAAGTTACAAACCAAAAATAAAAAGGCTGGTGGCAAGCGACAAAGAAAGAATGTATGGAAGATTTAAATAATATGATTTTGATATAGTTTTAACAAATTTATACATAAGTTATGTCATTTGTTTATGTATTCAAATGTAGCCCCTATCATGGATGGAAGACGTATTAAACCCCACAGAATCGGTAATACTACACGACACACCAAAAGCTGTTGTTTTGCAGTTGCCTAGTACACAACAAAGCGTTATTTCTCAAATAAATGTTAAATAATATTCCTTTATATCTATATTTTCAACAAATAATGTTGAGTTTTGCATGATGTTTTACAAAATATTTCAAACTACTTGCAGGTGAACTTCGCATGTCCTGGCCCTCTCGATGATTGGTGAAAGACATGGTAGACTGCTGCCTCCATCAAAGTATTTGAGATTTGAAGACGCTGTAGACTGTTATGTTGAGAAAAGTTCATAACTTCAGCTGTATAACTCTACTTTGTATTCTTGTAAACTTGGTGTATTCTTGTAACATTGGATATTTATACCATTTCACTTGGTTGAAATGTTATGGGTATGAGATATGTTATTATTGTTCGGAATGAGGATTGATCGAAGTGTTGGATGCTTATATTAAAGTGTTAATTCAAAGTTATAATCTCATTGGTTTTATTCAATGTAGAACAAAATACATGAAATATAGTGCAAGGAAAATACTTCTCATAACCAATCATAATGTTCACAAGTCTGATAGGTTTGAATATTACAATATTGATAAAGGTTGTAAACCTATCTATTACAACCTACTTAACAACATTACATAGTTTGATATACAATGCTACTAATTTGTAACAGTTCTTGATCCTATCCAACAACAAAATATTAGGGTCGCATGCTTGTATGGTTGATATCTTTCATTACACCCTGAAACTCATCCTGATCATTTTGGATGTCATCTTCCGATTTATGCATCTGTACCCTTGCACGTTGAAGCTCTTTTTCCCTCGCTTGGAGTTCTTCCTCCCATTTTTGGAGTTCTTCCTCTCTTTTTTGGAGGTGACGTTCTCTTTCGCACACAACTTTTCCTTCATTTTCTACTTCAATATATGTCCATAAAAAGTACTCGCAGTATGGCCTTCCCTGCAATAAACATCTAATTAGTGTGAGAAATTACAATTTATACAACAATATCTGAAATCACAAATTTTTTTAGTGTTACCTCTGTTGTAATTTGGACAAGAATAAAAAGGTCGGCTTGGATTTTTTATTGTTCTCAATAATTTTAAATGTGACATCTCTCCGCATAGACATTTTGGAGTATGATTCGAAGAAGATGAAGAATGCGATGAAGACATTGCGTATCAAAAATAGAAACAGTTTTCGAAACTGTGTTATGCTGGAAATGTGTTATGCCTACATCAGATAATGATCTCTTAGTAATTGCTGGTCCAACAAAAGCAAGAAAGTGGGTATCATGCGTGCAGGTTAATGGTTCACTATCTTGTTTTGGTGAGCTTAATGGTCATCTTAATGCAACAGAGGAACCATGTGAAAATATCATGGGGATGATGTTCCATGGATGCCTAACTAGCCAAAAGTCTAGACTCTAAACATCAGATAAAAACTTAGATATATTAAAACCCATGATATATAGAAGAATGAAGAGTGCTTGAATAATGACCTATGGTTGAATGAAATATTATATTCCTATCTTTTCAGTGATTACACTTTTCAAATTCTCACTAACCGCATTGAAAAAATGAATGAGTTGTTTGCCAAAGAAATCCAAAAGAAATGGCATACAGTTGGGTTCTTAGTAACTTCTCAACAAGGAGTTTTGCCAGACAACAATAAATAGGTACTGAATTTTCTACTTGTATATGATTCAACCATGTGGACCAATGGATTGCAATTATATATTTTTTTTATACAGATATTCCCATCATGTTATAAATTGGCATGACATTTTATGACATTTCAATTTGATGGAAGTTTGCATCCTACACAAAAGACAATAGGAGTACATGGATGTAGAACTAGTGCACGCTTTATGCATATACAGGGACTTGAAAAGAGCTGCTCTTCCACAGAAAGGGATAGCACCACTGGAAATAAGCCTTCACACACTAAGTTTTATATACACTTACACTTCAACAAGTCTGCAAGTCTACAAGTGAAAAACACATACAGTTCAAGCATAAATTACCATATGGAACCCATTCACAAATTTGAACAAACACGTAGAGTGCATTTCTAAAATTAGAAATATTTTAAACAAACAAGTAAAGATATTAACACAAATTTACAAACAAACAAAACCAATTCAAGGTTCACGTTCAAGCGAATCACAAAGAAGGAAATATTTTAAATCACAGAGAAAATCCCTCACCAACTACCGCTCAAATCGCAGAGAAGGAAATCCCTCACCAAGATGGAGATGGCCATGGCAGATGGAGATGGCCACGACAGATGGAGATGGCCACGGCGACAGCACTACGCGATGTAGACGGAGATGGCGACGGCGACGGGGACGGCGTCGGCGATGGGCTTGGGCACGGCGACGGCGCTCGCGATGGGTTTGGTGTGCTCGATGGGTCTGGGGCGATGAAGGGATGAGTGCTTGTAGGGGTCTGGGCGATGGGTTTCCTTACATGACGCCGTGCATTTCCTTACATGAAACGCAATGTTTCATTTTATTTAATGAAACGCTGTGTTTCATTAAAGGACTGTATTGCAGACCCCGAATGGGGGACTGCAATAAGAATTTTTCAATTTTTTTTTCCAGAATTTTACAAAGATTTTAGTATTAAAAATTTTAAACCACACATCTTCAATCTTAAAATGACACCTTGTAACACCCCATCCCGAAAAGGTCGGAGTGTTACTTCTTGTCACCAAAAATCGTATCTCACCGTATAAATATAAACTCTAATTCCTCAATTATTCATAGACCTCATTGTTTTAAACCAACTACTTCAAAATAATTAACTAAGAATACCATAAAGTCTCAAAATAAATGCCAACTTTTCCAAAGTACTATGTCAACAGAGCAAAACAAAACTAATAAAAAAAATTCTCTAACAAGTACCATCTTTCTATTCAATACACTATGCTCACATAGTTTTACACATGCTTCTTATTCTTGAACTTCCGCTGAAATATCTAAAATATCTGAAAAATATTGTGAAAATAAGGGGTGAGTTATCAACGACTCAGTAAGCAGAGGGCATATACTAGCATGCAAACATTATCAAAACAGAGCATCTCATAAAGTAGAGACCACGTGTTAACCCCCATGGTAGGGTTATGCTATCCTTAGTGGCCAAACCGGATAGAAACAAAGGTGAAATCTTTCCCCTTATTATTCTCGGAGTCCCAAGTGTGCACACAGAAAAGACCACAAAAAAACTATTTTGCTTCCAAAGTGGGTGCAATCAGAAACAGAGGAGTTGGTACCAACCCAAATAGAGCAGAGCAGAGCAGAGATCAGAGTCCGATACAAAACCAATACACTATGCCAAAGGCTTTTCAGATGCCATATCAAAAGAAAATAGAGTACCAAAACATATTCAGATCATTCTCACATACTGAAAACAAAAGTTGGAGCATCTTTCTAAATCAATGCACAATTTGTCAGATTTTCAATATCGTTCTTTTTCAGATTTCAGAGATAGCATGACAAAATATAGCTCATGTCTATAAAATGCATGTAAAAAATATTTTCTCTTTTTCATATAAATTTCATAAGTAATGCAAATAAACGACCGAGTATTTTTTTTCCAAGTTCTTATTTCGTAACAAAATATGCAAAATTTTAAAAAAATCAACCTCAGTATAAACAATTCATGTAAAACCTAGTGTAAGAACCTCACTTACTTGAACTTCTTAACTTTTTTGAATCTTTCCACAATCATGCCGAATGAAATTAGTCGTCAGCTATACAAAAGATTAACTTCTAAAAGGACTTACTAAAACTCCTTATTTACTAAAATTCATATTATGAAAATATCTTTGATAACCATCTAATTATCAGAAATCTATTTAATACTAATCATCATTAACTATAATCTTAACTTATTAAAATATAATTATAGTCTTTAAATATTTTCCCTGAAATCAAGTTTATAGATAATATTTTTATCCCAAAGAGATCATGCCTAATTTGAAAAAATACTAAACACAATCTAAATTAACAATTATACATTAGTCTCTTAATAAAAATAAAGTTCATTAAAAATCGTTAACGTAGTTTTTTTGTAAACTACAACAAATCCAATTTAAACATCAAACTTATATGAAATCAACCCATTTAAAAATATAATTTCTGAAACAAGGTACAACGAGGACCGTTGAACTCACCGAGAGAAAAGGCCTGGGACGACGAAAGCGGTGGTAGGACTAGCGACATCCAATCACGACGACCTCCTCCGTGGCACGCGGTGGAGTTCAGAGAGAGGAAGAGAGAGGATGTTAGTTTCGGCAGAGAGAAAGTTTGACGTAGGAGCAGGAGAGAGAGTGAGATACCCGAGAGAGAACTTCACGATTTTAGTCGCTTGAGGCACTGGGTTGTACTCCGATCCTTGCAGGCTTTCTTCATGGCGGCTCCTGGCGGCACAAGGTTGGGTAGGGTTGTTCAGGGGTGGTGCAAAGGCACCATGGTTGTGATGGGCGTATGCCATACATGTAGGTGAATTGTTGCGCTGATCGGCATTATAAGTGGTACCCCAAGCTTCTCCGACGTACAACGGTGGTCAGTCGATGACTTTGAATGCTTGTTCGTCTTGCTAGCTTCTCGGTTGGCGTTGGCAGAGTGCTCTGCTTTGGAGTAGAAAAACAGAGTATGTTTTACTCGATCGTGGTGTGAAGTAACAACTTGAGGTGGAGGCCCTAGGCAGTGCTTGGTGGTTCTTGGTGCAGGATGGCAGCGGTGTGGAGAAGATGTGGCAGTGGGTGGCCTTGTCCAGTTCTCCTCCAACGAAGGTTGACGTGTGCGTGGGGCTGCTTCTCGTTGGTTTACGGCGTGTGTGTGGTGCAGGTAAATTGTTGGCCGTGCGTGGATCTACGGTGGTTTCCATGGTGGTGCAACTGTTATAGTGGTGTAATGACTACGTCGTTGGGTTGGCGAGAGAGGGAGGAGCATTCAGTTTGCAGCAGTGGCAGAGTGAGGTGGCTAGTTTGCTCCTAAAAATGGAGTTTGAATGTAGTGCGCGCAGTTGCAGTGATGTTGGCGTGGTGGGAAGAAAAGAAAATAAAGTAAAAATTGCTAATCTACAGCGGACGGGAGAGACTGAGAAAGACTCTGGAGAAATGGGAGAAGTTGTTACTGAATGTGGATGAAAGTAAAGAGTGCATTGCAGAGAATAGTTGCAATTCAAGAGAGGGTGTGTGGTTATGGGAGGTTCGAATGAGGCATCGTGGACAGAAACAGTTGGAGGTATATCTGCAGAAACGTGTGGGGTTTGGGTTTTTATTTTCTGAACGTGGAGGAAGGCACGACTAGACATATAGAGTTATGCCTGTACGAGGGCATTTTTCCGTTCGGTTTGCTACTGCGAGATGGGGGCTGGGTGTATGCATGTTGCGAAACTTACGTGCATGGAGGGCAGCGGTTGCTGCTGTTGCCGCTTGATGGGCGTTAACCGCATTACTGAACATGGGGAGGGAAAGAAAATAACGTGCATGTGTAGTGAAGAGCAACTAGAGATTAACTGGGATTTGAAAATAAAAAGGATGGTGCCCGAGGCTGAATAATATATATATATATATATATATAATAATAATAATATAAAAGACGTGGATTTAAGATTTTTAATGAGAAAATAGGCTCTAGTGTTGTAATCCTAATTCATTTGAAATTAATAACAAACATTTTAAAAACAAAACATTGGTCAAATCCTAGTAAATAAAATGGGCCGTAGCCGAAACCTAAATTTATTCACTAAAACCTAAGTGAGCTTTTCATCCACATATATATATATATATATATAAATAAAAAAATCAAACGCGAGTTTCGTGTTGGGCCGAGTGTTACACACCTATTAAGTATAGGCCCATACTTTTTTTTTTCTAAGCAAGAAAATTATCATTTAGATAATAGAAAAAGAGATACATAAAGAGAGAGTGGAGTTTCCCAACAAACACCTCATTACAACAACCATAACACAAAAATAAAGGAAAAAAAGAAAAAAAAAAATAGGTCTTAGGGCCAAATACTTGGTCCCCACCTATGCCCTGCAAAAAGGGCGTCGCCTTAAAAGATAGTTTTTTACAGTTTGCACAGCTATGTGAACTATGAAGCCACGTGTGGAATAAGCCACTTGTGAGGGTCATACACCAAGAATTTCGTCATTCAACTTTGTCCCGATAGATAAGAGGTTGGAGAGTTGCATGGTGGGGCGCGTGTCGACAAGCAGTAGCCGGAGTGCGGTAGATGCGACCAAACCCAAACCAGTGGAAAGGAAAAAAAAAACTATAATGACCCAACCCAATAATTCTAAGGTCGAGATATTAATAATTTTTATTGGGTCTAAATTATATTTAATGGGTCATATTGGATAAGCCCACGAGCGATAAATTATTGAGGTTGATTAGGAGTTTTAATTAGACTCAATAACTAGGTTAAATCTCATATATTATTTATTGAACGAGTTAGACTCCTTTTAGAATTTAAAGATTGGTCAGTAGAAATTTATTTCTATTTAAAATCATCACTAATTGAAGTCCCCTACGCAATCTCAATTATTACCAATCCTACATTGAATGACCTACTAGATCATGTTTTTAGATTTAAACTCTCTTTATGAATGATCGTGACCCAGTCCAACTCAAACTCGAACTCGAAATCGAACTTGTCGGCATCCTATTGCAATAGGGATACAACTCTATAAGTCATTTTCATGTTAAAACTCTTTAACCGAGTCTAACTCAAACTGGTCATCACCCTCTAAATATCTCCATTCCGCATGTTATTTGGAAAAAAAAAAAAAAAAACATAAACCTCACAGTCCAGCACCATGATCTATTTTGTGTTTGAAATTTTAGGAAGTAACACTACAAGGTAAATAGCATGATCATACATTTACACGTATGTATAGTAAACAGAATGTCTTCTATAACAATATTATGCATGTGCGCCCTCCATTGGAAGCTCCTTTTTACATACCCAAGTCATGATAAAATTATGAAAATCCATGATTTATGTGAGGAATTATGCATTAAATTATTTATGAAAATTCATGATTTTATGAAAGCATTTATGCATCAAAATAATTATGAAAATTTATGATTTTATGTGAGAGTTATGCATTAAAATAATTTATAAAAAGCCATGCATGATTTTATATGAAGATTTATGCTTGAAAATATTTATGAAAAATCATGCTTTTATATGAGGAAATATGTATCACGGAATTTTTTGAAAGAGTGTGATTTCATTTGAAATATATGATATAACAAGTATACAAATATGATTACGATGAAATATGAATGATAAGATATGTAATGACCTATGTTATGATATAAAAACAATACCTTATGTTATGGGCATATTGCATTGACAGGTTGTACAAATTGGTAGTGCACCCAATGTGTCTTCGTTATGTATGGATTTCACAACCTGCAGCCATGGGCAGAATTGGAATCTACTTAGATTCGCTAACCCTAGCTCATGAGACAGTGGGTACCAGTCTATGACAAGTGACAAATAAGTTCATATTCATGTTATTTACATATGAATTTATGAGTATGCATATTTTTCAAAAAACCTTATGTTTATTATGTTTACTGTATGATATGTTGCTTATTGAATATTCAATTCATTTTTGTATGTTTTTATGTTTTTAAACTAGCCCGGGTGATGAAATTTATGAAGATATGACTGCAGGATAGGATTTGGCCCAGGGAGGCGAGGCAGAGGCTTAAATAGTTTATGTCATGCTCAGTTTTATAATTTAAAGTTTAATAAGTTATTTTGATGTGCATATGAGAGTTTATTGAATTTAAAATAAGTGCTTCCACATAATCTCTTTTGAATTTTAACTATTTATAAAAATGACTTTATTGGGAAGCGGAGTATTACAAAAACACTACTATGAAAGCATATACACAAAGCGGAAAAAGAACGAAGCGGAGGTGGGAGCTCAAGCCGAAACACTCAAAAAAGATTGATTTTTTTTCTAGAGAGAAGGAGCTTCTTTTTCTAGAAACCGAAGGGGTATGGTAAGGGGGAAGGTGTGGTATAGGCTTGTACCTACAAGCTCGAAGCGCACCCTTACAATTAAAAAAAAAATAAGAAGGATGAAACGTAAGTGTCTTTGAGAATACAAATCATCTCATCTTATTTCATTTCATCTCAAAATTTCTCAAAATTTCATTCTCAAACATTAATCAAATACAAACTATTTTCAACTTTTTCATCTAATCGTTATAATTTTTCCAAACTTCCAAACAAAACACAATAATCAATTCAATTTTTTCAAATCTCAAAACAAAAATAATATTAAAAAATAATATTCTAACAGTATTTTGATTTTATAATATTCTAATCATTAGGATTTTTTTTGAAGATTTTAGGCATTGATTTATAAAGATATGATTTTTTTGCATGATGATACTCGGCTAAGTATAAAATGTGAGGTTTTCGGCTATATCCATGTTTTGGTTTAATTTTGTCCATGTGATTTTAATTTTAATACGTGGATCTACTTTGAGATATTTTTAAACCATATGATGTTGTTAGTTTGTGGTTTTTATCATGGTATGTCTCAAATCAAGAGGATTGATCAAGATCAAAGTTGAGAAAATTCTATTTTGATGAAGTGTTGTTAGAGCCGAGTGCTTCAAGTTGAAATTTTGTGACTTTTGGTGATTTGTATTTGATAATTCAAAGCACGTTAGTTCTAAGCGCACTGGCATTGGACTCATCAAATAAGTTTAATCTTCAAAATTTGATGATTTTAGCTTTAAAATCGTGGTATTGGATTCACCATATACTCAAATCTCAAGCTTTTAGCTATAATCAGCCCCCTGTGACAGACACAGATTTCGCTTGGGATCAGACGGACATCTGAAGCGTCGGGACATGCAACACAAGGTTACATGCCCCCGTTCATGACATATAAGATGCAATGTTTCTAACATGCATCTAGCATTATGCAATATTCGTAGTGGATAATTTTTTTTTTAGCAATACTATACACCAAACTTATAATATCCCAAATATTTAAAACATACTTCATACATAAAGACTTACTAACAACTGAGATTACAACACTAGTCTAAAATGGTTGTGAACAAAAGAGTGCTGGAGATTGAACTCCACAAAATACAAGTAGTAACCTAAGGCAACTACATCTAAGTCGCACCTTCGCTTAGTCAACCGTTTCCAGTTGGTCGATCCCCGGTTCTTCTTTAGATCCTGTAACAAGATCTACCATTCGGGGAGAATGGTAGTTGGGAATACCACAGTGAGATTTGATTACAAATCTCAGCAAGTTAACAAAAAACATTCACACAGGTTAATGATGTATGCATGGCAATAAAGGCATGAATGCACAATCGAGTCAATAGTAAACATAACATAACCTGACATAACATGGTATGAAATAATAAGCATAACATGACTTGATATAATATGGCATGAAATAATAAGCATAACATGACTTGACATAACATGGCATGAGCTTACATAACTTGAACTGAAACTGAAACTTGGCTTAACGTGACATGGCATGTACGTGAACTTAAAACATAACATGGACTAGGAACATAACATGAACATGAACTTGAACATAGCATGAACGTGAACATACATAATTTGAACATGAACTTGAACATAACATGAACCTGAGCATGACATAACATAAATGTGAACTTGAAATATAATGTGAACTTGAACATAATATGAACCTGAGCATAACATAACATAACATCAATGTGAACTTAGAACATAACGTGAACGTGAACGTGAACATGACATAACATGAACGTGAACTTGAATATGACATGAACTTAAACATAACATGACATAAACATGAACTTGAAATATATTCTTGTCTCCTGGGGTTACCATGATTGACATGAACTTGAAACTTGACATGAACGTAAACTTGAACATAACATGATGTGAAACATGACTTGAATGTGAAATACATGAACTTGGAATCTTATTTAATAGACTTAATTAATAAAGTGATCATACGGGTGCTACAAGGGTCCCCTTGAGCCGTGTGTCCCTACCGATTACCGTATCACAACACAGGTGTCTATACCAGCTGTGAGTGTGTTAATACGTACTCCACAGTTGTTGTGGCCCTACTTATTCTGTGTGTCACAATTGTTGTGTCTCATGTAGTATATGCTCCACAGTTGTTGTGGCCCCATGAATTGTTTGTGCCACACTTGCTGTGGACACACGTAACATAAAGTGTGGCTCCATCGGCGTTAGTGTAATTTCACACCTATTTAGACACTCCAACGTGAATAAAGAAGTTCCACTAGGATATTACCCCATCCTAGCGCTTAGGGTCGTGATTGACATGAATAACTTAACTGGCATACATGACATTTCATAAAGTGACGTGACATGAACGTGACATAAACGACAGAAGTCCTGACGTAGCTTAATGTGACACGAACGTAAGACGACAGACATGACATAAAATGTAACAGACAACATTTTATAACATGGTATACATGTAACAGACAATATTTCGTGGCATGACATAACATGTAACAGACAATATTTCATAACATGGCATAACATGTGATAGTGAATATTATGTGATATGATATACACGTAACATATGACATACGTAATGTGACGTACTTGCAACAGATAAGATTTTCATGACAGAATAATTCCTGTAATAGATAAACATGTGATGACATGACATATATAACAACATACGAACATAAATTGTAGTTCTCTTACCCATTACACATACACAGTAAATGATAGTAAGTTAAGAGCTAACTTACCTCGATCATCGTGTTCTATGAGATTAAAGCGAGAAACACGAGGAACTGTAAGAGGGTATTCTAAAAGTTAGAATTTTAATTATTAACAATTAGAAATGTGAAAAGAGACAACTTAGAGTAAAATTACCATTTTACCCTCTACATGTGGGAAAATGACCATTTTACCCATAACTTAAGGATTTCACATCCTAACTCCAAAAATTACCAAAATTTACATTCCTCATGTAAATTTTATCCTAGACTCAAATTTCAACTCAGAAAAATTTAAAACTATTCACAACTATGGAAAACTCCCAATGGCCGAAACATTCATAGGCCATTTCTTTTGATTTTGGTTGCAATTTCTTCCATCTTCAAAACCCATGATTAAACCAAAATTTAGTAACAAAGATCTTCCTATCCTAAGTCTAAAATACACTTAAAATATCCATTAAGAAAAACTAATCACCAACACCAAATTTTTGTAAAAAGACCCAACTTTTTAACAAAAAGTAAACCCTTAAATCACAAGTTTTGGCCTTAATAAAAACATCTCCAAGAATTTCAAAAAAATAAATCTTACTTCTAACACATTCATAACATCATCCTAAGATCAACCATGCTTTAAATTATCAAACAAAAGCCACCAAAAATCACAAAACAACACTTGGAGTTTTTGGTTTTAAACTTAGTCTAAAACAGAAACTTTTCTTTCCACTAACTTTGATCAATCTCTTGATCTATGGCTTAAACACATGTGATCTTCAAACTAAAACATCTCATGCTTTAAAAATGTGTCCTAAATAAGATCCAACCATCAAACTTAAAATCACATGGCTAAAACTCAATAAAACATGGATCTAACCCAGAAACATCAAATCTTAGGCCTAACCTAAATCCTCTTACATAGAAAAATCATACCTTTAAAAATAATACTAAATCTCTTCAAAATAAAATCCTAACATGTATATAAGAGGCTTAGGATCATCATATAAAAATATCAAAGCCTTTGGAATAAGATCAAACCACGAAATATTCCAACTTTCACAAAACAAAAACTGCTTTTCCACTTCCTGTTTTCAAGTTTTTAAATCTAAGAAAATCTATCATCGAAAGCTTTATCCATGCAACAAAATCTCAATGAATATTCATAAACTCATGATAACAATACTCCATAAAATTTTCGGACCAAGATATGTTCACTAGCTTGGTCAAAAATGCCAAAACATATCATACTCTCTAGTTTCACGCCCAGAATGACCTTTCCACGGTTAAAAATACTTTTGACCAACAAATGGGCATGGAATGAGACTGATAATATATCCACGGAAACTAGCCTCAAATATGAACAACTTTTATGAATGAGTCATTGTGAGAAAATACTTACAAATGGTCGAAAATGGCCACGTAAAAATACACAGAAATCTGCCCGAGAGCGCTTTTGGGTTTGTCTCTAAGAACGGGGGAAAGAAGTGATAAAATGGAGAGAAATATGTCTTGCACGACTTTAGACTCCTGGAAGGGGAAGTTATGGGCTTGAAAGACCCTTGATTAGAGTTGGCTATGTGACATAAAGTGGACAATAGTGAGAGGCATGGACTGCCTGCAGTAGCTGTGAGAGATGGAGGTTGATGGAGTGGATTTCTCATTCACATCAAGACACTATTGGGTGCAGCCAATGGAAGTGGATGGTCTGCCATGTGGGGGAGAAAACTTCTCCAAGAAGCTTTGCCAAGGTGGCCAATTTCATGGGCCTTGGTGGGCCCCAACCAAGTGGGCTTCAATTTGGGGTTTAAAGGGGGTTTGGTTAGGGTTTGAGATGCGATCAAGCCCAAAACTAATATTTCTTGGCCCAATCAAATTTCCAAGGTTTAAAAAGTTGGATAATGATGTTATGACAAAGATTTGGACATTCCACACTGTGATTTTGAAAACACTGCACTGGGTGCGCTTATCGAGATTACTATTCACTCCAAAAAAATTGCATAAAACTTAGTATTGAAAAATTTTAAATATTCATATTAACCTATAGTGAAAAATTGTTTACCAAAATTCAACCCCAAAGTGCCTTTAAAAATAATTTCACAATTTCCAATAGACGTTTCGTCCGGAATTATGAAAATAGGCTATTGCGCCATAAAATCCTAAATAATCTACTGAGTCTAATGGCACAGACCATAACGCATTCTGACACTTATAACTATCTCAAATAATTCAACTCATAAATCTAGCATCATAGTGAGTGATAACACTGACTATGCTGATAGACTAAAACCTGTGCGATTGGTCGACTCATAAAAAGTTATGGGATTTTAACGAGGTTCCTAAAATCAATAGAAATTCCACCAATGAATTTCTAGTAGGCTGTTACCCCCCCCCCCCCCCCCCCCCCCCCCCCCCGGCGGGAGGCCTAGGCCAACACATTGGGTACACAATTATAATATAATTAAAATTTATAAATACAAAAAGAACTTAAACTTATTAGAGTTAGATTTTGGATTGTTTTGGCCTAGGAGGCCAAGGCAATCCAATAACTTGAATACACATTCAAGTTTTTAATAAATTGTATATATCTATATACAATATATTTATATATATATAAATATAAATTTTTTTTTTTTTTTTTATATATGTGGAGCAGAGCGGGGGGCGGGGTCGGGCTCTACAGGGGTCATCCTACCCCCCACCCTCGCTAGGCCTTCTCCATGCAAGGTGGGGGGCCCCGCCTCCACATGGGTGGAGGGGTAGCCCGCTCGCCCATGTGGGGGCGGGGTGGACAGGGGCGGGGTAAAGGGGTACGAGGCCCGCTGTGACACCCCAATCCCCATTTAGGATGGAATAGAGACTTAGAGCGTCGGGACATGCAACACAAGGTTACATACCCCCCGTTAATGAATGTTAATATGCAATGCATTCTAGTATGCAACTAGCAGTATGCAATAATCGCAGCGGAAATAAAAGGTTAAGGTGAAAAATATGCCATAATAACTAAAACATCCCAATTTCATTAGATAATCATCATGTTCAAAATATTAAAGTAGCATAGACTTATATACAAAGTCATATCATTCTCTTCATACGATCTAAAGTATAAAGGACTTGGGTTATGAACATCAAAATTAAGTCTAGCTTCCTCTCCATATCCGACTCCTCCTCAATTATGTGAATCCAG
Organism: Juglans microcarpa x Juglans regia; assembly: GCF_004785595.1. NCBI lineage: Eukaryota > Viridiplantae > Streptophyta > Magnoliopsida > Fagales > Juglandaceae > Juglans > Juglans microcarpa x Juglans regia. Next base: position 28,193,740 of record NC_054596.1, on the reverse strand, counting down.
TACTCCATCAATCTCGTCCTGGTCGATTCCTGACACAACTTCTATCATTCCACTCAAAATGGAATGATAGTGATCCCATAAAAGGGAGTGATTTACTCAAAATCTCAGTAAGTTAAACAACTAACTGACACAAAGATAAATCAATCATGAAAAATGATCATTATGATGCATTTTCAACTATTGATACCTATGAATGCATGCATATGAGATTTTCTCTAATCACTAATGATCACTAACGTCTTTAGGGAGATTATGAAGTCTAATCCTTGAGTAATCAAGTTCATCCCAACACTTAATCAAAGCTAAGAAATCTTTAATCACCAATATGCTTAAAACCGATTCATGCTTGATAATCAAAACAAGATAGATTTAAAATCTATCATGACCTGCTTCTAATCACAAATTTAATCTTCCATAATCATGTTAGGATAATGATAGATCATATCAAATCATAATTAGGATATGCCATAGCTAAATTTTCAATTAAACACATTCAATCATTCAAGCATTCCTTTAATTGACCCGATTTTGCATTATGCATCATAATATTCTCAAAACTCAACCAAATTCGGTACCAACACTTGAAAACAAAACTTGACATGCTAGCTAAGATCAGAGGAAGAAAACTTACAAATTTCTTGATCTTCCAAACTCTCTAGACTGCCTTACACAAGAACACTCAAGAACTCACCAAAACTCACTCGGTTTGCACTCTTTTCATCTCTAAGAGGGGGAAATGCTCTCAAGACTCAAGATGATGCTTGGGGCTGTGGTGTGGGTGAAATGAGAAGGGGAGGGAATTATTTACAGGTAGCCAAGGGGTGAGGGACGTTGGCTTGGGTGCTTGGTGATTGGGTGAAGTAGGAGGTGCTCAAATCTGAAAAATTTCTAAATTTGCTTGCATGAGCTTAGGTCACTTCTGCAGAATGAAATAGTGCCCTAAATCACCATCATTTCCTCTCCACAGTATCTGCAAGGGTTCTGTAGATGACTCCAGGTCTTGGGGCATCTTTTGGATGGCAGAAGATCCCTCAAACCACCCTTGAAAATAGGTGGATGGAGATAGTTTTGTGGTGGAAGAAAATCAGTTCGGTTTTGGATGTTTTTGGGCAGCAAAAATGAGTCAAAATCCTTCATGATGGTCATGGGACTTCTTGGTAATTGGGTGAAGAAGGAGGTGGCATGGGGTGGTGGTGCAAACCATGGCAGGAGGCTGGTTCAAATTCAATCCAAATGGTTCCTACACAAACTAGACCAAGGTGCACCTGGTTTGGTTCTTTGAGTTGGTTGATGCATCAAATTTCATCCAAGACTCAAACTGAGTTTGGGAGGGTCTCATGAGGTGTTTAAGGGCCATATTATCTTTGAGGACAAACTACAAAAATGTTGGGCCCAAGGGCAAAACTATCTAAGCATTACAAAGGGCAATACACAAAACTGATTGAAGCATGGTTTGGGCTTGTTATGTCATTTTTCTTAATGACATGTGGAATGATTTAGTTAGGATATTAACATGGTATAATCATGGTTTAAGAGAGTATTAATTCAAAAAAATTTGAATTAAAAATTTTAAGAAAAAATTAAGCATGATTAAGCTGCTTAATTACGCTTCAAAGCATAGCTTAAAGTGCACTAATCTTAAGTATGATGGTTAATGGCCTTAGCCAGTATTCAAAACTTAATTTGGGTACTTTGAGTGTGATTTGGGCTTAAGGAAACCAATGGTATGGTGTATTGGGCCTTTGGGCTTTGAATGGTAAAATGAGTCCAAACATGACTTTGGGTTATATGGGCTTGAAAAGGGTCAAGGTTCCAATCTACATCAAAGGCCTTATTCGTTCCTGTACTTGGGTCAAGACTAGCCTTGATTTCCTAAGGGCTTGGTTCAAGGTTTTCTTGGGTTAGGCCCATGAATGCACTTGGGTCCTAAAAAGCCTCACCAAAATTATTAATGGGCTTGCCTTTCTAATCCTTAGCTCATTAACACTAAGTACCAACATTAATGCTAATCCCACTATCAATCTTAATGAAAGTGATTAACCCAAAAATAAAAACCTAATCTAGAGTACTTAAGGGTTAATCAAGAGTTAATTAAGCAGGGTGTTACATCCTCCCCCCTTAAAACAAGATTTTGCCCTCGAAATCGGGGTAAAATAAAACATGCAATGGGTAAGGGTTTGAGTGTTGACTCACCAATCACGCTATAGCTTGGGGCTCGATGGGGGTCTCCCATCGCTATCATCGACACCTCATCCTGGGTGTGGTAGTAGTATTCATCCTCCTCTGAATCATAAAAGGCGTTAACCCTTTCTTGGTGTTGTATCCACTGCCTAAACTCCTCGTCCTCAAGCCAGGGGTCTCCTTCCTCTTGAAAGCGAGTGCGACTAGGAGAAGAATCAGATGCATCTGATGTGTTAAGGGGAGTAGGGTCAGGAATGAGTGACTCCTGCTCATACTGTCGCTACTCTACCACCCTGCTCAACTCTGGCTGGTCTAAACCTACTGAGAGAGCCAATCTCATACGTCATTTGAGCCATCTCATACTAGGGCTGTACACAAACCGGCTGGATTGACCGCCGTTGACGCAAACCTACTGCCGGATTCAGGAACCGGCTGAAACCGGCAGAGAACCGATCGGCCGGCGGTAGCAAATTAACGAAACCGACATCGGCCGATTCGGTCTGCGGTTCAGACCGAGTCTGAACCGAAGAATCGACCGATGTCATATATATATTTTTTAAATATATTTCTTATACAAAATGAAACGGCGTCGTTTTGTTCTAAAACCTATGAGCCGTTTGGTCTAAACCAAACGACGTCGTTTTTTGGTAGGGTTAGTCTGGTTAGAAACCCCCCTGCGCTGTTTCTCCTTCCTCATTTCTGTCTTCCTCTTCGTTCTTCCGTCTTCAACGCTCCCAGCCTCCCAGACTCCAGTCCCAGACTCCCTCTCCCGGGACCGCCGGACCTAGTGAGTCCCAGACTCGCTCTCCCTCTCCCAGTCCCAGACTACCTCTCCCTCTCCCGTCGATCCCTCTCTCCTCTTTCGTCGCTGACAACCCACAGCCCTGTCTCCTCTCTCGTCGCCGAAGATCCACACGGCCCACATCCCACTGTAAGTAAAAATACCGAATCTTTAGTCTCTATTTTTGCCTTGCTTAGTTGTTATTGTTAATTCTTGGCGAATTTTTTGGGAGGAAGATGAAATACCGAATCTTTAGTCTCTGTTTTTGCCTTTCTTAGTAAAAATATTGTGGTTTGTGACTGACATTGTGTCGTGTGTGATGGAGTAATGCCGAAATGAGCTTATACCGAAGGCCCGAAATGCTTACAGTGCGATAATTTGTGTGTGTGTGTCGGTGATAGACTTGTGGGTTGTGTTAAGTGTTTAGAAATTTTATTTTGTTACCAGTCTTTGAATCAATGAATTTAAAGCATGAAATGTGATGAGTGAACTAAACTTAGATTAGAGTCTTAGACTTGTGATGTTTGCTATGTTGCAAACTAGCTGTTGTGATAATGTACGTGATAACGTATTAAGTACGTGATGTTTGCTATGTTTTATAATGTACGTGATAACATATTAAGTGTTAACGTGTAACATTTATGTTTTATTTTATAATTAGATGGATTCTTCGTCGTCTCCGATTGATGTTGATGCATCAACACCAACCATTAACTTAAGAGATGATGTGAGGGAGACCCAGTCATCAAAACTCCCTAGTGCCCCTACTAGTTCTACTTGTCCATTACCTAAGAAACGAAAAGGGAAAGATCCATCTATTGTTTGGGACCATTTTACGAAGGTGGAAGGTTGTGCTATAGATGATCCAAAGGCTAAATGTAATTATTGTGGCAAGACGTATGCTTGCCACTCAAAGAGGAATGGGACTTCAACAATGCAAAACTATTTGCCTTCATGTCCTAAAAATCCTCATAAACGGGGGCCTTTGGATAGGTACCAAAAAATATTAACAGGTGAGGCAACACCTGAGGAGGGGGTTGGAGAGAGTGATAGTATGTTAAGGAGTCTTGTAACCCACAAATATAGTAAAGATGTTGTGAGGTTGACGATTGCAGAGATGGTTATTATCGATGAGTTACCATTTAGAGTTGTTGAAGGACAGGGATTTAAGAAAGTGTGTTGGTCTTTTGAACCTCGGTTTAAAGTGTCATGTCGTGTCACAGTGGCAAGAGATTGTATGAAATTGTATGAAAGTGAAAAGGGAAAACTTAAAAAAGTGTTAAAAAATGGTGGCATGAAGATTTCGTTGACGACCGATACATGGACATCAATACAAAATTTGAATTATATGTGTCTAACTGCACACTTCATTGATAAAGATTGGAAATTGCAAAAAAAAATCATTAACTTTTGTTTAATCCCTAATCATCGAGGGGAAACTATTGGGAGATATGTTGAGTCATGCTTGTATGATTTGGGCATTGATAGAATATTTACTGTGACAGTTGATAATGCAAGTTCAAATGATACTGCAATTTCATATTTGAAACAGTTTTTGAGTGGGAATTTGTTGGGGGGTAAGTATATGCACATGAAATGTTGTGCTCATATATTGACTCTTATTATGAATGAGGGTTTGAAGGAGTGTAATGACGCCATCACAATGGTTAGAAATGTAGTTAGATATGTGCGTTCATCTCCTGCAAGATTAGACAAGTTTAAGAGATGTGCAAAAAAAAAAAAACAATTTGATTGTAAGAAAATGTTGTGTCTTGATGTACAAACACGATGAAACTCAACTTATATGATGTTGGAGGCGGCTGAGAAGTTTGAGAAGACTTTCAGGCGGATGGAGAGTGAGGATTATAATTACCTCTCTTACTTTGATGATGACCCTGGGTCTGGGCACATGGGGCCTCCTAAAGCTAGGGAGTGGGAGACAGTGAGGGTTTTTGTTAAATTTTTAAATATGTTTTATGATGCCACTAATAGATTTTATGGGTCTTTATATGTGACAGCCAACACCAGTTTTCTGGAGATTTGTGATCTCCAAAATGAGTTGATGGAGTTGAGCGAGAGTCCTAATAGTTGCTTGAGGAGTATGGCCATAAATATGAGAACAAAGTATGATAAGTATTGGGGGTCATTAGATAGGCTGAACTTGTTCATGTTAATTGCAGTTGTGCTTGATCCACGAAGCAAGTTAGGACTTCTTACTTTTCACTTGAGGAAAGTTCATGATGAGTTTCGTGCTGAGGAGTTGGTGTTGAGTGTGAAACAGGTATTGAAAGATTTGTATGTGGAATATAATGCGGAATTCAGCTCCACCACGAGTACCCAAGAACATGTGCCCCCTCCGACATCTAGAACCATGAATTGTTGTGATGGCAAGCGTGAGACCAAATGGTTATACGAGTGGTATAAAGCATCTTCCGCCATGGGATCTAATATTTCCAAAACAGAAGTAGATCGATATTTATCAGATGGTTGTGAGGCACTCTCCACATCGTTTGACTTGTTGACTTGGTGGAAAATTAATGAGGCTAACTATCCTATACTTGCGAGGATTGCACGAGACTTATTGGCTATGCCTATTTCCACGGTTGCATCCGAGTCAGCATTTAGTACGGGAGGTCGTGTGCTTGACCCTTTTCGGAGTTCATTGGCTCCAAGAACCGTTGAGGCACTGATTTGTACTCAAAATTGGTTAAGACATCTAGCAACAACCATTGATATCCGGGAGGCTATGGATAATGTGGAGAGTTTCATAGTAGAATCAGGTAATATTTTCTTTGTTTTCATTGTAATTTAATTTTAATATTTTTTATAAACCAAATTCACTAATATTTAATGTTTTATCCTTATTATTAATATTTATTAATTTTTGTATATAGAGTTGGGCACATAATCAAACATGACAAGTATTGAAGATTGAAGGTTGACGGCTTGAAGTTGAAGTAGCAAGTAGCTACTATCCAATTTGTTGTCATTTAATTTTGTTATATTTTTTAGTTACATTTTGTTATGCTTAAGACAATTTGTTTTTTTTTTTTTTGTTTTTTTTTAATATGTATTAAGTAATACTAAACATCTAGTGAAGTTAATTTTTTTTTAATTATGTAATAAGTAGTAAGTAATAATTAATATAGTTAGTTAGTAATAGTAGAAAATTATAAATGACATTACTATTAAAATTTAAAATGAAATCAACTCAAAAAAAGTTTAAAAAGATCTTGGATAATGAAATGAGAAGAAAAAAGTCTAAAATATTTGTTAAATTGGCCCAAATTGGATAGAACAAAGGCCCAAAAAAAGGGCAAAAAAAAAAAAAAGCCAAAACTGAAAAAACCAATCAAACCGACCGGAAACCGGCCGGAACGAAGCCGGCCGGTTTCAACCCTTATCGCCGGTTGGTTTCGATCGGTTTTTGTCTGAAATTTATGGTTGTCGGTCAGTTTCGGTTTCAAGAGAAAACCGAACCGACAATGTCGGTTTTCAGGCCTATCTCATACATCATCTGAGCCATCTCATATGTCATCTGAGCCATCTCATACATCATCTGAGCCATCTAGCCTTAGGCTGACACTCCTCGTGTAGCCGTGCTCTCCTTAGATGGATGCATCCTCTCCTATCATAGTCGAGGATATGAGTCCTGTGATGCTCTAACCTCTCATGCTGAGCCCAGAACGTGTCAGCCATGCGGTCTAAGCGTCCCCGTCTCTACTTCGCTCTCATCCTCTGAAGTCGGCTGTGAGTCATATACATCTGACGGGTGGTTCTGTCGTCACTGGCCATGTCACAATTGAAAATGACGTGAAAGAATGTGGATCATATAGGTGAAATGCTAGAGGATGCCATGCATGAATGCGAATGCCATGATGCGATGCTAAACAAGTCACATTCCAAACAAATAAGGGTATTTGCTTCTCATGTCAGCTTCTTTTTCCCATGTGGCCTCTTCAACATCATGATTTCGCCACAAAGCCTTAACCAAGGGGATTTTACGATTCTGTAGTTCCTTATCCTTCCAATCAGTGATTTGAATTGGAACTTCCTCGTAGGTTAGGTTGGGCTGAAGTGAAATATCCCTCGTGTCAACAATAGTTGGAATTTGCTTTTCAAAACTCTTCTTGATAGAAGATACATGGAAAACATTGTGGATTCCTTGGAATTCAGTGGGAAGATCCAGCCTGTAAGCGACTGCTCCTACTTTCTCCAGAATCTCATATGGTCCCACGTATCTTGGACTTAACTTCCCTTTCTTTCCAAACCGAAAGACTCCTTTCATGGGCGATACTTTAAGATAGACCCAGTCGCCAACTTCAAACTCGAGGGTCCTTCTTTGACGATCAGCATAGCTCTTTTGCCTATCCTGGGCAGCCTTCATCTTTTTCCTTATTTGGCGGATCTGATCTTTCAACAATTGAAGAGTATCCATACCATAGATCCTTCCTTCTCCTACTTCGTCCCAGTATAAGGGAGATCTACACTTCCTTGCATATAACGCTTCGTAGGGTGCCATTTGGATGGTGGCTTGGAAGCTGTTATTGTAGGCAGATTCTATTAATGGCAAGAGCTTCTCCCATTCGTCATTCTCTTGCAAAACACAAGCTCTTAGCATGTCCTCTAGGGTCTGAATTGTCCGTTCAGTCTACCCATCAGTCTGAGAATGATAAGCACTGCTAAACTTCAACTTTATGCCTAGAGCGTCTCGAAGGCTTTGCCAAAAATGAGAAATGAAACGTGTATCCCTATCAGATACAATCGTCCTTGGGACTCCAGGTAACCACACTATTTCAGCAACAAACAGTCGAGTCAACTTCTCCATGGGGTCGGCATTCTTAACTGCCAAAAAGTGGGCACTTTTCGTCAAACGATCTACCACGACCCAAATAGAGTTGTTTTCCTTTGAGGTCCTTGGTAATCCAATTACAAAATCCATGGATATGTGCTCCCATTTCCATTTTGGGATTGGGAGTGGTTGTAAATCTCCAGCGGACCTCTAATGCTCTGCCTTGAACTTTCTACAAATCGAGCATCTATTAACATAATCCGCTACGTCCCTTTTTAATCCTTCCCACTAAAAGTATTGCTTCAAATCTTGATACATTTTGGTGCTCCCTGGGTGGGCTGTGTATAGAGTCTGATGTGCTTCCCTTAGTATCTTATCCTTGATTTCTTGATCAGTTGGGATAACTTTCCGATCTTTGTAGTATAGCAACCCATCATTTTTTAGGGCGAAACCTTCGGGTCCTTCCTTCTTCTCTATCATCCATCGAATTTCTACCCATTTGGGATCCTCCATCTAACGCTTCTTCACTTCTTCCCATTCCGTTGGTACAATTTCTTGTACTGCGGTTAGGGATACTTCGGCAGGAAGATCCTTGATCAACAACCTTATCATACTATGCAAAAGGGACTCTACTTCCGAGGCACGACCTGTGGAATTATCCCTTCACGTCTTTCGACTTATCTCATCCGCCACTATATTAGCCTTGCTAGGGTGATACTTAATCTCACACTGGTAGTCGCTAATAGTTTCTAACCACCTTCTCTGCCTCATATTCAAATTCTGCTAACTAAACAAGTACTTGAGGGTCTGGTGATCGGTGTAGATTTCACACTTTGCGCCATATAAATAATGTCTCCATATCTTTAAGGTGAAAACTATGGCAGCTAACTCCAGGTCATGGGTGGGGTAGTTCTACTCATGGTTCTTCAGTTGTTGTGAAGCGTAGCCGACAACTCGTTCCTCTTGCATGAGCACACATCCAAATCTTGATTTGGATGCGTCACTAAACACTACATAGGGTTTATGAGGTTCAAGTAGGGCTAGTACTAGCGCAGTTGTGAGCCTTTCCTTGAGTTCCACAAAACTATGCTTACACTTCTCTGTCCAGGCATAGCTAGCATTCTTCTTAGTTAGGGCAATAAGGGGTCCTGACAACTTAGAGAATCCCTCCACGAATCGCCGATAGTAACCAGCTAATCCTAGAAAACTCTGAATTTCGTGCATATTTGTCAATCGCTTCCAGCTTACTATAGCTCAATTTTGCTGGATTGACTGATACTCCTTGACTTGAATCACATGCCCTAAAGATTTTACCTCCTTAAGTCAAAACTCGCACTTATTGAATTTGGCATACAAATGGTTTTCCTTTAGCTTTTCCAATGCTAAACGGAGATGCTGCTTGTGATCTTCTTCACTGCTCGAATAAATCAATATATCGTTGATGAATACAACAACAAAGCTATCCAGATAGGGTTTGAATACTCTGTTCATCATATCCATGAAGGTGGCAGGGGCATTGGTTAGACCAAAGGACATTACTAAGAATTCGTAATGTCCGTATCTAGTTCGAAACGCCGTCTTGGGGATATCTTTCTCCCTAATCTTGAGCTGATGATAACCAGACCTTAAGTCTATCTTAGAGAACACCAATGCTCCTTGCAATTGATCTAGTAGGTCATCGATACGTGGTAATGGGTACTTGTTCTTCAGAAAACATCTCATCTCATCTCATCTCATCTTATCTCATTTAATTATTATAATTTTCTTAATTTTTAATACAAAATAAAATAAATAATTCAACCTTTTTAAATTTTAAAATAAAAATAATATTAAAAGATATATTCTAATAATATTTTATTTAATTTTTTAATTTTAATTTCAACTCATCTTATCTCATTTCTGAACGAGTCCCGAGTCTTTTCAGTCGTACGGTTGTTATTTGCTAACTTACGTGGATGGCATTTTTATGTGGAAGGGATAGCAAATCGCGCATTTTCACGCATTCTATCGGTCTATCCTCCCCAGCCACTAATAAGTCTCTTCTTATAATAATCCGCCTCTTTGAATAGAAGCAAAACCAAGAAGTCTTTATGACTACGATCACCAGGATAAACCTGCCACGTTATCCGCGCATCCAATTCCAATCCTGTTTGCGCGTCCAGAAAACGACAACCCGAACACCAGCCACCGTCCATTTTAAGCAACTAAGACGACTCCGCCACAATCTCATTTGTCAGTCTCCTCCTCCTCCCCTTCCCTTTGCAAAACACAAAACAATGGGTAATAATGACTCTGACGCTGATGAGACCCAGTTCCAGCTCCTCGGCTTCTCCAAGTTCGTTCGGACCAACCCCAGGTCGGATCGATTCGGCGTTCAGCGCTTCCACCACGTCGAGTTCTGGTGCACTGACGCCACCAACTCTGCCCGTCGCTTCTCCTGGGGCCTCGGCATGCCCATCGTTGCCAAGTCCGACCTTTCCACCGGCAACTTGACCCACGCCTCCTACCTCCTCCGCTCCGGCCAGCTCTGCTTCCTCTTCACTTCCCCCTACTCCCCATCCATAGCCTCCATGGCAAACTTCGGCCCCACGGCCACGGCCTCCATCCCCACCTTCGACCACGCTGCTTCTCGCGCTTTCTCCTCCGCACATGGCCTCGCCGTCCGCGCCATCGCTGTCCAGGTCGATGATGCCGATTTCGCCTTCCACGCCAGTGTCTCCCACGGCGCCAAGCCCGTCTCCCCACCAGTTCTTCTCGACAACCACGCCACTCTTTCCGAGGTGCACCTCTACGGTGATGTCGTTTTGCGCTATGTCAGCTACAAGAACCCTAACCATCACCACCAGGACTCTGACAGTCCGGACTCCTGGTTTTTGCCCAAATTCGAGCCCGTGGACAAGCAGTCGTCCTACCCTCTGGATTTTGGGATTCGACGTTTGGATCACGCCGTTGGCAACGTTCCAGACCTATCCTCAGCTGTCGCCTATGTGAAAAACTTCACTGGATTCCATGAATTCGCTGAGTTTACGGCGGAAGACGTGGGTACCAGCGAGAGCGGCTTAAACTCGGTGGTTTTGGCGAACAACGATGAATTGGTTTTGCTGCCGATGAATGAGCCGGTTTATGGAACAAAGAGGAAGAGCCAGATACAAACGTACTTGGAGCACAACGAGGGGTCAGGGGTGCAGCACTTGGCTTTGGTGAGCGAGGACATATTCAAGACATTGAGAGAGATGAGGAACCGTAGTGGGGTTGGCGGCTTCGAGTTCATGCCGTCGCCGCCGCCCACCTATTATAAGAATCTGAAGCATAGGGCCGGGGATGTGTTGACGGATGAGCAGATTAAGGACTGCGAGGAGTTGGGGATTTTGGTTGATAGGGATGATCAGGGGACCTTGCTGCAAATCTTCACCAAGCCTGTTGGAGATAGGTATATCCTCTGTAACTTTCTGCAAAATTATGTGCTATTTGCTTTTTCTTTCGTGAAAACTTTCAGAGCATTTGGAGGATGATAGTTGAAAATTGTTTTTTTCTTTAAATCAAGACAGGATTATATGCCGCCTAAAAATATATAGGTGTAACACCCCGTTCCTATAGGATAGAGATGTTACTAACATTCATATCATAATGCCCGGTAAAGAGATTCATATCTTGAAATATCTCATTTATTGAAATGAATCAAAACTATTAAAACTGAATTGAACATGATTGTTTCGAAAACTGAACGTAACGTAAAAGAACATACCTAAACTAATCCTATGAATGACATAAAAGAAATCTAATTCTTGTGTGAATATCACTTATTCCTTCCTAAGTCTTTATACTAGATTTATTCCTGGCCATCCAGTTCTGCGTCATTATAGACACCATCTGTGAGAATTAAACATAGAAGAAAACAAGAAGACAAACAAAAATGAGTCAAATACTTAGTAAGTAGCACATCATACCGTAAAATATAATCTGGCCTAGCATGGACTTAATTTTTTAAGACTCTTCACAACATATTTACAGCATCATAGATTCACAATCATACAAGTAACATAACTTTCTGAAAACTTTGCATATATACACATATCGTCATAGATTCACATGGTATATATATATATATATATTTATTATTAACATGAGCGGAAGCATACATAATCATGGCAAATATGTAACGTGAATGCATAATAACTTGTTTATCTTGTTTTAACATGGAGTGAAACACGCTTGGATCCGTGTTTCACTTAATTGAATTTCATGGAGGGAAATACATTTGGGTCCATGTTTCACTTAACTAAGTAACATGGAGTGAAACACCCTTGGGTTCGTGTTTCACTTAACTGAATAACATGGAGTGAAACACGCTTGGGTCCGTGTTTCACTTAACTGAATCATGGAGTGAAACACGCTTGGGTCCGTGTTTTAGTTAACTAAATAACATTGAGTGAAACACACTTGGGTCCGTGTTTCACTTAACTGAGTAACATGGAGTGAAACACGTTTGGGTTCGTGTTTCACTTAACTTGTGGTTAACCACGCTTGAGCCCATGATACTGTATTAAAACTTCTTATCTTTCTGAATGCATGAGAATTCATTAGGCTTCGTGAACATTTCTGAAATGGCATATTCTGGTACATGGCATAGCATAACATGACATTTTCTTGTACATGACATAGCATAACATGGCATAACATAATATGATCTGAACATTATATGACATTCCATAGCATACATGATCTAAGTACTACATGAATATGGCATTCATGACCTAAGTACTACATGAACATGGCATTCATGATCTAAGTACTACATGGACATGGCATTCATAATCTAAGTACTACATGAATGTAGCATACATAATCTAAGTATTACATGAACATGGCTTGCATAATCTAGCTATTCTATTATATGGCATATTTGACTTGGATTACTACATGAACATCTCTTGGCTTTCATATAATTGTAGTAACATTCAATCAATCAAAACTTACATGAACATGGCATTCATGATCTAAGTACTACATGAACATGGTATACATGATCTCAGTACTACATGAATATGGCATACATAATCTAAGTATTACATGGACATGGCTATTCCATTACATAGCATACTTGACTTGAATTACTACATGAGCATCTCATGGCTTTCATATGATTTTAGTAACATTCAATCAATCGAACAACAAATTCATTCATTCAAGCATAATCTCATATTTCATCAAAGATCGTGAAATGAATCTAACATTGACTTGCCTCTAGTTACCCATCATAAGCACATCATATTTTCATACATAATAATAATATTCACAGTATGCATGCATTTATATGATCATACTATTTACCTCTTAGCGTTGCTTCCTGATTTTCAACTTGTAGCGCGTTACCTATATGAGGTACTAGACGTTACTAGTTTCCTAGAAAAGCGTATCGTAATACTCTATGTATAATAGAATTTAACTAAAATAATAGGCACCATAGTATACTTTAAGAATATACTTTAAAACCCCTTAAATACTTTTATAAAAATTGCTTCTTTGGGTTCATAATTATTCAAGTAGATAAAGCCCATGTAAAAGTAATGTTTTTCTGAAAATATAATCAGCCCAATAAAATCACTAAAGCAATATAATAAGATTAAGCCCAATTAAAGTAAGGCCCAGCACTCTATTTGTCTTAGGAATACACTGGCCGTATGGGCTTAGGCCCAAGGGCCCGTAATGAATCAAAGGATTCTTCAGAAAACAAAGCACACGGAACAACAGAGGGATGGCCGTGCGATAGCAAGGGACTCACCGAGAGAAGGATCAGCTGCGACGATGGCTCTGGGTGGCTGGGAGTGACCGGTGACGCGGCTGGTGTCTCTAGGCAGTGGTGCGACACAAGAGAGAAAAAAGGGTGAGAGAGTTAGAGAGAGGTTCTGTCCAGCCGATAGGCACTAGGGAGGAAAATGGTAGCCGAAGACAATGGGCTTATCGGAAGGGAGTGGGCTCGACGGGGTTGGGCTGGTCGGCGATTTCTGTGGTGGTGTGGGAGGTGGTCCGACGAGGTGGCTGGGAACAAATGCAGGGGCTGTTTTTTATTCTCAATGGGGAGAAAACAAAGACCCAGAGGGCTTATGGGTTACGCACGTCGTGGAGGAAGGAGAGCTTACCGTCGGTGTGCTCTGTGGTAGTTTCCGGCGAGGTGGCTGACTTGGTATGAAGAGTAGTGCTAGGGTGGCTGTTGGGAAGTGGTTTTCTCTGTCTGCCGAGGCTGCTATGGTGGCTAGTGTGTGAAAGTTTCATGGTTTTTGCTAAGGGTCTCGTGGGTTTTATAGATGAGGGGTAGGAAGCTATCGTGAGTGATCGAGGAGGGGTTTGAGTTTGACTAAACTTTGGAAAACTACTCCCACAAGGAAAGGAACACTTGAGAGGATATTGGAGTTTTGAAGTGTTTGAGTTAGGGATAATTTCAAATCAGGAAACTCCCAGACCAAACAGAAAGATAAAAGAGGCGTATAATAGAGAAATTCTATTCAAAACAAATTACTATCCCCAACATGTCTAATAAAATAATAACAATAAAGAAAATAACAATAATAATAATAATAATAATAATAATAATAATAATAAAATCACACTTTTGGGGTCGGGGTGTTACAATAGGATTGGTAGTGACACGTGCATAGGAGTTGGATGAGAACGTGGTATACTGGTATATAATAAAATTTGTATTAGCTTTCTTCATTACTTGTCAACAAACCTTTTCTGTGATGTTAGGCGAGTCAAATGAAACTTTGTAAATTGCATGTCATATGCTCTGGTTGCTAAACGCCAATTTTAACGTGGGAACCCTCTTGCCAAGTTAGTGCGGTTCAGAAATTGTAATAACGCAGCAATTTCCATTTAACTTTTCCTGTTCTGAAAATATTCCATTGAACCTAAATTTGGATAGTGTCAAGGCATGCCCCTGGCTTGTTGGTCAACAGTGCATAGTATGGCCTAGGTTGGCGGATTAGTGGAGGATTCAATCGCAGATGCCATTTTGTTTATTGTGGTAGTGGTTGGATAATGGGTGCAAGCAGTTGATGATTACTGATAATATATTGCATAAAAAAATAAATAGATGACATAAGGGTTATGTTGCTCGGTATTGAGGCCTATGTTCATAGGGGTCAAATAATTGACTTAAAAAATTTATAGATTACAAGTTCTCAATCTCTCTTTTTTTTTCTATTACAAGCTGAAGAAGATGCACATGAAGAAGTGAAAGAGGAATTAGAATTAAAAACTCTCTAGTTTCCCTCTAGTGTAATGTTTTCTTTTGTCCTCAGTGCTGGTCTTGTCCCCTCACCCCTCCTGTAGACTAAGGGCTAGGGTGTTATTAGAGCGGCTCTGTGTCATTCCTTGGCATTTTCAAATGGTTTACTTATGTATGGGCCATTATCGGATCATGTCTCCTACATATATGATGCTTTATTTCTTTCTTTTCTCTGTTAAGGGTAAATAAGTTATTGCCATTTCCCCTTTTGGATGAGTATAAGAAAGTTTTATTTGAAGAGGAGGAAGCCTACTCATGCGAGCAGCTAGTTGTTTACTTCTTGTTTAAGAACAAGGCAAACTAGAGCTTTAGACGTTGAGTTCCTGGTCGGTCTCCCTTTTTACGAGTTGAAATAATGTCTCTCAGGCCATCTCAACCAAAAAAATGAAGTATCTTAGGCCTACAAGTATTTTCTTCTGATCTATATACTACAGATCTTTATAATGTAGATGATTTATTAATTCTCCAACAGTCTGCATCTGATGACTCTACTTCTGCACAGATTCAGTAAATTCCTAATTTAGATGACATCAAGGCATATTTCTCCTTGTAAATCAGTGTAATGATAAGTAGCTTTCTTAATTCTTAGCATGTCATAAAGAATTTATGCCGTTTAAGGATAAATGGCTAGCCATTCCATTTCCATTCAGTTTTCAAATTATGAAGTTTGGTTTTTTTTTTTCCTTTCTCTCTCTTTGTTTCTATGACAAGCAAACTTGTATTGATGCCGAGAAATCATTACATTAGTTTAGGTATGCGATTTGCATATGCAAAACAAGAGGTTCTAATGAAACTCTAGGCACACTTCCTTCTACTTGGTAAAAGGTTTGTGCGATCAATAGTGCTGTTGTAGCTAGTCATTAACTACAAGTTGCTTTCCTGAGGGCCTGTGGTCCTAATGCTTATCAGGCAGCCCAAAGGAAAAGTGTGTAGTGTTTCGGGTTTGAAAGATGACACCCCCTGTTTTCGTTGTATTTAATTGATTGTTTCTTTTGTGGACAGGCCTACCATATTTATAGAGATAATTCAGAGAGTAGGTTGTATGCTCAAGGATGAGGTAGGGAAGGTGTACCAAAAAGGTGGATGTGGAGGATTTGGGAAGGGTAACTTCTCGGAGCTATTCAAATCCATTGAGGAATATGAGAAGACACTCCAAGCCAAACGAATTCCTGAAGCGGCTTCTGCATGAGAATTCAATCCTTTCAGCCACATAGTGTATTACTGCAAGAATAAGGTAGTTGGTTGCTGAAGCCAGGTCGGTCATACTATTTTAAAGAATTGGTGGATAAATGATATATAAAATTATGTGTAGCAAGCTTTCATTACTGTCCACTTCAAAATGGTGTCAACATGATTAGATAGTTCGCTGAAGTTTATCACTGACGAGGCACTCGCACTCGCACTCGCACTCGGCTGTAATTGTAAGCATTTCCAAACAGGACTAATTTCTGGGATCTTCTGTTCTGCAGGTTTGTATGTGTCTTGAACGGTGAACAATTATAACATGAAGTTCAGCTAAATGTATGAATTCAGTTAAATATGGGTCATTTAGAAGCTTTGTTAGCGTATGTAGAACTAGCTATTTGTAACACTCCACTCCGTTCCGTAGGATAGAGATGTTAGTAGCATTTATAACATAATGCCCGATAAAGAGATTCATTTCTTAAAATACCTCATTTATTGAAAAACATCAAAAACTGAAATGGACATAATTGCTTCAATTTGAATGTAAAGTGGAAAGACATAAATTCATCCTACGAATGACATAAAAAGATTATAGTTGTGTAAAAATTACTTATTTCTTCCTAAGTCTTTGTATTAAATCTACTTCTGGCCATCCAGCTCTGCTCCATCATAAACACCATCTGTAAAAATTAGACATGAAAGAAATAGGAACAAATAAAAATGAGTCGAATACTCAGTAAATAGCACATCATACTATAAAATATAATCTGGCCTAGCATGGATTTAGTTTCTGAAGATTATTAACAAAATATGTAAGGCATCATAGATTCCCTATCATACACGTAATATAACTTTCTGAAAAACTTCACATATATACATATATCGTCACATACTCACATAGCACATATATATTCATCATTAACATGAGTAGAAGCATACATAGTCATGTAACGTGAACGCATAATAACTTGTTTATCTTGTTTTAACATGGGGTGAAACACGCTTGAGTCCGTGTTTCACGTAATTGAGTTACATGGAGTGAAACATGCTTGAGTCTGTGTTTTACTTAATTGAAATACATGCATGTTTCACTTAACTGAGTAACATGGAGCGAAACACACTTGAGTCCGTGTTTCACTTAACTGAATATACATGTAGCGAAACACGCTTGAGTCCGTATTTCACTTAACTGATTGACATGGAGTAAAACACACTTGAGTCCGTATTTCACTGAACTTGTGGTTAACCACGCTCGAGTCCGTGACACCGTAACATTTCTTATATTTCTTAATGCATGGGAATTTATTAGGCTTCATGAACACTTCTAACATGGCATATTCTTGTACATGGCGTAGCATAACATGACATATTCTTGTACATGACATAGCATAACATGTCATATTCTTGTACATGGTATAGCATGACAAAGCATAACATGACATTTTCTTATACATGGCATAGCATAACATGACATGACATAACATGCTCTGAACGTTTTATGACATTCCATGGCATACATGATTTAAGTATTACATGAACATGGCATACATGATCTAAGTATTATATGAACATGGCATACATAATCTACATATTACATGGACATGGCTTGCATAATCTGACTATTCCATTACATGGCATACTTGACTTGAATTACTACATGAACATCTTATGGCTTTCATATAAT
The DNA here is from genome assembly GCF_004785595.1 of Juglans microcarpa x Juglans regia. Classification (NCBI taxonomy): domain Eukaryota; kingdom Viridiplantae; phylum Streptophyta; class Magnoliopsida; order Fagales; family Juglandaceae; genus Juglans; species Juglans microcarpa x Juglans regia. Next base: position 28,175,829 of record NC_054596.1, on the reverse strand, counting down.
TTTAGTAACATTCAATCAATTGAACAACAAATTCATTCATTCAAGCATAATCTCATATTTCATCAAAGATCGTAAAAGGAATTTAACTTTGACTTGGCCCTTAGCGTATCGTAGTTAACCATCGTAAGCACATCATATTTTCATACATAACAATAATATTCACAGTATGCATGCATTTATATGATCATACTATTTACCTCTTACTGTTGCTTCCCAATTTCCAACTTGTAGAGCGTTACCTATACGAGGTACTAGACGTTACTAACTTCCTAGAAAAGCATGTCGTAATAATCCAAGTAATTAAATACGTATAATGGAACTTAACTAAAATAATAGGCTTCAAAGCAAACTCAAAAAAACATACTTTAAAATCCCTTAAATACTCTATAAAATTTGCGTCAATGGGCTCATAATTATTCAAATAGATAAAGTCTATGGAAGAGTAATGTTTTTCTAAAAATATAACCAGCCCAATAAAATACTAAAATATGTTTTTGTAAAGCACCACCAGCCCACTTTAAAACTATAAAACATTTTTTGTCAACTCAAGTTCACCCACTTAAATTATCATAGTTTTTGAAATAAGCCCAACAAGTTCATTTGAAACTAGGCCCGGTACTCGTTAAAGACAACACTAGCCGATTGGGCCTAAGGCAGGTTACACAATCAAGGGTCAAAAAGGCATGTAAGTAATTACAGAATTAGTGGAGGGCTAGGGTCAAAAAGGCATGTAAGTAATTACAGAATTAGTGGAGGGCTTTTTGGGAAAGGCTGAAACCAAAACACAAAGGGAAACACATCCTATGGCAAGACTGGATAGGGTATTTGTGTAAAACTAATAGTATTGCATGGGTGTTTTAGGAAAGGCTGAAGTAAAAGAAACAAAGGTGGGAAGGCATGCTTATGGGAGAGTGGAAGAGGGTCGTCCGATAACTCACCGAGAGAAGGAGGTTGAGGCGACGACGACTCTAGGGTGGTCAGAAGCGACCGGCGACGCGATTGGGTCCTCTGGGCAGTGGTGCGATACAAGAGAGAGAGAGAGAGAGAGAGAGAGAGAGAGTGAGAGTCAGACCGAGAAGTGAAAATCATGGGGAGAGAGATCCCGTCGGGGACATACCGGAAAGGAGTGGGTTCAACGGAGTTAGGCTGGTTGACGGTTTCTGGGCAACCGGGGTAATGCTCCAACGTCCTAGAGTGGTCGGAGATGGCTGGGCAGGGTATATACGGCTTATGCGAAGTGAGTTCTTTGAAATTTTTGTGTGTTCAAAGCATAGGGTTTATATGGGATTTAATAGACGATGGGGAGGGAAGCGGCTTGAGTCCTCAGTAAATATGCTAGGGTTTGAAGTTGGCTACACTTGGAAAAATTATTCCTACGAGAATAAGGATTCTGAGAAGATTTTGAAGAGTCGAGTTGTAGTTTCAAACTAGGAAACTAATCTAATATGGAAACTAATGGATAACTATACCAAAGTTTTGATAGGAAAGGAATCATTGATTTAACAGATAGCATATTTCCTAAAATAATAATAAAAATAATAAAGACAATAAAATAAATAAATAAATAAATATAAATAAAAAAATAAAATATAAAATACTAGTTTTAAGCCCTAAAGTTGGACCCGTATGTTACAATTATAAAATCTGCAGGTTTGTATGTGTCTTGAACGGTGAACAATTATAACATGAAGTTCAGCTAAATGTATGAAATCAGTTAAATGGTCATTTTGAAGCTTTGTTAGCGTATGTAGAGCTAGCTATTATAACATGAAGTTTTGTTTTCGTGATGCTACTTTCCCAACACAAGTTCTGGAATTTCATAGTTCGAAACTCACGAGAGCAACTTCAATCTTTTAAACACCAGATGGCATATTTTGGAAGTGTAAATACCTAAATATATCTGTTATTTTAATGTGCAACTCAATATATTGTTATTATTATTATTAAAGCTTAAAATATTAAAATAGTTTGTTGTGGTTTGGCCTTTAGACATAATACTCTCTACTTTTTAAAATGAATTTGTTCATTGTACTCTTAATTTGATTGTTTGATACTTCCCTTGCGGATTCATTAGCTGACAAGCGTAGTCTTTATCACATATAAGAGCACTTTCAACGATTTTTGTATTTTGTTTTTTATAATACATCAACCAAAATTTATTTATTCTATTTTAGTTAATGACTTTTATAATATGCTATATACCGACTTTTACAATATACTATATCTCCCAAGTTGGGCTTAAACTTTTTAACATCTTAGCTCATCGCATTCTTAGTGAATTAGGATCCTAAAATCTTATGTCTATCATGTAAAGCCTAAAGTTTTAGTGTCTCTCCTAAGCCTTATACCCAAAAAGTTTGGGCTCTTAGTAAATCACTCTTTGGGCCTTCTCCAATTCTATCAAATATTTAACCCAAATTACTTAACCCATTGAAGCGGCAACCCTTTAATATGTCATGTGTCATTTACTTATGAGCCTCTTGGCTCCTTTTCTTTAAAATTAATAAAGTACTAAAATTTTTTCAAAATAATATTATTAAACCAACCAAACTTCAAAAATTTTATTTTCCTCAAAATCAATATTGCAATATAATTTTTTAATAATTCTTTTAAATCCAAAGTATACGGCCTTTTGCCAACCCAAATATCCAAAAATATTCTTATTCTCAAATAACATAACTCCTAACTTAGCTAGGGTCAATGCCTAAGACATTTTTAAGTGGGGTGTTACAAGAAAGTTAATGTAAATGTTGATGAATGTTTATTGGAATTGATTGTCCTTTTGTAGAATGAAATTTATTTGCTATAATGTTGACTTTTGGTGTGCTTACTTGCAAGTATTATACTCATTTTTGTTTTAAATGCCCTAAGTGAATTTGATGACAAAGCTGTGGGACAAGGCATGGCTCTCGGAGTAGAGACTATGATGTCTTGTTATCATGTTTCTATTTATAGTATTTTAGATTTTATTTAGAAAATTGCATAAGACTTATTTTACTAAGTGCTCCATTAATTTTTTAAATCTAGAGAAGGTTGACTTCACTCATTATTTTTGGAATCTTGTAATTCTAGCTCGATGAATGTTTTATAAAAATGTAGCAGGGCAATACAATTAGAGGATTTTTACAATACCTAAACTTACCATTCATAATTATAGATCTCAAAAGAAAGAAGTAAAAGGAAATATCACATCTGTTCATCATTCTCAACTCATGCCTCATTCCATGGGTGCATCAAGATCAGTAAGATGCTTTTAACCAATAAAATTAAACCGTATCTCACATTTTAACATTTTCTCCAAGTGCAAGAATTTGTATTAGGGTTGAGCAAATATCCAAAAATTCGATTCCGAATCCAACCCTCTCTAGCTCCACTCAGACTCCAACAAAATAGAGTCAAAGTCGGATTTCTTTTTTAATTTTTCAGTCGAATCTCAATTCGACTCTGACTTTGATATTGTATATATGTTATAAAAATATGTATTTATCTATATATTTATCATATATACTAGTATAATTATATAGTTATATAACTAGAACTTATATAGTTAAATTCAATAATATACTAGTATGAGCTAATTATTATAAAATAATATACTTATACTATAATATAAATAGACTAATAATAGTTTAGTATATGCAAGTATTATAGTATTACTACTATACATAATTAAGTATAGAAATAAGTTAGACACTAGTACAATATAATAGCATTTAATACTATAGTATAGTAACATGTAATTAGACACTAAAAATAATGTGTAATATTATAGTATGATAACATGTAATTAGACACTATAGTATATGTCTAGTATAAAAATAAGTTAGATATTAGTATAGAAGTAAATTAGCAATGAATGATTTATTTTTAGTTTTCAATTTTTTCAAAAAATTGATATTTAAAAGCCCACAAAAAATTCTTTTTTAAATGAGTTAAATATGAAGCTAAAAAAAAAAAGCAGCACAACGCTGAACACCCAAATCTGACTATGCTCCAACATGTTGGAGTCAGAGTTCAAATTTGAACGCCGACTAAGTCGGTGCTCACTCCTAATTTGCATTACATTAATTACAAATTATGGCATAACATCTCAGCAAAGCAATTTAAAAACTCTGCAACCATACTGAGGAATAGCATCATAATTGTAATAACGAAAAGTTAAAAAAAAAAAAAACCGTATTTATGATGTACATGCATGGTACTAAAACATGCAGCCAGCATTCACAACACCAAGAGAAGAAAATTCAATGCCAAGATTTCTTATTCATTATCTACTGGATAAACTTTAACTTTCCTTCTGTCACATAGACAACCATTTACCAGAACGATATCGACATTAAGCTATGCACTATGAGAGATCCTACGCAAAATGGTGAAGTCGGGGGGGTGCATGCTGTGCCGGCCGGAATGCTCCAAATACATATATAAAACAAAAAAAATACTATGATTGGGGTGCATGTTAAATCGGTTCATACTTCTATGATTTTTTAAGAAACATGAATATATTGTATTGCAAAGCAGACCACATTTCCCTGGTAATTTTAGCAGACAAGAACCTTATATTGTACCTGATCCAATTTGTCACCTTAAAATTTGCGAGAACAAGCCAAGAAAATCTCTGTCAACAGTCCTTCCTATGGGCATATATAAAGCACGAAAATTTCACAAGGTAATAAGTCACAATCCTGCATTAACCTGGTTAAAAAAGAAAAAAAAAGTGCAGCAGAGCTACAGAAGGCAATGATACCTTCAATTTCTATTATTATTAGGGCAATAATCCCTTTTATGTGATATTGTAACCATGGGGCTAAAACTGCCCATAGGGATCGTGAGAAAATGTCTTTCAAAATCATCCAACCAACCAATGAACACCAGATGACGAAAAACTGCACAAGGACAATGCACAAAATCCAGGTCACTCTCTCCGCAAACCATCCACCCTGGTTCAATGAATCACATCTGTCAGTTTGATCCTTCAGACATCATTCAAAGGGCGAAAAAGCAAGAAATTCTCCGAATCCCAAATGACCTGTTAGCATGTGAAACCACTTTCTCGGGTGAGAAATGTAACCCGTTCACAAGAACAAATCCCAAATGACCTGTTTGCATGTGAAACAATGAATCACATCATAATTGTTTATAAACTGTAACACAATGATGTGGCCTTCTAGATTCTAAGGTATTGGCACTGGGCTGCGATATTTTACAGGGGAAAAGTCAACGAGTATCATCAGTCATCACCAGTAATCTTTACAAGAACAAAGTCCTCCTTTGAAGTGATGGAAACGAACTCGGTCCCTAACAATTATTTCCCGATTAAATGCTCTCGAAATGTATTTCGTAAACGAATGGCAATCTCTACAAACTCTTAAATTCTTTACAATTCGTAAAGGTGTTCCTTTTGAAGTTTTTGCCAACCCGAAAGCAATTGCCAGCTTCTCGCTATGATATGATGTGGAAGTTTCCAGGCACTCTTCGGTAATCAATCCAGCCACATTGATAAAAGATTCCTCTGGCACATAACCAAACAAGGTAGCCTGGTGGATTACTTCTCTCAGTTTGTGATAAATTTCATTGTAACCAGGATGGGACTTGTCATCCACGACAAATTTATGAATACGATCACCAACTTCAATCCAGCTCCAACCTGGGGTTGTTTTCATTCCTTGGCTTTTAATCAATTTTCTCATCTTTGATACACCAGCAGTATCTTTGGCTCCAGCATAAATTGTAGAAAGCAATATACAGTCCCCTCCAGTTGATTCCCCAAGCTGCATCAGATTCCTCATGGCAGTTTCTCCTATTTTCACATTCTTGTGAATCTTACAAGAGCCAAGCAAAATTCGCCATAGGACTGGATCATCTGGTGTTGGAGAAGTCTCTATTATTTCAAGTGCCTTCTCAAGCTTCCCAGCTCGTCCAAACAAATCTACGATGCATCCATAATGCTTAACTCCAGGCTTCAAATTGAACTTGGAGCTCATCATGTGGAAATATTCAACACCCTCCTCAACCAAACCTTGGTGACTACATCCACACAACAAACCAGTGAATGTAATGGAATTTGGTTGAACTCCTGCCATCAACATCTGCCTAAAGATAGAGACTGCTCCATCCCCACGACCGTGCACTCCACACCCAGCAATAATTGAGTTCCATGTAAAAACATCCCGCTTCTGCATGCTATTGAAGACATGAAGAGCATCATCCAAGCTACCACATTTTGCATACATATCGATTAGTGCATTTCCAACATAAATATTTTCCACAAACCCCTCTTCAAGAGCAATGCCATGCAAATGAACCCCAAAATTCAATGCACCTACGTGAGCACAAGAGGACAGCAACCCAACAAGTGTAAATCCATCAAGGCCGGTAGTCTCATTCTTCATCCTATCGTATACCTTCAATGCCTCATGGTGAAACCCAGCCTGCGAATAGCACGAAATCATTGAATTCCAAGAAACCAGGTCTCTTTCAGACAAACTATCAAACACCCTTTGTGCTAGATCAATGGACCCATTTAGCGCGTACGTCCTAAGAAGATTAGTACAAACAACAACGTCACTCTCATATCCACATCTTATTATTGTCCCATGGACTTCTCTGCACTTTCTCTCCCCCGTAACTCTCTCGCAGGCCTTGAGAACAAACGAGAAGGTGAAAGTGTCGGGCCGAGCAACCAAAGCGAAGACCATGTCATTGTAGTATAGAATGGCTTGGATAGGAGAAGGGCTCTTGGCGAAACCTCTGATAATGGAGTTCCAAGCCTGAGTTTGTGGGTTATCAATGCAATGGAAAAGAAGTTGAGCGTAGGCCAAGGAGCCAGAGACAGAGACGGCACAAAAGTTGAGGAGTTTGGTGGAAACGGCACCGTGGTGTTGGAGACCGTTAGTGATGACGAGTGCATGGATTTTGTGAAGCCTTCTGATACAGTTACAGCCTTGTAACAGCTTAAGGATGGTGTCGGCTTTGGACATCTCTTAGGATTCTGACCTTTGCAAAATTCTATAAATGAGATCACGAGAATTATTTGAAAAAAAAAAAAAACACAGATGTTGCGCGCGCCTTCGGGCCCCGAGTATCATTCAGTTCATTTAATTAAGAATAAATATAGATAGAAGCTATTATTGAGAGCATCTATTTTATATATATGATGTAGCATCATCTAGACCACATATCTCTCTAAGTGAGTGTTAGAAATAATCAACTAGAAGTAGCTATACAGTGAGTGTAAAGTATACACTATTACAATAGCTTCTCTCTAACATTACTCTTTAATTAATTTTATGTAAAGAGTTGACGTTATTTATTGAATCTATGCGGCCCAACTTTTTATCTACTGTTGGGTTAAAGTATGCACTAAGAGCAATGAATCGTAGAATAGGCGATTAAATAGATGTGCACGATAAGTTTACGCAAAAAAAGGCAAGGGTTGAAATTGAGTGAAACGCATCGTTGGGAGACCAGATGATAACGTTAAAGTTTTGGAAAAAGCTATTTCTCCCACTGGGCATTTTTCTAATTTTTTTTACTTAATAATTAGTAAGTATTTTTTAATATATTATAATTTTTTTTAAAAAAAATATTTAGAAGTGTTAAAAGAATACATATAAAAAATAAAAATAAAAAAACAAAAGCAACTAGCGGGAGCCCCCCAATGGTGGGAGTAGAACCACCCTAAAATTTTTGTGGTTGGCAATGAGTAGAGTTGAGCAAAATTTTGAAAATCCAATTCCGAATTCAACTGCACTTCAGCTCCGCTTCGACTCAACAGGATGGCTTCTTCATGTTGGCACCTAAAACTCGATCAATACACCTACATATACGCATTACAAATATTAAATCGATTAAGAGATTCTTGTGTAACCCCATACATTTTTTTTTTAAGGTGGGGGCTTTAGAACTTCTTCTGAAACAGAAATGCACTCTTTATTACTAATTATTACACTAATTATCTCACAAACCTAATCTCTTTTTTTTCCCACTTTGCATAAAATTGAATCATCTTTAAATTTAATTTAGAAAAATTCTGTTTACAGTTCCCGAATGGAGATTGTGTGCGCACACATCTACGAGTTATTTTCACTTACGTGAAAAAGCCCATACCTCAAGAACGAGTCCTTCGGTGCTTTCATCCCCTTCCTCATAACATCCATTCCATTCCTCAGCCCTAACTCTCAAATCAAGTTCGCCGTTGTTGTCGTTGTCATCGTCGTCCCCTTCCTCAAGAGAGGACTCATTGTCCCCTTCTTAGATCGAGTTCGTCGTCGCCAAACCTAGTCTAACACCTCTGCCCTAGAGTACATCCCCTTCCTCAGCCCTAACCGTCGTCCCCTTCATTAGCTGGAGTCCGTCATTCCTTCGTCATCTCGAGGAAGTCGTTCCCTGCCTTAGCCCTAATTCAACAAGGTAAAACACCACTCTCATGATTTCTATTTTGTTTGTTATAGTAATATGGCTCATCTTGTTGTTCTTTGAATATTGAGAATACGATTCAGGTAGCAGAATTGATTCTGAACAAGAAGGAATTGGAATTTCACAAATGGGATGGTGACCTTTCTCAATTGTTGCCAAATGCGAGAGAGAAGTAGAATAAAGTTACTGAGGAATTTTCTTGCACCCTTTGCATTAATTTTTTTTTTTTTTGTTGTTCTGCTTCCCCTTGCCCAAATGTGACGTTTGGATTAGTACTGTTCAACCGGGTTCTGGCCCAGGAATCCATGTTTCAAAATCGGGTTGAAACTTAGACCAAGTTAGCCAGGGTCAAACTTTGACTGGAACCCAGATTGAATCAGATTTTTAAAAACCTGGAAGCCGGGTTCCAAGTTGTACCATTTTTTTTCTTTTTCTTTTTAAATCAAAACCTACATTTTATGAATATTTTTAATGAAAAAAAATTATTGATGCAGCATTCAAACTCTATTTATTTCATTTTTTAAATCAAAGCCTACAAGTTTCTTGACCACCATTGGACATAATATGCATTTTTCTTTCGAGTTTTTGTCTATTTAGTTGCTAGAAATGAACCAAAAAAAAAAAAAAAAATCAAAACATTTAATCGATATGATATTGCACCAATCTTTTCTACCACTTCATATGGTCCAACATATTTGGGACTCATCTTCCCCCTTTTGCCAAATCTTACCACTCCTTGCATGGGTGAAATTTTCACGTACACCCAGTCACCTACAAAAAATTCTAGATTTCTACGTCGTCTGTCGGCATAACTTTTCTGTTGACTTTGGGCCGCTTTCATTCTTTCCAGAATCATTGCTACTTGTGTCTGTACATCTTGCAAATATTCGGGCCCTAGAATTTTCCTTTCTCCAATTTCATCCCAATACAACGGTGATCTACACTTCCTTCCATGAAGTGCCTCATAAGGTGCCATCTGTATCGTAGCTTGGAAACTATTGTTGTAGGCAAACTCTATCAAAGGTAAATGACTATCCCAATCGCCACTTAGTTCCAACACACATGACTGCAACATATCTTCCAGCATCTGAATAGTACGTTTTGTTTATCCATCTATCTGTGCATGATATGCACTACTGAACTCCAAATTTGTACCAAACATCTTCTATAAACTCTGCCAGAAATGTGAAGTGAATCTTGTATCCCTGTTTGAAACTATAGACTTTGGCACTCCGTGCAAACGAAATACTTGACATAAATTCAGGATAATTTCTCCATAGAATCCGTCTTGGCTATGGGCAGAAAATGTGCACTTTTTGTTAGTCTATCAACTATAACCCAAATCGAATTCTTTCCTGTTGATGTCCTTGGAAAACCTATTATGAAGTCTATCGACACATCTTCCCATTTCCATTTGGGAATTGGTAGCGATTGTAATTCTCTTGCTGGTCATTGATGTTCCGCTTTCACCAATTGGCATATCGAATATTTCGTAACGAATTCTGCCACATCTTTCTTGATTCCTTCCCACCAAAATCTTTCCTTTAGATCTCGGTATATCTTAGTGCTACCAGGGTGAGCTGTATAAGGGGTGCAATGAGCTTCCCTTAAAAGCTTCTCTTTTATTTCCGGGGCATTAGGGATTACCTTCCTTCCCTTGAAATATATAATTTCATTATCCCCGATCATGAAGTGCTGTGGTCCTTTGCCTTTGAAAATTATTTGCCATAAGCTTTCCAGCTTATCATTCTTACATTGTCCTTCTCGAATCTCTTCCTTGGTTAACGTGACAATTTCTTGCACTACTGTCAAAACAGCATCCCTTGGCGGATTTCCAATCAACAAACTCTTTGCTCCACACATACTTGGCATTTTTCTTAGTTAATGTTGTTAAAGGACTAGGGAGTTTAGAAAATCCTTCTACAAACCTCTTGTAGTAACCTGCTAAACCAAGAAAACTATGTATCTCATGGGCATTAGTTAGCCTCTATCATTCTGTCACTGCCTCTATATTATCTAGGTCTACTGCAACTCCTTTGCTAGAGATAACATGTTCCAAAAATTTCACTTTTCGGAACCAAAACTCACACTTACTGAGCTTAGCGTAAAGCCGATGCTCTTGTAGAGTTTCCAATACAATCCTTAGATGCTCCTTGTGCTCCTTGTCATTCTGAGAATATACAAATATGTCATCTATGGAAACTACCACGAACTGTCCAAGTACTGCCTAAAGATTCGATTCATCAATTCCATAAGTGTTGCTGGCGCATTTGTCAAACCAAAAGGCATTACCAAGAATTCGAAATGTCCATAACGAGTTCGGAAAGCAGTTTTAGGCATATCTTGGTTTTTTTTTTTATCTTAAGTTGGTGATATGCTGATCTCAAGTCTATTTTCGAAAACATCGACGTTCCTTGCAACTGATCCAACAAATCATCTATCCGTGGTAAATGATACTTGTTCTTGATGGTTACCTTGTTCAGATCTCGATAATCAATGCACATCCTTAGGGTACCATCATTCTTCTTCACAAATAAAATAGGCGCTCCCCATGGAGACGAACTAGGGCGTATAAATCCCTTCTCCAGAAGCTCCTCTATCTACATCTTCAATTCCTTTAATTCTGCTAGGGCCATTTGGTATAGTGCCTTATGTACCTTGGCCATAGCTGGCTATAGCTCAATTGAGAACTCTGTTTCACGATCAGGGGGTAATCTAAGTAGATCGTCAGAAAAGACCTTAGGAAAAATCCTCTATTACTGGAATCCATTGGACTCCCTTATGTTCCTCTATCAATTCAGTTACAACTGCGAGGTAAGCAACTACTTCGTCTCTTACACTCTTCTTAACTCATCCCGCCGTTACAACTGATGGAATTGACCCAAACACTTCCCCCATATAACATATCCTATCTTTGATGGTAAGTCAAAGACTATCTCCCTTCGTCGACAATCTATCTTAGCATAATGCCTCGATAGCCAATCCATTCCAAGGATTAAATCGAATCCCATTAGATGAAAAACAAGTCAGTGGTTAGGGTCAAACCCGCGACTTCCAACCGACAATCCTTAACCATACGGGTACATCCAACTATCTTCCCATTAGGTATTGCTACTAGAACCTTCCAATACAGAAGTTCCATACATAGCCTACACCTTTGAATACAGTTGTAGGACACAAAAGATCATGATGCTCAAGAATCAAACAAAGCATTTGTCACATGTTGCATCAATCTAACCTTACCTAAAAGAGATAACTACGATTACTCAAAACTCTTAGCCATTCTATCTATTAATCAAGATAGGGTTTAGAAATATTATTGGTAATCACTCCGGCATCAGCCGGCTCGTCTGTTTCCAAATCCACCTCTTCTGGTGTGATTGCATAAACTTTGGCTTTCACAGGGGTTTTCACCTTGCCTGCTGGCGTGGCAGTTCTTCCAGGTGTGTTTTACGAATTTTCTCGGATCATGTGACCAGTTTCACCTCATCTAAAACATGCTTCTGTTGCGAGTCGGCATTCTCCACTATGCCTTCGTTGACACCTTTTACACGGTGGTGGTGCTACTGGTATTGCATTCCTGACTACCTTTCATTTTCCCTTATCCATAGTATTGGCAACCTTCCTCTTTCCCTGGTGAGTTGGGCATTCCTCTCTTCCGGTTCATATGAACTTGAGAAATTAGAGTTCTCTGTTCTGCTTCCGCGATAGATGCTACATTCACCAATTTTTGGAAATTCTCGATCTGCAAGCACACAACTTGATTCTGAATCCTCGGCTGCAATCCATCTTGAAATTTCCTAGCTTGCATCTTTTCCATTCCAATCAAATGAGGAGTAAACCTTCCCAACTCCATGAATCGGGCTGGATACTGTTCGACCGTCATATTGCCTTGTACAATGTGGCGCTCCCAATCCTAGCTTGGGATTGGATGGTGACTGAGATATCGGGACATGTAACACAAGACTACACACCTCTCGTACATGACGGATAATATGTTATGCATCTAAGTACACTAGCAGTATGCAATAACGTAGCAACGAAAAAATAGTAAAAGTTGGATAATCTAAGCAACACGATAAACAATTGCAAAGCACATTACACCGTACTAATATCATATCCCAACATTGCCCAAAACATAAACATGTATCATAAAGATATAACATCCCAAAAATTATAGAGTATAGTTTAAATCTCCCAAAACACGGGACCTCCTCAAAACATAGTTCCACAAAGTTGAGGTCTAAAACCATTAGTCTTTTTTTTTCCCACAAAATAACTTAGGTTTCCGTTCTCTTCATAACTACTGTCCCATCAGGAGACAGACACTAGAAGACCCCATGGGATTGCTGAGGCTTGGGTAGTATCAAACCTAAGTCTTTTACCGTTGCCTTTGCGTCAGCCGAGGCCTTCGAGGCTCACTTTAGATAAGTAGACAGCTGATCCATATTCCACCAAAACTTCAGATTCTTGGATGGTTGATAGATCATAGCATTCATCTCGGTCTCACTAATACTAGTTAGGATCTCCCTGAGAAGCTTAGCCGTGTGTTTTAATGCATCGACAGTATAGTCATGACGAGCCTGAATAGTATACTTGTCCTCTATCAAGGAACCATCTAGGTTCATGTTTCTTTGGTATCTAAGTTACCTGTAACAACTTCTACCATTCCGGTTGGGGAATGGTAGTAGAAACTACCACAGTGAGATTTCAAAAAATCTCAGCAAGTAATCATGCAACATACCACAGTTAACGCAAGCATACAAAAGGTATATCATGAAATGCGTGCATGTACATGTACTTGACTTGTAACAAAACTTAACTTTTCAGAAAAACTTCTTAACTTTTCTTATTTACGTGATCTTAATCAGAACTTGCCTTATCAGAACATATCACAAGATTTTCATCGAGCGATCGTTATCACATAAGCTCTTATTCTTGGTCAGAGGGTGGACACAACACGGTTCCCTTTAGCATCGCGTGCTCCTACTAGTTATCGCACCATCCACAGTCCATGCACTGCGATGAATACATCATAAATAGATATTCATATTAACTCAACCTTATTTCGTCGGGTTACATGCCTTATGCACCCACTAGGGTTAGGCGCTTTCTCACTCCAACATTCTTTAAAAAGAATCCATTCGATACTCGTCGACGGTACTTTGTCGACCTAGGGCTTACCACTCTATTCTTAAGCACTCCAATGGACAAAGAAGTTCCACTGGGACATTCTCCCACCCTAGCACTTGGGGTCATGATAAAACTTTAAACCATTTTCTTTGAAAACACTTTCTTTGAAAATACTTTTCGCCCGAATGCATGTGACGAGACTTATAACATCCTTACTTACACTTGACACATGACATATGAAATGCCGTGCATGAAACAACCAAGCATAACATGTTCATTTCATAGCATGATAACATAAACCACATGAGATATCAAAACATATTCGTGAACCCATGAAAAAGGGCCTTGGCTGAAACATATAGATGCAAAACATGAAGATTCATCACTTAAACATGCTTCTTCCTCAAACATATTTGCTTAGAAATCAAAGCATAACGAAACGAAACATAAAATCATGGTGTTTGGCCAAAATCTGAAACTTCTAAGACATGGTATAGCCGAATCATCAAGTAACACAAATCAATCACAATGTTTTCCTTAAAACCGAAACATGCATAGGACATTCTTGCCATTTTCATCTTAAAACCGAATCATACCATTCATGTAATATTCATATTCCAAGATCATATAAGCATATTCAAACCAACAACAAGAAATAGCAAACAAAGCAAACATAACAATGAAAGGATTTACACAATCATAGACAAATATTAACCAAGAGTAAGTTGAGTGTATACTTACAAAAATCCGTGTAAAGAAATACTAGCAAGCTGTAAATCTGAATATATTACATTAGAAAGAGTATCTAAAAATCCTATTTTGTGTTCTTGAGTGTGTGAGGATTTCTAGGGCATCACTTGATCTTAAACCACTCGACTTTTAGAGTTCTTAGGTCAAAAACCCCTTTATTCCATTCATGTAGTAAAACAAAACCGAAAGTAAAATAAAAATACATGTGGTGGTAAAAAACATGGAGGATGAACTCCCCCCCACTATTCGGCTTCAAGGATTTCTTAAAAACCCTAAGTCATTTTCCAAGAAATTGGGTAGAAAGTGTGTGTGTTCTATCATTTCAAAATATTATGAGATTTGAATATAAATTTTGGATTGAGAAAGTGACTTTGTGTGTGGAACTAAGAGAAAAAGCGATCCTTACCTTGTCTAGTCTTTGGGGTGGCGAAAACTTCTCTAGAAAAGGAGTCCTCTTGCTTCGTTGGAAAGAAACCGAGAGAAAGTGGATGAAATCTCTAAGTGGTCGTGTAAGAGAGTGTAGAGAGAATGTGAGCATGTAAAAATCCGAAAATGGCAAAAGAGGAAAGCCTTTGGGCGTGTGACTCTTCTCCCTTTTTATATAATTTTGCTCAATCCATAATTGGTTGTTTTGAAGTCCATTGCATGCAAGACAAGTGGCCATTCCCTCTTCCTTTTTCTCTTTAGCCGAAATGTCCCTTAGTGTTCCTCATCATTGGATTTCATCGGGAAGACAAAAAGCTTGGGTGGCATGTGGGTTCTTCTTCCCTTGACCGAAACCCTCCCTTTCTCCATTTATGCCCTCATTTTTCTTAAGTAAGTGAATATCTCTTCAAGGGTACTTTTGTAAAACCTCTCATGCATCTTCCTTTTCCTAACAAGCAACTTTTGGCATGGGTGACAAGTGGCATTGGGCATGTGGTATTGCCCTAGCTGTCCACTCTTCCTCTATTTCTCAAATTTGATGCTTCATCTTCCTAGTACTCCTTCTCTTGGTGACTTCTCATGTGCCATTGGTCTAAGGATAGTCTAAGTGACAAGTGGCAAGTGAATGGGGTGCTTGGGAGTGTGTTAGCCGAAACCCTAAGGGCATATTTGTCCTTTGATACAAGAGTCCCTTCATCTAATCTTCTAGAAGCTTAGTGCATGCTTAACACTTGGCAAAAACTGACCAAATTCAAAATCCTTTGTGCCCTCCTTTGGTTTCCATGCAGATTTTTTGGAAAATTTTTATTTCTCTTCCCTAGATTTTCCTTCCCAAGAAATCTACCTTGGAACTTGAATTTGGGCCAAGACAAGGGTCTAGGCATGTGGGAAGATGGGCTGGCCAAAAATCCCTTAGTCTTCCTAGGTTCCTTTTGTCTCTTGATTCATCTAGAAGGTTTCTAGCATGTTGACAAGTGGCAATTCCTCTAGGGTAGGTGTGCAATCCACTTCTTGGTGCTTTCCTACACTTCTCTCTCCCCCTTATCCCATTATCAAGTCTAGATTCATAGTGTAACACTTACATGACATATGGCACTAGTGACTAAGATTTGGGTCATGGGCCTAAAGCCATTGGGCCTGGGTTTCTAAATAGGGTCGAAAATTACAAGGCAATCTAGGGCCACTCCCCTCTTGGGCTCAAATCACTAAATCAAAGACTCTAAGGCCTTCCAAAGTAACTAAGGCTCTTAAAATACCATGTCAGCCAAAAATGAATTCTATGGGTCATGTTTAGACAAACTCGGGCCATCACATACAAAGTTGGCAAATTCCAATGCCTTACATTGCTTGGCCATCTCTAGAAAGAAATGATTGCCAAATTCCTTCTTGAACCGCTCCCACATGAGCATAGCTACATCTCCCAGCTCTTGTGCCAATAACTGACGTTTTGTATCCCACCATATGTCGGCCTCTCCTTGAAATAGATATCCAGCATATTGAACCTTTTGTTTCTCCGTACATTCACTGATATCAAAGGTACGTTCTAAATCAATGAGCCACTAGTTAGCGTGCAACGCTCATTCTGCTCCCAAGAAATTTGGGTATCGATAGACCAAGAACCGCTTAAATGGGCGTCCCAAACATCTCCTCTATGGAGGTCTTGCCGAACGTTTTGTCCTTGCTCCATTTGATTTCTCACTACTTCCGTTATTTGGCGAATAGCCTCTGCTATAGCTTGACCGCCTTCCAATGGTTGGTTTCCAGTATCTTGCTCCCTATGCTTGGGAGAAGCATAGTCTCGTCGGTTTCGCACCATGACTTCTTATTTCTCCTGAAACGCATAAAGCCAATCGTGAGTCAAGCTTTCCTAAGAAGGTAAACACCATCTTCCATTCATCGTATCCACGATTTTTCACACATACTCCTTCTCGATTTGATTCTTCCAAGATTCAAGTCTATAGCTATAAGATCAAATCCTATAACTACAAGACTGAAGCCTAGCTTTGGTACCATGAAATTCCCTAAGACAACTTGTGGGTTTAACCAGAGACGTAGTTGCTCTAATTCCACCACCTGCGACGCCCCCAAACCCTGCTTGGTATTTGATTGTGATTGAATGCATTGAGACATGTAACACAATGCTACATACCTCTCGTACATAATAGTTAAGATGCAATGCACCTAACATCTAGCAATATGGAATAAAAATTGTAGCAAAAAAACTCTTTTCAATCTATTTAAGCACAGTGGCGAAATAAATAAGACACATGGTACCAATAAGTGCAAATATCCCAAAAGCTTTCATATAAGCACAAACACTTCAAAATAAGAGTTATGTTTTCCAAAAGACTTCCAAAACATGTAGTGTATCATAAAGTCATTCCCAAAACACTGGACCCTTCAAAATATTGTCTAATTCTCAAAACATTTCCATCTTAAGTCTTTAAGGCTTTTCAGGCTTTGGCCTCTTTTATAGGAACAGGTCCTTGCCACAGTTCCTGAGTCGTTTAAACTCATCAATGAGTTTAATTACTTTGGTAATCATCTGGTTTATGGTCTCCAGTTGCTCCTAGATGGAGGGCCTAGAAGAGCTCACTACCATCTTGGGCACTATCCTATCCGAAAGGAGTGTTGTCCTCTTCCACTTCGTCATCGGGGTTTCTTATACCTGTTACAATTTCTACCATTCCGGGTGGGAAATGATAGTGAAAATTACCACAGTGAGATTTCAAGAAATGTCAACAAGTAAACAGTCAACACATCACAGATAACACAAGCATATAAAACCAAACCACAAATGAATGCATGGACATGTACTTTCCTTGACATATATGCAACACAAACTTTCTTATAAAACAACTTTTTCATCTTTTAAGCTCTTAACACATGTTCATATCATAACATATCATGCAATTTCCTTATCATTTCATATCATATCATATTGAGATCACGTCTCATCATTTCATATCATAACATAGCATATCATGGCATAACATACCATGTCATATTGTATCATGGCATATCATAACATATCATGTCATAGAGCTCAAATGCCTTGTTCATATCATATAATTCATATGATTGGATACCTCACGGTTCCCTTATGCACAGTGTGTTCCCCGCTAGTTACTGCATCAACCATCGATCCACATGATCGAGGTGACTACGTCATATCATAAGCATATCCATTTACGACAGTTCACTTATTTCGCCTCCGATATACTCTCATAGGAACCATTCAAGGCTCGTCGACTGTACTTTGTCGACTTAGGGGTCTCTACTCGACTTTAAATACTCCAGAGTGGACAGGGCATTCCACTAGGATATTTCCTTGTCCTAGCATATGGAGTCGTGCTAAAACATACGTGGACTCTTTCTTTTGAAAACACAGACCCAAATGCATGAGACATGGACATATGATGAAGCACTTATCATATTCATGAAACATGTAAAAGTTGAACCATGCAGTCCAAAAAACAACATGCATCGTACATCATAGCTTGAAAATGTTAGAACATGCGATTAATGACAAATACATGTAACCATATTCAATTCACACTTGGTAGCATCAAAATAGATTTTTAAAACCCTAATATGTTCTTGGCTGATTCATCCTAACCTTCCAAAACATGGATTTTCATCATCACAACTCATAAACTCATACTTCGACACAATCTTATGTTAAAAGAAACATGCTTAGCACATATACAATGCAAAACCGGAACCCTTACATGGCATACTCGAAATTTTCTTCAACCAAAGCATCACAAAACATGGCATTTCATTACCTTAACCAAAACCGAATACATTTTCATTAGGATAATAAGATTCAAGGAATGAAATACAAACAAGAGTTTACACAATATATGAACCAAGTATATACATACAATAAGATGGCAAGTTCAAGCAATAAAATACAAGAAAGAGTTTACACAATATATACAAGTGTAACATCCCGATCCCAGAGGCCTGGAGAGTTAACTCTTAACACCTAAAATCAACTTAAATAACACAACTATAAAATCTAGAAAATCCCATAAAATATTAATCCATTTAATCAATCCAAATATCTAAGTTTCTCCATGGGGACAATAAAGAAAATCTCAATAACATAAATTAAAAACTCTCCAAAACTAGAAATTATCCTTAACTCATTTAATCAAAATACTGAAAAATAAAATCAGTTTACTAACTACGATTCTCAAATAAGCACTTGTACTCTCAGGCACTTATTCCACTTCGATCATCACACCATGCTAAAACTTCCTACTCTTGTTCTCCAGCTGAACCATCAAAATTATCTGAAAAATATATGGAGATAAGGGGTGAATTATCAACAACTCAATAAGCAGAGGACATATACTAGTGTGTAAACATGAGCATTTACAGAAATCAGAATGTAAAACAAAACATTTTCATTTTCAGAGTGTGGAAGCAAAACATGTTATCAAAATATCAGAGCGAAGATTTAGAAATAATTTCATTAAGAAATATCCTTTTTGGCATAGCATAAATGATCATCATCATCATCAAAACATCATATCAAAACAGAAGCCATGTATAACTCCCGTGGTAGGGTTGTGCAATCTGCGGATAACCAAGCAGAACGTAAATCACTCTGTCACCAAGGTGTGCACTCAAAACAGAGACCACTACTATAACCCGTGGCAGGGCCGTATCCATTATTATAACCCGTGGTTGGATCGTATCCACTATTATTACCAGTGGTTGGGCCGTATCCACTATTGTAACTCGTGGTTGGGCTGTATCCACTATTATTACCCGTGGTTGGGCCGTATCCACTATTATAACCCGTGGCAGGGCTGTAACTGAACAGAACGGAAACATAATCAAATTCAGAATCAGAGAGTCATGTCAAAGATTTTCAGAAATCACATCTTATTCAAACAGAGTACTGAACAAAATCTTTAGAACAGAACAAAATCATATCACCACATAATTTATGCACAAATTTCATATTCGCTCTCTTTTGCAAAGTTCAGAAACAGAATGTCAAAAATAAGCTCATGTCTACACCAGTCATGACAGAAAATACTTTCTCCTTAAACAGAATCTCATGAGTAATGCAGAACAAATATCTGAGGTTGTTTTCAGATTTCTTTTCATAACAAAACATGCACATTTTCCAAAAAGGACATCAGTTCATTTTATTTTATGCAAAGTCTAGCATAGGAATCCCGCTTACCTGGACTTCTTAACTTTTTCAGAATTTTCCTAAAAAATGTCAAACAATAATTAATCGTCACCTATAAAATAATCACATAATTTCTGTAAATTTCTAATCAACCATGAATTTTGATATTTAAACCTAAAATGTTAAAAGAACCTATTTTAAATCCTCAAAACCTAAAATTCTCAAAATTCCTAAAATATCATCATTTTCTAAAACCATCAATATCCACTTAATATTCACTTAACCTAATTCCCACTTATTCACAAGTCTATTTAGCAAAAATCAAAACCCAACCTATTTTAAAAATTAAAAGTTGCTGAATTTAGAACCCGAACTCAAAAATAATTTAGAAATCAAGCCCGACCCAAAACATTTAACTTCTAAATAACTTGACAAAACACACTCAAAAACAAAAAGAACACCGGTTGAAAAAGATGACCAAGTGACCCAAAGGGTAAAGTTGTAATTGAGCAAACTAAACCTCTCCACCTCCTACGTACAAGGTTTTACATGAAAATACAAAAACCCAAGCTTGTTGCAGGGAGATACTCGCTAGACCTAGGGTAGTCGTGCGACGGAGACTCACCTGAGAGCAGTTGCGACGGAGCTGGGCGGCTTGGGGTGGCGTGAGGTGGCTGGTTGGTGGGTCACGGTGGTCGAGACCACTTCCTCTGTTTCGGGTGTGCAAAAACAGAGCATCACAGTCCAGTTTTCCCTTTCGGTGGCTGCGCACGGAAGCATGGGAAACTTGTGGAGAATGTTGGCACTTTGGGGTGGTTTGTGGAGGTGCAGTAGGCTTTTTACCTTGCACGGTGACTAAGAGGAAGGAGACTATGATGCGGTGGTAGTGGTTATGCTGTGATAAAATCTGAGTATGGGCTGGGCAGTGCTATCGCACGGTGGTTCGCGTGTTTCGGGCTGGGTTTGATCGAGGCAGTGGGTGGGATGCTGCGCTGTGGCTGGTCTTCAAGCGGGTGAGAGGATGCACTGAAGTTGGACTGTGGGAGGGCATGCAACGCTGCGGTTGCTGTTTGCGTGGGAAGAAGTTTCTAGCGGCGGCAATGTTTGGGTAGTTTCTCATTGCATGGGAAAAACATATGCATCTATATCTATGGGAGGTGAAACCTTAGAGAGACAAGAGAGATGTGTGTGTGCATGCATGCCGTGAACAAAACGAACACTTACGGGTGAAAAATAATATAGATGGAAAGAAAGAAAAATAAAAAAAAATAAAACATGCGGAAAAAATATTTTACGTGTGAAGAAAATAAAACAAAATAAAATGAACAAAATAAATAAATAACAAAATCAATAAATAAAAAAAATGAGTTTAATTGGGTCCGGGTGTTACAAGTGTTATCAAGAGAGTAAGCTGGAAGTTTACTTACAAAAGTCCAATGAACAAACTAGAAATAATCTGAAAAGTATAGTGTGACATATTAGAAGACATCAAACAAAACCCTAATCTTGAAATATGAGTGGGTGTGAGTGTCTAAGAATTTTGAAATCTTTTTCTCATGCCAAAAACCCCATAGTCGAAACCTTTGGAGGTTCAAACCCTAGTTTTCTTTTTAAGCCAAAACCGAACCTTGCACTACTCTAGATCATGTGTTCAAAACATCATGGACATCTTGGGTTCCATCTTCCATGAAGAGAAAACCCTTATTTCTAGAGTGAAAATGTGTGTTTGTGCGAGAAAAACTCTAAAACCGAAAATGACTAGATGAGTTCTTCACTTGGCCGTTTGTGTGCATCAAGAAAAGAAGTGAAGTGATTCTTACCTTTGGTGTTAAGCTCCTACTTGAGATGTGGAAGGTAAAATCTTGATAATATTCAAGAATGGTGGTGTTTGGCTAGAGAGAAAGTGTGTGAAAGTGAAGACTTGAGAGAGAAGAGGTGGTGGCCAAAACTTCTAAGGAAAAGCAAGATATTTTTTGAGCAAAAAGCCCTCCCATTTTTGGCTACACCTTTATATAGTGCTTCCATTTGCTTTTCACCAACCAATGCATGAAGGACACTTGGCAAAGCTTTCTTCCCTTTTCCCTCAAGATGGGACTTGCATGGGGAAGACCAAAGGTTGCATAGTGTTGTGTGCCATTCTTCCTTACATCTGAAATCCTCTTTGTTCCATTTCCCAACTTGCCCTTCTACTCATATCTAGGTTCAATGCACCAAAAGGTCAAAATGTAATTTCCTCAAAACCCTAATCTTCTAAAACACTTTTCTAGTGTGCATGGTTGACATGTGGCGTGAGGGTGTGTGGGTTCTTGGGCTTGCCAAAATCACCATGTCACTTGAGATGACTTTGGTGTCATTGCCTAGGTTACTTTTTGGATCTCTTCTCCTCCCCCTGTTGCCGTCGGTCATAAGCTCCATATCCTCTACAAAAAGCCTTCTAAAACATGCTTTTTGTCATCCCAAGCATGACACATCTTGGGACTCTAAAAGTCACTTTTTGTCCTATGCTTGACATGTGTCTATTTAGAAACTTGTGCCTTGCAAAAGTGGCACCTAACCCTTCCAAAAATAAAAAATTTATGTCTTTTTGCTTCTTCTACTTTTTCTTCTAAAAATCCAATGCATGCTTGACAAGTGTCATCCTTACCTTTTCCCAAAGTTCGAAATGAAAAGTGCTTTTCCTAAAATGACCAAAAACTCCTTCTTAAATCCAAGTGGCCTCCTCTTTATCCAATGGGTTAACTTGAGCCTTTCGAGGCCAAAATTCTTAATGGGCTAAATTCCTATGGGCCTCTTTCTTTTATTTCCCTCTTGCGGACATTTCTAACTTAAAACTCCGAGATCCAATCCAACAAAATAGAAAGTGGCATAAAGGATTCTTCTAACACTTAGCCAATAATTCAAATAAATAAATAAAAAGATAAATAATATCCACAAGAATTACGAATGGAATAAAAAATCCAGGGTGTCACATGGATGGGCGGGAGATCATAGCGTCGATCTCAGTCTCACTAATGCTAGCTAAAATTTTCCTGAGAAGCGGGGCGTGTACTTTAATACATCTGTAGTAAATTCATAACGAGCTTGCACAATATACTCGTCCTCTACCATGGAACCGTCTAAGTTCATAGTTCTATGGAATCCGGGGTATCTGCACAACTTCAACCATTCCGGTTGGAGAATGGTAGTGGAAACTACCACAATGAGATTTCGTGAAATCTAAGCAAGTAAGCACACAACATACAATGATTAACATAAGCATACAAGTGACAAACCACGGAATGCATGCATGAACATGTACTTGATATATGACGTGAGTAAAAACTTGACTTATGCATTTGACCTTTTTCAAAAGACATGTAACAGAAATCTTTGACTTTTTTAAAAAAACAATCTTTGACTTTTTAGAAAAAAACATAGTTTTGTTATCATTCATATCTTGTTAATCACGTGATCCGGAACATATCATATCATAGCACATGATTCATATCATGCGATCCATATCTTATCATGTTGAATCATATCACAAGATTCATATCATGTAGGCGCATTGCCTTGTTCTTATAAGACATGTGGATATATCACGGCTCCCTTATGTACCGCGTGTTCCTGCTAGCTACCGCACCAACAACGGTCTGTACACTGTGGTGAATACGTCTTAAACATATTCATACCATAATAACAAGATAGTACTTCATCGAGTTACTTGCCTTAGTCATGGCATTCATTAGCGTTAAGTGCTACCTCGCTCTAGTATCTTTTCCAAAAAGATCCATTCGAGGCATGCTAACAATTATTTGTCGACTCATGTGTTACCACTCTATTTTTAAGCACTCCAGAGTGGATAGAAGAGTTCCACTAGGACAATCTCCCATCCTAGCATTTGGGGTCGTGATAAAACAATTTTTTATACTCATTTCTTTTCTTTGAAAAATCTTTGTACCCAAGTGCATGTGACATGAAACTTAAGATGTAACCCTTTTTCATACTAGGCGTGACACATGAGATGCCGTGCATGAACTTATTGATCATAACGTACTCAAATCATGGCATGTTAACATAGGACATGTGAAACTTCCAAAACAACTTCATGAACATTAGCAAATATGTCATGGCCGAAACATCCAAGGCATGAAATCATAGGAATTCTTCACTTAACATGTTTCAAAATTGAAGCATATTAAACAATGGTCAAAGCCGAAACTCTAGAGACATGTGATATAAAAAATCTTCACTTAATATGTTCCATACTTGAATCATGTCAAACAATAATCATGGCATGGGTGGATTTAACATGAAATCCATGGCAATATCAAGATAAATCTGAAGCATACAATATCACCATGGTTGAAACTTCAAGATAAATAACATATCAACACAATAACCAGCAAAACCAAAATATAAGCATGTGGTTCATGGCATTTTCATCATGTATCCTAAACATATGGCATCTTCATATGACATTATACAAGTCAAAGCAATAGATTCAACCAAGCATAGACATAGAATAGCATTCAAAGACGAGGTTGAGTGTGTACTGATTACGCCCAAACTAGTATGCGGTGTTATAGTATAATTCAGGGTGTCGATCCACAAGAAGTCGAAAGAAACACAACAAGACAAAAGCTTAAAAGGAAAGATCAAATTACAATATGACAAGAAGGCAAGTAAAGCTTTGGTCTTCCATCAACCGTATCCAATACTCTAACTTTTTCAATCCAAACTATATACACAATTAAGAATTATAGCACCAATTATTAATTGGAATATATGACATTATATTCATTTATTTTCTCAAATTTAATTCTAGAATCTATTCTCCCTTTACAAACCACAGTTTTCATATATAAAAATGAATATCAGAACTAAAGATGAAAATATGTTTTCAAACAATAATGCAGCAAAAGATCACGTCAATGACATGAAAAGTCTGTTTAAGTCACAATCATATATTCATTATCCAATAGCTCAACAAAATCAAACTATAACAAGATTTAATATAATTGTCTCAAACCTGTAATATCCAAAACAAATAGAGAATTGAATCCTAGAATCTTAAACAATAAAGCATAATCTATGAATTGAAATAAAGTCAAAGTATTTTCACCGATCAATTTCGGCCCTAAGCTTTACCCAAGATTTAGTTCTCTATGGAAGAACTAAATAATAAAAATGATATTTTTCTCTTCTCTAGACTGTGCCTCCTCCTCTCAAAAAATTTCCAATTTCGTGCTAATGATATGCTTAAATAGGATAGGAAAGAAACCTTAATATCTTCATGATTCTTGCATAAACAATCACCTAAATTTTAGGACTCATCTTGTCAGCCACGTACTCACTTCAGCATTTCGAATTTAGAAATACTTATTAGAGACAAATTTGTAGCCCTTTAAGATAGTTTTCCAATGCATCAAGAATTGTATCAATCCGATATGTGAGTGAAATGTTACGATTAAAATACTAAAGTATATCCAGGCTATGTCCTAGTGCGTTTTGGACTCTGACTTTTTCTCTTGATCCGAATTACTCTCAAACTCTATCATTATCCTTATTTGAAGAGTCCTACACTCGTTGAAAGTTTATAGGTTGTTCCAACGGCTTGCCCACTTGAAAGTTCTTTGAATTTGACTGGGTTTTGACTTGCTTTTTTATAGACTCTAAAATTAAACATAAAAATCTATTTAGGAGTATTCCAAAGTATATATAAACTCAATTCAAGAATACACATTACTTCCTATAATCTTTATTCATATTTTAGCAATTGAGTCAAATAACAGGGTATTTAGAGTGCACTTTCATAGACTCATCACACCCCCTAACTTGCTTATTGCTAGTCCCTAGCAATTTCTATACTAAAGAGATGAAAGAGATGAGAATCAACAAAATAGGCCATCAATTCACATTTTCCAGATTAACATATCAAAACAAACTAAGAAATCTAATAAACCATCAAGATTAAGACACCTGTAACAATTCACAGAGTGTGTTATCCAAGCCATAACTATCTTACCACAAGCTTTGACACATGCAACATCAAGAATATCTTAAGCAAAAGGTTCAACTCCATAACTCATGGGTATAATTAGGGGTGTAATCGGTCTAGTTTGATTTGGTTTTGGACAAAATTTGAGACCGAACCGGTATGCACCAATTTTGCATTTTCAAGAACCGATTTCGCATCGATTACACCCCTAAACCGGTACTTCCAGTTTTATCAGTTCCGGTCTAATTTTTCGGTTATAATATATTATATTATATATTATATAATATATATAATAGTATATTATAGTATATAATACTATAGTGATATATTATAATATTTAGTGATATAGTATTAGTATAACTATTAATACAATAGATAATGATATATGATTTTAAAATTTAATATTATATTACTTAGTAATTTATCATATAATACAAAACTATTTTATATGTAATTATATATTATATATAAAAATTATATACAATATAAAAAATTATAATATATATATGAACTGGTTTGATTCAGTTCGATCTGGTTTTAGAAAAAGAAATACCAGAACCGGACTAATTTTGACCGGTTTTAAGAAAAATAAAATAAGTACCGGATTGAACCAAACTTGGTATCGGACCCAACCTACTGGTTCGGTCTAGTCCAGTCTGGTTTATCGGTTTACCCTTTTTTTTTCTTACACCCCTAGGTATAATAGTGTTTCGTGTAAGGGTTCTCTCTATAGAGTTGACAAGTGGTGTAGACACAATCACATGGAGATTTAGCCAATTATGAACAAGCAACAAGCAAGCATTGATCTTATGATAGGAACACTAACAAATTTGAATTCAACCATCTTTCCACATGCTTACTTGAGATCAGAACGGTCAAAACAAAATGTTGTAATGTGGCTTAGGTTAGACTATATGACAAGAAAAAGAAAATGATTCAAAAACTTCCAAG
Source organism: Juglans microcarpa x Juglans regia (assembly GCF_004785595.1). Classification (NCBI taxonomy): domain Eukaryota; kingdom Viridiplantae; phylum Streptophyta; class Magnoliopsida; order Fagales; family Juglandaceae; genus Juglans; species Juglans microcarpa x Juglans regia. The sequence goes on along the minus strand of NC_054596.1, from coordinate 28,149,016 downwards.
TACATACCTAAGGAATCTTATTGAACATCTCAATAAACCACATCTCTCACTTGATGTACTCTTCAACTTTTCAAATCACCGAATAACGCCTTTTTTTCATTTATCATTTTTTTTTTTATTTTCAGCTCAACAATTTGGTGAACAAGTATATGTGACTCTGATATTCTGTTATTTCTATCCAGCCTTGATATTTTTGCCTTTGAATCTCACTCACTCGAACATCTTGTAACCCATGTTCTTCCATTTTCTTTTCGTTTTTTTTTTAATTTTTATTCCTTGCAAAAAAAAAAAAAAAAAAAAGAAAAGAATTCCAATTCTAGTACACACTTGGAAGTAACAAGGGTAGGAAAAATCAGTGTAATACTCCAATGTGGAGAGGTATGGATAATGTAGGTATATGAAGAAAAAAAGCTATATGTGTTTCTTAGCTCAAAGTTGGCTACTAGGGATCTATAATTCGAAAGATTGACTTGAAAGACTCAAATGTTTATCTTAAATTGACCTTCATCATATCCCAAGAATATCCTCTACCTTACCACAAACCATATGATGATATTCTCAAGAGAAGTGTCCAATTCAACAGATCAATGAACGCTTACCACAATTTATTGCATTTGTAGACTCTCAATCCTATCCAAAACTCACATTAATACTTAAGCAAAAGAGTTCTCTAGCTACATGTGTCAAACCACCATCTTACCACAAACCTTGGATGAGTGCATAGGGGTTCTGTGAATGCTTCAGCAAAAAAAGAATATGGTGGGTTTGGTGAATTTACGAAGATGGCTATGAATGAGAATGAGTACACATGTAAAAAAGATGCACATGTGATGAAAATTAAAAAAACAAATTGACATATGAAAATATGCCACAGAGTTCCAACAAGCATTTTAAATATTGAATTTACCACCACCCCCCAACTTAAATGAAATATTGTCCTCAATGTTTAAGAATCAAATTTGAATAGGGAGTAACTAAAAATGGTAGAATACACCTGATGAGTGACGTGGGTAGCTCGCTAAGCACCAAATATGGTAACCTGAAATGACAAAATGAAACTAAACTGCAAACATAAACAAAGAAAACAACACCAAACAAAAAGGAAAAGAAAGAAAACAAGAGAAAACAAAAATAAAACAAAACAAACAAAACAAATAAAGAAAAACATACTTGCGTGGTGTGGTCAAGGTTGACCGGACCCACAAGTGGAATGTCCTCCACTTTCGGAACTTGCCTATCAACTGATACTTTAAGGATTGACCATTTACTTTAAAGATCTAACCATTCTTAGGATCCTTTATTTCTACCGCCCCATTTGCAAAAATATTGTTCACTACAAGAGGGCTAGTCCACCTAGACCGAAGTTCTCCTGGGTGCTTGTGAAGTCTAAAATCATATAAGTATTCTAGGTCATTAGTCTTAAACGTTTTCCTACCAATAGTTTTATCATGAAATGCTTTCATTTTAGCCTTATAGATTTTAGAATTCTCATAAGCATCATTTCTCAACTCTTCCAACTCGGTCAACTGAAATTTCCTAAGCTTACCAGCATTCAATTTCAAAGAAATGCTAACAGGAAAAATGTCACCTCAGACGAGAAATGCATGCTTAAGACCTGAGGGTAGTGACTTCAATTCCAATTTGGGACTATCCATGCTTGAAGGAATCTGGTTTTCATTTTTCTTAGATAGCTCCTCAAATTTCGGTTGCCAAATATGTGTTCCATAATACTGAGGTTAATCAAAAATAGCATAAACATCAACAACATCAGATGAATCATTTATAGTATCAAACTTGAAATTAACAAAACAATACTCAAGGGACTCAAAATCATGAGTTGTGTGAACTCGTTTGTTTATGAGTGTGTCAATCATGTACGTTTGGTGGCACTCGTCATCCTCTATTGGCTATTTTTCAATATGGAAAATATTCACCCCAAGAGTCATATTCCCAAAAGAGAGCTTCATTAGACCATTCCTACAATTAATAAGAGCATTAGCAGTAGCGAGAAAAGGTCTACCTAAAATTAAGGAGATTTTAGAATTAGAGTCAACAACAGAACTAGTATCAATGATTAATAAATCAACATGGTAATAAAACTTGTCAATTTGGATCAAAATATCCTCAACTATTCCTCTCGGTTTCTTAATTGAACAGTCAGGCAATTGAAGCACAACAGAAGTGGGCTTAATTTCACCAAAACCAAGCTGCAAATAAATGGAATGAAGCATCAAATTCACACAAGCTCCTAAATCTAGAAATGCTTGCCCAAACTCACGATTCCCAATATTATATGCAATGGTTGGACAACCATGATCCTTGTACTTAGGAGGAATTTGCTGCTCAATTCAAGCACTAACTTGCTCTGTCAGGAATGTTGTCTTTTTAATATGGTGCTTCCTCTTAACTGTATACAAATCTTTGAGAACTTTTGAATAAGTAGGAACTTGTTTAATAACATGCAAAAGAGGAAGATTGATCTTTACCTGCCTGAGGTTCTCCAAAATTTCATTGCTAGAATCCAAAGTTCGCATACCAGATTTTAAAGCTTGAGGAAATGGTATACCTTAACTGGGCTCTTAATTACCTCGACTTTCTTGGGAAACTCGGCATTATCATTACTTTGATTCTCTTCAACATCCTCTGGCTTATCAGTTGTTGGGACGTGTAAAGACTTACCACTTCGTGTCACAATGACATTGACCTTCTTCAAATCTCCTTGAGCCATATGTTGACCTTGGGGTGTGGATTGAGTTTGAAAAGGGAACTTGCCATGCTCATTCACACTCAAAGAGCTCATCAACTTGGATACATGGCTTTCTGTCTTATAATCTTCTTCAATAACCTGCATAATCAAATATTCAAACTTTTGATTAGTTTTACTCTGTGCCTCAATAAAAACATGTAAAGTATCTTCTAAGGGGTTCCTAGAAGATGATGATGCATGATACGGCGTAAGATAAGCTCTAGGTGGTTGTGCAGGCTGCTGGTTTTCAGATTTCTAGCTAAAAATTGGGGTGATGTCGCCACCCCAGATTGTAGGTATCGGGAGAAGGTGTAAAAGGCTTCTTGTACATACCTAAGGCATTACATTGTTCTTCATACATTTCTTTCATTCCAACAAATGTGGGGCACTCTTGAGCTAGGTGATCTACCCCACCACACACAAAACATGGTCCAAAGGACTCAACACAAATAGCCATGTGTGTTGGCTTTAAATCTTTAGTTCTGAACACATCTAACTCCCTAGTAAGCATTTCTACCTTAGCTTTTAGGTTATCCTCTTCCCTAAGATGGTAAATTCTACCACTATTTTGATTTCCAGCAGGCCGTGACCAATTTGTACTCTCAGTAGCACTAGGTCCGGTCTAAGTGTGAGCTTTTTCAGCAAGCTCATTGAGGTATTCTATAGCTTCATCAGGATTTTTCTGTAAGAACTCACTATTACACATCATCTTCACAAATTGGCACTCTCTAAGTGTAAGTTTCTTATAAAAATAGCTCACTAAGAGCCAATTCTCATAGCCATGGTGAGGACACATACTCAACAACTCCTTAAATCTCTCCCAAAACTGATACAAAGTTTCATTGTCCTTTTGTGCAAAGGTGGAGATTTGCCTTTTTAAAATGTTGGTCTTATGTTGGAGAGAGTATTTATTAAAGAAAACCTGAGTCATCTCATTCCATGACCCAATAGATTGTGGTCTCAGCGAGTATAGCCAACTCTTAGCTCAATCCTTCAAAGAGAAATGAAAGAACTTAAGTCTCACATCGTCATCAGTTGCATTTTGACTATGAAAAGTCGCAACTACTTCCTCAAACTCCCTAATGTGCACATATGGATTTTCATTTTCCAAACCTTGAAAACTAGGGAGTAACTGTATCATCCCTGTTTTAAAATTTAGTTGGCGAGTATTAGCTAGAAACATGATACACAATAGTGTGGCTGTGTGTGTAGAGTAGAGGTAATCCTGAAGAGTTCTAGTGGGTTGATCTTCATGTTCACTCATTTCTTCGGGACTAGATGGATTGCCAAATTAAGGATTTAAAAATTTTGATTTTGACTATCACATAGGCCTACAAGCAAATTTACCCAAGGCATCTCTATATTTGTGCATGCAAGGTAACAAAATACTAAAAACTAAAAATAATATGAAAAGAAAGAAAAAAATATGTAGCAAGATAAAAGAACGAACGAAGTTACCACCTTTACAAACTACTGAAAAAAAAAAATTTGTATCATTTATTCCCCTGTTTCCCCGGCAAAGGCGCCAAAATTTGATTACGCCCAAACTAGTACGCCGTGTTATAGTATAGTTCAGGGTGTTGATCCACAAGAAGTCAGAAGAAACACAACAACACACAAGTTTAAAAGGAAAGATCAAATTACAATATGACAAGAAGGCAAGTAAAGTTTTGAGCTTCCATCAACCGAATCCAATACTTTAACTTTTTCAATCTAATCTATATACACAATTAAGAATTATAGCACCAAATTCCTAATTGGAACATATGACATTATATTTATTTACTTTCTCAAATTTAATTCTAGAATCTATTCTCCCTTTACAGACCACATATTTCATATATAAAAATGAATATCAGATCTAAAGATGACAATATGTTCTCAAACAATAATGCATCAAAAGATCACATCAATGGCATGAAAAGCCTGTTTAAGTTACAATCATATATTCATAATCCTATAGCTCAACAAAATCAAACTATAGCAAGATTTAATATAATTGTCTCAAACTTATAATATCCAAAACAAATATGAAATTGAATTCTAGAATCTTAAACAATAAAGCATAATCTATGAATTGAAATAAAGTCAAAGTATTTTTACCGATCAATTTTCACCCTAGACTTTACCCAAGATTTAGTTCCCCATGGAAGAACTAAATAATAAAGATGATATTTTTCTTTTCTCTAGAACTGTGCCTCCTCCTTTCAAAAACTTTACAATTTAGTGCTAATAAAATGCTTAAATATGATAGGAAAGAAACCCCAATATTTTCATGATTCCCGCATAAAAAATTCCTAAATTTTAGGACTCACCTTGGCAGCCATGTACTCACTTCAGAAATTCTAATTTAGAAATATTTATTAAAGACACATTTGTATCCCTTTAAGATATTTTTCTAACGCATAAAGAATCGCATCAATCCGATATGTGAGTAGAAAGTTACGATCAAAATACTAAAGTATGTCTAGGCTATCTCCTAGTGTGTTTTGGACTCCGACTTTTTCTCTTGATCCGAATTACTCTCAAACCCCATCATTATCCTTATTTGAAGAGTCCTACACTCATTAAAAGTTCATAGGTTGTTCTAACATCTTGCCTATTTGAAAGTCCTTTGAATTTGACTGGCTTTGACTTGCACTTTTATAGGCTCTGAAATTAAACATAAAAATCTATTTAGGAGTATTCCAAAGTAAATAGAAACTCAATTCAAGAATACACATTAATTCCTGATCTCTATTCATATTTTAGCACTTTAGTCCAATAATAGGGTATTTTGAGTACACTTTCGTACACACATCATATATTTACAAAAATTCTTCGGAAAACAAATGGAAAATCTGAAAATGAGATGTGCAAGTCATTAGAACAAGGGTTTCAAAACCCTAATCCATGTGCATGAATGTGTGTGATTTCGGGTTGCCTCTTGTTCAAAGAAATTTTCAAGACCATTCAGTTCTAGGGTTTATGAAAACCCTTCCAAACTTGTGACTCTTGGTTTGATCTTGGACGTGTGTGTGTGTTTCATGTGAGTGGCCGAAAGTGTAGAGGTTCTATGTGGCATGGTGGCCGAAAATCCCTTGGTCTTCTCTAGGTCTCGTCCTTTTCTTTTAGAAGGTTTCTTGCATGTATGACATGTGGCATAACAACTTGGGTAGGCGCACAAGCCCTTCCTTTAGCTTCCCAAACACTCTTCTCTCCCCCTTAGACCACTATAAAGAGTAGATACATAGTGTCTTTTATGTGTGACACATGGCACTAGTGGCAAGGGTTTGGATCATGGGCCAAAAGCATATAGGGTTTTTGGGCTTGGGCTTCTTATGGTGGCTGAAACTTACATGGCTTAGTTGCCCTTCTCTTGGGCTTGGGTTGCTATTTTACAAAACCAAGGCCTAAGTTCAACTAAATATAATCTCATGGCCCTAAAATATTACTAAGGCAATGAAAATAATCAAGGATGTAATTCTAATCAAGTTTTGGGTTATCACATGTCTTTTCTGGCCTTGGTGTAAAAATGATGAGAGAAATTGTGGGTCATAGGGTGAATATGGTATGGATACCATGCGTGCATGAATGGATGTGAATGTCATGATGATGCGAATGATGCAATGCAATTTCACATGCCAAACAAGTAAGGGTATTTGTTTCTCTTGTCCTCCTCACTTTCCCACGTAGCTTCCTCCAAAGAACCTTAACTAATGAAATTTTCTGATTCTGAAGTTCCTTGTCATTCCAATCGATGATCTAAATAGGAATTTCCTCGTTGGTCAAGTCGGCTTGTAGCAAAATCTTTGTCGTATCCACAATCACCGTCGATGATTTCTCAAAACTCTTCTTAAGAGAAGATACGTGAAATACGTTATGAATTCCTCAGAATTTCACGGGAAGATCGAGCCTATAGGTAGCCACCACTATTCTTTTTAATATTCTATAGGGTCCTACGTATGTTGGACCTAGCTTCCCTTTCTTACCAAACCGAACAACTCCTCTCATGGGCGATACCTTAAGATACGCCCAATCACCAACTTCAAACTTAAGGCTCCTACGTCTACGTTTTGCATAGCTCTTCTGCCTATCCTGGGCAGCTTTCATCCTTTCCCATATTACTCGAATCTAGTTCTTGATTTCTTGAAGAATCTCTACACCAAGATTCTTCCCTTCTCTTACTTCGTCCAAATATAAAGGAGACCTACATTTCCTTCCGTTCAAAGCTTCGTAAGGTAGCTTCTGAGTGGTGGCTTGAAAGTTGTTATTGTACGCAAACTCAATCAATGGCAAGAGCTTTTCCCAATTTCCCTTCTCCTAAAGAACACATGCCCTCAACATGTCTTCCAGAGTTTGTACAGTCCGCTCAGATTGTCCATCTGTTTGAGGGTAATAGGCATTACTGAACTTCAACTTAGTGCCCAGTGCGTCCTGAAGACTACCAAAAAAGAGAGGTTGTAACACCCCGCTTCCCAAAAAGAAATCACATACATACTTGTCATATAATATCATAGATTTCAAATGAAATCGCATTCTTTCATAAATATCGTGATACATGTTTCCTCACATAAATTCATGACTTTTCATAAATAATTTTATGCATAACTCTCACATAAAATCATACATGACTTTCCATAACTATTTTAATGCATAAATTATCATATAAGATCATCAATTTTCATAAACCTCCACATAAAATCATGACTTTCATAAAATACTTTAGTGCATAAATCTTCACATAAAATCATAATTTAGGTACGTAAAAAGGGGCTTACAATAGAGGGCGTACATGCATAATATTTTTATAAAAGACATGTTGTTTACCATATATATGTGTAAGGGTATGATCATGATACTTACCTTATAACGCTAATCCACTATTTTCGGCACGTAATCGGTCACCTATAAAAATAAACATGTAATTTGCATAGATTTCTAATTAAACATGTGATTTTATTTATAATCTAAAATAAAAAAATAGTCTATATTTCCTGAACCTATATTCTTCCTAACACTAAAATATTCTCACTTGTTAATCCTAAATAGGCATGGGTGTTTTTGAAAAAACAACATACTAGGCATGGGCATTTTTGTAATCTCATCAATATCTGCCCTTACTAAACTATAACCTAAAAGCAACTTAATATGTTTTATAGAGAAACAGAAGCCTCGGGAGAGAGAGAGACGTGCAATACTCACTGAGGGGAAGTGGCATGGTACGACGGCTCGTGGCTGGGCGCGACGGCAACTCCGGCGAGTGGGCGATTATGCAACTGAGAGAGAGAGAGAGAGAGACGAAGAGTGAGAGAGAGTTTACAGAAGAACAAGAAAATGCTGAGACGCCATGCATGGAGTGGGTCAGCGTGAACTTACAGAGTGAGGGTTGTGGCTTGTGGTTGGGCTGTGGCTCATGGTGGGGAGAAAAATCCCCTGTTTTTCGGTGGTGAAAACAGAGTCTGTTCGTGTGTTAGTGAGTTGGGCTGGCTTCCACTTGTCGTGGTTGGCTTGGTCGTGCGTGGGTGCTGCGCATTCCTGGATAGGGAGGTGTGGAGGTGTTTCCTGGTGGTTGCCATGTGGGTGGTCTGGTTTATGTAAGGAGGCTAAGTAATTTTCTGTTTAATGTGGGGTTGGGCAGTGTTAACGCATGGGTTTTCCATGGTAGTTTACGGCAGAGGGAGAAATGGCTTGGAGGAAGAGGCTTACGGTGGAGGGAGGCTGTGTGCTCATGGCTTACGGGGTGTGGTGGTTCAGTCAAGGCTACGGAGTTTGTGTTTTTGAAGTGGGGCTTGCTGTGAGTGTGAGTTTTCCTTCTCTGCCGATTTGTGTTGTGTTTATTACTAGAGGTTCTTAGGGTAGTTTTATAGGCAGGGGAAAGCGAAGTATCGTGGATCACAGGAGGGTGGATAGAGTTTGGAGTTGAGAGGCGTACGTGCATGTGCATGTGTGTGGATTGTTTGAAATTCATAGAAGAAAATCCGGTAGGGAGGAGTTTTATTATGAAAATGAAATAAGAATGATAATAGTGTTTGGACTCTAACTCTCAAAGAGCTTCGAGAGAAAATAATAATAATAATGGAGCCTTAATTAAAAAAAAAAAAAACTATCCGATAAATTCTCTAATGGGCTTTAACTCATTTATTGAGTTTAACAAAATTATCCGCAATTTATCCTTAAAAATATAGGATCGGGTCGTTATAGAGGTAAATCGAGGATCTCTATCTAATACTATCGTTTTTGGTAGTCGATGCAAACACACTATTTTTTATACAAATAGCCGAGTTAGTCGTTCTAATGTGTCGGTACTCTTTATCAGCAGAAATTGAGCACTCTCAATTAGGCGATTAACTATAACCCAAATGGAATTATTTCCTCCCGAGGTCCTTGGAAATCTGACTACGAAGTCCACAAATATATCCTCTCATTTCCATTATGAGATCATAAGTGGCTGCAATTGACCTGCGAGTCTCTGATGCTCAGCCTTGACTGTTCTACAAACAGAGCATTTATTAACAAAATCGGCTATGTCCTTTTTCAAACCTTTCCACTAGAAGTGTTTCTTCAAATCCTGATACATTCTTGTACTTCTGGGATGAGCCATATACGGGGTCTGATGGGCTTATTTTAAATCCTGATCCTTAACCTCTTGATCTGCTAGAATTACCTTTCTGTTATGGTAATACTGCAACCCATCATCCCTAAGGGCAAAACCTTCTGGCCCCTCCTTCCTTTCTACCTTCTTCCTAACTACTTGCCCACTTAGGATCTTGCATATGTTGCTTCCTTATTTCTTCCCACATAATAGGTACAATTTCTTGTACTGCAGCGAGAGATACGTCCTAAGGAAAATCATTAATTAGCAAGTTCCTCATATTGTGCAGAAGTGATCCTTCTTCCAAATCGGGATCATCACTACGAGACTTTCGATTTAACGCATCCGCCCACTACATTTAGCCTTACCAGAGTGATACTTGATTTCACACTGATAATCACTAATAATCTTTAACCACCTCCTTTGCATCATATTCAAGTTTTTCTGACTAAACAAATACTTGAGGTTCTTATGATCCGTGTAGACCTCACATGTTGCTCCGTACAAATAATACCTCCAAATCTTCAGGGCGTGAGCCTTTCCTTTAGCTCCACAAAACTAATCTCACATTCCTCCAACCAAACGTACTTAACGTTCTTCCTAGTCAAGGCAGTAAGGGGTCCTGATAACTTAGAAAACCCTTTAATGAAATGCAGCTAAACCTAGAAAGCTCCTAATCTCATGCAGACTAGTTGGACATTTCCAATCTACCACAGCTTCAACCTTATTAGGATCTACTAACACTCCTTCACTAGAGATCACATGCCCTAAAAATTTCACAACCTTAAGCTAAAATTCACACTTACTGAACTTGGTGTACAGCCTGTGTTCTCTTAGCCTTTCCAAAGCCAAACGGAGATGCTGCCTATGTTCTCCTTCACTTCTAGAGTAGATCAATATATCATCAATGAATATGGCTACAAAGTCATCGAGATAGAGTATGAATACTCGGTTCATCATATCCATAAATGCAGCAGGGGCATTCGTTAAACCAAAGGGCATGACCAAAAATGTGTAGTGCCCATATCTAGTCTGGAATGTTGTTTTAGCAATATCCTAATCCCTAATCTTGAGCTGATGATACCCGACCTTAAATCTATCTTTGAGAACACTGATGCTCCTAGCAATTGATCAAATAGGTCATCAATATGTGGTAATGGCTACTTATTATTCACCGTTACTTTGTTTAATTCCCTATAATCAATGCACATCCTTAAAGATCCATCCTTCTTGTTTATAAATACGACTGGTGCACCCCAAGGTGATGAACTAGGCTGAATAAATTCCTTCACCAATAGTTCTTCTATCCACTCCTTCTGCTCCTTCAGCTCTAAATGGGCCATACGATAGGGTGCCTTCTAGACAGGGGTAGTAGCAGGTTTTAATTCTATAACGAATTCCATCTCTCTATCATGGCTAATCCATGTAAATTGTCTGTGAAGACCTCCAAATAATCTTCAACTACAGGTATCCCTTGAATCTCCTTACTATTACTACTTTCGTCTAGTATGAAAGCTAAATAAGAAGTGGGTCCATCGGAGATGCACTTCCTAGCTTGCAAAGCCGAAATTAACAAGGGGGTAGCTTTCACTGACCCTCCTGTATAACGGAACTGCCCATCTACTGGTGATTCAAAGGTGATCTCCTTATTCCTACAATCTATCCTAGTGAGATGCTTGGACAACTAGTCCATTCCTAAAATGACGTTGAATCCTAATATGTCGAAGACGATCAAGACGACTTCCATCAGTAATCCTCCTAATTTCAGCGAGCAGCTTCTCATCACGTGATTACAAGCGATCGAGCATCCATCGGGAAACGATACTACTACAGCTTGAGGTAACATTTGGGTCAGCAAGTTACACATGCGTATAAATGTTGCAGACACAAAAGACCTCATAGCGTCAGAGTCAAACAAAGCGTAGATCGTATACTCGTATAGCACAACTTTACCAAATGTGTAATCACTACCAACTAAACTATTTAGCAGTTATAACAAGTAACAACTTACTATAGAGGGGCACTAAAGGAAAAATACCGGTGATGACTCCTACTTCTTCATCACCTGAGATTTCCTTGCTAATCTCTCCAGGGGTGATAGCGTACACACAAGCTTAGGCAAGTAGCCTTTTGTTGGGTCGGTTGCTGGGAGCATTTCCACCTTGCGTGTTCTAAGGGCATTCACATATCATATGCTTGGGTTGACCGCATCGGTAGCATACTTGTAATTCTACTCGACACTCTCCATCGTGATTCCTTCCACATTTCTTACAAGTAGTAGGTGGGCCATCGTAACGCCTTTGCCCTTGCTAAAGCTTTGAAGAAGCCCTTTTTCGTTCTAAGTTAATCTGAGCTACCATGTTTCGCTGCTTTACTTTGGCTATCGAAGCCAAATTAACTAATTCCTAAAAATAACTGATACAAAATCCAGCCATGTAGCTACGAATCTGGGGTTGTAGCCCTCCTTGAAACTTTTGGGCCTACATCTTTTGTGTAGCAATCAAGTGGGGAGCAAACATTCCTAATTCCATAAATTTTGTAGCATACTATTCAATAGTGAGATTGCCTTGTACCAAAGTGGCAAACTCCTGGGCCTTCTAATCTTCATCGATTCAAGGAAGAATCATTATCAAACTCCTACTTGAACCTATATGTAATGCCTGTCCTTGTAGTGTGACTTTTTATAGAAATGATTTTAGAAAAGACGAAGGGAATTAGCGTTCAATTTAAAACTTTTTACTTCCATACCCAATGTGCAATACTCTACGTTATAAAATAAAATGCTTGAGAATAAAAGAGGTTTACAGCAGAAAACATTAATCTTAAGATAAAAAGGCCTCTCATACAGTTAAAAATCTTATACCTAGACTTCTGTACTCTTCCCCTTGGGCCATGTTCGTCCTGACGCGTACTACTTATCTAGATCCTGTGGGGGGAAGGTCATACATAAAAACTAAAATGAGTCGATGACTCGTAAGCATTACTTCATATAGTTAAAATATAATAATATAGGTTTTCATTCATGCATTCACCATTCCATACATACTATATGTATATGAGACGTGTATTCATTTTCAAAACATCACTAGGCGAGTTTTTTCTTTAAAAATGGTTTTCTTTTCATAAAACGTATCTCCTGTCAGTGCCTTCATTTCTTAAAGAGTTCATGCATTCATACATTCTTTCTTATTATTTTCTTTGGCCGGTACACATTGTTACGCCCTGTGTGTTGGGGTTAGCGGTCTTCCGTTGTACTTGGACTCCGCCCGTGGCCACGGGTTGGGAATCCCTTTTAGTCAGGGGGCAGCAATGTGTGCACTACCAGTACTACTTACCTGGCATTGCAATCTGCCCATTCCTTTAGTACACTTTTCATTCATTCATATGATCGTTATGTATTTTCATACATTAAACGTTTAGTCATTTCTTTCAGTCCTGTCCTTTTAGTCCTTTCCTTTTCAATCATTTTCATTTAACAGTTCATTCATGGAAATACGTCATTTAAAAGCATGAGTTTAAACATCATCTTTCATGGCATCATTTAAAGCATCAGTCATGGCATCCTTAAAACATCAGTTCATAGGGACCTTTTAAAACAACATACTTTCTTCGCATGATTTAAAGCATCAGTTAAAGCATGAGGCATAAGCCTCAACATTTCTTTTCATAGAAAATATATACAATAGATACTGCTTATAGTCATCCATTCACATGCATACACTTAATACTTTTGGTGCATAAAAAGGGGTTGCCAAGAAGGGCCATTACATACGTATACCTTTGAACACTTAACATGCTTTCGTAAAACATCTTTCATGTCGTTTCATAAAGCATCGTAAAGAAAAAACATTTCATTTTCATTTTCATATCGTTTAGAAAACTCTAGAAGAGTATGAACGTAATACTTATCTGGACTCCATGCTATACTCATATCATGCAGTCTGTTCATGTGCGTGTCAGATGGTAACCTACATGCATACACGTAACCTTAGCGTCATTCTTTATCTAATGCATAAGCAACTAAACTTAGAATGGAACTACACTTCACTTGAAGCACTCTTCTTCTATCTCGTGCTCTTATGTGTCCTTTACGATGCTAAAACTTTCAGGATTTACTTATGATCACTATCTCTTCCAAACTCAAGGTCTTACCTCGAGTGCTCATCCACTAAAGTGAACCCATGATTCACCTTATGATTAAGACACTAAGACCTTTATCTTATTTTTCTTATTGACCACATTCCGATGCATGATTCCGACCGACGAATTCATGCATCCCAATCTTAGACAATGCACCCGTCACTACCTTCATGCGCACCTTAGCTCACACTAAATCCTCATTCACATCCATACATGCCACACGGCTCTAAGCCAACTTTGAGGCTTAAGCACTGTGTAACCATACTTAGGACAGATTACCCATTACATATAGTGAATCCGTCCGGCACATGTGTCTAACCAGATTATACATGTGCCTTACCCCTTTGCATCTAAGACCAACATATAACACGTTGATCACCCGCTTGTGTAAACAAACCCATACTCTGATACCAACCTTCACACGACAAGACTCCATTCATAACTACACCTTATGTCACGTCATAGCTCAAGATTACTCCCAATCTACACCGTGACCTTGTCACGTCACCTGACATCCTGCTATATCACAAGCACGACTTCTTGCTTAACCATATCATGCCATGACATTCCCCTGTCATGCTTCCGCTGCACACTCGTACACTTGTTCTGTCACTTCACACATACTCCTAGCCATAAGTCAACTACGCGGTGACACATGTCACCTCAGACTACAGGCCACATCGCAACTACTTTGGGACACTGTTCCACAGTTTCCGACACTACTCATCACGCTTTACACTCATCAACTACGCAACCATCCTTATCTTCGCGACACGCCACAAGGTGTATCGTTTCATCCCATGGAGTACACTCCATGTGTACTCCCTTCACACACGCTACGCCACATCACTACTACAACACACACTTCACACCCACACTTCACAACACAGTCCACAACACTGCACAACACACTACACAGATACGCCCAACACTCCACTATACAACGAACTCCACAATTACTAACAGCACAGTCCACAACCTAACCAACCAACTAACATAAATAACGAGGGATAGAGGGTTATACCATCATCGGGGTTAACCCGTGCGTTGTTCGTTGATCGTCATGATTGATGATGTCGAAAGGGTCGTATGTGGCGGCTAACCCACGTATAGTGGTTGTTTGGGTCATTGAAGGTGGCTACAAGTGCAGATCTAAGTGTAGGAGGGTTGGGTTATGGTCCTGGGGTGGTGGTCTTGTGGTGGTGTCGAGTTGGCACACGTTGGAGACACGGTGGCCCGTGGAAGAGTTTAGGACATGGGTTTCAATAAGGGAATTCAGAGGGAGAGCTTGGCTGGTGGTTGGCTGGCCATGGAGGAGCTTAGGGAGGTGCTAGTGGAGCTGTGGTGGCGAGGTGGAGGCAGCATGGCGGCCTACGGAGGCGGATCTAGGCCAAATGGGTGGAGAGGAGCCGTGTGAGAGAGCAAGGGGTCGAGAGAGGTGGAGGGCTTGGCTAGCAAGGAGGAGCTCAGGGAGGAGTTGTGGTGGTCAGGGGAGGTGCTAGGTGGGGCTGGAACCGATGCACGACAACACTAGGCCGTCGGTGGCGATAAAACCGTGTGAAACCCATTTATGGGTAGTGTGCGTGTGTGCGACAAAGAGGGAGAGGGAGGTTCGTGGTGGCTTGGTCTGTAAGAGGTGGTCACCAATGTGAGGTGGTGGAGGTGAGGTGGCCTGGGTGGCCATGTACGGCAGCGCACGGGGAGAGAAATGGGTTTCACCCATTTCGGCTGGGTTACCGCAAGAGGAGAGAGAGAGAGAGAGTTGCGGGTGGGGGTGGTTGGTGGTGGCTGGCTTGGTTTCCAGCCTAAGAGGAGGCTGTTGGTGGTGGTGGTGAGGCTGAGTGGAGCACGACAGAACCGGGCTGGGCTGAGGGAGAATTGGCTGAGGTAGAGGGGCGTGTAGCGTAAGCTGAAAGGGGAGGGAGGAGAGAGAGAGCGAAGGAAAAAGTGAGGGAGAAAGAGAGAGGGCTTGGGTATTTAATCCTAACGCTTCATCTTGGGATCTCCAAAGAGATCTAACGGTAAGAGATAAAACACCGATTTAACTTAAAAGCACTGAGAGGAATTAAGATAGAATATTATTTAAACTAAACTTTAGTTTATAAAATAATATTCCTTGATCATTAATAAAATGATGAAATCTTATTTAATATCTTTAAGAGAATAAAATCATTTAATTAATTAGAGTTTTCAACATAATTTAAATCACATTATATTTTAAATAACTGAAATCATTTTAATAAAATGATATTAAAATGATTTCCCACAATTATAATATTTTTGGAGCTCTTCAAAAATATTATAATTGTCTTATTTAAAATCAAGCTTGGTTCAATAACACTGAAAATACTCCATATAAATATTTCCAGGACATTCAAAATATTCGAGGGCTTTAAAACACTGGGCTTACTTTAGAAATCACATAATATCTTTAAAAATATGCCATCGAGGTTCGGCACTTATAACGAGACTCATGGCTATTAGAGAGTGAAAGGAGCGGGCTGTTACATTTTCCCAAGTCAAAGCAGTGATATGACCTAATTCCCTTATCAGTAATTGCCTCTTAGTGTCCCACCAAATGCTTGCTTCCCCTTGAAGCAGATGCCCTGCGCATTATACTTTCTGCTCCTTCGTACAACCATTGATCTTGAAGGTCCTGTCGAGATCTAATAGCCACTTGTTGGCCTTTAAGGGTCCCTCGACGACTATAAAACTAGGGTATCGGTAAATTAGGAATTTTTCATATGAACAACCTCAATTTTTCTGCCTCTCAACCTGAGGGTTTTGTCTAAGAATTAATTCCTGTTGCTGCTTCATGCTTTCCATCATCTGATGAATTTTGTTTGCCAACTCGCATCCTCCATCCAAACCATGATCCTGCTCATGACAAACGTTGGATCCTTCGGGGTTCTTTACCCTTCTTTCATGTGCCATCCTATCAAGTATGTGCATCAAATCTAAATCTTTACTTCATGATTCAAGCCTACCGAATCTAAGATCAAAACCTATATTCTGGCATATACCTATGGACACGTGGGTTTACCTAGAGACGTAATTGCTCTGATACCAGCTTGTGACACCTCAAACCTCAGTTTAGGATGCAACAAAGACTCAGAGTGTTGGAACATGTAACATAAGGTTACATACCCCACATAACTAATAGCTGATATGCAATGCATCGTAGAAATGCAATTAGCAATATGCAATAATCACAGCGAAAAATAAGAGTGAAAATGAACTTATTCAGAAGTTTCAAAATATCAGGTTGCTTAATCTTAGTACAAAATATAAAGTTCTCCAAAAGGATCTAAACCAGTTGCTTCATGTGTTCTATAGCACGAAGGGTTATGCCTAGAATTATCAGTATAAGATCAAGTCTCCTATCGACGTCTGGTTCCTCCTCAATCCTCTTGATCCACTAGTCTATTAGGTCCATCTACAACTTCTATCATTTTGAGTGAAATGATAGTGGGCCTACAAAAGGTGAGATTTATTTGAAATCTCAATAAGTTAGATAACCAACGTGCACAAAGATAGACTATGCATGAAGAATGATAAACATGAAATGCATGCAAATGCAGAAAATTTGTATTTGTCTCCCATTCAGATTTCTCAAGAAAATAGATTTTTTATGCACATTTTATTACAGAGAATGTAATTGCACTTTCATCGTAAAAACTTAGTCTTTCATTATAAAATCATGGAATTAACATAACGTATGATATCCTCATAGTTTCCCCCATATGCTCTGTGAGTACCTGCCGGTGACCGTAGTACAACTTATATTTAAACTATGTTGTCTATAGACTTGTTCTCAATGCATTGATAATATAACATAGCATAACATTGTAAAAAGCATAACATATACACCCACTATCATTAGGTGTCGTAACGTATGACTTCACTCAAGCGTTCTTTAAAAAGAACCAATTCAAAGTCTGTTGACTGTTCTTCATCAACCCAGGGTTTAGCACTTCATATTTAATCACTCCAAAGTGGACAAAGAAGTTCCACTAAGATACTTCCCCATCCTAGCCTTTTGGGGTCATGATAAAATAATTTTTATGCAAAGCCTTTTGAAATAATGATTTTTATAAAATGCATAGGAGTGGCACAAAAATGATGCTTGAATGCAAAAATGATATGCCAGTTCATGCTATAATGACAGTTGTAAAAATGACAGTTGTAAAAGTGACATTTATCAATAATTCATAAATAATCAATCAATGTGTAAGTTAAAGGCGAACTTACAGACTACTGGAGTTGTAAGCGAAGTATTGGCTGTGAAATAAATTATGCTAACTTAGAATCTAACTATCTTAAGGAAAACGAACAGTGACATGAAAATGAAAATGCCCTTAGACGTCTAAATGATGCATGCCATCTAATAATCCATCACCTACCTCATGAAATGCATGTCATGCATTCTAGTTGATGCCTAAATGAACTCATTAATGATCCTTACAAATGCATGCATCCAAGGAACATGCTCACTAGAATCCTCAAGGACATACTTAAATCCTAAGTTTGACCAAGTTCATCCTAACACTTAGTCTTTCCTAATGAAATCCTTAATGCTAACTAAACCTCAATGATGCACGGTATGATCCTATCACCAATGACATGCTAGTTATCATGCATTCTTCTTATCCCAATCAGAAGGCTTTTTTAAATGCTCACATTTCAAGCCTAAGTAAAATAAGCTAATTTCCTCAAATGAAGCTTGATTTTTTTTAAAAAAAAAAAAAAAGCCGGTAGCCACACACATAGCGGCCCCGTCCCAAGTTTATTAATAAGCCATCACTTATGGCAAAGGAAAACCTTGGTAACATCATTACACTTGGGCTTACAGGATAAAGCACAATAAACTAACCCAGAAACCAAGAGTAAAAATAATCCAAATCCAAAACAAATTCTAACAAGCCTAAGCAAAAAACAAAACAAACCATAATTCAAACGTAAATCAACGTGAAGCCATCAAAGACGTAAAACTGTGAACGTGAATCAATCGTGATGTAAACTGATGCAAACACAATTGACCAACGTGAAAGCATCGTGAATGCAAATCAACGTAAACTTAAAACGTAAAACTCAATTAATGTAAACATAAACCTCAACTGACCACGACGTAACCGTAAATTAAATCCTATGGATAGGATTATGCAACTCTACAATAGGAATCTGGCACCTCTAAAGGATATCAACATGTGCAATATTTAATCTTTCCTTTCTTCTCATTTTGATAGATATATTCTTGAACCAAAACAAAATCTGCTCCCAACACGCTTGGACTAACATCTTTCTATCCTCCATGCGTGATCTGCACCGCTGAATCCAAAGAATCCATATAATAAAAACCAGAGTTATGCCTCTTAAATGTTCTAGCTGCGATGACCTTCTTCCTTTAGAAACCCAATTCCACAACCTTTCTCTCCAGCTTTGCTACTATTCAAATTCAACTCCTAACATGTTCGAAGCCTTTATCCACAGCTGCATTGCAAAATCCCCCTCTCCCAATACGTGATCCATCATTTGAATCCTCGGCTTCTCACAACATACACACTCCGAATATAAGGAAATACCCAATCGTTGAATATTGGTATCTACACTCAAAGCCCCTTGTAATCCTTTCCAACATACAAAAGAAATTCTGAGAGGAATACCAGGATCCCAAACAACATTTTCCCACCTAACTTGCTCATTTTTTGTTTTACACAACTTCCATCCAGCTTTAACAGTGACATTCGAATTGTTTGAAGGCTTCCAATATACCTTATCTTCCAACTCTAGCCTACCCAACTTCACCTTCAAACAGATATATTGAGCCTTCTCTCTATCTATCATCTCCGTGAGCCGTTCTTCATGCCACTTTGTTCCTATAATCATCTCCCGCAATATTAATTTTGGTTGATCTATAACTCGTACCTGCCTGCCCAGAATGCCCAGTCCAGACCAATTCTCCCACCAAAAAGGAATTTGTGCTTCATTTATTTGCCACCTTGAGTGTTCCATTACAACCACAAAACATGATGCAATCAACTTCCATAAGGGAGAGGATTTCCACTTAGCCACTTCTTGAACCGGATGACTTTTTTACAATACTTTTCCCTCATGAATTTCGCCCATAAAGAGTTACCATAGAGTACATTCCATGCTAATTTCCATCGGATTGCCTTCTGCACCTCCTGTAAATCCGGAATACCTAAACCTCCGTCTTGTGTTGGTTTAGTGATTTTTTTCAATATTTTTTACGGTGTTCTTCCGTTCCTCCCCAAAGAAAACCAGCAAAGATTGAATCAAGTTTTCTAATGACCATTTTTGGCACATCCATTATTGACATAAGATGAATAGGTAAGGTAGAAAGTACATGTCTAATCATCACAATACATCCCCCTGCTGATAATAGAATACCTTTCCACCCATCAAGCTTTGCCCGAACCTTATTAACAATATTTTCAAAACAACACCCTCCAATCACAGATGAGCCTATAGGAATACCCAGGTATGTACAGGGAAACTTCCCAAGTCCATAACCAGTGATCCTATGTAAACTTTTTTTCCCTGCATACGAAATGCGGGAGGAAAAATAAATGGCTGACTTATCTATATTCTCACCTTTTGTCCCGACCACATAGAGTAAGTATCTATAACTTCCATTAGCCCTTTTACCAATTTTTTATCCCAATTTAAGAAAAAAATGACTTCATCCGCATAAAGTAAATGAGATACCTATGTTTTCATTCTAGGAATTAAGAGAGGCTTGATTTTCTGATGTTCGACTGCTTGCTTAACCAACCTTGTGAACACTTCCTTTGCTAAAATAAACAAATATGGCGAGAGAGGATCTCCTTGCCGATTACCTCTGGATGATTGAAAATACCCCCGATATGTCCCATTAAGCATCACTGAGAAGTTACAATTCTATACACAATTTTTTAGAATAACCACAAACTAATCTGAAAAACCATAAGCAGTTAAGGCCTCCCAAAGAAAATTCCATTCCAACCTATCATATGCCTTCATCATATCTAATTTCAGCATTATATTTCCTCCCCTCACCTTCCTATTTAGATTACGTAGTACTTCTTGAGCCAACAATGCATTCTCAAAAATACTACGCTCCTTCTTCTGAAATAATGCTAGATAATAACGGCCTCATTCTTGCAACTATAATTTTTGAGAAACAATTATAAATTACCGAACATAGGCTAATTGGCCTGAATTTAGCAAAACTATCCCGTTTGTTTGTTTTGGGAATAAGGACTAAAAAAGTTGAACTATAATATGGATCCAATGGAACCCCTGAAAAAAAACTCCTTAGCCGCATTAAGAATATCCTTACCAACAATATCCCAACAAGAAATGAACAAACTAGACCCAAATCCATCAGGCCCCAAACTACTATCTTTCGGAATGGACTTCATAGCTGCTAAAATTTCCTCCATGCCCGGCATCTTAACCAGAAAAGAATTTTCCTCCTCCGTAACAGTCGGTTGCACCAACTAACATATTTCTTCTTTTATATATTTTTTACCTTCCGATTGCAACAGTTTTTGAAAAAAACTCTGCTTCTCCATCATGCACCTCAACCGGGGATTGAAGCACCTGCCCATCTTGCATCACCATTCGGCCTACCCATACTTTCCGTCTATGATTCCTGGCCATACCATGAAAAAAATTGGTATTTACATCCCCTTCCTTTATCCATTTTACCTTCGCCTTTTGAGCCATGAAGATTTCCTCTCGATGCAGCCAGTCATGCAGACGTTTATGAGCTTCCTGTAACAATTTGTCATCCTTTGCATCACCCGAACTGTATCACCTTGCCTTCCAATAAAATTATCCGATATTCCCACCGTGTAATATGCTGGAAAATATTGCCAAATGAATTTCGATTTCACTCCTTTAGAGTATGCTTCAGACGCTTCAACTTGGCAGCCAAGTTCAAAAGCCCCTCAAACGTTGTAGGTTCTACCCAACTCTTTGTAACCACCTCTTTGAATTGTGTATGTGTATTCCCCATACGTAGGAAGAAAAAAGGCCTTGGTCCATATAATTGTCCAGCATTTGAAATTCTAACGTGTAACAGACAATGATCCGAGGTGTTTCTAGCCAAAATAAAAACCTTTGCCGCAGGATACCTCCATATGAATTCTTGATTAACAATTACCCGATCTAGCTTAGCCCAAATTTGACCTCTTCCTTCTTGCCCAATACACCATGAGAATCTTGAACCCTCCTCTTGAATCTTCGAAAGCCCACAATTCATTATACTATTGTTAAAATCATCTTTAACTCCCTGAGACTTTAAGAGACCCCCAACTTTTTCATGATCATATCAAATGAAATTAAAATCACCCCCAATCACCCATTGACTATCATGCCTTTGAACTGATTCTAAGTCTCTCCAAAGTTGTAGTAGCCCAGATTGGAAACAACTTGCATAGATAAAAGAAATTAACATCTCCCTCTCACCTTTTTTAAAAAACCCAGAAACTTGTTGCTTTGAGTTAAAAATAATTTGCATATCAACATCCTTCTGCCACAAAATCCAAATCTTACCTTCTTGTTGATAGTTAGTCATAAAGTTATCAAACTTCAATTTCCTAGCCCATTTCTTGATTCGACATTCAGCCACAAAAGGTTCGAAGATGGCCAATACATCTGGTTTTATCTGAAAAATATGTTTCTGTAATTGTAAATATGAACTACCCACCCCCTTCACATTCCAAGCTAAGATATTATCTAACATATCAAACCTGTTTGGAGGACCGAGTAAGCATACCTGGTGGTGTAGCTTCAACTTTTTTCTTTTTCTTTAGCTTTATAATTGGCAAATCTATTTCATATTCTGTCTCCACTACTATAGTTTTTACATTTTCAATGCCATCTATATCCTTTCCATCCTTACAAAGCCTGACCTCCTTGCCTGAAATCACATCCGTGTATACTACTAAAGACTCACTATTACTATTTGCCACATTTAGAATCACAGTCCTTTCCTCGTTAGTTTCCGTAACCTGTATATTATCTGTACCCACATGCATCTGATTCGCTTGCTCCTCGATCTTCACCTGAGATTTTTTCCCGCCCTCCATTCCAGTATCACCATCTACCACAAGATCCGAAATCCTCTCTAATTCTGCATTCACAACTTCTTCCAATATCAATTCTGCTTCCTTTGGAATATTTTCATCCCCTTGTGAAACCCTCAGCTCCTCAAATATATTATCCAAATCCTGATCCACATTCACATTATTTTCCCTAGCACTTGGTGCTACCAGTTCTCCCTCAGAGCTTTGCGGGCTGTTACCTTCCTGATGATCCACTGTTTGATTGTTCGTTGCTAAGGATGACATCATTACCCCGTCTTGCATTGCATAATAAACCAGTTGCTCTGCTTCCTTTTTCTCTGGTTCTTGCACTTCAGTTTGATCTTTTTTATTCACCAATTTCCACACCATCTTTTTTTTTCATTTCTCTCAGATCCTCATGCACTTGAGCCACACTTATTTTTGGATTTCCTGCATGTAATCTCTCCCTTCTACACATACTATTCGAATGCCCTTGTTGACGGCACGTTGAGCAATATGCTGGAAGAGTCTCAAAGATCACTTCTTGAAAATGGCTTTCTAATTTATTCGATATATCAATCCAAAAGTAATGCCTATGCTCATTTGAAATATCCATCTCCACACACATTCTTGCTCCCTCTGGCCATGATACACAAGTCGTTGCATTGTCTCTTTTCAGATATTTACCATATGGACCTACAAAGATCTTCAACGTAGATTCATGAAAGAAATGAGACGGTAACCCTGGTAGAAAAATCCACACTGGGGCTAATGGTGATTCCTCATATTCCTTAAACGAAAGTGTCCAATGAAATATTTTGTATGGGACATTTGCTATATCCATCACTTCCCTAGACATAGCAGTAACAAAAGTCGCTCATCCATCAATCACACCAGACCATTTCGAGCCCTTCTCATAGCACCAACAACCGACATTGATGATACACCCCAACGGTTTTTAATATATCCCTGGATCGTATCCAGTGAAGGTCGACATTGTTGAAACGTTAACACCACTGAGAAACGAAACGGAGCTGCCGTTCTTGTGATTTCTTCCTTTTTGAAAATGAAACACAATTCTCCCTCGATCAGCTTTGTTTCACGCATGGGAACCTCTACCTCTGGCATAGGTTGAGGCCATGATGATACAATCTCTTCAAATGTCCTTGCTTTGACAGGCAAGGATCGAGCCGCCATAGTGACCAAGGCACAAATGAAGCTTGATTAAAAGTCAAACCATACATGCTTTGATGATCAAAACAAGATAGAACTTAAAACTAGTTATGGCATGTTTCTCATCTTAGTCTAAACCTCCATAAATAATCCTATGATCAAACTTTACCATAATTAATCATGCCATAGCTAATTTCCTCAAAAAATGAATTTAATCTTATCCCTATCCTAGATATGCAACTCGGCTACTAAGGATTCTCATGCTAAAATGACTACTAACACCTTCAACATAAAAATACAAGGAAACTAAGATCAAGAGAGGGAATACTCACAAAGATTGGAGCCCTTGAAGCTTCCCACTCAAACTCTAAGAACACCCAAGAACACTCAAGACCACTTAAGAGAAAAGAGAGGAAGTGAAGTGAAGTGAGGAAGAAGTGAGGTGAAGAGGGTTTGTATAGCCATGGAGATGAGAGTGGCATTGGGCTTGGGTGCTACCTCATTGGGCAGTTTGGGGGTTGGCTCATGATGCCTTTCAATCTTAGCTCCTCCATGTAGGTTAGCATGATGGTGTATAGGTTGTAAGATAATCAACCAAAGGGGAAGAGAGAGAGAATTTCTATGTAGTTGGTGGAGAGAGAAAAGGTGGTGCAATTAATATTAGGGTTTAAGCCCTTAATGACCGGCAGTTAGGGTTTTCTACAAGGGTTAGCAATTTTGTCTTATTCTCATGTCTTACTCCCTTAGTTTCTAGTGGCTATGTAAGGCACACTTAGGTGCCCTCTAAGGTGGTTTGATGGTGACGATTGGGTGGTTGAGAGGTGACTAAGAATAAAACAATTAAAGGAAAACAATAAAAATAAATAAAATAAAAGAGGTTGGCCGTAATTCCCACGAATAAAATCGCTATTAAAAATATTTAGGATTTCGGCTAGGGTTTTTTTTTTCCAAAATCAACCGCAAGGAAATTTTCACAGATAAATCATGGAATTGAAACATAATTATCCTTGAAGAAAAATATTGAGCTAAGGGTATTTTGGTCCATTGCACACAAAGTACACATGGTTGCCAAATGGAACGGTTTTGGGGTTTGACATGTCACCACACAAAATGACATGTATTAAGGCTAAATAAAAATGCTAGTATGGCTAATGAATGCTAGAAATGGATGATCAAAGAAGGAAAATTCAAATCGAAGCTCAAAAAAAGATATCGAACTAAGCTTACCTAACAAAAGTCAGTATTCTTCCAAGTAAGCGAGCTATCCTTCTAAGATCTAGGGTTAACCTAAGAGTTAACCTAATGGGGTAAGGAAGTGGAGTGTTACAGAGCAAATATGTATAATCAAAGACATAATGAAGGTAGTTCAGAGTAAACAGAAGAGCAACACCGATAATAGAAGAAAAAGCCTAAAATTTAAGGTTGGTAACTGGGTACACGTTAAGGTATCACCTATGAAGGGAGTGATGTAAAAGAGGCAAATTGAGTCTAAGGGATGTGGGACATTATGAGATAGGAGAAGGTAGGTTTGGTCGCCTATTAGTTGAATCTCCTAGAAGAGTTTCACAAGATACATGATGTGTTCCACATTTGCTCCCCAGGGAAAAGCGTTGGAAACTAGCCACCTGCAGTGGTTGATCCTCACAACATACAATTACAACCTAATTTGACTTATAAAGAATTACCGATGCAGATCCTTGATACAAGAATTAAAAAATTGTAAGATAGCACTGGTAAAGGTAATGTGGCAAAATGAGGACATTCAGGAAGCAACCTGGGAAAAAGAGAGTGAGTTGAAAGTCAAGTACCTCACGTACTTGGGTACAAATTCTTTCCTAGTTCTCCTTTGAATTTTTAGTACACAGTAGTACTGACTTAGGCATCGGAGTGGCGATCCCGGAGACCTAACTCTTCTAAACATCTTGTCGGTGAAACTTCCAAGGTGTGCATGTGAAACACGTTGTCATCACTAAGCTTGAGAATTTAGAGGTTAGGAGATCTCTTCCTCTTCCAATGCAGTTACAGATAATGTGAAACTATTTTTTAGGAAGTTTGGAAGTTCCTCATTTTCCTATCCCACACACAACTCCAATTGTTGATGAATGCCACATCGCCAATCACATGCACCTGTAATGCCAATCACAATAAGATTAATATTTTCCGAAGTCTGCAAGGCGAGTGAACTCTTTGATGCCAAGTTAGTTTTTTTTAATGGAGATCTTGGATTGAAAGAGCTCTTAATGGATTGCTCAAAGTCCCCATACTTGAGATGGGCTTGATCCTTTCATATATCCGTTCTTCTAACTAATTAACTATATTTCCATAAATATTGTGAGCATATCAAAGGATTTTCCGAGCTAGCTTAATTAATATACCGGATAATGGGCCATGCACCTTGTACGGTTCCTCTTTTGGTAAGATATTGTCGCGTCCTCGTAGTTTGTGAGGTATTCTCTGGGATGTTTTCAATATGTGGGACCTATGACATTGTTTGGGTTCCGACAACACCCAATGGTTCCCAAGTACTACTTTTAAGGAGAAGAGTGTTTTGTTTGTTATGAACCTAAATTATGGCAACAGTATTTTAATTAGTTTAAATTACGTAAAATGATTTTCTAGTAATTTTCTTTTGAATAAAGGTAAGGCTATCAAAGGGAAGCAATTGCCTTATATGTATCGTTATTTTTCTTGTAACGAAGTTTTTATTGTCTCTCTCCAAACAGTTAAATATTTTGAGGAGAAAAGATATTTACAATCATAAATTGTATAACTATTGTATAATCGTTTTGAAAAAAATAAATAAAATATAAGATCCCATAAAAAAATTATTTTTTAATAATAGATGCCACCAACATCAAAAAAATATTATAATTTCTTGAAGCCTGCAAGCCATGGTATCTGGAAACCAGATTCTATCATAACAATATTGCAATCCTCGCATCTTAAATTTGTACAACTTACACATACTAATGAACACAGTCACTTGCTCTCTACACAGAATATACACGTACTAAATGAACCTATAATCTCTATTCTTCATTATGAAAAGGAAGAATATACGCACAAAATATGGATCAGATTATCATACATGGGATTGCTATTTTTTGTTCCGGCCATAGAACAATGAATTTCAGATTAGCCCGAACAACTCGTAGTCATATATGCTGACCCCCTGCTCAATCTGTGCAAGATCGTTGTAGAATGGATATGGCTGATCTATTCCAAAAAGACATGACTCAAGATCCTGGTAAGCAAACAAATCCACTGGATTGTTTCTTGTTGAAATCTCAAAAGTCAAGTCATCCAAAATCAACTGATTGGACACTTGATTAAAATCTTCTTCCCTCAAAGTTTCTCGGTGACGTAATTGATCATCAGGTGAGTCAAGAGAAGCAAAGGATGATCCTTCGATGCTGCTTTCGGGTTCTTGTCGATCCTCGGTATTTGAAGATTGAACTCTCTTTACCAGATCGGTGGGTTTAGTTGGAGCAGGAGAATTAGTGATTGAGCTTAAATTCCCGGTTAGCTCTTGTACAAGCCTCTTGAAGCTCGAGCTGTCAGTGATGTAGACCTTGGGCCTCAAGAACCTTATCAAACTGTGGAGTTGCTTCCCATTCTTAGATATCTTCAGCGACCCTTGACTTACTTTCTTCCCCATTTTTCAAACTACAACTGGCGCCTAGAAATCACCCCCAAGCTTCTTTGCCGTAGCGGAGAGTTCTAAGCACTATTAAAACCTAGTATAATGAAGTAGATATGTTCGAGGTTGTCAAAAACAGACAAATCTGAAGACATTAATATGCTGAAAATGATGTTTATCATACAAAAAAAGAACATCAATAGGAATCCATTACACACCACACCTGACTATCCGACCAGGACTCATCAGGGAAAATGCCGAGGTTTGTTTTTAATCGGAGATGTCGATGTTGGTCAATTGAAGGGGATAGTTTTCATGTATTAGAATATAGATAAAATATAATATTATAGATGGGCATTGAGGGCACGGAGCTAACTATTCAAATGATTTAATGTGATGCCTCCAACCCTGCTTAGGATTGGACGGTGACTGAAGCGTTGGGACATATAACTTAAGGCTACATACCCCGTACATGACAATTAAAATGCAATGCACCTATTGTAATTCTAGTAGTATACAATAAATCAAAACGAAAATTCATGTAAAACTAAGTAAAGTTGAGAGCAATTTTGCGGAATATCATGGTACCATTAAACTATAATCCCAAAAGATTTCATTGTTCAAATTTTCCCAAAGTACAAGAGGGTCCGAAAAGATAACAAGTTAAAGCCATTTCCCTCTTTTCAATCAAACTTTAAAATCCAACTCAAAACCCTACAAGGCCTTCCTTATTTTGCCTTGTGCATCCCCACATAGCTTAAGTACTTCACAGATGAACAGGTCAGCGACTTCTAGCCTATCTACTAAAGATGGCTCTACCAAGTGCTAAGGGCTCTTCGGAGCCTCCATAACTATTAAGGGTGCTGGCCTCTTGCGCTTCCCCATAACTAGTCTCTTGTCCTGTAACAACTTCTACCATTCCAGGTTGGGAATGGTAGTGGAAACTACAATAGTGAGATTTAGAGAAATCTAAATAAGCAAACAAACAACATACCAAGTGCATGAGGGTGTCGCGTAATAATTAGGAATAAATTCTTAGATCGTCTCCTAAAAAAAATTACTTAAAATCAAATTCATTTAAAATGGTGAAAATATTCACAAAGAGAAAATAAAAGTAGTGGTATGTGCAATAAATGGAAGAGTGCAACGGGAATGAAAAAGGCACGAGTCATAGACTAGATTCATATTTTTGAATTTTTGAGTGTCGAAATGAAATGTAAAAGACTAACAAATTGAAATTAACAATCAAAAAATCAACTAAACTAAACAATCTTAAGTAATCTGAAAATTAAATAACAAAACTGAAATTATTTAAGTCCTAATTAAGCTTTAATTAATCTAGTATGCAATGGAAATAAGAGATTTATAAAACTAAGCGAAGAATTAAACTAGATTAGAAAGTAATTGACAAAATATGAACTAAGAATTGAAAAGCCCCAAAATCAAGATTATAGAGTTCATCCTTGTATTCAAATCACAAATTCTCAAAATCAATCCATAGTAATTGTAATCACTGTTAAATGAAAGCTTAAAGAAGCGAGAAAAATAAATAACACGAAGTAAATAAACAGCAAATAAAATGCCCAAAAGTCTAAGTCAAATATCTCAAAAATACATCACAAACTTTAAACTTAAATTAAATATATAATAAAGAGTGAAAAGAGCAAGCCAAATGAATGGAGATGAAGATGAAAAGTAATGGAGGAGGCTGGGCCGCAGCAATGGACCCTTCCAGGTTCTTCAACAGCGCTGTGTGCATCTCCAAAAAAAAGTATGTTGTTCCGTCCCCTAGCCTCCAAACGAAAAATCCCCCAATAATAAAACTCGTTCTCTTACGCCAAAAGCCCTTTTTTTTTATTTTTCGTGCGGCGTTCCATTCATAAAGCCAAAAGGCCCACATGCGTAAAACTCTCTTGAGTTTTACTTTTTAAAATGCCAAACTGTGTAGTCGTCTAACTCCAAAATGCCCCCACATGCTAAAACTCAACTTTTCCTCAAAACCCCAAAATAGTTTGATCCCACGTGCATGTGTGGCTCTAGGGAAACCAAAAAAACCTTTTTGACTTTTCTGTTTTCTTGGTTTTACATTTCTTGGCCTATCTTAAAAAAAAAATAGAAATTAGAAAAGAAATAAAATAAAAATCAAGAATAGAATATCAAAAATATATTGTCCATGTGAAATAACATTATCCAATTAAATCACAAGTTATAAAATTAAGCATCAACCATGCTATTAACCAATTTAAATCACAACTCAGATTTATTTATCTTAACCATTTCTCCATCTAAAACCAATAATAATGTAATGAAATAAATAAAATATATTGGTTCTAAATGTATAAAATATGCAATAACTCAGATCAGTCACACCCCCCAACTAGCGTTTTGCTAATCCTTGAGCAAAATAGTTAAAATTAATTAAGATGAATATTGCATAAAGATCGAAATCCAAATAGAAACAATCAAACACAATTCTGAATTCTCGCAAAAGTGACACGTTACTACTCAACCCCCAGGGCCTATACCCACCAAGACTATCTCAACAATCTTTCACATAGAATTAAGGCAAATGTCTCAGGACTAAAATGTGTGTGTGGAGCTAAACTGGTTGTGTGTTCCTCATTACTAGCCATGATTGTTCATAGGATTTTTCAACCTTAAGATTAATCATTGTTGATTCTAACTACGTCAAAGCCCAAGGGACTAGTAGTTTTCACGCCAGTTCTATTTTTAAAGGTTGAACACTCAACCCCCAAAGTCATGCGTAACTGTTTTTAGCCCTTTACTTAGGAAATCTCACTAAGCTGCCTTTATCTTTTTTTTTTTTATTCTTTTCAAATATCTTTTCTTTTTCTTTTTTTTTCTCTTTTTTTTTTAAAGCATGGCTCGGTAGTCTTGCAGTTTACTTCTCCTGTGTTAAATCAGTGAACAGTAAATAAGGAACACTACAAGTGTAAGCATGTGCAAAATGTCCTTCAAAATTTGCCCTTCGTTCTATAAAAATCTCACCAAGTCTCATCTCAATGAGTATAGCATCCCGGTGTTTCAAGCCACACATCAACAAAATATGATGCATAAAAAATCATGCTCTATGGTTAAGCTTGAAAATAAATCTTCACAAAATGATTCTGCTCAATTACTCCACCAAGTTGCTCAGATTTCACAAAATACTAGAAACAAAGTGTGTGTCAATCATATGTGTATCAATGCACATCATATTAATGCAAATTTATTTATTTTTATAAATATGTGCACACACGCTACCCCCAACTAGTGAGAGACATGGTCCTCAATGAATCGAACGAAAGAAAATAAAGTGCACAGGAATAAGCAAGCAAAACAAAAAAATAAAAATCAACATGAAATATAAAATCAAAGCAAAAAAACAAATAAAAACAAACAAAATGCAAGTAAAGAAAGCTGTAAAGAGGGAAAAGACCAAAATACTTCCCTGGAATCTTGCACAAGCAATATCTCTTTGTTTGGATCAAAGGTAGTCATAAATGGCTTTAGACGTTGTCCATTGACAGTGAAGCTATTTCCATTATTCGGATTGACAATGTCTACCATCCCGTGAGGGTGAACCTTCTTTACAATGTACGGCCCACTCCATCGGGATTTCAATTTACAAGGAAAAACATGTAAGCGAGAGCTATAAAGAAGAACTTCCTGGCTAAGTGTGAAATGCTTGGGATGAATTTCCTGATCGTGTAGAATTTTCATGCGTTCCTTCGCCAACTGAGTGTTGTCATAGACATCCTGACGAGTTTCATCCAATTCATTGATCTGTAATTTTCTCAACCTTGAAGTTTCATCAAGTGACATGTTAACATGTTTTATAGCCCAAAGAGCTCGATGCTGAATATCAACAGGTAAATGACAAGCTTTACCATAAACTAATCGATAACGGACATCCCTAGATTTGTTTTAAAAGCTGTCCTATAAGCCCACAAAGCATCAAGAAGCTTTTTTTTTTTCAAAGAGCCGGTAGCCATATGGTAGTCCCAAGTTTATTAATAAACCCTCACTTATGGCGGAGGAATATCATAGTTACAAGCCAATTATAAGGGAGTTTACATATAAGAAATAAAAACAAAAACTTCCCAAATATAAACCAACCAAAAAACCAAAACAAAAGAAACAAAAAGACAAATAGTCTAAACAAGCCTATAAATAAACACGGAAAAAACTAACAGGCCTATACCAAAACATAAAACATCTAAACAAGCCTAGCAAAACAAAAAACAGAAAAACAAAAACAAACCTGGAACCGTAGACTAATGACGATGTAACATCCCGTATTTTAGTGTATTTTCACTGAAGGATTATTTTTATTTGTTCAAAAATTTATTCTTTTGAAATTATCGGATATTTTAAATGGTTTATTTTATGATCTTTAAATTGTGAAAATTAAATTGTTATGTTTTCTTAATATTTATTTATTGTTGTACATTTAAATTGTTATTCTTTTTAAATTAATTGATTGTGAGATTTAATTATTTTATTTTTATTATATCATTGCGTTTAATTTATTTTAATGGATTTGCTGTTTTAAAATCATTTTTGTTGGATCATTTTCTGTGACCCAAGATGTGAGGATTAGACCTCATTTCTTTTCCCCATATTTCTTTTTCCTTTTCTTTTTCTTTCTTTTTCTTTTCTTTTTCTTCTCTCCTCTCTCCCTCTCCAGTGCGCACTACACCTCTCCCTCCGCCCGTTTCTTTCTTCTCCCAGCCCAGCTGCTGCGCGCCGCCGTGCATCTCATCGCCCCTCCCATCAGCTTCCCCGCCGGCCGACGACCACTCCTTGTCAATATTAGCTCCTCCATCGCCGCCGTTAGCCTCCACGCACCACACCCAGCCGCGGCCTTCTCTTCCTTCGCGCGCCGCCGTCGTGCCACCTCCGGCCACCATCTCTTCACCACTTCATCCCCGACCTCTTGGCAACCCAATGGACCCAACCCCGACTTCGATCCGTCACCGGTGAAGCATAACCAAGCCCATCTCCGTTTCAGACTTTTTGACCTTAAAACCACCCTTTGCGCCGCCACCCACGGTAAACCACCACCACCATTGGCTTCACCAACCTCTCTAGGCCCTACCCTATCAATTTTGGGTCTTAGTTTGTCCCCATTCAAAAGTGGGTATTTGAAACCCACGGCCACAGTGTATTTTACACTGTTACGTTGCTGAGTCACCGCTTCTTGCACCTCCGTGATCCTTCGAAAATCATATTATAGCGCTGTAAGTATTTTTCCAAAGAACTATTGTGATTTAAATATATTTTTGTACTAACTCATATTATTGTGAACTGGTTGAACATGCCGGACTGAGTCCGAGGAGTTCGGGGGTCGGATGGATTATGGACGGAGTTGTGTGTTTGGTTGGTATTGTGAATTGTTGGTTGTTGTGGTGTTGTTCATGTACATGGTATATTGCACGCATGATCATGTTTGTAAAGGAAACTGGATTTTCGTGTACATGCATTCATGTTCATGTGTTTCATGAAAACTGGGTTTTCATGTGTTAAAAGATTTTGGGTGCGTGTGTATCACGACCCCAAGCCGAGATGGGGTATTATCTCGGTGGAGCTCCTCTGGTCACTCGGGAGTGGAAGATACTGAGTGACGTCTCTTGGGTTGTCGCTGGGCGACAACGGGATCAGACGAGATGGTCTCGTGCCGACTCCGTGGCCCCTCTGCTGGTGGGGCTAGAGGATGCTTGGCCACGAACGCGAAACTGGGCATCGCTCGTTGCGTAGTGGGTGCTTGGCCACGAACGCGCTGGGCGCGGAACTGAGCATCGCTACGAAGCCAAGACGTGCGGATGATCCCTAGGGGAGATCATGGTGCATTGGTTAATGGAATAATGAGTTGTTTTCTGGGAAAATAGCGTGTGTTGATTAAAAGGTTTTTATGTGATTCATTTTCTGAGAAAATGAGGTTTTATTGATTTGGGTCATTTTCTGGGAAAATGACGGAATATTCTTTTTGGGCCAAAATGAGATTTTGGCGTGTGTTGGAAAATATCTATTTTCGGAAAAATTAATATTTTTGGATTTAATGCATATCTCATCATATGCATGCATGTTGGTAGCATTAATGTATTTTTATATCGTGGTTATTTGGGTTATACTTACCTGCGGTACCATTTTGTGGTAACGCAGATTTTGATGCAGAGGAGGATGAGGGTGAGCTTGAGGAGTCGGCTCCACCCGAGGAGTGATTGGATCACTCGCATTTTGGTTGGGATTTGTAAATATTTATTTTGGATGACTGTATAATTTTTAAACATTTTTACTGACTATTAAAATTTCATTAACAATTCTGGTACTTAGTTATATTAATTATCCGCTGCATTGTTTTTGTACACTGTTGCATGTACACACACTTGGCACTAACGTTGGGATGTGTGATCCTGTTGTCATCATCCTGGTATCTTGATTCCCGTATCTCCTTACATGGGGGTCGTGGGCGCCACAAATGAAAATATGGAATGCCTAAAAAATCCAGCCGCACAATACCTTTTAAATACCTGGGAAGGTCTTGATTGTCATTATACGTGATATTCGTACCCATTTCGCCTTCTCTAGCAAGAAAATCTGTTGCACTGTTACCTTCCCGAAATTGATGAGCCACTACAAAATTTATCCCCTCAAGCTCCTTGCGCAAAACCTCCCAAAAATCCCAGAGATACCACAAAGAGCATTTACCCTTACAAAGCCAATCAACAACAATTTGTGAATCACTTTCAATAATCACATTAACCATATGGAGCCGTTTGCACAATCTAATACCATCCAGAATAGCTTTCACTTCAGCACCATTATTCGTACCCACCCCATAATGAGCAGAAAAGGCCCCTTTAACCAAACCATTCCAATCTCTAATAATGCTGCCCCCTCCCAAATTACCAGGATTACCTCTGCAACTCCCGTCGCAATTAAGCTTTACCCATCCCGTAGGAGGCCCAGACCATTTAACAATTTTACCAGTTCTCGTAGAAATGCGAGGCCTCTCTAAATTAAAGTCTTCCAAAATCTTCAAGTCATGCACGGATAAATTATGAACTGAATTGATATTATTCGCCAAAGATTTGATCCACACCCAAACACTTCTCCAAACAATCACAGCCGAATCATACCTCCCATCCATTCTAGCCTTGCATCTTTGCTTTCAAAGGCACCAAGTGATGATACAAGGAATTAAACCAATAAGAGTACCTTTAAAAGAGGATTTTTTAGCGTAAGAAAACCAGGCAGCTACTCTATTTTTCCAAGGCAAACTGCGCCTACAAGGAATTCCCAAAGCAATAATGGCATACAACTAGACCTCAAAAGCCACAGCCCCCAAAGAAAAAATATGGTCGATATCTTCCATACACCTCCTATCACAACAATCACACGCAGAGGCAAGAGACACACCTTTACTTTGAACCCGAACGTCCACTGGCAAACAATCCATCCATATTTTCCACAAGCATATAGAAATTCGTTTAGGAAGAAGCTGGTGCCAGAACCAATCATGCCATGGTAATTCCTGACCTCTTTTTCCCACCACCTCCCAAGCTGTACGACTAGAAAACCTACCATCAGTGGAAGGTTTCCACACAAATAAATCCGGACCATGTGTATCATTAATAGGCATCTGTAGAATTTCCTCAACAACCTCCTCACTAACCAGCTCGCTAAGAAAGTCCTCATCCCAAAAATTATTGGACCAACAATCTTGAAGACACAATCTGTTATTAAAAACATCTTCCACCCGTATCGAAAGGGGTCCCGATGCCAACCATCTATCAAACCAAAAAGAAGCATTACCACCACGCACAAGAACATTCACATTATCCATAACTTTCGGCAGCATCTTAACAATTGATCTCTAGAATCTAGAATCAGTCGGCCTCGCCTTGTAAGTAGAAAAATGGCCATGACGAAGGTATTCGGCATGAAAACAATCAGACCAAAGATTGTTGGAAGACACAATACGGAAGGCAAACTTCATATGAAGAGATTTTTGAACCTCTTTAAGATCTCTCATGCCCAACCCTCATTCTCTAGTAGGCAAACAAATATTGCTCCACGACCTCCAATGATATTTTCTTTTACCATCATTCTCACCCCAAAAAACATTAGCTAACAAAGCTTGAATACGAGATAAAGATATGGAAGGCACACTCATCACAGACAATAAGTGGATAGGCATACCATTTAAAACATGCTTGACTAAAATCAATCTACCACCCGGCGATAACAGTTTAAACTTCCAACCAACTTTTTTCCTGAAAGATCAATTAACGGTTCAAAAACCTGGGTTGTCAATCTACCAGAGACCAACGGCACACCCAAGTAGGTAACAGGAAACTTACCTTCCTTAAAGCTCATAAGACTCAACAAGCTTCTCTTTCTTGAAGTCGGGATCAACTTAGATAGAAAAAGAGCATATTTGTCCTTACTAATTTGTTGACCAGACCACCTCTCATAAATATCAAGAGTATGCATCAGATTTTTAATAGACCTCTTACTCCCCATTAGCAACAATAAGGATGTCATCAGCATAAAGTAAATGAGAAACCAAAAGAGCACCAATAGGATGACTAAATTTGCCAATTCGACCTTCCTCAAAATGTTTTCTGAGAAGCCTTGTCAACACTTCTTCCATGAGGATGAAAAGATAAGGAGAAAGATGATCCCTTGACGAAGACCCCTAGCAGACTGAAAAAAACCCTTGAAGGTACCACCAACTCTTTCCGAATCCCTGCGAATAACATTAAAATCACCCAAAACTAACCAAGGCTGGTCCATATCGGTCCTCTCTTCTAAGTCATGCCAAAGTTCTCTTCTATCAACGTATGAGCACTTAGCATAGACAAAAGTAACAATAACATGGTGCGCATCCCATTTAAACCAACCAGACACTGTTTGAGACGTACAAAGCACAATTTCAAAAATGTTTGGGTTATTCCAGAACACCCACAACTTACCACCCTGATTGGCATTTGAGGCATAATGATTAAAATCCAAAAAACACCCAAGAGAAGCCATACGATTATCATCCACAAAAGGTTCCGAGATAGCAAATAAAGAAACCTTAAATTTAATAAGCAGCTTCTTCAATCTTCCTTTAGAACTGCCCAGCCCTCTAATATTCCAGAAAAGAATTGTATCAGTCATAAGTTCAACTTTTGGGAACGGGTGTGAACCCGTTGTGATTTTCTCAGAGTCATGTCCTCCTTCGGATTTGATTTCCCATTTGCCGTAATATGGTCCACATCCAAATCATAAATTTTTTCTTTTCCCATCACAACAGGTAGAGCACCCTCTTCATTATCAGAAACATAAACTTGCACCCTCTCCCCTGGTAAACCTGCTCACGAGAGTTCTCCAAATCCTCCTGCACCTTTTCAAAATCAACTTGCACCTGCGGAACACTATTGCACCAAACTTCCTCACAATCATCATCACTATCTTGGGTGCGAACATCATTCAATTTCTGGCTAGTATCCATTTGTGTAACAGCAGGAACTTCCTCGAATAAATAACCAACCACATTTTCCTCCACAGGAATTTGAATAACAGACTCATGATGGACATCTAACACGTCAGATCGTTGCTTCATCGATTCAGATGCTGGGTTGTTCACATCAGGGAAACTTGGGATAGGAGAAGAAGAGCCTCCCTGCCCACTAACACACTCCCCTTCTCTGCTAGCCATCAGAAACAGTTTATTTACATTCATAATTTCTTTTTCACCCTCCTCTACTTTTTCCCTGCCTTACTAGACTCGGCTTTGTTCATAGACTCTGGGTTTGTCTCAATAGTTAATTTCACAATGCTTTCTTCATGATTTATCACAACAACAGGGTTCTTCCGACTCACTTCCTTCCAAGTTTTAGCATCTTCCTTGTTCCCATCTGCTTTTCTATACTTTTTCCTGTTGTGACCACAGTTTACACGCTGAACCATTCTGCAAGCCACCTCAGTATGACCTTGCCTAAAACATTTGTTACAATAAAAACTTGGCTTCTCATAGACCACCAACTGCCATATCTGATGCAATCCAAGCATCACAGGAAAGCCTTTTATTTGCTTGTCTCTGAGATCGACAACAACACACAATCGTGCCCCTGTGGCTCGTGTTCTCTATACGGTTGCATTATCCGTTCCCAAAAACTTACCAAAACGTTTAGCAAAACTCTGAAGGCAATCCAACCTGTACAGATGCAAAGGGAGACTAGGCAAAAAAATCCATTGAGGAGCAATGGATGGTTCTTTTTTCAGATCAAAACACATCGACCAATTGAACAAACGAAACGGAACACCTGCCACCACCCTGCCTTCACGTGCCCATGCATGGAAGTAATCTTTCTCATTCGCAAGGTGTAAAAGGACGTGAAAGTCATCCATAAAACTGATCATCGGCACCTCACTAAACCCCCAAGTTTTGATAATATGTTTCCGTAAAACATCAATGGATGGTCTGGAGGACAAAAACTTAAGAACTAAAGCAAATTTCAAATCTTCAGCTGCCTTTTCCATCTCAATATCCGAGAAAATAAATCCAAGTTTACCGTTGATTACCTCAGGATGCCGGACTGAAAGCTTAAATTTTGGAGGAGGGATAGGCCGCTGCAACGCCTCCACAAACGTTTGCCGCTCACTATTCTCATCATCGGCTGAATGTTCCAGCCCCACCAGAGGGGGCCCTGCTGGAATCTTGTCCACCTCGCTGGTACTAGAGGCCACCGGATGGCTGCTCATCGCTGCGCACAAAGACCTACGCCGCACAGGGTAAACCCCAAAATAGCTCCTAAGGCATAATCACTTGCATCAGTCATGATTTCAAAGGGAAGGTCCCACTGTGGGGATTGCATAATAGGGGTAGTGGTAAGCAATTCTTTAAGGGTATCAAAAGCTTTTTGGCACTCATCAGACCAAACAAATTCAATATCATTTTGTAAAAGAGTGCACAAAGGTTTTACAATAGAACTGAACCCTTGAATAAACCGCCTATAAAAGCCAGCATGGCCAAGAAAAGAACAAATATCCTTAACCGTCCTAGTGATAGGAAGTTTAGATATTAATTCAATTTTTGCCTTGTCGACCTTTATACTTTCAGAAGAAATAATATGTCCCAAGACAATGCCCTGAGTAACCATAAATTGGCATTTCTCCCAATTAGGTAAAAGATTTTTTTCCTCACATCTCTGGAGAATATATGCCAAATTATGCAAACAACTATCAAAAGATTTTTCAAAAACAGAGAAGTTGTCCATGAATATTTCACAAATATCCTCAATCATGTCAGAAAAAATACTCATCATGCATCTCTGAAAGGTGGCTGGAGCATTACATAAACCAAAAAACATTCTGGTAAAAGCAAAGGTGCCAAAAGGACAGGTGAAAGTGGTTTTCTCCTGGTCCTCAGGCGCTACAACAATTTGATAATAACCAGAGTATCCATCTAAGAAGCAATAAAATGTATTACCAGCCACTCTTTCTAAAATTTGATTCAAGAATGGTAAAGGAAAATGATCTTTCCTACTAGCTGAATTAAGTTTTCTATAATCAATACATATCCTCCAGCCAACGACCATTCTAGTTGGAATCAATTCATTTTTCTCATTTTTCTCATTTTTGACAACAGTTAAACCAGATTTTTTTGGTACCACTTGAGTTGGACTTATCCACTTACTGTCTGAGATGGGGTAAATGATACCCACTGTGAGCAGCATGAACACTTCTTCTTTGACAACTTCCTTCATGGTAGGATTGAGCCTACGTTGAGCATCACGAACTGGTCTAGCATCGTCTTCAAGATGGATTTTGTGGGTACAAACAACAACATCAATACCTTTGATGTCGGCTATTGTCCAACCAATTGCGCTTCGATGCTTTCTTAAGACTTCAATCAACTGGGCTTCATCATTCTGATTTAACTTTGAGGAAATTACCACAGGAAAAATGTCTTCTTCAGGACCAAGAAAAATATACTTTAAATCTTGAGGAAGTGGTTTCAGTTCCAACTGGGGAACTTCTTCCTCTGAAGATTAAAGTAAGTGTGGTGGTGGTAGAGTTTGAAACTGGGGTTGCCATCTTACCCCTGCAAATTGTACTTCAAGTGGTAAAGAAGAATCTGCAAAACAGTCTAAAAATTCAAAGGCATTTTCATCAACATGGTCAGTTTTTTCATCAAGTAAAAATTCAGGTGTCTAAAAAATAGAATCATCATCAGAGAAAGGAAAAGTTGAGCAAATAAATTCTGTTGGTGTCAAACTCTCTACAGCATTCAAATCACTTGTGTCATCAAAATGTGCTGGCATCTTGCAAGCATTGAAAATGTTCAACTCAAGTGCCATGTTCCCAAAAGTAAGCTTTAGAACTCCACTTCTGCAATTAATCAAAACATTTGATGTAGCTATAAATGGTCTTCCAAGGATGACAGGAGCTTGGTAAATAGTGGAGGCTGGCTGCTGCATATCAAGAACTACAAAATTCATTGGGTAGCAAAATTTGTCCACCTGGACCAGCACATTCTCAACAATACCGCTCGACACCTTAACTAATCTATCAGCCAATTGTAGCATGATGGAGGTCTTTTTCAGCTCACCCAATCCCAACTGCTCATACACTGAGAATGGTAGCAAGTTCACACTACTCCCCAAATCAAGTAAAGCTCTCCCAATGCTTGACTCACCGATCATAATGGAAATTTTGGGAGAGTCGGGATCTCCGAACTTCTGAGGAGTCTCACTCAATATCAATGCACTGACTTGTTTTGTTAGGAAAACTTTCTTCTTCACATTCAACTTCCTCTTCATTGTGCACAAGTCCTTCAGAAATTTTGCTTGCGAAGGAACTTGTTGTATGGCATTCAAAAGTGGAATATTAATCTTTACTTGCTTGAAGATCTCCTGAATCTCAGTGTGGTATTTGTTCTTTTGGCCAATTGCCAGTCTCTGAGGATAAGGAACCACAGGTTGGTACCCCCTACTAGTTTCAGCCTCTGCACTTACAGGCTTCTTTAGCTCTGGTCCACTACCTCTGGTTCTTTTTCAGATTCATCAGTCTCTGTTACATCTTCAGGTGTAGGAGCAACTACCTGTGTGTCCATAGTCATCTCTGGTTGGGGAACTTCCTTTCCACTTTTTAAAGTAAGAACGGCCTTCGCTATCCCAAAAACCTCTCATGAGACATTATGCACTTGTTGTTGTTGTTGCCGGTATACTTGAGGATTAGGCTGAGGCTGTGCTGGGAATTTCCCTTTCTCTAGAGTACTCAATGTCGTGCTCATCTTATTGATGGCGCCCCGCAAGTCATTTATGGCCTGAGTATTCTGATTGTTTGTGGTGGCCTGAATTTACATGAATTGCTGAAGTGTATTGGTCATCTGTGCCAGACAATCTAGAGACTTCTTTGCAGATGATTGAGGCTGAGAACTCTGTGCAGCTACATGAGGCTGAAATCCTGGAGGTGCTACAAAAGGATAGCTCTGAGAGCTCTGATATGGCTGATACTGGTGCTGAAGAGCAGCCTGATAAAATGGCTGCTGAGAAAGTGGAGGAGACTGGCCAGGCTGATCATTCCTCCATGAGAAATTTGAGTGATTTCTCCATCCTAGATTATATGTATTGGAGAAAGGCTGATTTTGTGCTCCGTTAACCCAGTTCGCTGATTGCATCTGCTCAGAGCCACTCTCCTGAAATACTGGCATAATTGGGCAATCTTAGGCTTGTGGTTTGAATCAGCACATAAAGAACATACCTCCATTGTTTTCACAGCCTTCACCTTTTCCATCACCATAACCTCCAGTCTTCTAGTTAATGTAGCTATTCGAGCTTAAACGTCAATGTCCTCCTTAAGATCATATCTGCCCCCACCAAAAATAGCCCTCAGTGGCTGTGCCATCAAAGAAACTCGATCAGTCCCAGGATTCCATTGTTGTGCGCTCTCAGCAAGATAGTCAAAAAATGGCAATGCTTCATCAAGTTCCTTGCTAAAGAATTCTCTATTGCACATAGTCTGAACAAACTGATTGCATTCTGGAGTGAGACCAGTGTAAAAATAATTCACCAACCTCCAAAATTCAAAACTGTGATGTAGACAGATGTTCACCAAATCCTTAAACCTTTCCCAGCTGGCCTGGAAAGTCACATCTGATTTTTAATTGAACTGGCTGATCTGCTCTTGTAAATATTGAGTTCTCTGAAAAGGAAAATTTTTTTGTAAGAACTCATGCAGCATATCAGACCAACTAGAGATAGAATTAGGCCTCAAAGAATTAAACCAAATCTTCACTTTATCCTTCAAAGAGAAAGGAAATAAACGAAGTCTAATAAATTCATCAGTAGTGGCTCTATTGATAAAAGTAGTGCAGGCCAACTCAAAATCTGTCAAGTGTTGATAAGGACTCTCAGAATCCATCCCGTGGAACTGAGGTATCACTGACATCATGCCATGCTTAATAGAAAAATTAGGTGTATCATCAGGTAAAATAATGCATGATGGTGTAGTGGTGTGAGTGGGCTACAAATAATCCCTAAGAGTGCGTGGTGTAGGTGCAGCCATGGTTTGTTCAATTTCAATGTCCTCGTCTGTAGAAAAAACAGAAGAGCTATCTATCTCTGAGCTGTATATACTACTCTCAGTGCTCAATATAACTCTAACCAACCTATTTGAATTGTCTCTCACCCATGACATTAAACATAAGTCCAAATAGCATAAGTAAGGTTCAAGTGACTGAGTAGTAGGTGACAAGTGAAATGTGTAATCAAAGATCAGATAGTGAAAGAAACATCTGAGATGAAAAAATAAATAAAATAACGAGTCTAAATTTACGTCAAGCAACTATCCCCAGCAACGGCGCCAAAAACTTGACTCACTCAAAAATGAGTAGCACAAAAGCTATTCCAAGTGCAGGAGGGTGTCGCATAATAATTAGGAATAAATTCCTAGATCGTCTCATCAAGAAAAGTTACTTAAAATCAAACTTGTTTAAAATGGTGAAAATATTCACAAAGAGAAAATACAAGTAGTGGTATATGCAATGATTGGAAGAGTGCAACGGGAATGAAAATGGTACTAGTCATGGACTAGATTCATATTTTTGAATTTTTGAGTGTCAAAATGAAATGTAAAAGACTAACAAATTGAAATTAACAATCAAGGAATCAACTAAACTAAACAATCTTAATTAATCTGAAAATTAAATAAAAAAATTGAAATTATTTAAGTCCTAATTAAGCTTTAATTAATCTAGTATGCAATGGAAATAAGAGATTAATAAAACTAAGCTAAGAATTAAACTAGATTAGAAAGTAATTGACAAAATACGAACTGAGAATTGAAAAGCCCAAAAATCAAGATTATAGAGTTCATCCTTGTATTCAAATCACAAATTCTCAAAATGAATCCATAGTAATTGTAATCACTATTAAATGAAAGCTTAAAGAAGCGAGAAAAATAAATAACATGAAGTAAATAAAAAACAAATAAAACGCCCAAAAGTCTAAGCCAAATATCTCAAAAATACATCACAAACTTTAAACTAAAATTAAATAAATAGTTGAGTGAAAAGAGCAAGCCAAATGAATGGAGATGAAGATGAAAAGTAGTGGAGGAGGCTGGGCAGCGGCAGTGGACCCTTCCAGGTTCTGTTGTGTGCGTCTCCAAAAAAAAGTATGTTGTTTCATCCCCTAGCCTCCAAATGAAAAATCCCCCAATAATA
Organism: Juglans microcarpa x Juglans regia; assembly: GCF_004785595.1. Lineage (NCBI taxonomy): Eukaryota > Viridiplantae > Streptophyta > Magnoliopsida > Fagales > Juglandaceae > Juglans > Juglans microcarpa x Juglans regia. The sequence continues at coordinate 28,105,945 of NC_054596.1, read as the reverse complement.
AAACTTGTCCTCTTACGCCAAAAGCCCTTCTTTTTTTCTTTTTCTTTTTCTTTTCGTGTGGCGTTCCATTCGTAAAGCCAAATGGCCCGCATGCGTAAAACTCTCTTGAGTTTTACTTTTTAAAATGCCAAACTATGCAGCCGTCTAACTCCAAAATGCCCCCACATGCTAAAACTCAACTTTTCCACAAAACCCCAAAATAGCTTGGTCCCACGTGCATGTGTAGCCTTAGGGAAACCAAAAAAACCTTTTTGACTTTTCTATTTTCTTGGTTTTACATTTCTTGGCCTATATAAAAAAAATAGAAATTAGAAAAGAAATAAAATAAAAATGAAGAATAGAATATCAAAAATATGTTGTGCATGTGATAGAACATTATCCAATTAAATCATAAGTTATAAATTAAGCATCAATCATGCTATTAACCAATTTAAATCACAACTCAAATTTATTCATCTTAACCATTTCTCCATCTAAAACCAATAATAATGTAATGAAATAAATAAAATATATTGGTTCTAAATGTATAAAATATGCAATAACTCAGCTCAATCAATTAACATAACGTACGGTAGCAACACGGTTCCCCATATGCATCGTGAGAACTTGCTGGAGACCACAGCACTACTCACGTTGACACTACGTCTTTGTCTACAGATATCATTCTCAATGCATTGATATCATAACATATCATCATCATAACATGTGCACCCACCAACATTATGTGCCATATACGATTTTGCTCCGGCATTCTTTAAAAAGAATCCATTTGAAACCCGTTGATGGTTCTTTATAAACTCAGGAGTTACCACTCCATTTTTACTCACTCTAGAGTGGATAAAGAAGTTCAACTCTATAATTCTTCATCCTAGCCTTTGGAGTCGTGATAAAATTCATTTTCATATTATACTTGAAAAATGTATTTCATGACATGTGGATATGAAACAAGCTTTCATGTAGAAATGACATTTATAGATGCAATATGCTAAAATGGTGAGAATTTCACATGTCATGTAAACAAGTAATCAAATGCTCAGTGATGTATCATATGTTGTTTCATGCTCAAAATGACGTTTATAATATGAATTTCGCGTTTATACAAGAATCATAAATAAATTATCTAAAAGTAAGTTAGAAGTTAACTTACAAACTTCTCGAGTTTTGAGAATAGAAGTGTCTGTAATTAAAGTTATACTGAGTTAGGATTTGAACCTCTAAGGAAGATATTCATAATCAAAGGGTTCAAATATTTGGTATTTACAAAATTACCCCTATACTTAGCAAATTTTCACTAAGGCCTTAAATTTTTACTATTTGCATTTGGGCTCCAAAATTCACCAAACTTCACAAACCCCATATTTCCTATATTCTGAAATCATCTATGCCCTTAGAATTGTAAGAATTGAAGTGCAACTATGCCAATTACACTCAACCCGTGGCATACATTTTATTAAGGCCTAGATGTGATTTCAACTATTCAACCTCTATGGATGCATGTGTACTCAAATTTATCAAGTGCCAATAGTAATTATAACCTTAGGGACAAATTAAGAAGTTAGGCTCAAATCATACAAGTTCATCCCAACACTTAAACATGGCTTTAAGACCTTAATCCTCACTAATCCATCCATTAAGCAAGCACGATGCTTCTAGCTTTCCTTACCCAAAGATGTTTCAAAACTTAGTTAAATCATGTATTTTTATTCTTATCCCAATCACAAGGATTTTATAAATGCACATTACTTAAGCCTAGGTAGATGATCAACACAAGATATAATTAAAGTCTATTATGACATGCTTCCAAATTCGAAATTAAACCTTCAAAATTCATTCTAAGACATTTATGAATGATATAAAATTATTCTAAGACATGCCATAGCTAAGAATTCAACCCAAAATAATTTTAATCATCAAAACATCAAATCTGACCCGGTTTGACGTTAGCATGCTAAACCTTAATTAAAATTAATCAAAACCTCATTCTCATGCCATAAATTAAAGCCTAACATGTCATTATAACACTTAGCAAATCATAGGGCAAGATTACCTATAGAACACTCAAGAACTTCACTTAAGAACACTCAAGAACTTCATTAGGTTTCACTCTATTGCTTACAAAGGGGGAGAAGTGCTCTCAAGATTCAAGAGAAGGCTTGGAGGAGAGGTGTAGAGAAATGAGGAAGTGAGTGAGGTATTTATAGCCTTCAAAAGGGGAGGGGGGGACGTTGGCCTTGGATGAAGATGAGGCTTTGGATTGGTGGAGGTGGGAGGTGGAGTGATGAGTGAAGTTTTTAGCTTTCTGTCAAGCTTGGTCAGCTGAAAAGTGCCCTATATTTTCATGATTTCTTCAAGGTTAGGTATAAGAGTGAATCTATAGGTGCAGGGGCTGCATTGGTGCAGAAAATAAAACCAAAAAAAAAAATAAAAGAGAAAAACACAAAGGAGGTCAATGGGTTTGAATAAAAACTGTCCAAATTTTCATTCCCTTCTTGTCTCTTCTCCTTGGTCTGAATTGGGGGCATTATTACACCATTGAGTGTCTTTTTCAGATGGTTAAGGGACATGGGTGGTGGCGTGGGGAGTGGCTCACCAAGAGCAGAAAATTCAATGAAAACCAAAGGTCACTCGGTTTGGTTTCAACTAGGCTTGTAATGGAATTGGTTGCATTTCTTGGCTTGGCTTCTTGGAGCCAATTCGTCCAATGCTAGAACTTAACTAGGAGGGTTAAGGTGGGGCTGTAAATGATAAAATTTTTCTTGAGAAAATGGTGTAAAAGGCATGGGCTAGGGGCTGATTTGAGGTAATGCACATGAATGTGCACCTAGGTGCCGATTGGTGGTAATTTGGGCATTGACATGGCTTTGCTTCTATTGACATGTGTTGGATCAAGATTTAACTTAAATTAGTCTAAGAATAATGCAAATCAATAATAAAAGCTAAAATTTCCAATTATAAAAATGGGAAAATAAATTAAAGAAAAATTAAGCTAAAAACATGGACCCTTAACTCAAGTTAGAAGCTTAGTTATGGTCAAGTGGAAACCTTAGGGGCGTGTGGCACTTCTTAGGCTTGAGGAAAACCAATGGTATGGTGTATGTAGGCTTCCATTAGAAGGATAAAAATTGAAAGACAAGTCTTTTGGGCCTTGTGGGTTGGGCTTGTTGGGCCATTAGGATGTGGGCTTTGGAGTGAGTTTTTATATGGACCTTGTGTCCAGATTTGTGGGCTCATCTAAGGCCTCAAAGGCTTACCATGTAGGGTCCAAAAGAGAAGTCTTTCTAAGGTTAGGCCGAAGGCCTTCACTCTCACCAAGTTAGGCTCAAAGGCTACAAGACTTCTATACATTGGGCTTAACTTCTAAGGTTCTATAAGAAAGACATATATTCTTATAACTCTCAAATTGGTCTAAGACTTATGGTATCTATTCTTAGCCCATCACATCCTTAGGGAATTAGAGGCCTAAAGTCTTATGGTCATTAAGTAGGGCCTAAAGTCTTATGTCTATTAAGTTGGGCCTAAGGCCTTAGTGTCTCTCCTAAGCCTTTATACCCAAAAAGCTTGGGCCCTTAATAAACCAATCTCTTGGGCCTTCCTATGTCCATAAAAAATTTAACCCAAATTACTTAGCCCAATAAGGTGGCAAAATCTCCAATATGCCACTTGTCATTTTAACATTGGCCTCTTGATACCTTTCCTCAAAATTAATTAAACACTAAAAATTCTCCAAAATAATACTAGTAAACCAATCAACCTCCAAAAATTTCCTTTTCCTCAAAATCAATATTGCACTAGAATCTTATAATAATTCTACTAAACCCAAAGCATACGGTCATCTTGTCAACTCAAATATCCAAAATTGTTCTTATTCTCAAATAGCCCAGCTTTTAATTAACTGGGATTAAAGCTACTAAGGACTAGGCCTAAGGAGCTTTTTAGGCAGAGTGTTACAAATAGGATACAAGAGACCATGACCGATGGACACGGTCGAAGAAGAAGACGGAGGAGACATGAGGAGTCATTCTATGTCTCGGGCCTCCGATGGAAAAGGTCACCATGTTGATGCAATTGAGGAAAAACCCATTTGTAGTAGAAGGCAACTTGAGGCATCCATGGTTCTCCCTTGAGAAGACCAGACAAGGGAGAGACCTCACTGAATTTTGAGGACGAAAGTTGTTATAAGGAAGGGAGGATGTGAAGGCCCCGCCTAATACAAAAGGAGACATGCCATTCTTAGAGTTTAAGGAAACCCAAAGATGAGAAATACTCCAAGTCTCCAATGGTCTACGAAATCAATAGCGGGAGATGCAGAGTGCAGCTAGTACAATATCTGGGCGAGCAAACACCTTATAGAAGGCCCAAGTAACATGTCCCAGAGCGAGATGCAGATGAATATCTCGACCATGGCAAGTGTACTAGAAAAGTCACATACTATGAGAACAAGAACAAGGAACTGAAGAGACTGGTGTACTTGGGCGAGGTACGACTTACTCGCCCAAGGTGAGATAGAACTGCTTGCCTAGGAAGAGCAACAGTCAGGGACTAACCCAAACCAGACATGGGAATTTTTCGAGGTAACACAGAAGGCTCAGAAAAGTGATAGTGTCGAATGCAAAAGCTCACACTCCATATGAAAGGTCACATTCGGAATGACTCTGTAATGAAAGGTGAAGGCACAACAAATTGTATCGTTTGGACTTCGAAGTATGGCCGGACACCACATGGAGAACCCTCGTTCAAGGAATGACTGAGGAGTTGGCAGACCGTACGGGTGTGTAGACCATGCCTTGATCATCTATCTCTGTCATCTTGTAGTATGACAGACATGGATGAAAAGACTCATATCCAAGCATATACGTGTCCGTCCAGCATTTACATGAAAAGTTTTCATAGCGTCTTCGATAGCATTATCACTCATTAGTAGTCTTGTCATAGCCACCTAACCGTCATAGCCACCTAACCTACATATGGCTTCGTTCTCGGGACCATAGACTTTGATGCACGTACAAAGCCTAACATGACACTTGAGGAGGAAGAGTGAATCCTGCCCGAGTCTTGATATGGAGACTAGGACCCGCCTGAGCACTAGTACCTGCCGTAGCGACCCTGTTCCTTCTGTAGGATGTATAATATTAAGCCAGTGCTTATTGTAATCAATCTACCACCTTATGGAGACTAACCTTATGTATTTTGGATGATGTAATGTTTTGAAGTTAATCAAGGGCGAGAGAAGCCCCTTTTTCGTAAAGTATAGTATTTAATGGTACTCGATTTTCAACGTTGTCACTGCAACGTGCTCTGTTTCAATTTTGCTACAATTTCATAAGTTAAATATCTTACACATGTAGTTCCCTCTGGATCATTACATGCCAAATTTTCCTCTTGGGTATTGACCGATCCGCCAACATCATTGACACTACGAAACCTTACCTAGTCTTTCATGAGGAACGAGGCACCACAATCTTACCCCTAATCTACCACTCTCACTTGCATGGCTCGAACTAAGATCCCAACCCTAACTTTGCCTTTGGCAAGGTTCAATCCCCAACAACATTCAACCACAAGTCCTCCGACTACTAACAACGTAGCTCATTCTATAAATTATCCCACATCTTCCATTACCATCTTCTTACCAAAGTAAAAGACATTTAAGTATTCCCTACTACATCCTCCTTTCACAACGGCCACAACTGCTAGAGGTTCTTCGATCACCACATCCTTCATGAGCAACAATCCACTTTAAATAGAGTTAATACCAAACACAACTATTTTTATGTTCCCAATAAAATGTATGGATTTCCTTACTGCACTTGTAAATCACATCTTTGTATTAGATTGTAATGATCCAAGGCTAAAACGTCATACTCAAAAACTAGTCAATGTTAAAACTAGAATCCCTTCGAATCATTATATAATGCAAGAACTCCTTTCAACAATGTGAAATTCGTTCACCACCTCTCTAGACAATCTAGGGTATTACATTGCTGACTAGAAAAGAAATACTACAAATCCTTTTACCAAGTCATTATCTAAAACAAAACAGATTTTTTTCGTAGGAAAATCTTCTCCCATATTATTTCTCAAGCTTCTTTCGCATTGCTGAACTTCTTAAACCGAGCAACAATAACAAGCATATATCTCAAGTATTATTGTTTATGCAATGTGGCGAAGGCAATAGTTGCATATGAGAAAGGGAAATATAACTGATATTATATTCATAACGTCCCAAGACGAATTTTATTTTTATTTTTATTTTCAATCTTTCCAAAGTTCATATAATACAACAATTACATCTAAGGCTGCGCTGCATTTAGATACTGAGATAATTTTAGATGATTTGAATTAATATGTGAATAGTAATATTTTGTGAGTCCCATTAAAATTTGTTTGAATATAAATACGTTGAGGTGTGTGTTTAAATGTAAGAAATAAGTTGAAATGAGTAAACTTCTTTTATGAGAAATTGAAATAGTAAATCTCATCAATGATTAGTTTAGGATGAGTTGAGCTCGCTCCAACATCCAAACACAACCTAAATGTGCCATGAAGTTGTTAAATGAAAGAATTTGTAGTTAAATAGACAAAAAAAAAAATGTATTTTCATATTTTACACGCAATTAGGAAGCATTTTAACTGCAACTGAAAGGGTAACCAAAAGGTGAAACAAAGGATACAACACCAAACTTGAAAATATTTTCAGTGACACACAAATGAAGTTGGCGCGGCCATTCTGCAGATTTGAGCTGCCATTTATGAACCTATTGAAAATAAAATAAAATAAGAAATTAAGAAAGGAAAATAAATTTTAAGCTCCGCTGCGCCGCACTGCAAAAAGAATCTAAATACGAAAAAAATGTAAAAGCCAAAAGCTTGTGTACCTCAAATATGACCTTGAGTGAAATTTCAGTAACTATTCCCCATCTGCAGCATCTACCTGGAAGAACAAACCTCACTAAACACCATCCGGATTGAAAATGATTAAATGCAAGCTAGAAATCAAGGTTTCTAGGATGCAGGAGTATTTTTTGTCAAAGAAGATCCTAATCGAAGCATAAGGGGATATAAAGGGCTAAACTCCTTCTCTCCTCTGGCCCTAACATTTGCAGCATAATCATCCAGGGTTGCTTTGATACCTTTCCAGATCTGATCCTCCCCTTGAGAATCTAACCACAAAGAATATTGCAGAGGTGTAAGTTTGTTTCTTTGCAGCGGTGACTGCAATTCTTCAGGCCCTCTGGAGTAAAGATGGTGAAGAATGACACTCAATGGCAAATCTTGAAGAAGAGGAGAATCTCCCAGTTGAGATATTTCCAAGAAAATAAGAGGTCGGAATGCTCGCAGGGCTTGGTATGGTGCACCAAGTTGCTCTACTGGGAACAAATTCTGACCCACAGCTAACTCCAGCTCTGCCATGTCCCTAGCCATCCTAAGCTTGCCAGATTCTGAAAGGGGTCTGACAAGAGAAGCATGCCTGATAAAGAATATTAGTACCCTTGAAGCCATATTCCTAACAAGCCTAGTGCATATGCTTTCTGCCCCTCCAGTGGTAGCATTCGTTGAAGGCAGCAGCCTAGATAGGAACGCATTACGGAAATGAAGAACGCACTTCTGTAACTCCTCCATGTAAGGTGAAGTGTTGTTGTCCATCGCAGCATCCAGGCCAAGCACACCAAAGTTCTGGTCATGAATTTGTAAGATACAAGACTCGAGACACTCGAGCATTGCTTGGAATAATGATGTCACTGAGTCACAGGCAACACCATATATTGCACCTAAAGAGGGAGACAATACATCTGCAGCAATACTGGGCAATCCTGTAACCATTGAGGATATCCGTGTATGAATATCTTGTAGATGCTGACATAACGTAAAGTTCTTGAGCTGGGCTGCAGTTGCTGGACCGCTCACTTGACGTGCTTCAGGACCGGTGGATATCTGTACGAGGAAAACTAAATTCAGACCTTATTCCACTCGACTCAAAATAAAATAAAGGTTGGGATTCCACCATGTGTGGGTTTCAATTCCCGTCATTTGCAAATGAGCACCATATTACCAATTGTAGAAAGAATATATAAGGAAAAAGAAATATACTAGAAATGAACATGATTCTAATTAAAGAGAGTGCATGCCACATCACATCCTTGATCTTTTGATTCTTGAGACAGAGAGATCGATACAAGTTTCATTGCTTTTTAAATAAAAACCAGTAAGATGAATAAAAATTATTACGAAAACGAAAGAACACAAGTTTCACAGTAAGGTTGTGGTGACTAATCCCGCTGGTTGCACAAGATGAAAACTTTAAAGGAAGTTGGAATGAATTTATTGCAAATTTCGAGAAACATAGAGTAACACAAGAAAATGAAAACGCAGGGATGTTTTGCAAACGAGTGAAAACTCAGTTACTACTCTGCATCTAACCCTAAAAGAATACCCTTGCCAATCAGGAAAACATAAATAAACAATGAAACATATAACCCTAGGGATTGGCTAAGTGGTAAGGGCCTTGGTCTTGGCAGGTATGCTCCCCAAGATCTAAGGTTTGAACCCTTAGGTGTAACCAATCTCTAAGGGCTCCATCCCATTGATGAAAAACCAATGATTTACCTGATCCGTGTAATATAGGTGCATTACACGTGTCTGGGATTTAACGGGTAAAAGACCTGTTGCATCTGCACGGTCTCAAAGTTTCCTCGCCATAAAAAAATGAAACATATATATGGAGCATGGCAGCATGCACCACCAATCCTTATCAATAGGTGCATTATTTTAGTATGTACCTTTCTTGACAAGTAATAGAAATTATTATTACCCAAATAAGACAATTTAATTCAAAAGGAATGCACAAAAGAAAGTCCCATATAGAATTCTCATACAGCCAGCCAATTTGAAAAGATAATTAGAAGAAAAGCGCTCTACGAAGAGCACACCTCCTGTCAAACAGCCCTCCCAAAAAAATTATTTATGGGATAAAACCATATGTTCCACCTCCGTCAAAAGTCCACCAATTTGTTTTTTCGAAATAGTCCACAAAAGGCATAATGGAACAGCCACCTAACAATGATACATGTATCGACCAAACAATCCTTTCCAACACTCAAAATCCTCGAGTATTTCAGTGGGCAAACTGAATGAATTATTCTCAGGTGAAAGTGAAATATTAAGAACCCAGTTATTAAGAAGAAATCCACATCTGTTAGTATCATCAGTTTTTTCGCAAGTAAACAAAAGAAATTACCTGGTACTCAGCTCGTTCTGCAAGCAGGGTCAAAACCTTGCCAATTTCACGCAAAACAAGAAGAGTCAAACGCCCATCCAACTGGACGGCTTCAATCTCTTCTTGAATGCGTGATATAATCCTTGAGATATGTTCTTTGGAAGGAACACTTCCACGGCTAGACACAGGAAATATGGTATTCACAAGATCTGACAGGCGACTCAAGCAGAGAGCCAAAAATGATGTCTGGAATATTTCAACAGCTGCAATCATTTGATCTTTGCCTTCTGAACTGACAGCTGGTAAAACCCCTTTCACATCTGTATCACGCGAAATTCTTTCAAGCAGATTCTCTATTATGGAAAAGAGTTTGGGATACCCCATAGTAAATATCTCTTTAACAAAACTTGATGCGGTGAAAGCAGACTTCATTTGGCTTGTAAAAGCCTTTACAAGAGCCTCCCAGACCCGATCTGTTAACATGGAATCACCTTCCTAAGCAAGCAACAGCTGAATGTAAGCATAGGAAATAAAATGAATGGTCATGGAATAGTAGAAATCTAATAGAAAATAAATGAGGCACGCACATTAACATAATTAAGAAGATTATATTTCTTATGGATGATGCTACTGCAAGTCTAAAGGAACAGAAACACAAGCATGCACATGATTATATGACATTTCAGAAACAAAAACTCAATACAAATGTTGACTACATTAAGCTACTCACAAAAGTAAAACCACTGGAAGCCCCTAAAAAGCAACACTAATCAAACTGTTCTAGCATCAAGACAATCCACATAAAACCATGCCCACAAACCAGAACTTCCAGGTATAACCACCAGCTTAGGCTCCATTGAGAAATCACATACCCTTGCCCTTGCCTCTTCCACAAATTGAGCTTCTGCCCTTGGATTCACAATTAACAGAGCATGCGAATCTATTTAGGTCTCTATTGCCTCTGTCGAGTAGTTTGATGTTGAGAGTTGAATCCTCTTGGAAATGACTCGCTTTGATGAATGTCATAAGAGACATAAACTGCTCCTAGTAACCCTCACAGGAGATCCCCCACCATTTTCCCAAACACATGGCCTTTACCCTGCATCTTTTGAATACCCATAACACAACATCTACACTCCAGCACCAACTCAAAAGATTTGGACTCAATAGCACACCACCTTGAAATCCCCATCACTAAAACTTGGAGGATCGACTACTCGGCTGTAATGTGGAGGACAAAAATGAGTTCAGAATATTATTAAGGCATTCAATGGCGATAAGCACCAAGTCTAACATTTTCCTACCCTACAAACGTATTTTGTGGCTTTGAAATAATTTTTTCAACAACCCTCAACCGATTAGCAAGGACTTTAGCAATTATTTTGTAAACCCCACGCCATTCACAAGACTGATGTGCCTAGTCATAAACATCACTGCCGCACTTTTTTAGCAAAGAACACTATGAAGATAACATTAAGACTATTCCCAAACTTCTTATGGTATGAAACTCATGGAAAACCTTCATAATGTCTTTTTCAATCAGATCCCAACAAGCTCGAAAGAAAGCCATATTAAAGCCATTCAGCCCCAATATATAAACACTAGTCAAACTTTTTACCACTTTGTGAATTCCACTTGCTTCAAATGGCCTCTTAAATAACATGACCATCAATTCGTCTAAAGACTCTAGTGCTAACCTGTCGATTTTGGACTCCATGCAAACCACTCAAAGAACCATGCAAACCACTCAAAGAACAGATGCTCGCAATACTGCTTAATGTGATTCTTAACCTTGGTTTGATCTGAGGAGGATGAGGCATCAACCAGGAGCAATCCAATAGAATTGTTTCTCCCATTTGAGGTAACCACTTGATGGAAAATTTTGAACACTTCTCTCCTTCTTTGATGAATAATTGGCAACCAAAAAGAAAAATAGAGGAAGAAACACCCATTAACAATCATAAAAAGTCTCAAACCATCCACAAAATCCAAAACACGGAGAAATACATATCAAACTTATCTCCTTTTAACCATAGGCCCTTGTTTTCTGCCTCAAAGACAGTTCTTCCATTAACACAACCATTTGTAGATCAATGCTCATTGGGTTTTTGCGTAGATTCTCTTCCTCAGGCAATACTCTCCCTCCTCTTCCACCCAATAAAAATCCAATAACTCCTCCAAGAGAGACTTCTTCCGATGCTCCACATTGCCAAAGAATTGTTCATTCCAAGTCTTTAAGTCATTCCTCAGGGCCTTTAGTTTTCAAGCTGAAATCAAGCTTGGAATTCCTGAAAATGGTATGATGACTGCCACTTTCCCACCCAATCAACAAAGCCTTTTGCTTTTAACCACTATTCTCAAATTTGAAATACCTTCTATGTGACAACCCAAACCTAGTTAGATTTCATCTGTATTATTTTTCGTTGCCTTAATATTATCTTAAGGCTATGAAAATTAGGTTTAGATTGATAGTGGCCTTAAGACCTGTAGTTTAGCATCCAAAGCCCAAGAGAAAGGGCCACTCAAAACCTCGTATTTTGGCCAATTAAGTGGGCTTAAGCCTAAAAACCATAGAAAAGTCATAGGGACACGCCCAAGCCATGAGGCTTGTGCCATTTGTCACGCATGTAAGGCCCATGAATCTGGACGTGATAGTGGGCTAAACGGAGAGAGAGAAGAGTGTTTGGGAAACCAAGGGAGGCATGCACGCCTACCCTACTAACAAGCTATTGGGCTTGCCACATGTCACTCATGCATGGAGGCTTCTAGAAGGGAAATCATGAGATTCACCTAGGGGAGGCCAAGGCCACTAGGCCAACACGCCCCATACCCACCAAGAACCCCATCTCACGCCACTTGTCAATTGTATAGAGTTCCAAGAGATCTTACATGGGGAATGACACTTTGGGAAGACCAAGAGTTGATTTTCCTAAGGATTTGCATAGGGAACACCAAGAGACTTTCGGATCCCTAAGCCACACACCCACTCAAGGGTACTTTCAGACATTGTGCCATTTTTCATTCATGCATTGGTGAAGGAAAGATTCTAAAAGAAGCATCACACGAAAATTACTATTGTAACCCTAGGGTTTCGGCCACCACATCCAATCACTTGCCACATCTCATGTTTAAAATTTCTAAGAGACATAGGGAAGTGGGAGAGTCACCTAGGAAATATGCATAGAAAGAAGAAGGTTCTTACTTGGGGGAGAGTAAGGGTCACGCATGGGGAAGGGGAAGAGACACCATGGGGAAGAGGAAAGATCCTCATGGGGAAAAGAGAGAGGGGGACGGCACTTTGAGGGACTCCACACGCCAATGCCACTTGGCATGCATGCAACACCCACTGTCTTGGGAAGATGAAGAGGCTTTGAGGTAAATTACACAATTGCAAATAGGAATGATTCATTGAACCTAGACGTTGGAGAGGGGCTTGGAGGGCATTAGGGTTTCAACCAAGCGAAGAAAAGGAAGAGCCACGCCATATGTCCAACATGCATTGGCTCTTGATTGACCAATTGGCTTCAATGAGGTAGGCTTTAAAAAGACCACATGCCATATGACCACCCATTTTCTTCTTGTTCATTTTTGGATTTCTAAGGGGCATTCTCTCTACTCCATCTCTCTCACGCCACTTAGTGGATTCTCCAAGTCCAAACACTATTTTCCCACACTTTCCTTCCAATCAAACAACGACCATACACTCTACACTCAAGGGAAGGCCACGACTTTAGGAGAAATTACACGGTAAGAACATTACACTTCGATTCCTTTCGTCTCACAATCACACACGCTTATTCCAAGCTGTAGGAGATCTCAAAGTGAGTTTGAGATTTCCAAGAACACAATCACACACAAGGTTTCAATGGGTTATTTCATCTTTGAAATGACCCAAGGTTTCCAAGGAAGGGAGACCGAAAGTTTGAGGACCCAAATCCTCAAACCAATCGGCCATATCACTTGCACATCTATTACAAGTTCGTGACCTAGCAAGGGTCGAGTAAACTCAAAGGTTTCATCTTCTAGAAACCTATGGACTGAATATTTGAAAGGGTCACTTTGGACGAAATGACCAACCCTAGTTGTCCCTTGACACACACACACAAGGATTAGGGTTAAACCCTTGTTCTAACAAGTTGTATCGTCCATTACAGCTTGCTAGCATTTTCTTTGAAGGACTTTTGTAAGTAAACTCTCAACCTAGTTTCAGTTAACATATATATATGTTTGTGTGAATCCTTTCTTTGATTAATAATGCATTGTTTGTTATTCTATGATTATTTGATCGAATATTTTGTTGTGAGTTGTATAAGAACATGCAAAGACTGTGTTTCGGCTTGCACGTTTGTATTGCCATGATTTACATGTGTATATGTTTTGGATTGAATGATGTCACATTAGGGTTCCATGTGTAACAATGTTTCGGCATTTCATGCTGAGTTGCCATGATTTCATCCTTCGATTATCTTTGCCATAAACTCTAGGTTATTATGCTTTGAATTTGGTTCGTGTTGAGATGAATTTTTACATGTTAATATGCCCTATGAATTTCGGCCAAGCCTTGTTTGTTTATGCTCGGATGGTTTGTTTTGGTATTTCATGTATCATATGTTATCACGCCATGATTCAAATGTGTTACGCTTGATTATTACATGCACGGCATTTCATACGTCACATGTCAAGTGTAACAAAGAAGACGTCTTAAGTCTCATGTCATATGCATTTGGAGAAATGATTTCTTCAAAGTGACTATAAAGGTTTTATAACGATCCCAAATGCTAGGATGGAGAAATGTCCTGGTGAAACTCCTTTGTTCACTCTGGAGTGTCAAAAATGGAGTGGTAACCCCTGGGTTGAAAACGAACTGTCGACGTGCCTCAAATCGATCAATTTGGAAAGGATTCCTCAGCGAGGTAGCACCTAACGCTTGTAGGTGCACATGACTAAGGCAAATAACTCGACAAAATACTATCATGTTAATATGATATGAATAAAACGTATTCGCCATAGTGTATGGACTGTTTGTGGTGCAGTAACTAGCAGGAACGCGCAGTGCTTAGGGGAGCCATGTTGTATCCACTATGTGTTATAAGAACAAGGCAATGAGCTCACATGATATGAATCACGTAATATGAATGATATAATATGATAAGCTATGATATGATATATTTAAAGATCAACACGAGAATGATGCCAAAGATGTTTTCTAAAAAAGTCTACAGATTCTATTACATGTCTTTTAAAAAGGGTCAAGTGCATAAGTAAAGTTTTTGGTCAAGTCATATGTCCAGTACATGTCCATGCACGCATTCCATTATTTGCCATTTGTATGCTTATGTTATCTGTTGTATATTTACTTGTTGAGATTTCTCAACATCTCATTGTGGTAGTTCCCACTACCATTCTCCATCCGGAATGGTAGAAGTTGTGACATGCATCCGAGATTATGGGCACGATACATGAGTTAGTGGAAGACGAATTCACCTTATAGGCCCGCTACAACTTTACTGCATCTCTTTTGAAAGTCACGGCGCAGCGCCTTAGGGACCTTTTGGAAGCACTTAATAAGGAATAGAACGAAACCAAGAAAGCCTCTACGATCAAGGACCATTTGGACTTTGTAACCAGATATTTAAGACAAGCGAGAGACTCCTCAGTGGAGGCTCATGGAGTCACTGCAAGTTTGGGACTTTTGGAACACAAGCCTATACGGACCAAGGGATTATTTTTTACCCTCACCAAAGAAGAGGGCTTAGATCTAGTGCAATGGTTATAATTGAAGGCGTAGAAACTTCTCTCTTGAGATTGGTTCCTTTGTTTTGGGAGAAAGTCTCATTACCATATGTTTTGGGAGATAATGATTTTACTTGATATGCATGTTTTGGATATGACAATGTAGGGTTATTATTATGAATAATGTTAATATGGCCTCTCATTTTGTCCCATCATTTTGACTGCTTATGTATTTCATTTTTTTTTTTTTACTTATTGATTAAAGAAGTGACTAGAGCACTCTCAATGGATTAGCCAAACCCAAACCTAAACTTTAGCTAATAGGAGATGAATTTGGCTTTAGTTATTCCATTCACATCAAATCCCCACATTAGAATAGCCATTTATTCATCATATAACAATAAAATAATATGAGATAAATTTGACTTTGACTATTTCATTCACATCAAATCCTTATATCGAATTATACATTTAATTATATAGTAATAAAACAATATTAATTTAATTCTTTAATTATTAATTTATTTAATTTTATCATATCTTACCATTCTACCTATTATATGTTAATTAGTAATCATATTCTAATTAAATTATTGGTTAAAAAAAATCATATTTTCAATTGTAATTTAATCCTAATAACCCTTTGGTGCAGTGAGAGGTTGTACTTAAACATGAAAATTTTTTCAAGAACCATATACATATATAATTAGAAACCTAAACATACACCTCAAAACATGAAGCATCGCATATTAAGCAAGCAGCATGCATTAAGAGAAAGCACGACTTTATTTAAATGATCGATAACATGACCAGAATGTGGCCACTCAACAATTCCCATGGGATACTACTAAAGTTTTAGCTAATATATATTCATATTAATTTAAAATTTTTAATTATTAATTTATTTAATTTTATCATATCTTACCATTCTACCTATTATATATTAATTACAAATTATATTCTAATTAAATTATTAGTTAAGAAATCATACTTTTGACTAATGTGGAAAAGAAGAGAGAAAAAAAAATAAAGATAAGATTTGGCTAATGAAAAGTACCCACCAAATTTGATCTTATTTTTGAAGTTACTGTAGCTAAAGTCCAATTTTTTTGACTTTAGCTAATCCATAGGATGCTCGTATTGATATTTTTTTATTTTTAAAAAAATATTTAAATATGTTTATGTTAAAAAAATGTGAAATGAAAAAAATAAAAAAGAGGAATTTTGCCTAGGCGGCATGCCCAACGGTCACTGCTGGGCAACAGCCTAGCATCACTCTATTATTATTAGTTAAGGTAACACATGCTAACACAACTGCTTACAGTGTTGCTTAGATTACACGAACCTTTTATTTTTCTGATGCAATATTACTGCATATTACTAGTATACATAGGTGCATTGCATCTTATCTGTCATGTACAAGGGTTGTGTAACCTTGTATTGCATATCTCGACGTTTCAGTCACCGTCCCATCCCAAGCGAAGACTGGGAGAGTCGCATTCTACCCCCCATAATGCCTCCACCATTAAAGTAATGAAAAGATAATCTAAACAAAATATGTGCAAGCTCCTTTTACATATATTTGGAAAATGAGCCTCCCAATCCTTGGGTACAAGGAATCTGTCAATACAAGGAGTGTCCCAGTTATAGATACACTAAATCCCACATTGGGTACTTACTAACTTAGGTTTTATGAGTGATTCTAGGGAAACTTTGAGGAGAGGTTTGGATAATGAGTTGAGTTAAGATGAGATGAAATGAGATGAGAGTTGAAAGTAGAATAAAATATTGTTAGAATATAATTTTTTAATATTATTTTTGTTTTAAGATTTGAAAAAGTAGAATTTTTTACTATATTTTGTTTGAAAGTTTGGAAAAGTTGTAATGATTAGATGAGATGAGTTGAGATCAGCTCATGATCCAAACAACCCCTAAATTGATTGGTCATTTTAGAGTCATAGCACTTTCCCTGGGTCATCACATTAAGGTTCATTTGGTAGGAGCCCAATGCCAAATATTTTGAAAGCCGTGAAAATGTTAGAATTAAGAGCCATGATTTTCAATAGTTTTTGTGCTTGGATGAGTGCTCGCAACAGCTCACAATTCTCCAACTTATTAGACTTAGTGGAATTTTATTGTTTTCTCCTTACTAGTTAAGCGTATACGAAACATCCTTCCGTATATCTTTTTTTTTAATAAATAAAAATATTATATATATCAATAAGAGTAACCAAGTACACTAGACGTATACAAAAAAACACCTAGTCCATACTAGAGAGCCCCTAATGGCCCAAAAAGCCCATGAAACCTATACCCAAAATACAACATGTAACACACCCCCAACCCCAGCCTCTTGTTTCTCGTAAAACTAATCCTCTACCCGAAAATCCCACTACGAGAATGTCTTCACAATGCCCTCTCTTTAGTCTTCCCTCGACTTGAGCTACCTTTCTTAGCATCGTAGTTGATTGCCCATGAAAGACACTTTAACTCCCTATTTTTCCTAAAATTTGATTTGGTTTCAAGCGCATGGCTCACCTCAATCGCAGTGAGTAGTGTTTTAAATTGGTCTTCATGTTCTCCATGTGAAAGTCTCAAGATTTGATGAAACCCGTTAACTTTATTCAAAACCCAATCTGATGGTGGACCCACTATATTGTTTATCAGACGAAGAGAAACCAGAAACTAAGGAAACGACATTATCCCCAGCCACAGCACCCAACTACACTCCCGACTCTAAACCTTCCCCTACACGAGGCAGCAACGATAAACCAATAATTTCCTTCCCACCATATGGTCGTTGTCCATTGTTTTTATCACCATTACAGGTTCCTCCCCTCCATCAACATTGTTTGTATGTGCTCCACCCCTCGACGATCCTTGTCGTGCCACTTTGTTAGACTCTACTGCTCCCTCAAGAGACATAGAACAGGTAGGGGAAGTACTACTGCTCGACTGTTTCTTCTAAAGTACTGTTACCAGATTTGCATCTTCTAAAAGAGGCTCGACTGTTTCTTCCAAAGTACTCAAGACCTTGGAGGGACCCTAGACAGAAATACCAACCCCATCTACAACTGGTGCCTGAGGCCCTACTGCTCCCTTAAGAGGCATAGTGACACTTGCATAGTCAAAGATGCCAGCTTCCAACAACCCTATCTGTGATGGTGTTGAAATGCCCTTTGCCGTCACATTTGTGGCCTTCAAACCTGAAGGATCTACCCCCTGCCCTCCCTCATCCATTCTCGACCCACCACCAAAACCTAGGACTAGGTCTAGCGCCTTATCTATTTTAATCATCAGATCTCTCACATACTCCATAACTCCCTTCAATTGAGTTTTGGCATCCCACAAGACCCCCTCCACTTCTCCCAATGTCACTAGACGGCCTGTCTCCTACAAATGCCATACCCTTTCCTTCTACCGCTGAGTTGATCTCGGCCGGACTACCTGCCAGTGACTGCAACATCGCAGCATACGAAGCACCTTTGACTGAGAAAGGCCTTCCCATTGTTTTTCCATCAACAAACTCCCCACTATTTGCATGCTTCAGAATAGTGGCTTTGGACCTAGTAACACTTCGAATGAACTGCAGAAAGCCTTTCCATCCAATGCCATTTGCGTCATACGGAATCACCAACAAACCTTTCCTTCTTTCATTCCAAAATTCTGAGAGTTGCAAAAAGATGCCCCTTGCGTTAACATGATGTTGAATGATAAAAACTCCATTACCCATCCTTAGCTCTCTGAAGAAACCTTCATGACATTTAAGTTCTAAACAATCTTCAATCCCCTTAGCCACCCACAAAGCTGCCATCCCACCTAGACACATGAATTTAGCTATCCTTTTGCTACGTTCAGAAATACGAAAACTATTTCCTCCCTCTTTCGTAAAAACAAAGTTTTATATTCCACTTTCAACCACCTCTCGCCTTTCAACTGAGATGAATCCACATTGCGCATTGTCATCGTCAAATCCCAAATCAAAGATACCCTATTGCTCCCGCTTCATCCTCTTAAGGAAAAAAGCAAATATCTGCCCACTGCAAATCAAAGGCATAGACACAGAATGGTCTCCCGATCGCCAGAGGAAAATCGACAATGGAGTTGCCGGAGTCTGTCGATCAAGTCTGTGGAGGTGGCGGAGGCAAAGGCTCAGGTCGCAATGCCCCTTAGCTGTGTTAATGGAAAAAAAGAAGAAAACTCCCAGTCACCGAAGGAGGACCAACGTCAAAGGCCCCACAATGGAGTCACCGGAGTCTGTCGATCAAGTCTGTAGCGGTGGCAGAGGCCAAGGCTCAAGTCGCATATCGCAGGTCGCCGGAGGAGGACCGACGTCGGAGGCCACTCGATGGAGTCACCGGAGTCCATTGGTCAAGTCTGTGTCGGTGGCGAAGGCAGATGCCAAAATTTCCTCACCACACCATACATCATGCCAAAATTTGATTTTAGACCTATCACTCACCTCAAAACGAATATTTCTTCAATATGTGTCTCCTCCTTTTCATGGTTTCTTCAAAACAAATATTTTAGACTATGTGTTTCCATAGTCTCACCCCATATGGCCCACTTACCTCATTCAAACGCCATCCTCTCAATGATTCACCATTTATTGTGGTATCTACGTAGCCATTTACCAAGTAAAGCTTTGTTAAAAGATTGCAAGTTCCGGATACCCAATCCTCCTTTCAAGATAAGGGAGCACACCATTACCCATTTTACCAAGTGGAATTTAAACTCATCATTCATCCCCCACCCCCCACACAAGAAATCCCACTGAAGTTTCTCCATGCAATGAGCCACCTTGGTAGGAAGCAGAAAGAGTGATAGAAACTAGGTTAGTAAGTTGGAAAGGGTACTTTTGATTAAAGTGACCCTACCACCTCGATATAACTTCTTCCAATTAGCCAATTTCATCTCCATTTTTTCTAGTACCTCATCCCAAATCGATTTCGATTTGAACGGGGCACCCAAAGGAAGACCCGAGTATTTTGTTGGCAGCTGGGATATCTTGCATTCCAGAATGTTAATCGTGCTCTCCACATTCAAAACATTCCCCACTGAGACTAGTTCTTATTTAGCCAAATTCACCTTTAACCCCGAAGCAGCTTCAAAGCATAAAAGGAGTACCCTCAAAGCTCGAGTTTGATCATGATTGGCGCCACAAAAGATTAGGGTATCATCAGAAAAGGTGAGATATGTGTAGTGAACCAATATTTGCCTCCCCCAATCCGGATAAGAACCCACCTCCACGACACTAGAAATCATCTTACTAAAACCTTCCATTACAATTACAAAAAGTAGCAAAGATAGGGGTACCCTGACTCAAGTCTGTGAAGTTTTAAAAAAGCCCTTTGGTGTGCCATTCACCAAGATAGAAAAACAAACAGTAGAGATACATTGTTTGATCCAAGAACACCATTTCAAACCCAAGCCACATCTCTCAAGCATGTAGAGCAAAAATCTCCAATTAACACAGTAATAGGTCTTCTCCATATCAAGCTTACATAGGAGCCCCAACACTCCCCAACTTGAGTCTACTATCTTCTCGGATGTATCTTACATAGGAATCGTTAAATGAACTGTTAAAGCACACATCACTTCCGTCATTATCCCTCTCTCTTCTCGGTTGAGTACTAACTGAGTCCAAATAGAACTCTTCGGCACCTTCTCCCAACTTCTCTGTATATCTCTCCCCTTCCCTCCGTTATTTCCCCAAACTCTGAATACATGTGTTCTCATTTACATATCATCTTCAATCTAGGGCTAGGGTTGCCACACTAATCATTAGCACATGCCTCACTCCTCGCCTTGCCGCAACCCTATGGTTTCTCTCCACCACAAGTCATCGCAGCAACCACACCTTCCCATGCAAGCCGCATGTCAGTTCCTTTCAAACCGCACAGCTAGAACCTCACACGGCAAGCCCCACTCCTTGGTGTAGAGAAGTTAAGCCAACTATCGAAAGAAACCCAATAACAGACACCATAGCACCAAGGACCGCCATGCTTTCCTCATGCAACACCACCACAACAACGACCACCAAGGCCATCCTCCAAAGCACAGTTGTGTGCACCGAGAGACAACACTGAAAACAGTGGATGACCAAATCAGCACAACCATGTGCCTCCCCGAGAACCAGCCTCCACACCAACTGTCCCCCCCTCCCCCCCCCCCCCCTTCTCTCCCACACCCAAACCTCATGGCCAACCACACGCCTACTGCCCAACCTGTAGAAACCAAGGACCAAACCTCTCGCGCGCTGTCCATCACCATCGAAATCCATCAGCCCTCCTCAGTCGTCCATCACGAAAACCACCATCACCGAGGCCCCTGTTCTAAGCAAGAAAAAACAAAGCACGGCTTTTTGTCAAGCACGGCTCCTCTGCAAGCTACCCAACCACCACGAGCGTTGCAACGTTCAGCCATTGCCACCACTACATCGAGCTGTTGTTACTCACCAAAAAGCAAGCTTGATGTATGCTAGTCGCGAACCACCCTTCCCCTCTCTCAGTTCGATACCTTAAAAGCTAGTTCTCTCTTAGCAATCTATCTCTCTCTCCCTCTCTCTCTCTCTCTCTCTCTCCCTCTCTCTCTACATAAACCCCCACACACACTCTCTCTCTCGTTTGTTCTCTCTGTTTCTCTCTCTATCTCCCAGCCAAACTCTCTCTCCTGATTAGTCTCTTTATCCCTCTTTCTCTTGCGTTGCATGTCACAAGTAGGGCAAATTACATGCACAAATCAAGAAATGGTCCAAATTTTTATAATGATAACCCATATGATAAGAATAAGAGTAGATAGTGAATGGGATCTCACATTGCTTGGAAATGAGAAATTTTTACTCTTTATAGGGTTCCAATGGTATCATTGACTAATCTTTTTGGAGTATAGCTCATGTGATTTGAGTCTTTCATTGGAGCTTTACAAATGGTATTAGAACATATCCCAACCAGAAATGTGGGACTAGAGCCGTGCCACCTACGAAAGACAGACCTGACGAGAAGATCGAAATTTAAGGGGGGAATTGTGATACCCCATATGATAAGGATAAGAGTAGGTACTGAATGAGATCTCACATTACTTGGGAAGGAAAATTTCTTGCTCTTTATAAGGTTCCAATAGGGCTCCAATGGACTAGTCGTTTTAGAGTATAAGTCATGTGGATTGAGCCTTTCATTAGGGCGTTACACGATACTACCCAGTATATCAATACTTTAAGCATATAAACTCCTTGTTTAGATCAATCCTTAAAACAAAAAATTTAGTGCAAAATCTGGCTATGCTGGATTTGAAACTATTGTTAATGTTCTTAGTTGCAACAATCCTGAAACTATAAGATCAGCATTGATGCCATCGGAACTTCATATCTCGATCAAAAACCAAGGTTAGACTAGTGGATCTTTCATGTAATTATGTTATGGGCATTATAGTACCAGTGACATGGGTGGGAGTGTAAGCATAAGAGGAGATTTGAGGCACATGAAGGACATCAAGAGAGTTGTGGGCTACTAAGCAACTAAGGAGCATGTGATAGCTTCTTCTTTTTTTTTATAAGTAATAAGTTATTTCATTGATAAAATGGTAGGCATAGCCCAGGTACATTAGAAGTATACATGTGAATACACCTATTTAAGAACTAGGAACAGTTACAAGGAAATCATGGAAGCTAAGACCATTCCAATCAAGAGCAATCGCCCACAAAAACAAAGTCTTCCAGAAAAAACTCCTAAACTCTTCCAATGAGAGTTCATGATCCTCAAAGAGTCTCTCATTTCTTTCGTTCCAAATACACCAGAAGATACATATAAGGACCATCTTCCACACTGCTGCAATCGGTGGTGTCCCTGTGATCCCTCTCTAGCTTGCTAACAATCCAACCACCCTACCTGACATCACCCATGCTATACCCATTCTACTAAGAAAATAAGTCCAAATATCTTGAGCAAACTCACAATGTAAAAGTAGATGGTCTACCGTTTCACCACTATTTTTGCACAAACAGCACCAGTCCATAATAATAAGGCCACGTCTTCTAAGATTATCAATGGTTATAATCTTCCCTAGAGTTGCCGTCCAGACAAAAAATGCAGCCTTTGTAGGTGCTTTAGTCCTCCATATATTCTTCCAAGGGAAATTGTGCCTTTGATGCATAGTAAGAGTCATAAAAAGAGCATACCAAAAATTTCCCTTTGCTAGAATGTCGTCGTTCCATCATATCTTCCATTGTGGCAGCAGTAAAAATGTTGTACAGCATGTTCAGAAATTCCACCAGCAGAGTCACTTCCCAATCATGTGCATTCCGAGTAAGGCACTCCTGTGAACCTTGATTAATTACCCACAAATCAGCCACATAGCTTCTTTTTCCCGTGCAATTCTAAAAATCATGGGATAAACATCCTTCAAGGCCGTGTCTCCCAACCACACATCTTGCCAGAAATTGATAATACTACCATCCCCCAAACGCAACCAAATATTACTAGCAAAAGAGCACCAACCTTTTTGTATATACTTCCATAGCCCCACTCCATATGTCCCCCTACCCTCTTTAGAACACCAACCCCCCCTTTCACTTCCATACTTCATGTCAACCACCCCTTTCCATAGAGCTCCCCTCTCATGGTTATAACGCCACAACCATTTACCTAATAATGCCTTATTGAACAACCTCACATTCCGAACTCCCGATCCACCGTCTCTCAAAGGAGAGCATACCTTATCCCACCCTACTAAGTGAAATTTAAACTCCTCTCCTAGCCCACTCCACAAAAAATCACATTGGAGTTTCTGTATTCTAGAAGCAATACTAGCGGGTATGGGAAATAAAGATAAATAATATGTGGGGAGATTGGATAAAGTACTCTTAATGAATGTGATTCGCCCCCCTTTAGAAAGATACAACCTTTTCCACTAGGTCAACCTACGCTCAAATTTTTCCAACACCACCACCCAAATTGTCTTAGCTTTGAAAGAAGCCCCTAGCGGGAGACCAAGGTACTTCAATGGCAACAAGAAACCCCACATCCCAAAATATTCGCCAACCCTCTAATATTGCTAACATCACCAACTGCAACCATCTCCGTCTTGACAAGATTAATCTTCAACCCAGATACCGCTTCAAAACAAAGTAGAATGGCCTTCAAAGATTGGATATGTCTTGCATTTGCCTCACAAAATAGCAAAGTGTCATTTGCAAACAAAAGGTGAGAAATAATGGTAGAGCCATGGATATCTCCCACCGAGAAACCTAAAAAAATACCTGGAGCTCCCGACTTGATCCTACTATCCAAGCATTCATTAGCTATAAGAACCGAGTCCAAAATTTGCCTCTCACATTACATGTTTGCTATGATATATATGCTTCCGCTCATGATAATGATGAATACGTATGCTATATGAATCTGTGACGATATGTGTATAAAGTCTTTTAGAAAGTCATGTTACGTGTATGTATGTTATGAAGAGTCTTCAGAAATTAAGTCCATGTTAGGCCAAATTATATTTTACGGTATGATATGCTACTTACTGAGTAGTCGACTCATTTTTTTTTTTTTTTTGTCTTTCTGTTTTCTTCTATGTTTAATTCTTACAGATGGTGATTATGATGGCATAGAGCTGGATGGCCAGGAGTAGATTTAGTACAAAGAATTAGGAAGGAATAAGTGATATTCACAAAAGAATTAGATCTTTTTATGTCATTCATAGGATTAGTTTATGTTCTTTTACTTTACCTTCAGTTTTCGAGACAATTGTGTTCAATTTAGTTTTAACATTTTAATGCTTTTCAATAAATGAGGTATTTCAGGATATGAATCTTTTTACTGGGCATTATGTAATGAATGTTAGTAACATCTCTATCCTACAGGAACGGGGCGTTACACCCCCTCCTCGAGATTTTGACCATCGAATTATATTGAAAGAAGGGATTGCTCCAGTTTCTGTGAGGCCTTATAGGTACCCCGACTACCAAAAAACAGAAATAGAAAAAATTGTTAAAGAATTATTGCTGAATGGGGTGATTAGACCAAGCCAAAGTCCATTTTCTTCACATGTTCTCTTGGTGAAGAAAGTTGATAGCACATGGAGAATGTGTATGGACTATAGAGCTCTCAATCAAGAAACTATTAAGGATAAGTTTCCAATCCCTATGATAGATGAGCTCTTGGATGAATTATATGGAGCAAGGTACTTTTCTAAACTTGATTTAAGATCAGGTTATCATCAAATAAGAGTGAGGGAAGAAGACATTCCTAAGACAGCATTTAGAACTCATGAAGGCCATTATGAATTCTTAGTAATGCCCTTTGGGCTTACTAATGCACCAGACACTTTTCAAGGTTTAATGAATCATGTCTTTAAACCTTTCCTTCGAAAATTTGTCTTAGTTTTTTTTAATGATATCTTGGTTTACAGCCAAGATCTACCTCAACATTTGGGAACATTTAAAAACAATTTTATCTGTTTTACAACAACATACCTTGTTTACTAAAAAGTCGAAGTGCAGATTTGGTGTTATGGAAGTTGACTACTTAGGCCATATTATATCTGGGGAAGGTGTTAAAGCAGACCCTACCAAAATTTCAACCATGATGGAGTGGCCTCTTCCTAAAACAGTTATGGCCTTAAGAGATTTTTTAGGCTTAACTGGTTATTATAGGAAGTTTATCAAAGATTATGGTTCAATAGCTACCCCATTGACCATGTTATTGAAGAAGAATTCCTTTGAGTGGACTGAAGAAGCTGAGAAGGCTTTTTTGCACCTCAAGCATGTTGTAGTTCATCCTTCAGTTTAGAAGCTGCAAGATTTTTCTCAAGAATTTTCTATCGAGTGTGATGCTTCTGGAGTGGGTTTGGGGGTTGTGTTGATGCAGAACAGCCAGCCTATAGCCTATTTTAGTAAAGCTCTCAAGGGTAAAGCTCTACTGTTGTCAACATATGAAAAAGAACTTTTAGTACTTGTGAGTGCAGTTGGGAAATGGAGGCCTTACTTGCTTGGTCAGCCCTTTAAGATTAAAACTGACCAGCAAGCCCTTAAGCATTTGTTGGAACAGAAGATAGCCACAGAAGCACAACACAAGTGGATATGACTTTCGAGTTGAGTACAAAAGAGGCAAGGATAACAAAGTGGTTGATGCACTTTCAAGGAAGATGGAAGAAGATGTTGATGTTTTGGCACTCATTTCATTTCCTACTCCTATTTGGATTACTGAATTGAAACAAAGTTACTCAGAATCCCCTCACATTATTTAGTTAATTGAGGCTCTAAGGAAGGGGGAACAAGTTCCTAGAGCATTTTCCTTGCAGCAAGGACTTCTACTCAAGAAGGGCAGAATGATGATTGCTCCTGGCTCATCATTTCAGAAGAAAGTATTGCAATATATTCACTACAGTCCAGTGGCAGGTCATGTTGGCTACCATAAAACCTTACAAAAAGCTAAAATGGATTCTTTTTGGCCTAGTATGAGGAAAGAGATCAGGAAATTGGTTAAGGAGTGTCAAGTCTGTCAAGTTAACAAGTCAAAAAATGTTCTTCCAGCAGGGTTACTTCAACCCTTGCCCATTCCTCAGAACCCTTGGCTCGATATTGCCATGGATTTCATTGAGGGTCTTCCAAGTTCTAATAGTAGCACTGTTATTTTTACAATGGTGGATAGATTGACCAAGTTTGGTCATTTCTTTCCTTTGTCTCACCCATATACTGCAGCTAAGGTGGCAGAAATCTTTTTCTCTAGGGTTTTCAAGCTTCATGGTTTACCTAGAACAATTGTGTCAGATCGTGATGTTGTGTTCACCAGTTTGTTTTGGCAAGAACTCTTCAAGGTGCAGGGCACGGCCTTAACTATGAGCTCGGCTTACCATCCTCAATCTGATGATCAAGCTAAGGCTTTGAATAAGGTTGTTGAAGCCTACTTAATAGCTTATAGTGGTTCTAAACCAAAGAGTTGGAGTACTTGGCTTCCTATGGCTGAGTGGCATTACAATGCATTTGTGCATGCCTCTACAGGTATCTCTCCATTTCAAGCCTTGTATGGGATGCCACCACCAAGATTGTTGTCTTATGTAGTAGGCACCACTGCTAATGAAGCAGTAGATCAGCACTTGAGGAATCGTGAACAAGTGTTGTCCTTGTTGAAAGAAAACTTAAGGAAAGCTCAAAATAGAATGAAGATGTAAGATGACAAGAGGAGATCAAAGAGATCTTTTGTGGAGGGTGATTGGGTTTTTCTTAAACTTCAACCTTATTGACAAAAATCAGTAGCCATGAGACATAACATGAAGCTTGCCCCTCGATATTATGGTCCCTTTCAAGTAATTCAGAAAATTGGGACAGTTGCTTACAAGTTGAAGTTGCCTTCTACATCAAAAATTCATCCAGTTTTCCATGTTTCTTGTCTTCGGAAGAAACTAGGGGACCAGATTTCCCCTTTGCCTACACTGCCTCCAGTTGATGGTGAATGTGCCATTCAACCCGAGCCAGAAAAGATTCTGGAAAGGAGAATGAAGAAGGTAGGGGACCATGCTGCTACTGAGGTTTTGATTAAATGAGTGGGTGCTGATATGGAGGATAACTCTTGGGAGTTGTTATAAAAGTTGAGATCTATCTATCCTCATTTGGTAGGCACTGTCTTGTGATGGCCACAGGTGCCTTGGGGGCAAGGCCTTGAAGAGGTGGAGATTGTCACGGGTGCTTGGGTGCTAGTCCTTGAAGAGGAGGGAAGGCTATAATGCGTGAGAAGGGTGAAGGCTATGCTGGGTGAGAGAGGTTGAATGGAAGCAGGAGGAAGAGGGAATAACGGTTTTAACCGAAGGGATTAATGAAAGTAACGGCTGTAACAACTTTTAGAATAAAAATGGGGTTTGGCGTGTAAGCGATACGGTGCGCTTTGTAATAATAGGTTATAGTGTCATTTTGTTTGTAGTGTTGTGTGTTTTGGGGCTTTAAGTGAAACAGTGAGTATTGTTTTTAAGAGATGTAATGTGCATTTTACGTTTCAGACGTGATAGTTTGGGGTCATCTTCATTCTCTACGTGTAGAAAAGCAGGCAAGTACTGTGTAAAAGGCATTGATTGATCATTGGAGTTTAATTCTGTTTGGAGGTTGCGAATTCCTCGAAAATTCTCTATCAAGATTCACAAATGGAATCTTGTGTTTGAGAATAATTCTGTCTAGTGGCTTGAATTACTCTTGATTGAATTCCGTGCATTCAATTGTTGAAGATTCAGTAGTGTTCTTGCTAGCAGGCACATTACAAAAAGCGACTAAATACAATATATTTATTCTCAGTTCCTTTTCATTTTCTGGCATTACTTAGAATATAAGCAAATCCAGTATAACGCACCCACGAAAATTCACTATAAATCACTCACCTGAAGTACTTCATCGAGCAGCAAAACATGCGTAAACGGATCTCGTTTCTTAGACAACACCCTCTGCAAGTGCCAGACCGCTACAACAATGGAATGCAATTGTTCCATGCAACTCCCCATCCTCTGCCACAGTGCTTCCCTCGCCTTCGCCCCTCCGCCTATCTGCGGTGTCCCGCTGCCCCTCACCCCTCCCGGCCCAAATGCTCCACCCGAGCCCGCCGTTATCGCCTTCATATCCAAGGCCGTGCTGATACTCTTCAACGCCATCCCCTTATACCTATTGACCAATTGATCTACGGTGGCTCTCAACTCGCCCAAATTGAAGAAAACCTGCAAAACGGTCCCCACCTCAGCCTGATTCAAGCCGTCCATTCCTCTTTCTAATACCTTCATCGCTTCGGATCGGAGTTTATCTCCAGTTTCTTTGACGAATCTGAGCTCTTCGTCAACGACGCGGATACCGGCAAGGTCATACTCGTGGCAAAGGGTTAAGATCTCGGAGTGGAGTTGGGCGGCCTTGGCGAGATCCAGCTTTTCGGGTTCATCGACGGAGGCCATGTTGCGGAGCTTTCGGGAGAGGCGGAGGGCGCGGAGGGAGTGATTGAGGAGATGGGAGGCGGAGTGGAGATTGGAGAGCTGAAGGGTTTGGGCGTGGATCGAGCGGAGGGGATCGGAGAGGTCGGAGCGAGCCTTGCGGAGGGAGGAATGGAGGGAGGAGACAGAGGAGCGGAGGGTGGAGAGGGCGAGCTCGGCGTGGTGGAGGGAGGAGAGCTGGGAGAGGAGGTCGTCATGGCGGGAGAGGACCTCGTGGCGGAGCTGGGAGTCAAGGAGTCGTATGGAGGAGTGGAGCTTCTCGGCGGTGGAGGCGGGGGAGCCGGAGGAGAGGGCAGCGGATGAGAATGAGGTAGTGGAGAAGGAAGGGGAGAGGAATGCAGAGAGGATGGGGTCGGAGGCGATGGAGTCTAGTGCGGAGGCGGCGGAGGAGGAAGTGATAGGGTTGTTGAAGGTGGAGAGGCGTTGGAGAGGGGAAGAGGATCTTTGGAGTGGTGATGCCGGTGAGGCCATTTTTGAGTTAGCAAAATGTTCTTAACGGTTTCTTTGAGACGGAGGCAGAAATATATATATCCAATATCTACAGCTGTTTTAAAAGAAACTGTTTAAACATGAGTACAGCTACTAGAGAGAGAAACTACCTGACCATTTGTGGGCTTGTAAAGACGGAGCAAAATATTCACCAATGTGCTTTTTCCACTGCCACTAAGACCAACCTAAGCAATATCAGAACAATAGTTTATTTCTTTTTTTTCTTTTTTTTTTTTAAATGAACTTCTCATTGATGATAACAAATCAATTATAGAATTTGCCAAACAAGACATTACCTAAGATAAACTCATGACTCTTTTCGATCATTACAATCTCATTGCTATAATTTAAACTAAACTTAGCTAATTGGTGTGCAACACCATTTCCTTCTCTCGGTATCTATGCAACCTTCCAATCTTGTCTCTTTAAGTAATTCTTTGATATCATCCACAACTTGCCCAAACCAAAGCCAATTTTCTTCTTTACTATTTATTGCCTTCAGAACACTTTGTGCATCACCTTCAAATATTACATTACAAAGGTTAAGTTCATGGCACAAAATCATTGATCTATATAATGACAAGCATTCGGCTAGCACAGGTTTAGAGTTAACACTCCTTTTAGTAAGGAGTGAAACCAAAACTTCTCATTCACAGCCCTAGACAATGACTCCAATACCCATTTCCTTAACATCTTCATGTAGCACAGCATCCCAATTGGCCTTAACGTAACCTTCTGATGGTGTTTTCCATTTTCTAGTGTTGTTGGTACAAGTCCCTCCTTGCTGTCCTTCTTGCCTTCTCACCTGCACAGTCTTATACTCTTCCATTAACTCATTAGTACCCAGTACAAGTCTTTTTGGCTCAATCATTCTACCTTCAAATAGAAAATTGTTTCTTCTTAACCATATTTTCCTCAACATAACAGCAACCCAACTGAGAGTAACCTCATTTAGGGCAGGTTTGGGGGGTGAGATGAGAATTTTGTGTTTTGTTTGAGAGTTTAAAATATTGTGTTTTAATATTATTATTGTATTGGGATTTGAAAAATGTGAATTGGGATTTGAAAAAGTTGAATTATTTATTATATTTTGTATGGGGATTTGAAAAAGGTGTAATGATGAGATGAGATGAGATGAGAATTTTGTGTCTCATCCCATCCCCCAAACCTGCCCTTAGTGTCTCAGTACACCTTATCCAAAACTCTAGAAAATCCATTTCATTTACATTCCATTTCTGCACTGGACTTGCTGCATCATTCCATATGTCATTTGCCGCCACACACCTCCATAGCACATGTACCTCTGATTCAGCCTCTTCCTTGCATACCATACAAATAGGATTGTCTACCACATGTTTCTTGTACAGATTCAGTCTTGTCGGTAAAACACCTTGGCAAGCCTTCCACAAGAAGTTCTTCACATTTCCTGGTACCTCCAATTTCCATAATTTCTTCCAACACTTTTCCAAACCACTCTTCATAGAAGACTCTCCCTGCTTCATATGTTTCTGATTTAGAGTAGAATAATAAGCACTTCTTACACTGAAAATTCCCATCACCTGTATATCCCCAATAGCTCTTGTCAGGTCCTCCTAGGAAACTAATAGGAATATTACAAATATGCTCTACCTCTTCCTTATTAAACACTTCAGCTACTAACTACTCATTCTATCTGTGATTCTCCTCATTAATCAACTCATTCACTCTTGCATCTCGATCCAACCTGCTGACTTGTGACTGCACACAGAAAGTTTCTGGAGAAGTTCCAGCTTAGTAGAATCCTTTAGCTTGGTGGGGCTGACTAGTAGCCACCACCAAATCTGTTTTAAGCTCCTAAGAGGCATTTCCACGAGCAGTTCTAATGCGCTTCGAATTCTTTTGCTTCTCAATAGAGAATCCGACATCCACACACAATCTTTTGGTATTATTTCCCTGGCACCCTTCAGTAGCTCGAGTACCCATCCCTCGAGCCCTTCTCTTCCAACTTCGAGTTTGTTTGCCATCTTCATTTTCAATTTCTGCAACTACCTTATCTTTCTCTACATACACAGCAGCTTCAATTGTGTCTCCCGCATCTTCTATAACACAAATACCAACTGACCCATCAACACCACACAAACCACGTTCTGGGCCTTCTTCATTTAAGCCCATTTCCACATCAGCCCATTTCTCTTTATTCCCTTTCAAAATAGCGTAATTCCCTTCCCCCTTATCACTCCCTTTCTCTTGACCGTTATCCTGCTTATCCTCCATGACATTTGATGAAACCGTTCCCCCTTGATTCTCGTTATCACCATTATCTTCCGCAGGCCCACCACAATCCAAATTAAATTTCAAATTTTAGTTTTGTCCGTCCACAATCGTTCCCCCTTGATTTGCGCTATCACCATCATCTTTCGCAGGCACGTTACAATCCGATCTTCCACCTTCCGCCACCCCATGCTCTAGCGGTACCTTCCCGGCGTTGTGTGGCTATAATGGATATGTCGTTCTCCAGTACGAACTTGAAGAATTATTTTCAGTCCTGACAAAACTCCCTTCTGCATGTACATAAGACCTCATCCTTTGTAATGCATCAGCACGTAACCATGGCCCAACTGGGCAGTTTTTTCTTCTGTCTCTGAGGACTTGCCCCTTCACCTGAGCAATTACCTGAAATATGCACAATTTGGCCACACTTGAAACATATCTTGGGTAACTTTTCGTATTGGATAGGAATCCACTCTCGGTTGCCTCGTACATTAATCATCATTCCTCGAGCAATTTTCTTCGTTAAGCATATCTCCACTTTGACCCGAACAAATTCTCCCCATACCACTCCATCCTCTGGAACATCTACGTTGATGACTTTTCCCACTGAGTTGCCAATATGTGTACCACATTCCTTATTCATAAACGCCATTGGCAACTGATGAAGTTGTAACCAAAATTCTTCATGATCAAAGGCCATCCGTTGCGGTTGAGTGTAAACATCAAAATGCTTCATCACCATTAAACAATTATCAAACAACCACGAACGTCCAACCATTTCTTCTTGTTTATCCACCTCTGTTTCAAACGTAATAATAAAAGCATTATTTTGATACCTCATAAAAGATGCAGCCTTGCTGATCTTCCAAATTTTTCCCATTGTCAAGCACAACACCTCCCTTCTTATCACTCTCTTCGACCACACTTTCCCCACCACACTCCTCTCACCTTTTCGTCTTGCTTCCTCTGGAACCTCTCCTTCTAGCTCTATAGTTTCATTCTCTTCCTCCGTTAATCTCAGATTCTCCCACTTCTCTTCAAGACCTTCCATTTTGTAATTTACTTCTGCAACCACACTACCGGACTATAACACTCCTCCTCTTATTCCTTGAGAGGAAACAAGAGAGGAAGACTTAAAAAATAATCAACCTTAACAATAATGTATTTCTAATTTCATTGTTGGATGCAAGAAATCAAATAAAGTAAAATAGAAATCTTTTCTTACAATTGCAACCACTTCACTAGGATGCATTGAAATGCTTACATGTTGTAGCACGGGTACCTGTTCACACTTCCATAATTTATTCTTTCTGCAATAGCTAAACCAATAATTTTAAGCAAAAGTGGAATCATCAAACCAGAAAAGCATGACTTTCAGTATACTATTTATACATACTTTCTTGATAAAAAGATAGAAATTCAAATATGGACTTAGATGACCAATTTTAAAGAATAAAGCACTTACCGACTTTTAGTATACTATTTATACATACGTTCTTGATAAAAATAAGAAAGCACTTACTCTAGATTTTTTTCAGCATGAATAAGAAGAAGACTCACAACAGCCTCTGTTGAAGATGAAACTAGATGATCATCTAAAAAAATATTAAAATTTGAGTTAGATATATAATAAACTGAGATAGATAGATATTAAAAAAATATTTCAAGTTTCAAACTTACCTTCAAGGTCTATCGACTGTACATATTCTTCCAACTCCTGGATGTTGACTGGTTTGGTCATTAACCAATTTTGAGTGTAAATGAGGGATTCGACAGTTTCTGGAGACAATGAACTCCTAAAAGGATCTAAGATGCGTCCTCCAATATCGAATGTGGACTCCGAGGCAACAGTGGAAATAAAAGTAGCTAACACATCATGTGCTACCTCAGCAATGACAGTATAATTGGTGGCATTAACTCTCCACCAATCCAAAATATCAAAACTGGGTGATTTTTGTGCACACCCCTTTGACAAATATCTATCTAGTTCTGATCTAAATTCCATAAACCCTTGCTCATGAAGGTATTTATCTAACCTAATATCAAATTTAGTCCAGATAGTAGTAGAAGTAGTGTTTGGCCTCCCTTGAGCCACATTAGAACTCCTCTCACTACCCACACGAAATTTGTTATACTTAGGGGTGTAACCGGTCTGGTATGCACTAGTTTTACATTTTCAAGAACCGATTCCACACTAGTTACCCCCCTAAACCAGTACTTCTGGTTTTACCAGTTTCGATCCGGTTAGGTCCAGCCCGGTTTTCCGATCTTAATATGCTATATTATATAATATATAATGATAATATATATTATATAATATATTGTAGCATATTACAATATATATTATAATTGTATTATAGACTATAATGATATATTGTAATATATAATATAGTGATATATTATAGTCTATTATAATATATAGTGATATAATACTAGTATAACTATTAGGACAATAGACTATAGTGATATAAGATTTTAAGATTTAATATTATATTAATTAGTAATTTATCATATAATACAAAATTATTTTATATATAATTATATATTATATATAAGAATTATGTACAATAGAAAAAATTATAATATATATATGAACTGGTCCAATTCGGTTTTAGAAAAAAAAAAATAGAACCGAACCGATTTTGACCAGTTTTAAGAAAAATAAAACCGATACCAGACCTTACCAAACTCTATACCGAACCAAACCCACCGGTTTGGTCCAGTCTGGTCTGGTTTACCGATTCACCGATTTGTTTTTACACTCCTAGTCATACTGTTCAATCAAGCGACTTAACAATAGTTTAACCTTGGCCTCTATCCTATCTGCCAACTCATTCCCTTTGCATTGTTTCAACCAAAACTTCATTGCTATCATTTTATATCGTGGATCAAGTACAAAAGCAACATATATCATCAAGTTGAATCTATCTGTGCTACCCTAACACTTTTCATACTTACTTTTCGTATTTATGCCCATGGTCCTAGTGATAATATCATGACTATTGCACATATCATTTAATGTGTCTTCAATTGTGCAGAGTTCTTGAAAGTATACATTAACCGTCACATACAAAGAACCAAAAATGTTCAATGTAACATAATAAAATATTTTTAGCAACTCTATAAAAATCTATGCTTTTTTCCAATCATCAATAGTGGAGTTCACAAATTCACTATCCACATACATATAATAGTATTCAAAGGCTTGTTTGTATTTTTCAGCGGTACTCAACATCAAATATGTGGAGTTCCCTCTAGTAGGAACATCCAAGTAAATCATCCTCTCACTAATATTTTCCTTTGCCGCACAAGCCTTGACGGTGAAGACTTTACATATCTAATTACATCTCTAATTCTTGTTACAAACTCATAAACATCTCTCAAACCGTCCATAACATCAAATTCAATATATGGGCAGCACACCGCATGTGAAAAAACTCATCTCTCAATATCATACAATCACTATCATTTATCATTATCCTCATGTAATCAACAACAACATCATTAGACGAGGCATTATTAACTGTGATGGTCAAAATCTTATTAATCTCACAATTATGCAACCCCAAGTCTAAAACCCTCCCAATAGTTTCGCCCTTATGGTTGGGAATTTGGCAAAACCTTATTATTTTTTTGTGCAATTTCCAGTTGCAATCAATAAAATGTGCAGTAATGCACATGTAGTTCATATTTTGCATCGATGTCCAGGTATCGGTGATTAGACAGATTCTTTGACCATCCAACAATTTCTTTAGTTGTACCTTCTGTTCGTTATACAGCTTAATACACTCCCTTTTTAAAGTGATTCAGGATGACAAAATAAATTGAGACTCTAAATCAGCCATGAACTCAATAAACCCTTCATTCTCCACTAGCCTAAAAGGCAATTCACACCTAATAAAAAAACTTAGCGGTTGACACCCTAAGTTTTTATGCATCATACTTCACTAGACCTTGTGGGCTACACACTCTTCCCTCCGCATCCCTCTTAATACTAAATGATTGACTTTTTCCAACTCCTTTAAATTTAAGATGAGAAGTTTCACATGCATTCTGGAGGTAGTGTATCGTAAATGAAGTGCCATTCTTGTAGTAGCAACTGTATAGCTTAGCGCAATAATTGCACTGAGCTTTTGAGTCATCGTGGTCAATAGGTTACACTTTAGTAAAGTGTTCCCAAACCACTGATTGGTTACTATGTGGTTTTTTTCTTTTTTTTTTTTTTTTTTTTTTTTTTTTATTTCTTGGGTAAATGCGAGATGGAACGGGTAGTATGTTGTGTATATATGGATGAAGGGGTTGGAAGACTTCCATGCTCCTCCACATCCACTAGATTAGACGAGGAGTCACCAGCAACCCCTTGGGTTGTACTGATATTACAACCAAAGTTTTGAATACCGTACCAGAGGCCGTACCGATCAAGGCACTGGAACGTAATATTTCGATACCGGTACTGTTTCGTGTACCGTTTCGGAATAGTTTATACTTGGATAAATTATATATACAAGCATTAATTGTATTCCAAAATAACTACAAAATAAGCCATAAACTCTATATTTCTCAATACAAATTTTAAGTTTTAAGTTACAGCTAACATAAGTTCTTAAGTTTTGAGTTACAACAAACATCATATATATATATATATTAAAACAAAAGTTAGAACAAACATACTTTTTTCGAAATAAGCCCTAGATGTTTACTAAAATTACAAAAATATCATCCAAACAGGCTGCAGAATGTGTACCGGGTGAAATATTTGTTTCGGCCGGTACAGGTCGATACACCCGGTATTTGGGGCGGTACGAAACAGAGGTATTACCTGTACCAGATCAGTGGCCGGTATGATATCAAAAACACTAATTACAACTCATATAATCTTTTTTCATATGTTATTGAGTAATAAAACCACCAAACACAATATGATAAATAAACAAACACTAATAACCAAAGAGTATGGAAAAAAAGAAAAGCAGACATAATGGATATTTAATTTATATAATATTGTTTTAATAATTAACAAAAAAAAGCAGAGATTAAATGCCATTTTGTAAAGTAATCTCATAGCAAGTAAACAAACCAAAAGGAAAAGGAAAAAAAAAAAGGGAAAATCCATAATCATAATAATGCGATTACTGGGGATAGTACATATATATCTATTTTGTTTTGGATGAAGATGAGCATTTTCTTTTAGAAAGAGAAATGGAAAAAGGAATAGTACATATATCTATTCCTTTTCTTGTTCTTGACCATAAAACATTAGTCTCACACAATCTGTTGATTTATATCAAAGCACTATCTTTGTCTGTGACTAGTTGATCTCCTATATGCTTCTTGCTAGAGCTAGCAGCTATTCTTATTTCATTATTGTTTAATCTCTTCTTTTCAATCCCCTCTTAATATAAGAATAGAAAACAACACACGATTCTTAAAACGAATTGTTCCTTGAAATATTGTTCCTTGGCATGAATGTACAACATTAGTATCCACACAATGGGTCTGACTTTTATATTTACTGAAAATTTAAATTCATTTTTTCACTTCAACGCTTTGGGAAAAAAATATCCAAATTCTGTCACAGCCTTTTTGTAAACTAAACTAGTTGATCAAGGTGGTTCACAGTTATGAGAAACCTTTAAAAGAATGTAGCGTAAATGTAATTGATCCTAAACAAAGTACATCAAACTACATTATGCATTCCTAACTACTAAAAGCATAGAATAAAGGAACAACAAAGATGTATCAAACAAAAATCAAAAGATATTGTCCTCCATATTTCAAAAATAAGAAAATGTGAATATATAATCCCAAATCCAAAATATATAGAAAAAAAAATTCCCAAATCAACATTGTTGATTATTCCTCTTTTATTGCACAACCAAAACACGAGATTACATGAGATGCATCAGTATATGACCAAAACTAACCATTCTTATTTTATCACGAATATTCCACAGTAATGGTTTCCACGTACCTCACACAAAACAAATCGAATCCAGGCCAAAACTCGGAATCAGAATCTGGTTTCCCAGGTTCCAAACTGGGTTGGGCCTAAATGAATAGTGCTAGTTTTTATTTTTGAGTTCTTCTGTGGATCAGTTGCTGATCTCACGCTCCACACCTAATGTGTAGGGTTTTTTTTTTCTCTTCCCTTTTTCATTTTTTTCTCTTCCCGTCGAAAGCATTCGAGTTCTTGTTCTGGGCAATCATGGTTGACTTCAACCTCACCCTCCCCATCATCATGGTTGAGTTCTTGTTTTGGGCTATCATAGCCGACTTCAACCTCACCCTTAGTGGGGATATCGTAAAAAAGGTCCTTCCTACTGTCTAATTTTGCTTCAACAACCTGTGAGATGTTCTATCATGCTCATTCAGATAGAACTATAACCTCGAAGATGCAACTAATTTGCCTAATAATGGAATTATTTCTTGTTCAGTGAGTAACTAATTATTAAATTCACCATTGAAAGGACAGCTTCCAGCCCTCAACATGATTTATGGACATTGAGAAAGCTTCAAAGAACTTCACCTGTTGAAGAGATGGAAATATTGACTGTGGGCAAATTTTCATGGACATAAATTTTTCTTCAACCATGTTTGGAGGAGGAGCCCACCACCTCAGAGATCGGCGAAGCTGGCTTCCAAGCCCATAAAGATTTTGAAGCAATGCTCTTAGGAACCGGTTCTTTAGAGTTCTACCATTGGTATTAGCAGCAGCACCAGCGACGATGATTGGAGTTTGAGATCCGAGGACGATGATTGGAGTTTGAGATCCGAGGGTGGTGCGATAAGGAGATGGCGATGGGTGAGGGGGCTCAAAAAATTTCAAATGGGTGAGAGAGGAACGTGTGATAGGGAGGAGGGAAAAAAATAAAAATAAAATTGTTGCCACGTAAGGTGTGTCTTGGCTTATGGAAAACAATGACTTATGAGAAGTGTTTATGTTTTTTTTTTTGTTTTTTTCCCTAGAAAATATAGTAAGATACAAGTAAAAGAGAAACACTAGGGATACAAACGGATCCCTTTATGGGATTTCACACAGTGTCTGTGTTTTTTTTTTTCTTTAATTTTTTTTTTCTCAATCCTCACTAGAGTCTTGTGACGCCCCTAACCTCCGCTTGGGATGTAATGAAGACTTAGAACGTTAGGATATGCAACACAAGGTTACATACCCACATACATGATAGTTAGTATGCAATGCATCCTAGAAATGCAGCTAGCAATATGCAATAATCGCAGCGAAAAGCAAGGGTGAAAAAGAACTTATGGCAAAATAACTAAATCATCCTAAAAATATTGATTAAACCATAAGTTTCAAATCATCAGGTAGCTTAATCTTAGTGGAGTAATTTTGCTCATGATTCTTCAGTTGTCGTGAGGCGTAGGCAGCCACTCGCTCATCTTGCATAAGTACGCATCTGAGTGCTGATTTGAACGAATTGCTAAATACAACGTAAGGCCTATGAGGTTCAGGTAAAGCTAATACTGGTGCGATTGTGAGTCTTTCGTTGAGTTCCAAGAAATGTTGCTCACACTTCTCTATCCAACTATACTTAACGTCTTTCTTAGTTAGGGCAGTAAGAGGTCCTGATAGCTTAGAGAATTCTTTCACAAAACGTCGATAGTAGCCAACTAATCCTAGAAAACTCCGAATCTCATGCACACTAGTCGGATGCTTACAATCTACCACAACTTAGACCTTGCTGAGGTCAACTGATACTCCTTGACTTGAGATTACGTGCCCTAAAAATCTCACCTCCTTAAGCCAAAATTCACACTT
Organism: Juglans microcarpa x Juglans regia; assembly: GCF_004785595.1. Taxonomy (NCBI): domain Eukaryota; kingdom Viridiplantae; phylum Streptophyta; class Magnoliopsida; order Fagales; family Juglandaceae; genus Juglans; species Juglans microcarpa x Juglans regia. The sequence goes on along the minus strand of NC_054596.1, from coordinate 28,066,523 downwards.
AGTGAATTTCACGTACAAAATGTTCTTTCAGCCTTTCCAAAGCCAAATGGAGATGTTGCCGATGCTCTCCTTCTCTTCTAGAGTAGATCAATATCTCATCAATGAATATGACTACAAAGCTATCCAGACAGGGTCGGAACACTCAGTTCATCATGTCTATAAATGCGGCAGGGGCATTATGGAGCCCCCAGCCCCCATTTGGGATTTGGCGGAAACTGAAATGTCGAGACATGCAACACAATGTTATATACCCCTCGTACATAACATATAAGATGCAATGTACCTAGTGATAACTAACAGTATGCAGTATATGGCAACGAAAAGTCAAATAATAGAATAATAGTCGTGGTACCGAAGAACATAAAATACCAGTAATTCATATTCTGTAAGAGTCATCAAAAGTAGTTAAGTATTTCCAAAAAAGACTCCCAAAACATGGGACCAAAACATCCAACTTATCAAAAGAGTCATTTCCCAAGAGCAGTCCCAAAACATAGATCTTTATCTTGAGTGAGAATCGGGCTTCACTCACTTCTCTAAAGCCTGGTCCTTATCCTGATTGTGTAATCTCTTAAGCTTTTCTATGTCCTGAAGTAAACACAGTGATTGCTTGGTCAATTGACTCAAGATGATCCAAAATGGAAGGCTCAGACGAGTTTATGACCATTCTAGGCATGATCCTCTCCAGAGGAGGTGCTGTCCTCTTGTGCTTTGTCATTTGATTTTACTAAACCTATCATAGCTTCTAACATTCCGAATAAGGGAATGATAGTGGAAATTACAGTAGTAAGATTTCGAGAAATCTCAGTAAGTAAACAAATAACATGTAACAGATATCGTAAGCATATGAAAGCAAACTTAACAATAAATGCATGAACATGAGACTTATGCATTTGACCTTTCAAAAATATATCATGTAAAACATGACTTTCATAACATTTTCTTTCATAAAACATTCATTTTTCATTTCATACTTGTTCATTTAACATACTTGTTCATTTAACATACTTGTGAGCTTGGTTCTTGATCATATAACATAGCTTTGAACTCAAGTCCTTTCTTAACTTATGAATGGATACCTCACGGTTCCCCTATGCACTATATGTTACCTGCTAGTTTTCGCATCGACCATTTGCCATTTTGACCAAGGTAACTATGCCTTACTTTTAAACTTTCATATTACGGTAGTTAGCTTCGCCTTCATAGTGGTGCACCCACTTGTTTTGGGTGTGATTCCAATCCATTTTAAACACTCCTAAGTGGCCAAAAAAGTTCTACTAGGACATTCCCCCGTCCTAGCACTTGGAGTCGTGATAAAAGCTTTTTAAAAATGAATATTTTCTTTTCAAAAGATTTTCACAATCCCAGTGCATTTGACATGACAATGACACTTAGAATTTTCATGAGACACATGCAATGCCAAATGGTTCATCATAACCATATAATATTCAAACATGCAATTCCAATACATTTCGTGTTACGGCTTGAAAATAATAGAACATGCAAACATGTTCATTTATAAACAAATTATAAGGCATTGAACATCAATCAAGATTCAAACATTCAATATTTACCATGTATTGGCTGAAACATGTAAACCCTAGCACTTCCAAGAATCATTCTTAGCTCATTAAACTTAAAACACTAAATGATCATATCTCATCCATATTAATAGCTGTGACCTTTAAGTTGAAAACATGCATTCCAATCAACTTCTCATGAACTTAGAATCTTCTATTGTGTTAAACAAAACCTTTAACAATAAATACTCATGGGTGGCCGAAACACTCTAGTGATTGTAGACAAACATTTTCTTGAACTTAGTTCCATACAAGATTCATTCAAGTAACAAACATTCATATACAAAACAAACATTGTGCAATTTGAACCCAAATTGGTTTCTTATTCCATTTTCATAACATGAATACATTCCATAGGCCATTCTATTCATACATTAGATAGTCATGCTAAAAAGAGATTATATCACACGAAAGAAACATCAATATCATGAACAATCACATAAAACTAAACATCCCACAAGTTCACATGACATATACGCAAAATATCTAAGTATAAGTTAGAAGTTTACTTACAAAAATCAATAATATATAGCAAGCAAGCTGAAAATACATATAATAATGGTTAGGTTCATCACTCAAGAAAAACTCGAACCTGTGTGATTAAGTGTTGTGCTTTTGACATCTTTTTTCCAAGAAAAAGACTCCAAATATTCAGACCTTCATTCCTTGAGTCCGAAACTTACCTACAACAAAATCCTAGCTCTTAGAGACACTAGAGTTGTGGCCTTTATCCTCAAAACATGATGCTTATAGGCTTAAGCATGTAGGGTGGCATCTATCTTCCTTGAAGAAAAACCCTAATTTAACCATGTGCATAAAAACGTAGGTTCATATAGATAAACCTCTCAAAATATGAGCTAACTCTTCTAGCTTAAGTGTGTGTATGTGTGAGCATGAGTTCTTGATGAACTCACTAGAGACGGAAACCTCACCCCTTAATGCCATGTGTGTGTGTGTTGGAAGGGCAATGTTGGCTTCATACCTTCAATGGCTCTCCTCTTGGAAGTATCTTCTTGCCTTGCTTATCTTAAAGATGATGTTTTGGTGAGAGGAGAATATTGTGGAGAGTGTTTGGATGATGAGAAAGTGATAGAAAGTTGGAGAGAAGGGTGATGGCCGAACACCTCAAGAACAAATCTCAAAATGACTAAAGGACTTAGGGTTTTTGTCTCCTCTCCCTTTTATAGACACAAAAAACTTTCTTCACAAGCCAATGTTCTTTTGCATGGATGCCAAGTGGCATCCCATCCTAAGGCTCCTTTCCTTTCTCATCATTTGATTGTGTTGGAAACACAATGTGATTCCCTTTTGGACAAGTGGCACTTCCTTCCTCAAAACCGAAGCCTCTTTCCTATTTTGCCTCTTCATTTCACGTCTTGGTTCAATGAATTTTGTGGTTAAAAGGTTTTTGTCAAGCTAAAAATCTTCCTCAATCTCTTACATGTGTGCATGTGTGTCAAGTGGCGTGTGAGGAGTGTGTGTATGTGCATGGGCTACTGAAACCTCCATCATTCTCCCAAAGAAAATATTCTTTCACTACACTTTTGGACAAGCATGTGATTGGTCCAAAATTGCACAAACTCCCTTGCCCTAGCAGTCCACCTCAAGGTGTCTTCCCACGAAGATTTTCCTTCTAGAAACCCTAGGTTTGTAGGCCTTTCTTCCCAAGCTTGATTTTTCCCTTTCCCAAAACAAAACTTTTTACCTACTTTTTGCATGTGTGACACATGTCAAAAAGCAAATCTTCATTCTCCCATGGTTGCCGTGCAAGTCCTCTTGGCCTTCCCTATGCTCCACTTTTCTATAACCTCATCATTCTCCTTCTAGAATCTCTCTCCCATAGTGACAAGTGTCACAACGCTCTTCCTACAATCAAACCTCCAAACATGCGTGACACATGGTAAGAAAATAGTTGCTCTCCTATGGTAGGCATGTAAGGCCAAACCCTAGATCCATCTCAGCTCTCTTCCCTCATTTCCAGCTAAATTCATCAAGTTCTAGACATAGCTCAATTGGATAACAAGTGGTATGCAAGAACTTGAGATGGGTGTGAGCCCTAGTTCCATTGGGCTTCAAATTCTAATTTCCTATGAAGGCCGAAACTCTCATGGGTTGTTTTAAAAAAAAAAATTTACACAAAAAACCTAGAAAGTCTTGGTTGTCACAGGCATTAGTTAAACCAAAGGGTGTGACCAAAAATTCGTAGTGCCCATATCTAGTCCGAAATGCTATTTTAAGAATATCCTTATCCCTAATTTTGAGCTGATGATAACCCAACCTTAAGTCTATCTTTGAGAACACCAATGCTAGTTGCAATTGATCTAATAGGTCATTAATACATGGTAACGAGTACTTGTTCTTCATTGTTACTTTGCTTAATTCCCTATAATCAATATACATCCTTAAAGATCCATCATTCTTCTTTACAAATAAAACTGGCACACTTGAAGATGATGAACTAGGCCAAATGAATCCTTTCTCCACCAGTTCTTCTATCTGCCCTTTCAGCTCCTTCAACTCTAAAGAGGCCATACGATGGGGTGTCTTATGGATAGGGGTAGTAGCAAATTCTAATTCTATAACGAATTTCGGGGGGTAATCCAGGTAAATCATCTTTGAAGACCTCTAGATACTCTTCAACTACAGGTATCCCTTGAATCTTCTTACTATTAATACTTTCTTCTAGTACAAAAGATAAATAAGCGATAGCTCTATTGGCGATGCACTTCCTAGCTTGCAAAGTCGAAATTAACGGATCTGCCCGTCTACTAGTAATTCAAAGGTGATCACCTTATTCCTACAATATATTCTAGCGAGATGCTTAGATGACCAGTCCATTCCTAAAATAACGTCGAATCCTAATACATCGAAGATGATCAAGTCGACTTCCATTACTACTCCTCCTAAGTTCAACGAGTAGCTTCTTATCACGCGGTTAGGAGCAATCAAGCGTCCATCGAGAAATGACATTACTACAACTTGAGGTAACGTCTGGGTTAGCTGGTTACACATGCGTGTAAATTTTACAGGCACAAAAGACCTCGTAGCTCCAGAGTCAAACAAAGCGCAGATCGTATACTCGTACAACGTGACCTTACCTAATGTGTAATCACTACCAATTACTCAGTAGTTAAAACAAGTAAACTACTTACTAAAGAGAGGCACTTAAGGAAAGTACCAGTGATGACTCCCACTTCTTCATCACCGGAGATTTCCTCACTAATCTCTTCTAGGGTGATAGCATACACACAAGCTTGGGCAGGTGGCCATTGGTTGGGCCGGTTGCACACAAAAGGCACACATGTGTGCCGATTGGTATAGTTTGGGATTTTGATATGTCATTTCTTCTAATGACATGTGTGGAGGTTTATCTAGGGTCTTAATATGATCTAAGAATGATGTAATTGAATAATGAAACAATAAAATATCAGATAAAAAATGCTAAAAAGATTAAGAAAGAAAATTAATCTCCAAAACATGGTTTAAAGATCACTAATCATGGGTAAGTTGATTAATGGTCTTAACCCAATTTGAAAACTTAATTTGGGTACTTAGGGTATGCCATGGACTTGAGGAAACCCATGATATGGTGTATTGGGCTTCAAATTGAAGAGTGAATAGAAGCAAAACAAGGCTTTGGGCCTTGTGGGGCTTAAAATGGCCATAAGTGTGGGTTAATGGTTCATAGACTTTGGGTTTGAATGGGTAGGAGACTTTGTTCTCAGATTTTGAGTGATTAAGAGAGACTTCAATATCCACAAAGATGGGGCTTGAAAGGCTTACCTTGACATAATTGAGTCATGGGTCATGGGTCAAACCTATACCATGCTTGGCCCAAAAGGCCTGATATGCCTTCCTCATACTTGGGCTAAGGCTATCTTACCCAGACTTTGTACTCTTATGAGGCTTGGTTTAAGACTTATAAGCCTTGGCCCATAAATGTCCTAAAGTTCTAAAGGCCTTAATAGGATTACTAATGGGCTTGCTTCTCTAATCCTTCATGCTCAATAATTAATGACACTAAGTGTCATGATCTAAATAAATCTAACTATCTCCGTTGAAATAAATAAATAAATTAAACAAAAAATAATAATATAATAATAATAATAGTAATAAAAAATAAAAAAATATTTAAAGACCAAAATCATAAGCTTAATCTAAGGGCATTTAAAGATTAATCCTAACAATTAATTAGGTGGGGTGTTACAATGTATATGGAGGATTCTTCAGAATCTACCCCGAAGATGAAGTCACTTTTGCATAGTATGAGGAGTTTGTTAATTTAGGATCTCCATCTTGATGCAACTCTCATTGCAGTACAAGAGATTGAACTTGTAGAATGGGAGGAAGTGAAAAAGTGACAGATGGAAGATCCCAAATGGTTAGAAATCAGGCAAAAGATTGAGAGGAAGGAAGGACTAGAAGGGTTCACAATCACGAATAATGGGTTATTATACTATCAGAATCGAAAGGTTATCCCAACTGATCCTAAGATTAAGGAGAAGATATTAAAGGAAGCACATTAGACTCCATACACCGCTCATCCGGGAAGTACTAGGATGTATCAGGATCTGAAGCAATGCTTTTGGTGGGAAGGCATGAAGAGGGATGTGGCGGAGTATGTGAATAAATGTTCTGTTTGTAGGGGAGTTAAGGTAGAGCATGAAAGACCCATTGGAGAATTACAGCCACTTCCAATCCTATAATGGAAATGGGAGGATGTTTCAATGGACTTCGTGGTCAGATTACCAAGGACCTCAACGAGTAATAACTTTATTTGGGTCATAGTCGATTGCTTAAGAAAAAACACCCACTTTCTACCAGTAAAGAATACCGACCCTATGGAGAAGTTAACCCGATTATTCATGGTAGAAATAGTGTGACTGCATGGAGTTCCAAAGACAATCATATCAGATTGGGATGCGCATTTTACCTCTTGATTTTGGCAAGGTCTTCTGGACGCAATGGGCACCAAGTTGAAATTCAATAATGCTTACCATCTTCAAATTGATGGGCAAACTAAATGAACAATTTAGACTTTAGAATACATGTTAAGAGCCCATGTCTTGCAAGAAAAAGGCGACTGGGAAAAGCACTTGCCACTAATAGAATTTGCCTACAACAATAGCTTCAAGTCAAGCCATCATTCAAATGGTGCCATATGAAGCTTTGTATGGAAGGAAATTCAGATCTCCCTTATCCTAGGATGAGGTAGGAGAAGGAAATATATATGGTGCAAAGATTCTGCAAGAAATGAAAGAGCAAATTTTGTTAATAAAGGAAAGGATGAAGGCCACTTAGGATAGACAAAAGAGCTATTCTGAATGTAGAAGAATGAACCTCGAGTTTGAAGCTGGTGATTAGGTCTACCTCAAAGTATCTCCAATAAAAGGTTTGGTTTGGAAAGAAAGGCAAGCTAAGTCCAAGATATGTAGGACCATAAGAAATAATGGAAAGAGTGGGTTCAGTTGTGTATAGATTGGACCTTCCAACCAAATTCCAAAGAATTCATGATGTATTCCATGTGTGTTTCCTTAAGAAAATTTTTGGAAAGTAGTCACCAGCAATCATAGGTGCGGAAGATATTTCGTTACAATCCAACCAATGGAAGATGAAGAGGTTAGGGAGTGTGAGAGATATTTGGAAGCTACCCCATTTTTTCCTCCTTCAATAAAATCGAAAGTGGAAGAGCTAAACTTATCTTGGCTGACATCTCCAAGTAAGGAACCACCCAAGCTTGAACCCAAACCGCTTCCATCAAATTTAAGGTATGCTTTCTTAGACCAGGACTCTAGTTTTCCAATTATTATTAATAGTTCCTTGAGTGATGTAGAGGAAGAGAAGTTGTTGAGAGTCTTGAAGGGACACAAAATGGCATTGAGTTGGACCGACCATCTCAGACATCAAAAGAATTAGTCCTTCAGTTTGCATGCACAAGATTTTATTGGAGGATAATTTTAAGCCGATCATCCAACCCTAGAGGAGACTGAACTCATCAATGCAAGAAGTGGTGCATAAAGAAGTATTGAAGTTGTTAGATGCCGGGATCATTTATCCAATCTCATATAGTGCATGGGTAAGTCCAGTGGAAGTTGTCCCAAAGAAAGGAGGGATAACCATGATCAAGAATGACAACAACGAACTCATACCGACGAGGACGGTCACAGGATGACGAGTATGCATAGATTATTGAAGACTAAATGATGCAAATCGAAAAAACCATTTTCCCTTACCTTTTATTGATAAAATGCTAGAAAGACTTGCCAACCACTCTTACTACTGTTTTCTAGATGGATATTTTGGTTACAATCAAATAGCCATTGCACTCGAGGATCAAGAGAATATCACTTTCACCTGTCCTTATGGCACTTTTGCATATAGGCGCATGCCTTTTGGTCTTTGTAATGCACCGACCACTTTCCAAAGATGCATGATGTCCATCTTCCCGGATATGGTAAAAAAAATTTTAAAAGTCTTTATGGATGACTTTTCGGTTTTTTGTCAATCTTTTGATAATTTTGATTTTGCAGAGATACAAGGAGACAAATCTTGTTTTAAATTGGGAAAAATGCCACTTCATGGTCAAGGAGGGAATAGTGCTCAGCCACCGCATTGCCCTAAAGGGAATTGAGTTCAACCAAGTAAAGTTAGAAGTTATTGATAAACTCCCACCACCAACCAGTGTCAAAGGCATGAGAAGTTTCTTGGGTCACGCAAGGTTCTATTGTCGGTTTATCAAGGATTTTTTCCAAATTACTAAAACTCTGCAATTTGTTGATTAACGATACTCGGTTTGAGTTTTCTAATGAATGATTGCTTGCTTTTGAAACATTGAAAAAGAAATTAATTTTAGCACTTATCATTGTATCATCAGATTGGAATTTACCTTTTGAATTAATATGTGATGCTAGCGATTATGCTATAGGGGTTATTTTAGTGCAGAGAAAAGAAAAACAATTTCATGCTATTTATTATGCAAGTCAGACCTTAAGAGAAACTCAACTTAATTATGCTACTATTGAAAAGAATTATTAGCGGTTGTGTTTGCCTTTGACAAATTTCGTTCTTATTTGATAGGTTCAAATGTGGTCGTCTACATCGATCACTCAACTCTTAAATACTTGTTGTCAAAGAGGATTGTCAAACCAAGACTATTAAGATGGATTTTGCTATTACAAGAGTTCAATTTGAAAATAAAAGATAAGAAGGGTACCGAGAATGTAGTGGTCTACCACTTATCTCGTATTGAGCTTAATGAGGCGGCTGGCCAGGAGAAATTCCCAATTAATGAGACATTCCTGGACGAGCAATTAATGGCTATATAAGTCATTCCATGGTATGCCGACATGGTAAATTATTTGGTGTCCATAATTCTACCAGTCGAGATGACATATCAACAAAGGAAGAAGTTCTTCTCCGACGTGAAATATTATTTTTGTGAGGAATCTTTTCTATACCGTCATTGCGTGGACTAGATAATCAGGAGATGTGTGCCTGAGGAGGAGATGGAAAGCGCGGACTAGATAATCAGGAGATGTGTGCCTGAGGAGGAGATGGAAAGCATACTCAGACATTGCCACTCATTGGAAGCGGGCGGCCACTCTAGTGGAGCAAAAAGGGTAGCGAAAATTTTACAATGCGGGTTTTATTGGCCGACTATTTTTAAAGACTCTTAATTTTGTTAATTTATGTGATCATTGTCAAAGGGTTGGCAACATTTCTGGAAAACATGAGATGCCTTTAAACAATATTTTAGTGATTGAATTATTTAATGTTTGGGGTATAGATTTCATGGGTCCTTTTCCATCCTCATATTCTAATAAATTTATTTTGGTGGTTGTAGATTATGTCTCCAAATGGGTGGAAGCGGTCGCCTTGCTGACCAATGATGCGAGGGTCATAGTGAATTTCTCACAGAAAACATATTTTCCCGATTTGGCACTCCGAGGGCCATAATCAGTGATGGTGGAAAGTATTTTTGCAATCACCAATTTGAAGCGCTACTGACTAAGGGGAGTTACCATCACGTGGCAACACCATACCATCCTTAAACGAGCGGCCAGGTCGAGGTGTCCAATCAAGAGTTGAAGCGCATACTAGAGAAGACTATGAGTATCTCCTGGACAGACTGGGCAAGAAGGTTAGATGACGTGCTATGGGCCTATCAGACAACATTCAAAACACCGGTCGGGATGTCACCTTATTGGCTCGTTTACGGAAAAGCATGTCATCTATGCATGGAGCTAGAACACAAAGCCTATTGGGTTACGAGGACACTGAATTTTGATTTACAAGCGGCTGGTGAGAAGAGAATATTGCAAATCAACGTGATGGATGAGTTTTACAATGATGCTTATAAGAAAACTCATATTTACAAAGATAAAACTAAAAGATGGCATGATAAGCATATTCTAAGAAGGGAATTCAAAGTTGGGCAGAAAGTTTTATTTTTTAACTCAAGACTTTGACTCTTCTCGGGAAAGATGCGCTCTCGGTGGTCGAAACTGTTTGTGGTGACCTGTGTATTTCCCTATGGGGTGGTTGAAGTTCATCACGAGACAAAAGGGACATTTAAAGTAAATAGATAGAGATTAAACCCTATGTGGATGAAGACTTTAACTCGAAAAAATGTTCCACCGATCTCACCAGTGATAAATGATAAGATAATGTCTAGCTATAGACTTTAAATAAAACGCTTTTGGGAGGCAACCCAAGTTTTTTATTTCATTTTATTTTTTAAGTTTTATTTTTGCTTAATATTATTCTTTTGCTTTCATCTTACAGGAGCAAAGAGGCCGGGGAGATCTCCAAGGGGTACATGGTTGCACCTTCGAGGAAAATATTCAATTGGAAAAAAAAAATAGGGGAGCATCTCTTACCTTCTCTCATTCTCTTCTTTAGTTTTTCTTCCTCTTTCCCATTTAGGACAATGCGATATTTACGTTTGGGGGAAAATAAATTCTTTTATTTATTTCAAAATAATAATAACAATAAAAAGGGTATGGTTTGATGAATAAAAGCCTATGATAAGAATATGATTGAAATTGAATATAATTTTTAGGAAAAATTCTCATTGCTTAAGTCTAGTTGTTAATTCTTTACTTGATCTTTCTTAATTTGATATTTTCTAGGGTCAATGAATGCTTGTAATAATCATTAATCGTTTTGCATACCTAGAGAAATTTTATGTGAATTTGTATGGTATCAACTTACTCTATAACTTGTTTGATTACACTCGAGGAGAAATCCTAGACAGAATATTACTGGAGAAATGATTAAGGTATTCTTTGGACAGATTGAACCTTTCAAACTTGCTTATTTATTATATTTATCCATAGTCACCCCTTTGAGATTTATTGAATTATGTTTTGGCCTTATATTTTTTTATTTCTTGTAAACCTCATATTCCTTACCTTATTTGAGGTTAAACACTAATTTCCTTACATTTCAAAAGAACTAAGTTTACACAAAGTTATAGACTCACAAGAGCATGAACGGCAAGAGAGGTAGAAGATATATAAGTAAAGTTAATTATAGCCATATTATCAAAATCATAAATTTGGAGTGTTAAAAGTCAACTCATCTACTATATGGCCAACAAGATAAGGCCGACGAGAGTCATCTATAAAGGCAGTAAAAAGGTATGGTTCATTCCAAAAAAAAAAAAAAAAGAGAGAGAAAAAGAAAGAAAAGTCCGACCTGCCGAATAGAGGGATAAAGAGAGATACTTGAAAGTACAATAAAGAGAGGTATGTTAAGAGATTCACAATGATTGAGAAAATATTTTTGTGTTAGGCGTGAGAATGCTCTATTTGTTCTGTTGGTATTCAAACTTAAGTTCTCTTGCTTTGTTTGAATCATACCTTTTCTTTCTAGTCCTCACCCTAGCCTTACATTACAAGCTTAATAAAGACCTATTGATCATGGTGATAGTTTCTATTCTATATTAGTGGAGAGTGATTTGAAAAGTAAGCCTATGGAGTGTTTAGAGATCCATTATTTATTTACTTGTTTGTGTAAAACTATCCGGGGAGCTAATGATGAAGTGAGAATGAAGGTATGTATGAATATGAGGGTGGATAATGTGGTGGAATTGAGTTTTGAATTAACTTTTGGACTGGATTGATCTTGAATGATTTCTTGAATTTTAGACTTTAGGCAATCTTTGAGGCAATAAATTTTATGAATCAAACCAATGCTTGTTTTAGTTGTCTTTCTCTTTTTCTTCGCTCGAGGGCGAGCAAAGCTTAAGTTTGAGAGTATTTGATAAGTGTGATTTTTATGTGATTTTATTACTCTTTTATTTATGAAAAGTATCAATTTTCCTTTAATACTATTGATTTTATTTTATTTCTCCATATTTTTCTTTATTCTCTTGGATTTGAATGAATGAGAAGATTTATTGCGAAATGAGAGTATTTTGGTACAAAAGAAGAGACTACGGATCTAGACATACAAGAGGCAATGCTATCTGAAGAGAGCAGAGGAGATTTGGACGAGGAGACTTAATGGCAACCAGAATTGGTGACAAGAGTTAGGCGATGAGCGATATATTTTACCTCAGGGGCGAGAAGTCTTGGGACAAGGCTTCGGGCAGTTAGATTGGGCAACTAGTCTAACCGATCGACTTAAAAGACCAACCTAAATGACATCACAACTAGCAAGGGTTTGAAAGTAATTTTGATCAAGAAAAAAAAGAAAGAAATGATAGAAGGAATTCACAAGAAGTCCAAGTTTGGAATACACTAGGAGACAGCTTGGACATGCTTGAGTTTTTCGCATAACTTTCTACTCACATATCCGATTGATGCAATTCTTGATAAGTTGGAAAGTTATCTTAAAGGAATACAACTTTATCTATAATAAATATTTCTAAATTCTGACTCCTAGAGCACATACAAGGCTACCAATATAAGTCCTAAAAGTTAGGCAACTTTTTAGGCAGAAATCATGAAAATATTAGGGTTTATTTTCTACCCTATACAAGCATATCATTAGAACGAAACTAAGGGAAGGGAGTCTGAGTTTTACAATACAATAGTCCAGAAATTATTCTATAAGTTTTCTTTCAAGGAGGCGAATCTGGGGAGCACAGGCAAGAGCCTCATGCCTTATGAATCGACTCCAATGAAGAACACTAGTTCTATCATTTTTCTTTTCAATTTTATTATGAACTAATTTTATTTGTTAGAGCTTTGATGTAGTCTAGCATTGAACACACAATTTATATTCTAAGTTATTTTATTTTCAATATTTTCATGATTGAGTGTTTATTCCTTGTTCTTAATACCTGTAATTTTCTAGCTAATTATTGTTCAATCTATTGAATCGCAATGAGACCGAAATGTGATTTATGATTAGAGCTTTAGGATTAAGCACCATTAGTTAAGCGAAAGTAGAGATACTTTATCGTAATTAGTGTGATTTTCAAGAAAAATCTAAATAACTTAATGAGTCTCTAATTAGTTAAATTTACATAGAGATATAGAGTTATTAATTGGAGATAGTTTTAGTATTGGTCGAGAGAAAATATTGAATAGTTAAGAGATTTTTATCATTAACTTGGGATAATTGCAATACTATAACGATGAAGAATAAATTGTGTGGGATTCGCTAGGTGAAATTAAAAGCTCTAGATCTATTCTTATTATCTTTAAAAATCTAAATTTTAATGTTCTTTTCTTCAGTTTAATTTAGGTAATCTATTCTTGAAGTTTCGGTTTTCCAAATAGTAATTAATTTAGTAAATTTTAGTACTCAATAGCATGATTAATCTTTGTGGGTTCAACATCCGTTTTCTTTAAACACTTTACTACTTATTACGATTCTGTGCAGTTGCAAATATTTTTAGCATAACAGTATGACACATGACATATTGATGGGTTAGGCAAATGGGCTAAGTATTGGATGGATTTAAGAGAAGCCCAAGAGTGTTTTATTTAGGACCCTTGTTTGCTAAGGATGATGGGCTAAGGATAAATTTAAAAGCTTTAGGCTCAACTTGGGAGATATAAGATTCTAAGCCCTTCTTAAAAGACACTAGAAATCAGGCCAACGTAATAGACATAAGGCCATTGGGCCTAATTTAGTAAGAGAGAAGGTCATTGGCCCAACATAAGAAAAACCTAAGATTAGGACCCAACATAGTGGTTCTTTAAGGCCAAGGATAGACCCCATAAATTTGGACATAAGATCCATAAAATAGCCCACTACAAAGCCCACAACCAAGGCTTGCTCATATGGCCCAAAACCCAACCTATGAAGCCCAAAGTCTTGTCTTTTATTTCATTCTTCCAAATGGGACCCGCATACACCATACCATTAGTTTCCCTTAAACCCAAGCTGAACCACACGCCCCTAGGGCTTCCTCCCAACCATGGTTAAACTTCTAACTTGAGTTAAGAAGCATTATTCATCTCACACATGAATAGTAACCTACACATCCTGATTTTTGTATAGTTTTCTTTAAATTAATTTTCTTCACTATAAGGATCCGAAACTTTTGGACTTTACAATTGTTTTGCATCATGCTTAGACAAATCTAGAAGGTTAGGCTTAACCCAACCCATCTCAATTGCAACCAAGCCATGCTAATGCCCAAAAAAACCACAAATCGGCACTTTGGTGCATCACCATGTATACTTCATCAAACCAGCCCCTAACCCATGCCATTTCCACCAACTTTTCAAGGATAGTTTCACTATTCATACCACACCATAGTTCTCAAGGATCAGACCTGGCAAGGGGCAAAATGAACACAAGGAACAAAAGCCAAAACCCAACTATTTCCTTAGGAGGCGTAGTTGAATCCTAACCGACACTTTTAACCCTTCAAGGATTTTCTACTCTTCATTAAGCCACCTCCTGTGATGACCCAAGCTTGACTAGTCATTTTTGTAAATTATTTAGTTGCCATAGTTGTTGAAGGGCCTTAGAATTTCTAGTTTGAAGGGAAGGCCCTAGATTTTTGGATTGAGCAACTTAAGCTTAAGTGAAGCTAACCCTAGAAAAGCCTTGTAAAATTCGGCCCCTATAAGGAAACCTAAGCCCAATCGCCCAAAGCCCATGACCCAAACCTTTGCCACTAGTGCCATGCGTCAAACATGTGAAACACTATGTATCTAGTCCTGATAATGGGCTAAAGGGGGAGAGAGAGAAGTGTTGGGAAGCCAAGGGATGGCTTGCACGCCTACCCTAATGGGTATGCAACTTGTCATTCATGCATGAGGCTTCTAGAAGAGCCAAATGACAAGATGCCCTAGGGAAGACTAAGAGACATTCGGCCAAGCCCCTCCTGCACACCTACACCTATTTGTTCGACACAATTTCAAGCTCCCAGAAAGACGTTCATGGAAAATGGTGCCTAGGGAAGACAAATAGATGTTTTCAAGTGATTTGCATGGGGAAACCGAAGGGACACAAGGGGATTTCAAAATTTGGCTTGCACTCATAGTTTTCTTCAGATTTTTACACATTTAAACCATGCAATGTGCTTCTAGAAGATAAGATGAAAATATGTTTTGGCATAAAGACTAACCTACCTTCATATTTTTGGCCACTACACTCACGAGCACAACCATCACTTTCCACTTGTCACTCATGCCAAGACTTGCTTGTTGGGAAAAGGAAGAGGCATGAAGTGGTTTTGCACATGTACCCTAGAGGAATACACACTTGCTAAAGAGAAAGGAAGGGCACAAGACGAAAAAGGGAGTTTCGGCCAAAGGGAAAGGATCCCCACACGCCACGCATGCATGCCTCTTCCTAATGCAATCCAATGATGAGAATCTAAAGAGTCATTTTTGGCTAAAAGGAAGGAGGAGGAAGGAAGAAGCCACTTGTCACATATGCTAGGGTTTAGAGGCAACCAATGGGAAGGAGAAGAGACTTCTATATAAAGGGGATAGAGCCACATGCCTAGGGCTTTTCCTTTTGGCCATTTTCGGATTCTTGCATGAGCTCTCATCTTCTCCACATTTCCTCATACTTTCACTTGAAGATTTCTCACTTTCTCACACTTTCCTTCCAACCAAACAAGAGAGGCTTGTTTCAAGAGAGGGATTTTGGCATTCATAAGGAGGAACCACGGTAAGAACTCAATTTCTCTTTGATTATACACACACACATCACATTTTCAACTCAAGATGAGATTTGAATCTCAAGGGAGTTCGAATATGGTGAAGCACACATGATTTCAACACTTGTTCATGGGGAAAAAAAATTAGGGTTTCCTAGAAATGGTCCAAGCCGAATGGTTGAGGACACAAATCCTCCATGTATTTCGGCCAACCTTTTAAATTTTCACTCTATTTTGAGATATGGATGAGAACACAAGGAAAACGAAGGGTTTCTTAACCTAAAACCCTAGAAGCCGAGTATCCTAACCCTAGTAGTGACGTTAGAAACTTTCACACATTCAAGAACACAGATTAGGGTTTTGGAACACCCATTCTAACGAGTTATATTTTGATTTACAGCTTGATATTTGTGAATTTTGTGAATTTTTGTAAGTATACACTCAACTTACTCTTTATTAATAATCGTATATGTTTGTGTAGATTTGTTTCATGTTATCATTGTTTTACGTGTTATTTCTTCTTTCTCTTTTTGAATATGCTAATGTGATTTTGAATATGTCAATGAAAGGAATTATATTTTTCGGTTTGTGATGAAAATGACAAGAGCAACCTCTATGTGTTTCGGTTTTGCTAAGAATAATGTTGATGATTTGTGAAACTTGATGATTCGGCTATAGCATGTTTTAGAATTTTTGGATCTTAGCCAAACACCATGATTTAATGCATTGTTTAATTATTCTATGATTTTTATGCAATATGCTTCAAGTTTGAAACATGTTAAAGTGATGTTTTCTCATGATTTTGTACTTGGATGTTTCAGCCAAGACTAGTTTCCATGGTTCCATGCATGTGTTTTGATATCTCATATATTCTATGTTACTATTCCATGCTTTGAACATGTTATGCTTGATTATTTCATGCATGGCATCTCATGTGTCATATGTCAAGTGTAAGAATAGTATATGCCTTAAGTCTCATGTCACATGCACTTGGAAAACATGTTTTTTTCAAAGAAAAGTGTCTGTAAATGTTTTATCATGACCCCAAGTGCTAGGGCTGGGGAATCTTTTGGTGGAACTCCCCTGTCCACTTTAGAGCACTATCATTGGATTCATCAAATTCATCTTCAAATTTTGATGAAAAGTATATATTTTCCATATATCTAAAACCTCTTTATCCATAACTCCACATTGGATTAGCCATTAGATTCATCAAAATAATAATATAATATTATTTCTTTAATAATAATATTTTTTTTCTTTTTTCCTTCATATTTTGCAATTATACTAATCATATGTTAATTAATAATTTAATTAGATACTTAAATTATTGTTTCCCAATTAATTTTTTTCCTCAACGTAATTATCCAACAAACACATTTTGACAACTCTTCTTCTATCCAACAATCATATATAGAATTTATGAAACTAACAAACACATTTACAATTCTTTCATCCAACAAACATATTATGCCAATATTTCTTCTACCCACCACATCCACATGCATGGGAGCATACTCTAGATATTCCATAAAAGTTTATTTTATTTTATTATCAAATAGACTTATACATCAAACACATTTCAAGTACCCCTTGATATTAAAGCTTTAAACCTAAACAATATATCATAGACTAACAACAGTTTCATTTAGCTCTTAAGTTTACAGGCCTTCACAACCACTAATATCAATCCACTCAAGTTGGATCGACACCTCCCCGGACTCCACATTTCTTAGTTTGAGTCTCATATCCTGGACAATTTTCCCATTGTTCCGAACACAAGTGCTCTCCCCGGCAAGGCAATTTGTCGAGCTCGGTTGAACTTTCTTAACTGCAAAGCCATTTGGGAGATTCTCCAATCCCATCTTCAAACACTCAATATATGGTTTTAGGTCTATCTTAGCATCACCCATTTTGTCATCCACAGTAAGTGTGTCTTTGTCATACATTGTCTGAAAATATGAAAAGATCATTAGCAATTAAATAAAATTATTAGCCCCTGATAGTTTCTGAAGCATTGTTCAGAAATCACCAGTAAACCGTATTACAGAGATGCAGGCAAGTATGGTTAGGTATCACTTACTAGAGTGATGGGAACATTAAGATCCTTAATAGAAAGAGTCAATTCATCGTTCCACTCAGGATTGCAGTCATTTTTTGCCACTCTAGACTTCAATTTCTGCATCAATTTATATTACATTAGGAAAAGGAAAGAATATCAGAAGCCACCATATATAATTTGATCAGTTGGGAAAATAATAATTGGAACATGTAGGTCAGATCATGAGTCATGATCAAGAAAATAATAAGCAAGCACTAGTAGATCCTTTTTAAGTAGTAGACCAAAGTTAGCAGCAAGTCAGTCTGCAAATACATTTTCTAAACCCAAATACTTAAGGCAGAGCTTAAAAAGCTGCCAAGAACAAAAGCAAAAACCAAGTAACACAAGCTTAGAAAGCTTAAATGACTCCTCGTTTGAGATGAAACGCAAAACTTTGATTTGATTTATTGATGTTTCATACAATTCATGAGTGTCATACCTCAAACTTCCCTATGTAGCATAAAAAGAAAAAAAAAATCAATATAGAACAATTCAAATTATGGTGAAACTTCCTTCGGAAGCCTTAAAAAAAGAGGATAAGGAGTAAGACATAAATGGGAAAAGCTTGACCTGTTGTTCTTTTCCGAAACCCTCCATTCTATCCAGGTTTTAGACATAGATAATTATTATTCTGGACAATCATCCACAACAAAAGGTATTGAATTTTAGATTAATCTAACTCAACAACAAGCTGCTATCATCACGCAAAATGCTGACATCACACAAAATAAATAGCAAGCATCTAAATATACCCAACATTCAGATTAATCTAACTCAAGTTGCTGTCATCACACAAAATAACAAGCATCTAAACATACCCAAAATCAAGTCACAATTCAGAAACCAATCAGCCCACAAAAAGTTAACATTTTCAAAATACAATCATCCATCACCTGAAACACCTCATATGAACTTCAACATCTGCTTCACGAAGATGAATTGGTCACTTTCTTGGCAAATGATATGATACAAGCTTCGTGAAAAACAGGAGAGGAAACTGAGGGAAGAAATGGAGAGGAAGAAAGGGAGAGGAAGAAAGAAAGGGAGAGGAAGAATTGAAAATGGATTTGGGGATTTTGGGGTAGAGAAGAAAGCAGAGAAGAGAGGGAAGAAAGAATGAAATCCCAGATTCGAGAGGAAAGAAAGGGAGAGGCGAGGAAGAAAGAAAGGGAGAGGAAGAATCAAAAAGGGATTTGAGGATTTGGGGATTTCGTGGTAGAGGAAGAAAGCAGAGAAGAGAAGAGAGGGAAGAAAGAATAGCTTTGCCAGATTCGGGAAGAAAGAAAGGGAGAGGAGAGGAAGAAAGAAAGGGAGAGGAATCGAGAAAGAAATGGAGAGGAATCGAGAAGGGATTTTGGGATTTTGGGGTAGAGGAAGAAAGTAGAATAGATAGGGAAGAAAGAATTGCTTTGCGTGCGAAATAGTATTTTCGTAATAAAATAATCCGATAGATATTGAATAGTAGTTCACCAAGTTTGAAGATAAATGGGACATCATTGTAGCTAAAAGCTTCAGATTTAAGTAAAAGGTGAATCCAATGCCGTGTGTTTTGAGCGAAATTCATCAAATTTTAAACATTGGACTCATTTGATGAGTCCAATGCCAGTGCTCTTAGAGTGCTTAAGAATAGAGTGGTAACCCCTGGGTAGACAAAGAACCGTCGATGAGCCTCGAATGGATTCTTTTTAAAGAATCGTGGAGCGAGGAAGCGCCTAACGCTAGTGGGTGCATAAGGTATGTAACCCGAAGAAGTACTGTTGAGTTAATATAAAATGACTCTGTTTATGATGTATTCATCATGGTGCACAAACTGTTGATGGTGCGATAATTAGTAGGAACACGCGGTGCAATGGGGAACCGTGATGTGTCCACCCTCTGATCAAGAATAAGAGTTAATAGGTTATGGATCACTTGGTGAAAATCTCATGATATGATAAAGATCACTCGATGAAAATCTTGTGATGTGTTTTGATAAGGCAAGTTCTGATTAAGATCAACGTAAAAAGAAAGTCAAGGATGTTTTTCTGAAAATGTCAATGTCTCTGTTACAAGTCTTTTGAAAATGAATAAGTCATATGTCAAGTACGTGTTGTACTCATTTTACGATATACCTCTTGTATGCTTGTGTTAACCATTGTATGTTGCATGTTTATTTGCTGAGATTTCTCAAAATCTCATTGTGGTAGTTTCCACTACTATTCCCTTCCCAAAATGGTGGAAGTTGTTACAGGCTTAGACGAGGACCCCAATGACCATGCGAAAGAGGATGGCACCTTTTCCGAAGAGAATCGTACCTAAGATGGTCACGAGCTCACCCGAGCCCTTCATCTTAGAGTGCCTTGAGACTATTAATCAGGCGAACATCGGGATACTCCAGTTTATTGAGGAATTCAAATGGCTCAAGAACCTAGATAAGGATTAGACCTTAGAAAAGCAAAGGAAGCTCGAGCCCTTTTGGTGGAAAAAAAGGGAGAACGCAAAAGTTGGGATCCCATTTCCCTTAGGAGGAAATGCTTGTTTTGAGTTTTGAAACTTGGTTCATTTTGAGAAGGTCCCATGTTTTGGGAGATTAAGAATACTTTACGCTTTTGGAAAACTATATATATATGATGCATGTTTTGCAAAAATGACAATGTCAGGTATTTTGTATAGTAACGGTACCATGTGCTTTGTAATTGCTTATCCAATTGCTTAGATTATCTGACTTTTATTATTCCATTGTGATCTTGTTGCATACTGCTAGTATACTTAGGTGTAATGCGTATTATCTGTCATGAACGTAGGATGTGTAACCCCATATTGCATGTCCCGACCCCACAATCTCCGTCCATCACAACGGGACTAATCGGTACGTCAACAACCCCCACACCTCCACACACCACCACCACTCACCTCCAAATCCCAAAGACGTCTTCAAGGCATTCGATCACATGTTTGTCCATGTATTCCCGAAGGAAAGCCCAATCGATTGGTAATAGGAGAAGGTTGCTCATGTCACTCGACTACCACCATCACTTTGCTTTTGTTCATTTCATGCACATATATGATCACTCGACATCCAATCAAGCCTCATTCCCTCACCTAAAAAGCCATCAAATGAAATGCATGAGTGACACTTGGCAAAACCTAGGTAGGTGTGAATGTGTGTTCCCTAGGCGTGTGGCACGTGGCATGTAGGTCTTGCCCTAGCCGTCCACTCCTTCCTCTTCCCCTCACAAAATTCCTTCTAGAACCTAGGTACTCTTGTGGCATGCAAGTCCCCATGCATCTCTTCCAATTCCCAAGCAAGCCTTCTTTTAGAATCCCACATGCACTCACTACATGTGTGACAAATGGAAAAAGTAGGTTGAAACCCTATGATGGGCTTGCAAGTCCCCATGGTCGAAACCCCCAAAAGTCTCCTGGAGACTTGTGCCTTTGATTTGTAGCCTTCCCATGTGTCCCTTTTATTCTTCAAATCATTGCAAACCTTAGAACTCACCAAAATCCTAAGTGGTGTGTGAGGCTCTTAGGGTTACAAAATCCTAAGGTCTCTCACCCCTTTTCCCCATATTGTCATAGTGCTTTTATATATGTGACAAGTTTCAAGGAGTAAATGGGTTGGGCGTGCCCCTTAGTCTTTGAGACAGTTGGGCTAAAGCTCAATGGGTTGGCTGAAATTCTCGTCTCTTCTCTCGCGATTTCTGCGACTACGTTCTCGTCTTTCTCTCATTTGAGCTATTGACGAAATAGACATATGTGGGGTTTTCCTAGGTTGTGTCATGCTTTGTTTCAAGCGTAGGGTAGGCGCACACAATGTTACTACAATTAGCTTAGACAAAAATCAAACAAGGATCCATATCAACAAGTCAAACATACAACCAGTCAAATACATATATTCATCAAATGTCTAGATCTAAGATAGAAACAAGTGAGAGTATTTGTTCCTCATCAAATCCTCTCTCTCCAAGGTTGCTTCTTGAAAATCTAGGTTATTCCAAAGTACTTTTACTAAACGTATCTTTCGATTCCTTAGTTCCTACTCCTTTTGATCCACAATATGTACCGGCCATTCTTTGTACGAAACATTTGGCTGAAGCCAAGTACTACCGGACTCCATAACTACTGGACATTGTTGTACTGAAAATATCTGCAAGTGTACATAATCATAACAAGTAGTAAAGTGTTTTAAAAAAATAGATGTCGAACTCACAGAGATTAATTATGCTATTGAATACTGAAATTTACTAAATTAATTACTATTTGGAGAACTAAAATTTAAAGAATAGGTTATCTAAATTAAACTAGAGAAAAGAGCATTAAAATTAGTATTTTAAAGATAAGAAGAATAGATATAGAGCGTTTGATTTCACCTAATGAATCTCACACAATTTATTCTTTCTTGTTATAGAATTTCAATTATCTCAAGTTGATGATAAAAATCTCTTAACTACTCAATATTTTCTCTCTAACAATATTAAAAATATCTTCAATTAATAACTCTATATCTCTATGTGAATTTAATTAATTGGAGATTCATTAAGGTTTTTGAATTTTTCTTAAAACTCACACTAATCTCAATAAAGTATCTCTACTTTCGCTCAACTAATAGTGCTTAATCCTAGAGCTCTAATCATAAATCACCTCTTGGTCTCATTGCGATTCAATAAATCGAACAATAATTAGATAAAAAATTGCAAGTATTAAGAACAAAGAATAAACACTCAATCATGGAAATAAAATAACTCAGAATATAAATTATGTTCAAGGATAGACTAAATCAAAACTCTAGAAAATAAAATTAGTTCATAATGAAACTGAAAAAAAAAAAAAGAATAGAACTAGTGTTTTACGTTGGATTCGGTTGATGAAATATGCGACTCTCACCTCTGCCCTCCAGATCCGCCTCCTCGAAAGAAATTTAAAGAATAATCTTTGGATTATTGGACTCTAAAACTCAGTGATGAGTGTAAGAAAATGCACTCTAAATACCCTATTATTGGACTAAAATGCTAAAATATTAATAGAAATCATTAGAATTAATGTATATTCTTGAATTGAGTTTCTATTTACTTTGGAATACTCCTGAGCAGATTTTTATGTTTAATTTCAGAGTCTATAAAAGAACAAATCCAAACCCATTCAAATTCAAAAGATTTTTAAGTGGGCAAGACGTTGGAACAACCTAAGAACTTTCAACGAGTGTAGGACTCTTCAACTAAGGATAGTGATGAGATTTGAGAGTAATTCGGATTAGAGTCCAAAATGTACTAGGAGACAAAATGGATATACTTTAGTATTTTAATCATAACTTTCTATTAAAATATCGGATTGGTGCGATTCTTGATACGTTGAAAAGCTATCTTAAAGGGATACAAAGTTATATCTAATAAGGATTTCCAAATTTGAACTCCTGAAGCACGTACATGGCTGCCAAGTTGAGTCCTAAAATTTAGGCGATTTTATGTGCGGGAATATGAAGACATTAGGGTTTCTTTCCTACCCTATTTAAACATATCATTAGCACGAAATTGGAGAGTTCAGAAGAGGGGAGACGGCTCAGTTTGAAGGAGGAAGATCTGAAATTAATTTCCATGGCTGCTGTTTGCTTTATTTTCTCTTGAAATTTTTGTTGTCCATTATATTTATGGGTAACTAAATTCCCAAGTAGAGTTAGGGATGAACTTGCACATTAAATGATATTTTTAATTTATTTTTAATTTATGTATTTGATTTTCAATTACTAAAACTCTTTTGTTTTATCATTCTCAATTCATTGTTGATGTTTTCTTCTTCGAATAATCATAGAATTTATTATGTTTATGGATTCAGTCATACTTTTTCTATTGAATGGATTAGCTCTTTGATTATGTTTGGATTAATTATTTATCTATATTGATTTAATTCTTTACTGCAATATCGCTTCCTGAGTATATTGTCGTTGTTGGATTTTCTCAATAGTGATAATAATTTACGTATTTTAAAATTGGTGAATAATTTTTCATCGGGTTACATTTGGTTTAATCTTGGTTTATAAATCTATACCTTCCGATTGTGAATTTTGAGAATTGAGTTCCCAATTGAGTTATTCAATGAATTAAGAATAATTAAAATACCAGATTTGTGTAAGGGATTCCCGACGCTTTACCATTTGTCAAACTAGAGTACTTTTTCCATTAGTCACTTTGCTTAACTTTAATTTACATTTAAAATTAATCTTTGTCATCCATTAATCATCTAATATTTTTCTTTAGTTCTTTGTTCTTTCTACTATTCTTTTAATTTGTCTCTATGTGGAATCGATGCCCCAAAGCTGTACTACAACTACCGCGTTATTCTTTGGCAGTAATCAAATTTTGGTGGCGTTGCCGGAGAGACGTTAGAAGAATTGCTAGATAGGTTTTTATTTCAGTAGTTTGTAAAGGCGGTAACTTCATTCCCTCTTTTAGCTTGCTGCATTATTTTTTTTCTTCTTTTCATAGTATTTTTAGTTTTTAGTATTTTGTTACCTTGCATGGACAGATATAGAGACACCTAGGGTAGATTTGCTTGTAGGCCTGTGGAAGAGTTAGAATCAAATTTTCTAAATCTTTTATTTGACAATCCATCTAATCTCGAAGAAATGAGTGAACACGAGGATCAACCCATTAGAACTCTTCATGATTAGCTCCACCCTATACGCACAGCCACACCATCATGCATCATGTTTCTAGTTAATACTCATCAACTAGATTTTAAAACATGGATGATACAGTTACTCCCTACCTTTCATGGCTTGGAAAATGAAAGTCCATATGTGCACATTAGGGAGTTTAAGAAAGTAGTTGCGACTTTTCATAGTCAAAATGCAACTGATGACGTTGTGAGACTTAAGTTCTTTCCTTTCTCTTTGAAGGATAGAGCTAAAAGTTGGCTATACTCACTGAGACCCCGATCTATTGGTCATGGAATGAGATGACTCAAGTCTTCTTTAATAAATACTTTCCCCAACACAAGACTAATGCTTTAAAAAGGCAAATCTCCACCTTTGCACAAAAGGACAGTGAGACTTTGTATCAGTCTTGAGAGAGATTTAAGGAGTTATTGAGTTTGTGTCCTCGCCATGAGTATGAGAATTGGCACTTAGTGAGCTATATTTGTGAGGGACTTACACCTAGAGAGCGCCAATTTGTGGAGATGATGTGTAATGGTGAGTTCTTACATAAAGATCCTAATGAGACCATAGAATACCTCAATGAGCTTGCTGAAAAAGCTCACACTTGGATTGGACCTACTGCTACTGAAAGCACAAATATGTCACGACCTGCAGGAAACCTAAATGGTGGTGGAATTTACCATCTCAGAAAAGAGGATAGCCTAAAGGCTAAGGTTCAGATGCTCACTAGGGAGCTAAATGTGTTAAAGACTAAGGACTTAAAACCAACACACGTGGCTAATCATGCAGTCTTTTGGACCATGTTTTGTGTGTGGCGGGGTAGATCACCTCGCCCAAGAATGTCTTACACTTGCTGAGATGAGAGGGATGTATGAGGAACAATGTAATGCCTTAGGAATGTACAATAGGTTTTTTACACCTTTCTCTAATACCTATAATCTGGGATGGTGCAATCACCCCAATTTTAGCTGGAAGTCTGAAAACTAGCAGCCTGCACAACCCCCTAGATCATATCTTGCACCATATCATGCACCTTCATCTTCTAGGAGTCCTATAGAAGACATTTTGCATGCTTTTATTGAGGCACGGGATAAGACTAACCAAAAGTTTAAATCTTTGATAATCTTTGATTACACAGATGGTTGAAGAAAATAAGGAGATAAAAGCCAAGTGTCCAAATTGATGAGCTTCTTGAGTGTGAATGAGTGTGGCAAGTTCCTTTCTCAAGCTCAATCCATACCTCAAGGTCAACATATGGCTAAAAGAAATTTGAAGGAGGTCAATGCCATTGTGACAATAATATTGCCCAAAGAAGCTGAGGTAATCAAGAGATCAGTTAAGGTACCATTTCCTCAAGCTTTAAAATCTGGTATGCGATCTTTGGATTCTAGCAATGAAATCTTGGAGAACCTCAAGCAGGTAAAGATCAATCTTCCTCTTTTGCATGTTATTAAACAAGTTCCTACTTATACAAAAGTTCACAAAGATTTGTGTACAGTTAAGAAGAAGCACCATGTTATGAAGACAGCATTTCGAACAGAGCAAGTTAGTGCTCTAATTGAGCAGCGAATTCCTCCTAAGTACAAGGATCTTGGTTGTCCAACCATTGCATGTAATATTGAGAATCATGAGTTTGGGCAAGCGTTGTTAGATTTAAGAGCTAGTGTAAATTTGATGCCTTATTCCATTTATTTGCAACTTGGTTTGGGTGAAATTAAGCCTACTTCTATTGTACTTTAATTGGTTGACCGTTCAGTTAAGAAACCAGGAGGGATAGTTGAGGATGTTTTGATCCAAATTGACAAGTTTTACTACCCTATTGATTTTTTAATTTTGGATACTCAGTCAGTTGTTGACTCTGACTCTAAGATTCCTCTCATATTAGGTAGACATTTTCTTGTTACGGCTAATGCACTTATAAACTGCAGAAATGGGCTGATGAAACTATCTTTTGGAAACATGACCATGGAGGTCAACATTTTCCACATCAATAATTAGCCCAGGGAGGATGATGAGTGCCACCAAATATACATGATTGACACACTCATAGACAAGCGAGTTCACACAACTCATGATTTTGATTCCCCTGAATATTTTCTTGTTAATTATGAGTTTGATACTATGAATGATTCATCTGATGTTGTTGATATTTGTGTTATTTTTTATTAACCTCAGGATTATGGCCCACATATTTGGCAATTGAAATTTGAGGAGCTGTCTAAGAAAAGTGAAAAGTAAATTCCTTCAAGCATGGATAGTCCCAAATTGGAATTGAAACCATTGCCCCCAGGTCCTAAGCATGCATTTCTCGACTAAGGTGACACTTCCCTTGTTAGTATTTCTTCTAAATTGAATGAGGGTAAACTTAGAAAATTTTAGTCAATCGAGTTAGAGGAGTTGAGAAATGATGCTTATGAGACCTCTAAAATCTATAAGGCTAAAACGAAAGTGTCTCATGATAAAAATATTGGTAGGAAGATGTTTAAGCCTAATGATCGAGTGTTCATATATGATTCTAGACTCCATAAGCACCCAGGAAAACTTAGGTCTAGGTGGACCGGCCCTTTTATAGTGAAGAATGTTTTTGCAAATGAGGCGGTAGAAATAGAAGATCCTAAGGATGGTTGGATCTTTAAAGTAAATGATCAGCGCCTTAAAGTATTAATTGATTGGCAAGCTCTGAAAGTGGAAGACATTCCACTTGTGGATCCGGTCTATCAACCTTGACCACACCACGCAGGTATGTTTTTATTTATTTGTTTTGTTTTTGTTTTTGTTTTCTCTTACTTTCTTTATTTTCCTTTTTGTTTACTGTTGTTTTATTTTTATTTTTTATTTTTGTTTGCAGGTTAGTTTCATTTTGTCATTTCAGGGTATCATCTTTGGTACTTAGCGAGCTACCCACGTCACTCATAAGGTGTATTCTACAATTTTTAGTTACTCCTCATTCAAATTTTATTCTTAAACATTGAGGACAATGTTTCATTTAAGTTGGGGGGTGGTGGTGCTAATTCAGTATTTAAAATGTTTGTTGGAACTCTGTGGCATATTTTCATGTGTCAAATTGTTTTTTAATTTTGCATCACACGTGCATTATTTTCACATGTGTACTCATTCTCATTCATAGCCATCTTCGTGAATTCACTAAACCCACCATAATCATTTTTTTTTAGGCATTCACAGAACCTCTAATGCACTCATCCAAGGTTTGTAGTAAGATGGTGGTCTAACACATGTAACTAGAGAACTCTTTTGCTTAAGTATTCATTTGAGTTTTGGAAATGATTGAGAGCCTAGAAATGCAGTAAATTGTGATAAGCGTTTATTGATCTGTTGAATTGGTCACTTCTTGTGAGAATATCATTACATGGTTTGTGGTAAGATGGTGGATATACTTGGGATATGATGAACGTCAACTTAGGATCAACGTTTGAGCCTTTCAAGCTAACACTTTCCATCATAGACCCCTAGTAGCCAATTTTGAGCCAATAAACACATGAAACTTTTTCTTTTCATATGCCCGCATTATCCTTAGCTCTCCACATTGGAGTATAACCTACACACTTATTTTCTCTACCCTTGTTACTTCCAAGTGTGTATTAGATGTGGAATTCTTTTTTTTTTTTTTTTGCACGGAATAAAAAAAAAAGGAGAGAGAGAAAAGGGAAGAACATGAGTTACAAGGTGTTCAAGTGAGTGAGCTTCAAAGGCAAAAATACCAAGACTGTGTAGAAATAGCAAAATACCAGAGTGACATAATTGTTCACCAAATTATAAAAAAAAATGAAAAAAGAAAAGAAAAGGAAAAAGATGCATTATTCGATGATCTGAAAAGTTGGAGAGTACATCAAGTGAGAAGTGTGGTTTAATGAAATATTTAATAAGATTCATTTTGTATGTACTTGAAAATTTTTGAATCATTTTTCATTTTTTTCATATAGCCGCGAACCTAAGCAACGTTACAACCTTTTGTGTTGACCGTTCTGATACTAAATAAGCTTTTGGAAAGAATGGTTGAATTCTCATTTGTTAGTGTTTCTATCATAAGATCAATGCTTGCTTGTTACTTGTTCATAATTACCTAAATCTCTATGTGATTGTGTGTACACCACTTGTCAACTCCATAGAGAGAGCACTTACGTGAAACACTATTATATCCGTGAGTTATGGAGTTGAACTTTTTGCTTGAGACGTTCTTGATGTTGCATGTGTCAAGGATAGTGGTAAAAAATGATTATAGCTTGGAGAACACACACACACACACTCTGTGAATTGCTATAAGTGGATTGATCTTAATGAGTTATTGGATTCCTTAGTTTGTTTTTGATATGTGAATCTGGAAAATGTGAATTGGTGGCCTATTTTAGTGATTCTCATCTCTTTCATCTCTTTAGCATAGAAATTGCTAGGGACTAGCAATAAACAAGTTGGGGGGGGTGTGATGAGTGTACGAAAGTGCACTCTAAATACCCTATTATTGGACTAAAATGCTAAAATATTAATAGAAATCATTGGAATTAATGTGTATTCTCGAATTGAGTTTCTATTTACTTTGGGATACTCCTGAGCAGATTTTTATGTTTAATTTCACAGTCTATAAAATACCAAGTCTAAACCCATTCAAATTCAAAGGACTTTCAAGTGAGCAAGACGTTAGAACAACCTAAGAACTTTCAATGAGTGTAGGACTCTTCAAATAAGGATAATGATGGGGTTTGAGAGTAATTCGGATCAGAGTCCAAAATGTGCTAGAAGACAGAATGGACACACTTTAGTATTTTAATCATAATTTTCCGCTCAAATATCAGATTGATACAATTCTTGATGTGTTGGAAAGCTATCTCAAAGGAATAAAAATTTGTCTTTAGTAAGAAGTTCTAAATTTGAAATCCTAAAGTGCGTACGTGGCTGCCAAGCTGAGTCCTAAAATTTAGGCGATTTTGTGTTCGGGAATATGAAGACATTAGGGTTATTTCCTACCCTATTTAAGCATATCATTAGCACGAAATTGCGAAGTTCAGAAGAGGGGAGACGACTCAGTTTGAAGGAGGAAGATCTAAAATTAATTTCCATGGCCGCCGTTTTCTTTATTTTTCTCTTGAGATTTTTGTTGTCCATTATATTTATGAGTAACTAAATTCTCACGTAGGGTTAGGGAAGAACTTGCACATTAGATGTTATTTTTAATTTATGTATTTGATTTTCAATTACTAAAACTCTTTTGTTTTATCATTCTCAATTCATTGTTGATGTTTTCTTCTCTGAATAATCATAGAATTTATTCTGTTTATGGATTAGCTCTTTGATTATGTTTGGATCAATTATTTATCTATATTGATTTAATTCTTTGCTGCAATATTGCTTCTTGAGTATAATGTCGTCGTTGGATTTTCTCAATAGGGATAATAATTTACCTATTTTAAAAGTGGTGAATGATTTTTCATCGGGTTACATTTGGTTTAATCTTGGTTTATAAATATATACCTTCCGATTGAAAATTTTGATAATTGAGTTCCCAATTGAGTTATTCAATGAATTAAGAATAATTAAAATACTAGATTTGTGCAAGGGATTCTCGACGCTTTACTGTTTGTCAAACTTGAGTACTTTTTCCATTAGTCATTTTCCTTTACTTTAATTTACATTTAAAATTAATTTTTTTCCTCCATTAATCATTTAATATTTTTCTTTAGTTCTTTGTTCTTTCTATTATTCTTTTAATTTCTCTCTCTGTGAAATCGACACCCCAAATCTGTAATACAACTCCTGGGTTATTCTTTGGGCGTAATCACTCAGACTCTCCTATTCATCCCACAAGTTGGGATTAAATGGATGTTAAAATTCAAATCTGGAAACAAGATAAATGTGGCTACAATCTAACCTAAAGTTCTGGAAAATAGTTTCTAATGATAAGTATTAACATAAAAGAAAATTATCTCAAGAATAATGGGATTATGGAAGATTCAGTAATAAGTGGCTTGATTTGAGGAGTTCAGGAAGATTTGGTAGTCAGAAGATTGATTGCAGAACTCGGAAGGATCCCACTGGGTAGATGTCATGTGCGCTGAATATAACTGGTCTCCTCACCTAATGGCCAAGATGTAAGGTTCCTGGCAGAGATGAGAAACTCTTCTTGCCAACCTACCGAGCGGTAAAACTGCTTGCCTTGGCTAGTTGTTTCCCACGATATCGTTTAGGTTGTCTTTTAAATTGGTCGTTTAGACTGGTCACCCAATCTAACCGCCCGGAGTCTTATCGCCAAGTCTTGTCGCCAATTCTGGTCGCCATTGGGTCTTCTCACCTAAATCTCCTTGGCTCTCTTCAGATCTCATCGCCTCTCATCGGTCTTGATCCGTAGTCTCTTTTTTTGCACAAAAATGCTCTCCTTTCGCACTAAATTTTCTCCTTCCTTCAAATCCCAGAAAATAAAGAAAAATATATAGAAATAAAATAAAATCAATAAAATTGAAGGAAAATTGACACTTTTCATAAATAAAGAGTAATAAAAATCACATTTAACAGACATTTTCCTCTGAAGCTCTTCTTCAAAGATGACACATGAAATACATCATGTACTCCCTGCATCTCTGCTGGCAAATCCAACTGATAGGCTACAAGACCAATTCTTTATAGGGTCCTACATACCAGGGAGTCCGTTTTCCCTTCTTGTCAAAATGTATTCCTTTCATGGGTGAAATCTTTATGTGCACCCAGTCTCCAATTGAAAACTCCAGATTCCTTTGTCGATTGTCGACATAACTCTTCTGTCGGGCCGCTTTAATTCTATCCTGGATTATTGCTACTTGTTTCCAAACTTCTTGTAAGTATTCAGGCCCTAAAATCTTCTTTTCTCTAATTTCATCCCAATACAATGGGGATCTACACTTCCTTCCTTACAGTGCCTCATATGATGCCATCTGTATCTTAGCCTGGAAACGGTTATTGTAGGCAAACTCTACCAACGATAAGTGACTTTACCAATCACCACTCGATTCCAGCACACATGCTCATAACATATCTTCTAATGTTTGGATCGTACATTCAGTCTGCCTATCTGTCTATGGATGACAAGCGCTACTAAACCTCAAACTAGTACCTAGCATCCTTTGTAAACTCTGCCAAAAACGTGAAGTGAATCGCGTATCTTTGTCAGACACTATGGACTTAGGCACTTTGTGCAATCGAACTATCTCTTTAACATAAATTAGAGAGAGCTTATCCATAGAGTCTATGTTAGCTATGGGTAGAAAACACGCCCTCTTTGTCAGTCTATCAACTATAACCCATATAGAGTCTGACGTCCTTGGTAGACCTATTACAAAGTCCAGTCCATGGACACATCTTCCCATTTCCATTTTGGGATCATCAATGATTGCAATTCCCCAATTGGCCTTTGGTGTTCAACCTTCACCAGCTGGAAAATAGAGCATTTTGCTATGAATTCTACCACATCCTTCTTGATTCCATCCCACCAAAAATGACCCTTCAACTTTCGATACATCTTAGTGCTACTGGGATAAGCCGTATAACGGGTATAATGAGCTTCCCTCAGAATCTTCTCTTTTAGCTCTGGGATGTTGGGAATTACTTTCCTTTCCTTGTAATACAACATCCCATTTATTTCAATAGTAAAATGTTGCGGTCCTTCAGACTTCAAAATCTTATGTTGGAACTTTTCTAGTTTATCGTCCTTACGTTGTCCTTCTATGACCTCTTCCTCAGTTAATGGTATAATCTCATGTATTACTACTATCACAGCATCTCTAGGTAGGTTTCCGATCAACAAATTCCTCATTCCTTCCAATAGAGATGGAAAATCGGTTTGAGCCTTGCTGCCAAGGGCATCTGCTACTACATTAGCCTTTTCGGGGTGATACTTTATTTCACACTGATAGTCGCTAATAGTCTCGACCCATCTTTTCTACCTCACATTCAGATTCTTCTAACTAAACAAGTACTTGAGGCTCTTATGATCCATGAACACTTCGCATTTTTCCGCATACAGATAGTGTCTCCAAATCTTTAGTGCAAAGACCACTACAACCAATTCTAAGTCGTGAGTAGGATAGTTCTACTCGTGATCCTTAAATTGCAATTCCGCGAAGCATAAGTGATGACTCGTCCTTCCTGTATTAGCACACATCCTAATCCCATCTTGGAGGTGTCAATATAAACCACATAAGGCTTATGACGTTTAGGTAAAGCCAATGCTGGTGTTGAGGTTAATCTCCTTTTTAGCTCCTGAAAACTCTTCTCGCACTCCTCACTCCAAATATACTTGGAATTCTTCTTTGTTAGTGCTGTCAAAGGACTAGAGAGTTTAGAAAACCCTTCTACAAACCTCCAGTAGTATCCCGCCAAACTAAGGAAACTTCTTATCACATGGGCATTAGTCAGCCTTTGCCATTATGTTACAACTTCTATCTTAGCAAGATCTACAGCCACTCCTTTACTAGAAATGACGTGTCCCAAAAATTTCACTTCTCGAAACCAAAATTCACGCTTACTAAGCTTGGAGTAAAGCTGATGTTCTTGCAAAGTCTCCAATACTATTCTCAAATGCCTCATGTGTTCTCTACATCACTTTGGAAATATATCAGTATATCATCTATGAATTCCACTACAAAACTGTCTAAGTACTGCCTAAAGATCAGATTCATCAAATCCATAAATATTGCCGAAGCATTTGTAAATCCGAAATGCATAACTAAGAACTCGAAATGCCCATAATGAGTTCGAAAGGTGGACTTAGGTATATCCTAATCCTTGATCTTGAGTTGGTGATACCCTGATTGCAGATCTATCGTAGAAAATACCGAAGCTCCTTGTAATTGGTCCAACAAATCATCAATCCTCGGCAAGGGGTATTTGTTCTTGACAGTCACTTTATTCAATTCCCGATAATCAATACACATTCTTAATGTTCCATCCTTCTTTTTCACAAATAGGACTGGTGCTCCCCAAGGAGATGAACTAGGGCAAATAAAACCCTTTTCCAGGAGTTCCTCAATTTGAACCTTTAGTTCCTTCAATTCTATCGGGGCCATTCGGTATGGTGCCTTTTGCACTAGGGTCGTGGATGGCTTGAGCTCAATTACGAACTCTATTTCTCGATCTAGTAGTAATCCAGACAAATCGTCGATGAAAACCTTAGGGAAGTCTTCTATCGCTGGGATTCCCTGGACTCCTTTAGGTTCCTCTTCGTGCTTGTCATGACTACAAGATAAGCAGTAGCTCCTCTTGTCAAGCTCTTCTTAACTTGTTCGGCCATTACCGCCAACAGAACTAACTTGACAACATCCCCCATATGAAAGATTATATCCCTTGAAGAGATTATAGACCTTATTAGGTAAAAGGTAAATCGAATATTACCTTCTTCCTTCGGCAATCTATCTTGGCGTAATGCCTTGATAGCCAATCCATCCCTAGGATTAAGTTGAATTCCATTAACTGGAAAACAATTAGGTCAGCGTTCCAAGTTAAACCCGTGATGTCCAACGAACAATTCTTAACTACACGCGCGCACCCAACTATCTTCCCATCTAGAATAGCTACTAGAACCTTTTAAGACAAAGGATCCACATTTAATTCACATATTTGCACACAACTAACAGACACAAAAGATCGCGATGCACCAGAGTCAAATAGAGCACAAGCCGTGTGCTACATCAATTTAACCTTACCTAATAAGGTAACTAGGGTTATTCAAAGATTCTCAAGCAAATACTAGCTACTAGTTAAGGTAGGGTTGGAAATATTATCGTGATCACTCCCTCATTAGCTGCCTCGTTGGCTTCCAAATCCACATTTCCCCGTGTGATGGCATAGACGATAACCTTCATGGGGGTCTTCGCTCTGCCACCTGGCATTGCTGCTCCTCCAAGCATGTTATGTGAACAATCCTCGATCATGTGGTCGGTTTGACCACATCTAAAACATGCTCCTGTGGTTAGTTGACACTCACCGCTATGCCTTTTTCCACATTGTCGGCATGGTGGTGGAGTGACGAGTACTGGGTTCCCGACTACAATGCATTTTCCTTTGTTCAGGGTGGTGGGGGCCTTTCTTTTCTCCATGCTCCTTCTAGGAGAATAAGGCAATCCCCTCTTCTGATCTACTTGGGCTTGGGAGATCAGATTCCATTGCTCCACCTCTACTATTGAAGCAACATTGACCAATTTTGAAAATTCTCAATCCGTAAGCAAGCAACTTGATTCCAAATGCGTGATTGTAAACCATCTTGAAATTTTCTGGCCTCCATCTTTTCCGTAGTAATCAAGTGAGGCGCAAATCTCCCTAGTTCTATAAATCAGGCCGCATACTATTCCACCATCATGCTGCCTTGCATCAAACTCACAAAATCCAAAGCCTTCAATGGCTTCACCGTCTCCAGAAAGAAACGATTATCAAATTTTGTCTGAAATTGTTCCCATGTGAGAGCAACTATATCTCCTACTTCTTGTGTCAGCAATTGTTGTTTCATGTCCCACCATATATCGGCTTCTCCCTGAAGCATGTGTCCGGCATACTAGACCTTCTACTCCTCCCTACATCCATTGATGTCGAAAGTTCTCTCCCAATCAAAGAGCCACTTGTTGGCCTTTAAGGGTCGTTCCGTACCCATGAAGTTCGGGTATCTATACACAAGGAATTTATCATATAGACATCCTTGGTTTCCTTCTCTGGGCGATTCTTACCTATCATTCCACCCTTGTGCCATCTGATTGCACATTACTTCAGTCATTTGGCGAATAGCTTCCACTATTGTCTGTCCTCCTATGATGACGCGAGTTTGTCTAAACATGGCACATAGAATTCATTCTAGGCTGCCATGGTATTTTAAGAGCCTTAGTTACTTTGGAAGACCTTAAGGTCTTTGATTTAGTGATTTGAGCCCAAGAAGGGAATGACCCTAAATTTGCCTTGTAATTTTCGACCCTATTTAGAAACCCAGGCCCAATGGCTTTAGGTCCATGGCCCAAACCTTAGTCACTAGTGCCATGTGTTATGCATGTGTTGCACTATGAATCTTTTCTTGATAGTAGGCTAAGGGGGAGAGAGAAGTGTTGGGAAACACCAAGAGGTGGCTTACACACCTACCCTAGAGGACTTGCCACTTGTCCACATGCTAGAAACCTTCTAGAAGAATCGAGGGACAAAAGGGACCTAGGAAGGCCAAAGGATTTTTGACAACCTCATTTTCCCACACACCTAGACCCTTGTTTAGCCTGGGCCTGATTTCGAGTTCTAAGGTAGATTTCTTGGAAAGGGAAGCCTAGGGAAGAGGAATGATGTTTTTTTGGAAAAGATGCATGGAAAACAGAAGGGGCACAAGGGATTTCGGATTTTTGTCTGAATTTGCCAAGTGTCAAGCATACGTTAAGCTTCTAGAAGATCAGATGAATGGACTCTTGTATCAAAGGACAAATATATGCCCCTAGGAATTCAACTATCACATTTCCAATGTTTCTCTTCACTTGCCACTTATTACTTAGGTTATTTTTAGACCAATGGCACATGAGAAGTCATCGTGGGAATGAGCAAAAGAAGATGAAGCATCAACTTGGGAAGTGGAAGAGAGAGTGGACAGCTAGGGCAAGGCACATGCCTATGCCACTTGTCATCCATGCCAAAGGTTGTTTGTTGGGAAAAGGAAGAGGCATGAAATGTTTTACAAAGATACCCTTGAAGAGATATTCACTTGCTTAAGGAAATGAATGGCACAAAGGGGAAATAATGGATTTTGGCCAAGGGAGAGGAAACCCTACACGCCAAGTCATCCCTTCCCAATACAAATCCAAGTGGGGATTCTAAGAGTCTTTTCAGCAAAAGAGAAAAGGAAGGTAAAAACACTTACCACTTGTCATCCATGCAAGGATTTTGGAAACAACCAAAGAGGGGAGTGAGGAGATTTCTATAAAAAATGAGGGAGTGCATGCCTATTGGCTTTTCCCTTGCCATTTTTTGGAAGTTGCATGAACTCTCACTCTCTCCACATGTTCACTTGAAGATTCTCTCACTTTCTCGTATTTTCTTTGCAACCAAATAAGAAGGATCCCTTTCAAGAGAGGATTTCAGCACCATCAAGGATAGATAAGGTAAGGATCGGTTTTCTCCTAGTTTTGCACACACATGTCACTTTCTCAATCCAAAAATGAGATTCAAATCTCATAGGACTTCAAGAATGGTGAGACACACATTTTTTCTACCCTTTTTCTTGGAAAATGACTTAGGGTTTTTAAGAAACCATTGAAGCAGAATAGTGAGGGGAAGTTCATCCTCCATGTTTTCAACCACCACATGTATTTTTATTTTACTTTAGGTTTTTTTTTACTACATGAATGGAATGAAGGGGTTTTTGACTTAAGAACTCAAAAAGCCGAGTGGTTTGAGATCAAGTGATGCCCTAGAAAACTCTCACACACTCAAGAACACAAAATATGATTTTTAGATACTCTTTCTAATGTAGTATATTCAGATTTACAGCTTGCTAGTATTTCTTTACGTGGATTTTTGTAAGTATACAGTCAACTTACTCTTGGTTAATATTTGTATATGATTGTGTAAATCCTCTCATTGTTATGTTTGCTTTGTTTGCTATTTCTTGTTTGTTGATTCGAATATGCTTATATGATCTTAGACTATGAATATTACATGAATGGTATGATTTGGTTTTAAGATGAAAATGACAAAAATGACCTATGCATGTTTCGGTTTTAAGGAAAACATTATGGTTGATTTGTGTTACTTGATGTTTCTGCTATACCATGTCCTAAAAGTTTTGGATCTTGGTCAAATACCATGATTTTATGTTTTGTTTCGTTATGCTTTGATTTCTAAGCAAGTAAGTTTGAAGAAGAAGCATGTTTAAATGATGAATCTTCATGTTTTGCATCTATATGTTTCGGCCAAGGCCCTTTTTCATGGGTTCATGTATATGTTTTGATATCTCATGTGGTTTATGTTATCATGCTATGAAATGAACATGTTATGCTTGGTTATTTCATGCACGGCATTTCATATGTCATATATCAAGTGTAAGTAAGCATGTTATAAGTCTCATGTCACATGCATTTGGGGGAAAAATGTTTTCAAATAAATTGTTTTTGAAGAAAGTGTTTTCAAAGAAAAGGGTTTTAAAGTTTTATCACGACCCCAAGTGCTAGGATGGGGTAATGTCCAGTGGAACTCCTTTGTCCACTTTGGAATGCTTAAGAATAGAGTGGTAACCCCTGGGTCGACAAAGTATCGTCGACGAGCCTCGAGTGGATTCTTTTCAAAGAATGCCAAAGCGAGGAAGTGCCTAACGCTAGTGGATGCATAAGGCATGTAACCCGACGAAGTAAGGTCGAGTTAATATAAATCTATGTTTATGACATATTCATCACGGTGCACGGACTGTGGATGGTGCGGTAACTAGCAGGAGCTCGCAGTGCTAAGGGAAGCCATGTTGTGTCCACCCTCTAAGCAAGAATAAGAGCTTATGTGATAAGGATCACTCGATGTAAATCTTGTGATATGTTTTGATAAGGCAGGTTTTGATTAAAATCACGTGAATAAGAAAAGTCAGGAAGCTTTTTTGAAAAGTTAAGTTTTGTTACAAGTCAAGTTCTGGTCAAGTGCATAAGTCAAATACATGTCCATGCATGCATTTCATGATATACCTCTTGTATGCTTGTGTTAACTGTGGAATGTTGTGTCATTACATGCTGAGATTTCTTGAAATCTCATGGTGGTAGTTTCCACTACCATTTCCTAACTAGAATGGTAGAAGTTGTGACAGGTGTAGTAGACGACACCCATAACCAAGAGGAAGAGAATGACACCTCTTCCTCTAGAGAGGATTGTGTGCCTAAGATGGCTGCAAGTCAGCCCGAGCCCTCCATCTTGGAGTGACTCGAGGCCATCAACCAGGAGATCTTTGAAATACTTGAGCTCATTACGAAATTCAGGCGATGTAACAATCGGGACAAAGATAAGACCTTGGAAAAGTGTGTGAAGCCTAAACCTTCTTAAAGAGAACAGGAACCTAAGTTATTTTGTGGTAGAAAAAAAAAAGACAGGACTAATGGTTTTAGTCCTGAAATGCACAAAACCAATTCATGTTAGCCTCCTTCTCATAAGAAAACCATCTCCCTTCAACCTATACTTGTGGTCCACATCGTGCACTTTCATTCCATTCATACTTCCACAAAGATCCAAGCCTACAACTATAAGATTAAAGCCTATAACTATAAGAGTTCAAACCTAGTAATTGGTACCATGTATTCCTAGGACTACTTGTGGGTTCACCCAGAGGCGTAATTGCTCTAAAACTACCCTGCGTTGCCCTCAACCCTCGCTTGAGATTGGACGGAGATTGAAACATTGAGACATGTAACTCAAGACTACATAATCTCGTTCATGACAGTTATGATGCATTGCACCTATTTGCACTAGCAATATGCAATAAATCACAACAAAAAAATTTAAGGTTCATATAAAACTAAGCAATGCTTAAAGCAATTACATTAGAGCATGGTATCATAAAACTAATCATACCCATAAGTTGTCATGTCATAACATTTTTTCAAAACAACCCAAATAAGTGTTTAACCTTTTTTTCCAAAACAAGGGACCAATCCAAAAACTTAAACCTTAATTCATGAGATAGGGAATTTCACTAGCACTAAGGTCCTTTCGCTAGCGAGACCCCTAGTTCGCATGGGCTCGGGTTCTAGAAGTACCAAACTAAAGGAATCTTCTTTTGCCCCCACTGAGGAATCTTTTACTTGTCTTAGGTATATGGTTACAAAATTCATATGTTCCTTAATCATAGAGGCCTTTTCAAACTTGGTTTTACTGTCATCTTTATCGAGTGCTTCCAAAATGTCCTTAAGGCGCTGGGCCATAAACTTCAAAATGGCAATTGTAAAATCATAACAGGCCTCTACTGTGAATTCATTCTCTACCAGCACATTTATCGCATTCATGGGTCTATACGGTCTTGTGTACCTGTCATAGCTTCTACCATTCCGAGTGGAGAATAGTAGTGAAAACTACCACAACAAGATTTCAAGAAATCTCAACAAGTAAACGCACAACATACAATAGATAACATAAGCATATAATGTTAAACCATGATATGAAAGCTTGGACATATACTTGACATAGGACTTGACTTTTGCAAATTGACCTTTTTTAGAAAATGATACGGAGATCCTTAAACGCTTCATAAAAACAACTTTGACATCTTTTTCATGTTGATCATTATCCATATCATATCATATCATATGAGCTCATGGCTTTGTTCATTTCGTCTAACACATGGGTGGATACATCACGGCTCCCCTATGCACCATGTATTCTTGCTAATTACCACATCGCCAATGGCCTGTACACCATGGTGAATACGTCATGTTCATATCCATTATAACACGATAGTACTTCGTTGAGTTATTTGCCTTATTCTTGGCACCCATTAGCGTTAGGTGCAACCTTGCTCCGGCACCCTTTCCAAAAGATCCATTTGAGGTACTACGCCGACTGTTCTTTGTCGACCCAGGAGTTACCACTCCATTCTTATGCACTCTAGAGTGGACAGAGTAGTTCCACCAGGACATTCCCTAATCCAAGCATTTGGGGTCGTGATAAAAATATGTATTGACTTCTCTTTTGAAAAACATCATTTACTCAAATGCACGTGACATGAGACTTGAGACATTCTTTTCTTTCCATAAAACATGTAACATATGAGATGCCATGTATGCATGGCAACAAGCGTAGCACATTTCGGTTTAAAGCTTGACAATAATAGAACTTTCATATGCATAACATGTTACATAGGCAAACACTTAAAGCATATTATAAACAAAGTAACAATGATCAATCCAAACATATACACATAGACGTGGCCGAAACTTCCAAGGTTCACAAAGCATATAAAAATCTTCTTTTGACATGAGCAAGCCCAAATCACTTATAGACTATAGATCATGGCAAAACTTTCATACCAACTGAAACATTATACACACATGATCATGGCAAATCATTACACTATTCAAATACTATATACAGGTCATCATGGCATATTCTCATACAAACCGAAGCAATATATATATTCATGTAATCATAGAATAACGAGTATATACACTAGCAACCAAGATGCAAAGTTCATGCAACCATAAACAAATATTAACCAAGGTAGTTTAAGGGTCTACTTACCACAAATCCGTCATCAGTTATTATAAGCAAGCGTGTGATTCTTCCTTGCTCAAAGTCTTGACTTCTTGCTTGTGGGAAGAAAATAGTGTTTGTTTGCTTGAGAAGAAAGTGTAAGAAAATGGTGTTTGAAACTTGGAAGAGAAAAATCTTCTAAGTGGCATGTAGGGGAGTGTGGCGAAGAAGAGAGGCAAGTGCAAGGAGATCCAAAAATGTCAAAGGAAAGCCTTTGGGTGTGGCCTCTTCCCTTTTTATAGACCTCTTCAACTCCCACCTAATTTCCCCATTGGATGCTAGACGACCTATACATGTGTGCCATGTGGCTGATTCTTCTCCCCTTGGTCGAAACTCTCCCACTTCCTTGTGCATCATTGCCTTGCTTTAGGAAGACAAAGAGTCCCTTGGACAAGTAGCGTCTGCCTTGCCCAAACCGGAACCCTAATGTCCTTTGGAGTATTTTTAGTGAGTCCAGGTTCAATGAACCTTATGTGCAAATGTGTCTTTTCACCAAAATCCCTTCATCTCCCTAGAGAGTGGGCATCTGCATGCATGCCAAGTGGCATAGGCGTGTGGGTGAGTGTGTGCGCTACCCCTGTGATGCCCCCAGATTCCATTTGAGATCAGACGAACATTTGAAGCATCGAGATATGCAATACAAGGTTACCTGCCCCCATTCATAATATATAAGATCCAATGTTCCTAATATGCATCTAGCATTATGCAATATTAGCAGCGGATAATTTTTTCTTTAGCAATACTATGCACCAAACTGAAAATATCTCAAATATTTAAAACATACTTCATACATAATGACATACTAAACAACTGAGATCACAATGCTAGTCCAAAATGGTTGTGATCAAAAGAGTACTGAAGATTCAACTCCATAGTATGAGTAGTAATTTAGATTAACTACTATATTATCATCGATGTCGCACCATCACTTAGTCGACCATTTCTATTTGGTCAATTCCCGGGTCTCCTACAGATCCTGTAATAAGATCTACAATTCGGGAGGAGAATGATAGTTGGGACTAACACAGTGAGATTTAATTACAAATCTCAACAAGTTAACAGAAAACCTCCACATATGTTAATGATGCATGCATGACAGTAAAAGCATGAATGCATAATTAAAGTCATAAGTAAGCATAACATAACTTGGCGTAAAACATAACATAACTTCACATATGACATATCATAACTGACGTAACTTGAACTGAAACGTGAACCGAAACTTGACTTGACATGGCATAAATGTGAACTTGAAACATAACATGGACTTGAAATATGACATAACATGAGCGTGAACATAATATAACATGAATGTGAATATAACATAATGTGAACGTGAACTTAAAATATAACATGAACGTGAACATAACATAACATAACATGAATGTGAAAATAACATAACGTGGACTTGAAATTGAAACATAACATGAATGTGAACTTGAACACAACATGAACGTGAACATAACATAACATGGACTAGAAACATAGCATGAACGTGAACATAACATAACATGAACTTGAACTTGGACATAACATAAACTTGAGCTTGAACTTGAACATAACATGGACTAAAAATATAGCATAAACATGAATATAACATAACATGAACTTGAACTTGAACATAACATGAACTTGAAACATATTCTTACCTCATAGAATTACCATGATGTTCTTGTCTCGTGATTAAACATAATGCTAAAAACCAATTTAGTTAGGGTTTGGAGGTCAACTTTAGGGTTTGGATAAAATCGTTTAGCATTTTGGTTTCAACCATGCTTTTGGGTTCTCAGTTGGATTACAACCATATAGGGTTTTACTAGGGTGTAAATCCTCTTTGCTTTGACACAATTTGATTGGTCAGATGGAATAGGGTTTTTGCTTAGATGGCATGATCTCACACCTTGTTTCCTTTAAATCCATCAAACATTTCTCATGGTGCCAAGTGTCTAATACTATTAACTATGTGTGGCTAAGATCTTGTCAAGTGTCCAAATAAAACTTCTCTAACCTAATTTGGACATTCCACACTATGATTTTGAAAATACTGCACTTGGTGCACTTATCAAGGTTACTATTCACGCTGAAAAAGTGCATAATAAACTTAGTACTGAAAAATCATAAATATTCATATTAACCTACAGTGAAAATTGTTTACCGAAATTCAACCTTGAAGTTCCCCTAAGAATAATTTCACATTTTCGAATAGGTGTTTCGTCCGAAAATATGAAAATGGACTTATTGCGGCATAAAATCCTAAATGATCAACTAAGTTTAATAGTGCAGACCATAATGCATTCAAACACTTCTAACTATCTCAAATAATTAAAATCGTACTTCTGGTATCATAATAAGTGATAACACTAACTATGTTGATAGACTAAAACCTATGCGATTGGTCAATTCGTGAAAACTTATGGGGTTTTCATGAGGTTCCTAAAGCCAATAGAAATTCCATCAGTGAATTTCTAGCGAGCTATTATGACCCCTCTCTTTTTCCCATAACGATCCTTCACCTTTTTGTGTTGCCCCTTCCCTAGGTGATCCTTCCACTACCCAAGGCCTTCTTGAAAACCTAAAGAGTGACAAGTGGCGTGTGAGTGTGTGTGTGAGTGTGGTGGCCGAAAACCCTAGGGTTAGAGTTGCCTTCTCCTAGGCGCCTCTTCCACTTCCAAATCATTGCCCTTTTCTAAAATGAAGGCCGCATCCAATGCATGAGTGACACTTAGCGAAACCTAGGTAGATGTGAGTGTGTGTTCCCTAGGCGTGTGGCACGTGGCATGTGGGTGTTACTCTAGTTGTCCACCCCTTCCTCTTCCTCTCACAAAATTCCTTCTAGAACCTAGGTACTGGTGTGGCGTGCAAGTCCCCATGCATCTCTTCTAATTCCCAAGCAAGCCTTCTTCTAGAATCCCTCATGCACTCACTACATGTGTGGCTAGTGGCAAAAGTAGGTTGAAACCCTATGATGGGCGTGCAAGTCCCCATAAACCCCAAAAGTCTCTTGGAGACTTGTGCCTTTGATTTGTAGCCTTCCTATGTGTCCCTTCTTCTTCTTCAAATCATTGCAAGCCTTGGAACTCACAAAAATCCTAAGGTGGCCTGTGGGGCTTTTAGTGCTACAAAATCTTAAGGTCTCTCACCCTCTTTCTGAATATTGCATCTAAATTCATAGTGCTTTTGCATGTGTGACAAGTGTCAATGAGTAAACGGGTTGGGAGTGCCCCTTGGTCCTTGAGA
Source organism: Juglans microcarpa x Juglans regia (assembly GCF_004785595.1). NCBI lineage: Eukaryota > Viridiplantae > Streptophyta > Magnoliopsida > Fagales > Juglandaceae > Juglans > Juglans microcarpa x Juglans regia. Next base: position 28,022,679 of record NC_054596.1, on the reverse strand, counting down.
CAGTTGGGCTTAAGCCCAAATGGGCTTGCCGAAATTCTAAGGCTTAGGTGGCCTATCTCATGGGCTTGGGTACCTAGTGCACTAAAAAAATAATGAGGTTCAAGCCTTCTAAACCTTTTATACCTAATTCATGACCCAAAATAAATAATAAACTGGCGACAAAATACAAATGAAGACTTGGCTAAGTTTGGGTTATCACAGACATATGGTCTATGCTATTAGACTCACTTGATTATTTAGGATTTTATGGCGCAATAATCTCATTTTCAGTTTTTGGATAAAACGCTTGTTCAAAAATACGTTTTGTGTATTTCGAGGTACTTCGGGGTTGAATTTCGATAAATGAACTGCACAGTTAGTTTAGTATATATGTTTAGGAATTTTTAGTACAAAGTTTATTTTTCATTTTTTCAAAATGAATAGTAACCTCAATAGTAGAACCTAGTATAGTGTTTTCAGAATCACATGTCAGAATGTCCAAATTAGGTTAGAGAAGTTTTATTTAAACACTTGGCAAGATCTTAGCCACACTTGGTGAATAGTATTGAACACTTGACATCAAGAGGAACCATGAGATCGATTGTGAAGGAAATCAAGGTGTGATATCATGCCACCAAAGCAAGACCCTATTCCATTCAACCATCCAAATTGTGCCAAACCAAAGAGGGTTTCAACCCTAGTAAAATCCTAAATGGTTAGAATCCAATTGAAACTCCAAAAGCTTGAATGAAACCGAAACCCTAAACGGTTTCCCCAAACCCTAAAGTTGGCCTCAAAATCCTATTTGATTCATTTCTAGCATTGTGTTTAATCACTTGATTAAATCACTTCCAATTAATTCCTCAAATTCATGTTATGACATCATTATCCAACCTTTTAAACTTTAGAAATTTGATTAGGTTAAGAACAATTAGATTTGGGCTTGATAGCATCTAAAACCCTAACCAAACTCTATCTAAACCCCAAATGAAGCCCACTTGTTTAAGTCCCACGAATTTTAGCCACCTTGGCAAAACTTCTTAAAGAAGTTTCTCCCCACCTATAGCAGACCAACCTCTGCCAATGACAACCCCAAATAGCCCCTTGAAGTGAGAGGAAAATCCATCTCATCACCCCCCCATCTACACAGCAGCAGCAACAGCCCACTCCACTTCACTATTCTTACCTTTTTGTGACCTAACCATCATACCTGTAACACCCCGCTCCTTCCTTCTGACGTACGTTCTTTCTTTCTAATGTAAGGCTCCTTCTTTCTAACGTTAGCAAATTCCGAGGGTGAAAATTATGTAACAGTTTGCCCTTCTCTCTAGCGACTATGAGCCTTGTTATGCGTGCCGTACCTCAAGGCTTGTTTCTCAATATATTATGTGACTTCTAAGGCACGCCGAGTGTTTTAAATGTACTGGAAATATTTACAATAAGTATTTCCAGTGTTATTGAATTAAGCTTGATTTTAAATAAGACAATTATAATATTTTTGAAGAGCTCCCAAAATATTATAATTGTCGAAAATCATTTTAATATCATTTATTAAAATGATTAGTTATTTAAAATTTTATGAGATTTAAATTATGTTGAAAGCCTTAATTAATTAAATAGTTTATTCTTTTAAAGATATTAAATAAGACTTCATCATTTTATTAATGATGAAGGAATATTATATTATAAACTAAAGTTTAGTTTAAATAATATTCTACCTTAATTCCTCTTAATGCTTTTAATTAAATTAATGTTTACGCATTTTTAAATCAGTGTTTTATTCCTCGACCGTTAGACCGTTTTAAGGATCCCAAGATGAGGGTCTAGATGAAATACTGAAGCCCTCTCTCTTTTCCCTCACTTTTCCCTCCCCTCTCTCTCTCCTCCCTCTCCCCAGCGTACGTCACATGCTGCCTCCCCCTCTCGCCCGATTCTTCATCCTTCAAGCCCATCTTGAATGTTGGAGGACTCTTGCTAAACTTGTTTCAAATGGATTGCATCAATCTTTGCATTGCCTCCTTGATTGGCTCTTGACCTTGTAATTGGCTCATCTGAAAGTTGCAAAGAATCCTTAAGACTAGGCCCACTTTGGTTCTCATCATTAATGATATGAACCCGAGGGAATGAAATCCTTTGAACCCACAATCAATTTGAAAACTCCCCAAGAAGCCAAAATCAAGTCAATAGATGGAGAATCTAGACCCGATAAGAACTCGTTTCAAGAACCTAGATTATATTAAAATCTAGACCCGTTGAAGAACCCTTCTCAAGAACCCAGATTACAAAGGAGGAAAGCCACAAAAGTTGTGATTTACTTTTGATAAGTTCAAAAGTTCAATTGAGAACAAGAGGAGTAAAACTCATCTCATAATGAATAAATTCATCAAATTTCATAAACTTCTTAACACGAGGCAACAAAAAGTATTTAAAGTAAAACCTAATTAAACCCTAGCCAAAATAAAGCCACTTTTCCCAAAAATACCCCTGATGAACAGTGACGCGGCTTATGTTGCGTGCTACAGTACTTGCTACAGTAAAACCCTAACCCTAGGTCAATAAAATAATAACTTTCCCAGCATGCCCTTGCATAGGCCCCCCCTTAGGTTCTTCCCATAATAAACTCAATTATTCTAAACTAATAAAATAAGTCTTTTAAATGAATCAAACAAGTTGAAAGCCTTCAAATGCCCAAAGCCTTTAAGTCATGTTGTTACCCTCTTCTATAGCTTATCAAATGAATGAAAACTGGATCTTCATCCTTCAAGCCCATCATGAATGTTGGGCTCTCGCTAAACTCGTCCCAAGTGGATTGCATCAATTCTTGTATTGTCTCCTTGATCTTCTTGGCCTATCTGGAAGTTGCAAATGATCTTTAAAACTAGGCCCACTTGGTTCCCATCATTCCCCCTCTCCTCAAAAGGATTCGACCTCAAATCTCCACCTTATCAAATGAATCAAAACTGGATCTTCATCCTTCAAGCCCATCTTGAATGTTGGGCTCTTGCTAAACTCATCTCAAGTGGATTGTATCAATCCTTGCATTACCTCCTAGATCTTCTTGACCTATCTAGAAGTTGCAAACGATATTTAAGATTAGGCCCATCTTGGTTCCCATCAGCCGTCGTGCGTCGCCCAATCTCACCTCCACCACCAGCAACTTCCCCTTACACCAGCGACCTCCCACCGTAGAAGTCAGCCTCCACCTTGAAGCCACCTTCCCCGTCGCACGCACGCAGCCTCTCATGCATTGTTTCACCACGCACAGCCCTCTCCTCTGCCGTACACGGCCACCCAGGCCACCACACTGCCACCAATGGCCTCCCCTCCCACCTGTGAACCTTTTCCATGGAACCCAAGCCACAGTAACCTCCCTTTGCCCTTCCGTCGCACGCACGCACGAAACCTATAAATGGGTTTCGCACGGCTTCAAGGCAACTAAAGGCCCTAGCACCGCCGTGCACCGGTTCCAACCCCACCGAGCACCACCACGAGCTCCCCCTTTCCCTCCTCCTTCCTCCTCCACTTGACTCGAGACCCATAGCCTCCCTCAACCGAAGGGGCTCTCTCCCTCCCTCATGCACGGGTTACTACCTTACGCCGTCGTGCACGGCTACCCAGGCCACCACACCACCACCATTAGCTTTCTCTCTCACCAGTGACTTCCCCATAGCCTCCCCATGCCTAGTCAATCCCCCTAGCCTCCACAAGCACCCTCACTCTCTCATGGCTTCTCCTCCACTTCACAATCTGGATCCGCCGCCGTAGGCCACCGTGGTGCCACCCCAGTGCCACCACAAACTCCACCAGCAACCCCTAAGCCCTCCATGGCCAGCCACGACCTGCCAAGCCCCTCTCCATTTCCCATGCTTCGAGACCCAAGGCCTTAGCTCCTCCACGAGCCGCCGTGTCTCTGACGTGTGCCACCTCGGCACCACCACTCCAGGACAACGACCCGACCCTCCTACGCTTATACCTGCACCTTTGGCCACCTCCAATGGCCAAGATAGCCATTGTATGTGGGTTAGTTGCCATGTACGACCCTTCCGACATCATCAAACGTGACGGTCAGTAAACAATGCATGGGTTATCCAGTCGATGGTATAACCCTCTATCCCTTATTATTTATGTTAGATGCTAATTAGCTGACTAGGTTGTGTACTGTGCTGTTAGTATTGTGGAGTTTGTTGTATTGTGATGTGCTGTGTAATGAAGTGTTGGACATTCTGTGTAGCGAAGTGTTAGGCGTAGTTGGGAAGTATTGTAGATTGTGTTGTGTAGTGTGGTTGTGGAATATGTGTTGTAATGGTAGCGTGCCGTCATGTGGATTAGAAAGAGAGTGTGTACACTCGTGGCGTAGTGTGGGATAAAGAGAGTATATGCAAAATATACCCTCCTAGCGTAATGTGGAATGGGAAAAGTACACGTGAAGTGTACTCCATGTAGTAGAGTAATGCACCCTATGGCGCGTATGCCGTAGTGGTGATGGGTTGTAGCATGTATGAAGGGAGTATACATGGAGTGTACTCCAAGAGGTGCAGCCACACCGTGTGGTGTGTCGCAGAGATAAGGACGGTTATGTGGTTGGGCAAAGAGCATGATGAATAGTGTTGGAAATTGTGAAACAGTGTCCCAAAGTAGTTATGGTGTAGCCTGTAGTCTGAGGTGACTGGTGTCACCGTGTAGTTGACACACGGCTGGGAGTATGGGTGAAGTAGAAGAACAAGTAAGAGTGCACAGCGGAAGCATGACTGGGGAATGTCACGAAGTGACATGGTTACCGGCAGTCGTGCTTATGATAGGTGAGGAGTTAGCGTAGGAATGACGCAGCGGGATCATGACGAGATGACACGATGTGTTAGGAATACATGAGGAACCGTGCTCGTGATGAGATAGGAGTTGGCGTAAAAATGGCGTAGCAAGATGTCAGGTGACGTGACATGGTCACGGTGTAGCTTGAGAGTAATCTCAAGCTATATGACGTGATGTAAGGCTTGGTTGTGAACTGAATCTTGTCGTGTTAAGTGTTGGGATGAACTATCAAAAGGGACAGGTAGCATGAAGAGTCATGCTAGCCGGGTTAAGAGAAGGTTGGTATCGGAGTATGGTGCATGTCTACATAAGCAGATGATCAACGTGTTACATGTTGGTCTTAAGTGATAACGGGGTAAGATACATGTGTAACCTGGTTAGACACATGAGCCAGATGGATTCACCATATGTAATGAGTAATCTGTCCTAGACATAGTTACACGGTGCTTAAGCCTCAGAGTTGGCTTAGAGTCGTGGGGCTTGAATGGATTGGAATAAGGATTTAGTGTGGGCTAAGGTGCATGAAAGTAGTGACGGGTGTATTGTCTAAGATTGGGATGTGATTCCGTCGGTTAGAATCATGCATCGGAATGTGGTCAGTAAGAAGAGTAGGACAAAGGTCTTAGTGTCTTAACCCTAAGGCGAATCATGGGTTCACCTTATGGGATGAGCACTCGAAATAGAACATCGAGTTTGGAAGAGGTAGTGACCGTAAGTGGTCCCCAAAGGTTTTAGCATAGTAAAGGACAAGTAAGAGCACGGAATAGAAGGAGAGTGTTCCAAGTGAAGTGTAACTCTATTTCTAGTTTAGTTGCTTATGCATTAGATAAAGAATGATGTTAAGGTTATGTGTATGCATGTAGGTTGCCATCTGACACGCACATGAATGGACTGCATGATATGAAAGTAGCATGGAGTCCAGGTAAGTATTGCGATCATACTCTTCTAGAGCTTTCTAAAATAGACCAAAATGAAAACGAAACGCTTTTCCTTTATGATGCCTTACAAAACGATGTTTTTACAAAAGCATGTTAAGTGTTCAAAGGTATAAGTATGTACGGCCCCTCCTTGGCAGCCCCTTTTTACGTACCCAAGTGTTAGTTGTACGCATGTGAATAGATGAATATATGCAGTATCTATTGTATGTATTTTCTAAGAAAAGAAGTGAGGCTGATGCCTGATGCTTTAACTGATGCTTTAAACGACGTGAAGAAAGTATGTTGTTTTAAATGGTCCCTATGAACTGATGCATTTACGGATGCCACGAAAGATGATGTTTAAGCCCATGCTTTTAAATGACGTTTTCCATGAATGAATTGTTAAATGAAAGATAGAACTGAAATGAACTGAAAGAAATGATTGAAAGGATTGAACTGAAAGAATGGACTGAATGAAAGAACTGAAGGTTTAATGTATGAAAATACGTAACGGCCATATGAATGAATGAAAAGGGTACCAATGAATGGGCAGATTACAATGCTAGGTAAGTAGTACTAGTAGTGCACCCAGTGTTGCCCCCTGACTGAAAAGGGATTTCCAACTCGTGGCCATGGCGGAGTTTGGGTCTAAAGGAAGATTGCTAACCCTAACACACAGGGCGTAACATTGTGTACCAACCAATGAAAGTGATAAGAAAGAATGTATGAATGCATCGCACTCTTGAAGAAATGAAGGCACTGACGAGAAAAATGTTTTACGAAAAGAAAGCCCCTTCTTAAAGAAAAATCCCGTCCAGTGATGTTTTCAAACGAACGCACGTATGCATGTACATATAGTATGTATGAATGATGAATGCATGAATGAAAATCTATGTTGTTATATTTTAACTGTATGAAGTAATGCTTACGAATCATCGACTCATTTTAGTTTTTATATATGCCCCTCCCCTCCCCCCTCCCACAAGAACTGAATAAGAAGTACGCGTTAGGACGGACATGGCCCATGGGGAAGAGTACGAAAGTCTAGGCATGAGTGTTTAAATGTATGAGAGGCCTTTTATTGTTAAAACTAATGTTTTCCACTGTAAACCTCTTTTATTCGCAACGCACATTTTATTTTATAACGTAGAATCTTGCACCCTGGGTATGGAAGTAAAAAGTTTTAAATCGAACGGTTACCCCTATTAGAAAGTTTTAAATCCAACTAAAAAGTTTTAAAAAGTTTTAAATCCAACTAAAGGCTTTTTGTGTGCCATTTTTGGACCCTTTGTGGGTATCTTCTATGATAACCCAAAACTTGATTAGAATTACATCTATGTTTATTTTCATTGCCTTAGTAGTATTTTAGGCCCATGCGAATATGTCTAGTTGGACTTAGGCCTTGGTTTTGTAGAATAACAACCTAAGCCCAAGAGAAGACCAACTAAGCCATTTACATTTTGGCCACCACAGGGAGCCCAAGTTCAAAAACCCTAGATACATTTGCCATGTGTCACACATGAAAAGCACTATGTACCTAGTCATGATAGTGGGCTAAGGGGGAGAGAGATGAGTGTTTGGGAAGCCAAAGGAAGGGTATGCCACTTGTCATTCATGCTAGAAGCCTTCTAGAAGACCAAATGACAAGATCACCTAGGGAAAACCAAGAGACATTTGGCCAAGCCCCACCCATAGCCTACACCAAGCCTTTTGGCACAATTTCGAGTTCCAATGTTGATGCCCATGGAAAGTGGTGCCTAGGGAAGATAAAAGGGATGTTGATGGGAACTAACAAATTCGAGTTTCAATTTGATTGTGGGTTTAAGGGATTTCATTCCCGCGGGTTCATATAAGATGTTTTCAAGAGATTTGCATGGGGAAACCGATGGGACAAAGAGGGATTTCGAATTTTTTCCTACACTCAAGATTTTCTTTAGATTTCACCATATGTCACTCATGCAATGAACTTCTAAAAGAAAAGAGGAACAGACTTTTGCACAAAATACTACTCTACCCAAAAAATTTCAGCCACCACACTCACAAGCACATTCTCACTTGCCACTTGCCAGTTGTCACTTAGGTCACAAAATGGATCAATGGCATATGGAAAATCACTTCGGGAAGAAGCAAAGGAAGATGATGCAACACCTTGGGAAAAATGAGAAGATAATGGGTGGCAAGAAGCATGGCACACGCCCATGCCAAGTGTCACTCATACAAAGGGTTGCTTGTTGGGAAAAGGAAAAGGCATAAGGTGGTTTTACACTTTTACCCTAAAGGAGTTATGCACTTGGTTAAGAAGTGGAAGGGCCATAAGAGGGAATAAAGGGTCTTTGCCAAAGGGGAGGAACCCCACACGCCACCCACACGCATGCACCTTCCCAATGCAATCCAATGATGGGAACTCCAAAGGTCATTTTCGGTTAAAGAGAAGAAGGAATAAGAAAAATGCCACTTGTCAGATATGCAATGATTTTCAAGCAACCAATGAGCGAAGGGGAAAATTATATAAAAATGGAAGAGAGTCACATGCTTAGGGCTTCTCTTCTTGGCCATTTTTAGATTCTTGCATGTGCTTTCATCTTCTCTACACTTTCTCACACTTTCATTAGAAGATTCCTCACTTTCTCTCATTTTCTTTCCAACCAAACAACAGAGGCTTTACTCAAAGAGGATTTTAGGCACTAGCAAGGAGGAGAAGGAGGAGACAGTGAGGACTCAGCTTTTCATTTATTTTCTTCACACACAACACATTTTCAACTCAAGAAGCGATGGGAATCTCTAAAGGGTTCGAATATGGTGAAACACAAGTTTTCAACACTTTTTCATATGAAGCAAACTAGGGTTTCCTAGAAATGTTTGGAGTCAAAAATGGAGGGCAACAATCCTCTATGTAATCAGCCACTCTTGAGTATTTTCACAATATTTCTATGATTGGGATAAGAACACAAGGAAAACGAAGGGTTTTTTTTACTCCAAACCCTTGAAGCCGAATGGTCTAGCCCTAGTGGTAACCCTCACACACTTAAGAACATAGATTAGGGTTTTTGGAACCCTCGTTCTAACTAGTTATGTTTTGATTTCCAGCTTACTATTCGTTTTGTTACGCTAATATTTGTAAGTATACACTTAAACTAGTTTGGCTAACATACGTATATGTTTGTGTAAATCTCTCATCTTCATTCTCATATTTGAATGTTATTCTATGTCTTTGTTTGGTTGAATCTATTGTGACTTGTATAATGTCATGAGAAGATGCCATATGTTTCATATCCATGATGAAAATGACATGAATCACCTGCTTATGTTTCAATCTTGCTTCTTATTGTGTTGACATGTCATTCATCTTAAAGTTTCGGCTATTGTGAGATTGTATGTTTTCTAATTCCTATAATGTTACCATGATTTCATGTTAAATCCATCCATTCCATGATTATTGTTTAGTATGCTCCGTTTTTGTGTTTGTTGTGTTTTGCAGGCTAAATAAGGTAGAATCGCGGATATGGAATGTCCGGCGACTATAGATGAGCACGCACCTCTCCATGGCGTTGCCCAGTCTCCGATCTTCAAGCTTACCGATGGCGGTGCCCAACGGAGCAGCGAGTTGCCTGCACACACAGCCCAAAGTTTACAGTTGCATTCGGTGAGTGGCTTTCTTGCGCCGCCAGGAGACCTCTCCAAAGCCACGCTTGAATCATATGATATGATATGATACAATATGTTCTAGATCACGTGATTAACAAGATATGAAATGATGACAAAAGTATGTTTTTCTGAAAAGTCAAAGAATTCTGTTACATGTCTTTTGAAAAAGGTCAAGTGCATAAGTCAAGTTTTTGGTCACATCATATGTCAAGTACATGTTCACGCATGCATTCTACAGTTTGCCACATATATGCTTATGTTAATCATTGTATGTTCTGTGCTTACTTGTTAAGATTTCTCGAAATCTCATTGTGGTAGTTTCCACTACCATTCCCTAACCGGAATGGTAGAAGTTGTGACAGGTGCCTAGACTCCATAGAACTATGAACCTAGACAGTTCCATGATAGAGGACGAGTATACTATGCAAACTTGTCACGACTATACTGCAGATGTATTAAATTACACGACCCCGCTTCTCAGGAAAATTTTAGCTAGCATTAGTGAGACTAAGGTTGATGCTACAATCACCAGCCCATCCAAAAATTTAAAACTTTGGTGGAACAAGGACCAGTTGCCAACCTTTCTTGAGTGAGCCTCGAAGGCCTCAGTTGACGCAAAATCAATAGCAAAGGACTTAGGATTGCTATCACTCGAGCCTCACCAATCACACTGGGTCTTTTGGTGTCTTACTCTTGATGGATTCGTAATGATGAAGAGAATAGGAATGAGAGATGTTTTTGTTAAAAAGTTACGACTTGAAGAGTTTTAACTTTTGTGGAACAATATTTTGGTTGATCCCGTGTTTTGGAAAAAAGAACAAATTCATCCTTTTGGGTACTTTATGAAATGGAATCTTTTGATGATGGCAATGTTTTGGGTTATCATAGTTTACGGTACCATGTGCTAAGGCAATTTCATTAGGTGTTGCCTAGTTTCACACGAACCATTTATATTCCGTTGCATTATTTATTGCATACTGTTAGTATATCTAAGAGCACTGCATATTATCTGTCAAGTACGAGAGGTATGTAGCCATGTGTTACATGTCTCGATATTTTAGTCACCGTGCAATCCCAAGTGAGGGCTGGGGGTGACACAAAGGATGGTATCAGAGCAATTACGTCTCTCGGTAAACCTATACATTGTCCTTGGAATACATGGAACCACTCAACTAGGTTTGAGATTTGCAGTGATAGGCTTGGATCTTATAACTATAGGCTTGAATCTTGGAGGAAGAAGAAATAGAAGGAAGATACGTGTGTAGGATCGTGAATGCAAGTGAAGAAAGATAGCCCTTCTCTACAAAGAGGACTGGCCCAAGCTGGTTTTTGTATGTTTTAGGAGAAGGAATTATGGTACAAAACAGACATGAGGATACTTATCCGAGCCGTAGAGATCAAGAGGATAGAAATCCTCCACAGGAAGAAGGACAGGCTATAGCAGAAGCTACTCACCAGATGACTGAGGTAGTGCGCAACCAGATAGCTCAAGGGCAAGATTTGAGGCAAGAGCCACCCAAAGGAGGAAATCAAGGGTGTCCATATGAGAAGTTTTTGATTTATAGATATCCTATCATTATGGGAACAAAAGGGCCTTTGAAAGCTAACAAGTAGTTAGTAGACTTGGAAAGAACCTTTGACATCAATGGATGCATGGAGGAACAGAAGGTCTTGTATGTCGGGCATATGCTCCAGGAAGAAGCCGGTATATGGTGGGACACTAAGTGACAATTGCTAATTCAAGAGTTAGGAGATCTGATTGCACTCTCGTGGGATCGATTTAAGACCAAATTTGATAATCGTTTCCTTCCAGAGACTACTAAGCAGCAGAAAGCCCTAGATTTTGTGAACTTAACCTAGGGCAGCATGATGCCTGATTAGTATGCTGCTCGTTTTATGGAATTAGGGAGATTCGTGCCTCATTTAATCAGTACGGAAAAGATGCAAGCAAGAAATTTCAGGATGGTTTACAACCCCATCTTAGGAATCAAGTAGCTTGTCTGCAAATAGAAAACTTCCAAAAATTGGTTAATGTGGCTTCGATAGCAGAAGCGGAACAACAGGGACTGATCACTTAGGCTCAAGCAGATTGAAAAAAAAGGATTGTCTTATCCTCCCACAGGAAGTATGGAGAAAAGAAAGGTCCATGCTACTTTGAGCAAGGCAAAAGGCACAATGGAGAGTGTCAACTATCTATGGGAGCTTGCTTTCAATGTGGTCAGACTGGCCACATGATCCGGAATTGTCCCCAAAACACGCCCAAAAAAGCAGTGATGCCTGATGACGGAGTAAAGACCCCTATATAGGCGAAGATCTATGCCATCACATCAGGAGAGTAAATTTGGAAGCTGATGAGATGGCAAATGTGGGAGTGATTACTGGTAATATTTCCAACTTTTCCTTATTTAGTAGCTAGCGTATGTTTGAGAATCTTTGAGTAACCTTAGTTATCCTTCTAGGTAAGGTTAAATTGAAGCAACACTTGGTTTGTGATTTGTTTGATTCTGAAACATTGAGATCCTTTGTTTTTGTTAATTATGTGAAGCAATGTGAGCTAAATGCGAAACCTTTTTCTTAGAGAGCTCTGGTAGCCATTCCAAACGAAAAGATAGTTGGATGCACCCGGATAGTTAGGAATTCTCCGTTGGAAGTTGCGGGCTTAACTTTGACCGCTGATTTGATTGTTTTCCATCTAATGGAATTCGATGTAATGTTAAAAATGGACTGGTTGTCTAAGCATTATGCTAAGATAGACTGTCAAGGGAGAGAATTGGTCTTCGACTTACCCGTAAAAGATAGAATCTATTACATAGGGGAAACTGTTAGGTTAGACCTATCTGTAGTAGTAGCAAGGCAAGTCAAGAAGAGTTTGATGAACGGAGCTACAGCCTATCTGGTGATGATGTTGAATGCGACGAAGAAATCTAAGGGAGTTCTAGGAATCCAGTAGTAGAAGACTTTCCTAGAGCTTTCATCGATGATTTAACTGGATTACCCCCAAATCGAGAGATGGAATTCGTAATTGAGCTTGAACCGGCAACAACCCCTATGCATAAGGCACCATACCTTATGGCCCCAACAGAATTGGAGGAGCACAAGGTGCAAATTGAAGAATTGTTGGAAAAAGTTTGATCCGCCCCAGTTCATCGCCTTGGGGAGCACCAATTTTGTTTGTCAAGAAGAAGAACAAAACTCTAAGGATGTGTATAGATTATCGAGAGTTGAACAAAGTGATTGTCAAGAACAAATATCCCTTGCTAAGGATAGATGATTTGTTAGACCAGTTACAAGGAGTTTCGGTATTCTCAAAGATTGACCTATGGTTGGGATATCATCAACTCAGGATCAGGGATCAAGACATACCAAAGACTGCCTTTCGGACTCATTATGGACATTTCAAGTTCTTGGTCATGCCTTTCGGTTTGACAAATGCCCCAGCAGCATTCATGGATTTAATGAATCAGATCTTCAAGTAGTACTTAGAAAGTTTTGTATTAGTGTTTATAGATGGCATACTGATATATTCGAAGTGACGAGGAACATAAGAAGCATTGAAGAATTGTGTTGGAAACACTGCAAGAGAATCAACTCTATGCCAAGCTTTGTAAATGTGAGTTCTGGCTTAGGGAGGTGATATTTTTGGGACATGTCATTTCTAGCAAACGAGTGGCAATAGACCCTGCTAAGATCGACGCAGTGACAGAATGGCAAAGGCCAACTAATGCACATGAGATACATAGTTTCCTGGGATTAGTAGGATACTACGGAGGTTTGTAGAAGGGTTTTCTAGACTCTTCAACCCTTTGACAACACTTACAAGGAAAAAAATGCCAAATATGTGTGGAGCGAAGAATGTGAGAAGAGTTTTTTAGAGTTGAAGAAAAGGCTAACCCCAGCACCTGTATTGGCTTTACCTGAACCACACAAGCCTTATGCAGTTTATAGTGACGCTTTGAAGATGGGTTTAGGGTGTGTTTTGATGCAAGAGGGAAAAGTTGTCACTTATGCTTCACGGCAACTCAAGGACCACGAACAAAATTACCCTACGCACGACCTAGAATTGGTTGCAGTAGTCTTTGCTTTGAAAATTTGGCATTACCTGTATAGGGAGAAGTGCGAGGTGTACACAGATCACAAAAGTCTCAAGTATCTGTTCAGTCAGAAGAATCTAAATATAAGGCAGAGAATGTGGGTTGAGACCATTAGTGATTACCAATGCGAAATCAAGTATCACCTTGATAAAGCTAACGTCGTAGCAGATGCTCTTAGTTGTAAGACTCAAGTTGAATTGTCATCTCTACTAATGGAAATGAGAATCCTGTTGATTGGAAATCCACCTTGAGATGTTATAGTAGCAATGATTCAGGAGATCGCCTTTGACATAAGATATCTTAGAAGGCCAATGAAAGGACGACAAGCTAGAAAATCTCTGATAGAAGATTTTGAAGTCTAAAGGACACAACATTTATCATTGGGAGAGATAAGGTGTTGCGTTATAAGGAGGGAAAAGTGATTCCTAATATAACTGAGCTAAAGGAAAGAATTCTAAGGGAAGCTCATTGTACCTCTTACACAGTTCACCCCGCCAGCACTAAAATGTATCAAGACGTGAAGAAGCAGTTTTGGTAGGATGAAATCAATATAAATGTGGCAGAGTTCGTAGCAAAATGCTCTGTTTGCTAGTTGGTGAAAGCTGAACACCAAAGGCTAGTGGGTGAACTACAACCATTGCCAATTCTAGAATGGGAGGACGTATCGATGGATTTCGTGATAGGTTTGCCAAGGACATTAACAGGAAAGAATTCTATATGGGTCACAGTAGACAAACTAACAAAGAGTGCACATTTTCTGCCCATAACTAGCACGGACTCTATGGATAAGCTCTCTCATATTTATATTGAGGAGATATTATGTCTGCACGAAGTGCCAAAGACCATAGTGTCAGACCAAGATATGCATTTTACTTCACATTTTTGGCAGAGTCTGCAAAAGATATTAGGCACTCAACTAAGGTATATTAGTGCATATCATCCTTAAACTGACTGACAGACCGAGCGTACGATCCAGACTTTGGAAGACATGTTGCAAGCATGCGTGTTGGATTCAAGCAATGATTGAGAATGTCACCTGCCATTAGTGGAATTTGCCTACAATAATAGTTTGCAGGCCATAATACAGATGGCACCTTACTAGGCATTGTATGGAAGAAAGTGTAGATCACCATTGTATTGGGATTAAGTGGGAGAAAAGAAGATACTAGGACCGGAGTACCTATAAAAAGTCTGGAAGCAAGTAACCATGATTCAAGAAAGGATGAAGGCAACTTAGAATTGACTGAAGTGATATGTTGTAACAGACGAAGAAGCCTAGAATTTGAAGTAGGAGATTGGGTATATGTCAAGGTATCACCCATTAAAGGAGTCGTAAGATTTGGCTAAAAGGGAAAGTTAAGCCCCCATTATGTAGGACCCTATGAGGTATTGGGAAGAATGGGCTTTGTAGCCTACCGATTAGATTTACCAACTGAGATGTAGGGGATACATAATGTATTTCATGTGTCAACTTTGAAGATAAGCTTCGAAGAAAGACGTTCAGTGATAATGGAACCAGGAAGTATACAACTTTGGCCAAACTTGTCATATGAAGAATGGCCAATACAGACCGTCGATTGAAAAGAGCAAGAGCTAAAGAATCGGAAGATACCCTTAGTGAAAGTACTCTGGAATAACCCAGATTTTCAAGAAGAGACTTAGGAATGAAAGGATTCAATGAGGAATAAATGCCCTCATTTGTATGTATCTTATAACAAAACATTTGATGAAATATACTTGTTTGTTGGAATGTATGTCTTAATTATTGATATGAATTCTTCTTTGTTCTTTGTTGATAGCATAGTGATATTATATGCACCTACCATACCCTTGGAATAGGGAATGGAATGACCTAGGAAGACCACACGTATGTCTGTTGAGTCCGTAGCTCAAATTAGAGAGAGACAAGAACTCAGTCGCAGAAATCGACGTGCAAGGTGAGATCATATGATGGTTGCACACTGGCGATAATTGGAAAAGTTCAAGCACCATTGCACGCATATTATGGATGTGGATTCTTAGGGGAATATTTTCTCACGGAAAGCATTACTGCATGAGGAAATACAACCCCCACGAGACCTGTGGATTTGGAATGAAGATGGAAGAGCGTGCTTACTTGGATTAAACCCAAAAGCTTAAACGAGTCACTTTGCGGAAGCCCAAGCCAATAGATATACCCCATTTGAGACATCAGACACTTCTACAGATCGAGTTTGAATTCACCAGGAGGGGCAACCCATTGAGGATACTGAGCTGGCAATACAGCATAAGTTGAATGAAAAGAGAGTAAACATGTATTACGATTATGATTTGGACACAATTTTCTACTTTTCACAAGATCCTGTAATGGAAAAATAGATGAAGTACCGACTCTATCATCGTCATTAGAAGACTCAACGGCAGCAAGTAGGAGAAGTAAAAAAATCCCAACCCTGCCTATTACAAATTTTGGTTGAAGATCACGGTGCCAATTTCGAAGACGAAATATTTTTATAAGGGGGGAGGATGTGATAACCCGAAACTTGATTAGAATTACATCCATGTTTATTTTCATTGCCTGAGTAGTATTTTAGGGCCATGAAAATATGTCTAGTTGAACGTAGGCCTTGGTTTTGTAGAATAGCAACCCAAGCCCAAGAGAAGAACAACTAAGCCACGTACATTTCGGCCACCATAAGGAGCCCAAGCCCAAAAACCCTAAATACATTTGGCCCATGATCTAAACCCTTGCCATTAGTGCCATGTGTCACACATGAAAAGCACTATATACCTAGTAATGATAGTGGGCTAAGGAGGAGAGAGAAGAGTGTTTGGGAAGCCAAAGGAATGACTTGCACGCCTAACCTAGTGGGTATTCCAGTTGTCGTTCATGTTAGAAGCTTTCTAGAAGACCAAATGACAAGATCACCTAGGGAAAACCAAGGGACATTTGGCCAAGCCCCACTTACATGCCTACACCATGCCTTTTGACACAATTTCGAGTTCCAATGTTGATGCCCATGGAAAGTGGTGTCTAGGGAAGATAAAAGGGATGTTTTCAAGGGATTTGCATGGGGAAACTGATGGGACAAAGAGGGATTTTGAATTTTTGCCTACACTCAAGGTTTTCTTCAGATTTTGCCACATGTCACGCATGCAATGAACTTCTAGAAGAAAAAAGGAAGGGATTTTTGCACAAAAGACTACTCTACCGTCAAAATTTTGGCCACTACACTCACAAGCACTCTCTCACTTGCCACTTGTCATTTAGGCAACAAAATGGACCAATGGCATATGGATAGTCACCTGGGGAAGAAGCAAGGGAAGATGAAGCAACACCTTGGAAAAAATGAGAAGATAGTGGCCTGCAAGAAGCATGGCACACGCCCATGCCAAGTATCACTCACGCAAAGGCTTGCTTGTTGGGAAAAGGAAAAGGCATAAGGTGGTTTTACACTTTTACCTTAAAGGAGCTATACACTTGGTTAAGAAATGGAAGGGGCATAAGAGGGAATAGAGGGATTCGGCCAAAGGGGAGGAACCCCACACGCCACCCACATGCATGCACCTTCCCAATGCAATCCAATTATGGGAACTACAAAGGTCATTTTTTGTTAAAGAGAGGAAGGAAGAAGAAAAAGGCCACTTGTCAAACATGCAATGGTTTTCAATCAACCAATAAGAGAAAGAAAAAAATTCTAAAAAAAAGGAAGGAGTCACATGCCTAGGGCTTTTCTTCTTGGCTATTTTCGGATTCTTGCATGTAGGGGTGCAATTCGGTTCGGTCGGATCCAGTCCAAGGGGGTGAATTTTCGGTCCATAATTTTCCCCCGGACCGAACATCCCTAGGGACCAGACCGGTAGCTATCGATCCATTCGGTCCTGTCCAATTATTTTTTTATTCTTTTGTTTTTGAATAAAATAATTAAAAAAGCTATTTAAAATACTAAGTTAAAATTAAGTGAATTATTAATGTGATTATATAATTAACTTAATAAAAAAATATTTATATGGTTAATGATAATAAATTAGATTAAAATTACATTATTAACTTATATAATTACTATATAATTAGTTAATTGATTGATGGATTTTTTTTTTCTTTTGATAAGTAGTTAATTAATAGAATATTAATTTGTTAATAATATATTTAAAATTTTATATTTTTAATAGTGATAGGTTATATGAAAATTACATAATAAATTATACAATTATTATATAAATAATATATATTTTTTAATTTGATCGTGTTTGAGGTGGGAACCCCTAAACCGAGACTGGACCAGACCAACTTCAGTCCTCTATTTCTTGGACCGAGATCGGACCGACCAAACTTGGGTCCAGTATGGTCGGTTTCTCCGGTCCTGACCGACTGGCTAACACCCCTACTTGCATGTGCTCTCATCTTCTCTGCACTTTCTCACACTTTTACTTTAAGATTCCTCACTTTCTCTCATTTTCTTTCCAACCAAACAACGGAGACTTTACTCAAAGAGGATTTTCGGCACTAGCAAGGAGGAGACACAGTATGGACTCAGTTTTTCCTTTATTTTCTTTACACACAACACATTTTCAACTTAAGAAGAGATGGGAATCTCTAAAGGGTTCAAATATGGTGAAACACACACTATTTCAACATTTTTTTCATGTGAAGCAAACTACAATTTCCTAGAAATATTTGGAGCCGAAAATGGAGGGCACAAATCCTCTATGTAATTGGCCATTCTTTAGTATTTTCACAATATTTCTATGATTGGGATAAGAAAACAAGGAAAACGAAGGGTTTCCTGACTCCAACCCCTAGAAGTCGAATGGTCTAGCCCTAATGGTATCCCTAGAAACCCTCACACACCCAAGAATACGGATTAGGATTTTTGGAACCCTCATTCTAACTAATTATGTTTTGATTTACAGCTTGCTATTTGTTTCATTACGCGAAGTTTTGTAAGTTTACACTCAACCTAGTTTGGCTAACATTTGTATATGCTTGTGTAAATCTCTTATTTTCATTCTCATGTTTGAATGTTATTCGATGTCTTTGTTTGGTTGAATCTATTGCTTCAACTTGTATAATGTCATGAGAAGATCTCATATGTTTTGGATCCATGATGGAAATGCCATGAATCACCTGCTTATGTTTCGGTCTTGCTTGTTGTTGTGTTGATATGCTATTCATCTTAAAGTTTCAGCTATTGTGAGATTGTATGTTTTCATATTCTAATGATGTTTCCATGATTTCATGTTAAATCCATCCATGCCATGATTATTGTTTAGTATGCTTCAAGTATGAAATGTGTTAAGCGAGGATTTTCTATGTCACATGCCTAGAAGTTTCGGCCATGACATATTTGTTTATGTTCATGAAGTTGTTTTGGATGTTTCACATGTCCCATGTTAACATGCCATGATTTGAATATGTTATGATCAATGAGTTCATGCACCGCATCTCATGTGTCACATGTCTAGTATGAAAAGGGTTACGTCTTAAGTCTCATGTCACATGCATTTGAGTAAAAGATTTTTTTTTAAAAAAAAAAGAAAAGAGTCAAAAGTGTTTTATCATGACCCCGAAGGCTGAGACGAGGGATTGTCCTAGTGGATTCATTTGTTCATTCTAGAGTGCTTAAGAATAGAGTAGTAACCCCTAGGTCGACAAAGAACCGTCGACATGCCTCGAATGGATCTTTTTAGAAAAGATGCCAGAGCACCTAACGTTAATAGGTGCCATGACTAAGGCAAGTAACTCGGTGAAGTACAGTCGTGTTATCATGATATGAATATGTTTAAGACGTATTCACCATGATATACGGACCATTGGTGCTGCGGTAACTAGCAGGAACATGAGGTGCATAGGGGAGTCGTGATGTATCCACATGTGTTATAAGAACAAGGCAATGGGCCTACATAATTAACAAGATATGATATTATATGATACAACATGATATGTTCTGGATCACATGATTAACAATATATGAAATGATAAAAAAAGTATGTTTTCCAAAAAGTCAAAGAATTTTGTTACATGTCTTTCGAAAAATGTCAAGTGTATAAATCAAGTTTCTAGTCACGTCATATGTCAAGTACATGTTTACACATGCATTCCACGGTTTGCCACTTGTATGCTTATGTTAATCATTATATGTTGTGTGCTTGCTTGCTAAGATTTCTCGAAATCTCATTGTAGTAGTTTTCACTACCATTCCCTAACCGGAATGGTAGAAGTTGTAATTGGTGCCCTGGACTCCATAGAAATATGAACCTAGACAAATCCGTGATAGAGGACAAGTATATTGTGCAGACTCGTCACAACTATACTGCAGAAGTATTAAAGTACACGGCCTCGCTTCTCAGGAAAATTTTAGCTAGCATTAGTGAGACTGAGATTGATGCTACGATCACTTGCCCATCCAAAAATTTAAATATTTGGTGGAACCTAGACCAGTTGTCTACCTTTCTTGAGTGAGCCTCGAAGGCCTCAGCTGACACAAAAGCAACAAAGGACTTAGGCCTACTACCACCCGAGCCTCAACAATCACATGGGGTCTTTTGGTGTCTGACTCCTGATGGATCCGTAGTGATGATGAGAACGGGAACTTGAGATGTTTTTATGGAAAAGATACAACTTGAGGAATTTAAACTTTTGTGAAACATTATTTTGGTTGGTCCCTATTTTGGGAAAAAGAACATATTCATCCTTTTGGATACTTTATGAAATGAAATCTTTTGATGATGGCAATGTTATGGGTTATGCATAGTTTACGGTACCATGTGCTAAGACAATTGTTTTAGGCGTTGCCTAGTTTCATACGAACCATTTATATTCTGCTGCATTATTTATTGCATACTGCTAATATATCTAGGCGCATTGCATATTATCTCTCAAGTACGATGGGTATGCAGCCATGTGTTACATGTCTTGGTGTTTTAGCCACCGTCCAATCCCAAACGGGGGTTGGGGGCGCCACATTTTCTCACGATGATTCCTTCATAAACGTTGTTTATATTTGATTTTAGTTTCCGTGGATATCTCGTTTGTTAGATTTCATGGTCATTTGATTAGTAAAAAGTTGTTTTAATCTCGGAAAGGTTATTCTATATGATAATCTGGATAGTGTGCTGTATTTTGGAGTTTTTGACCCAGATAATGGACAAATCTTGGTCAAAAATTTTTATGGAGAATTTTCAACATGTTTATATGAATTTTTGTTGGACATTAGATGCATGATTAAAGCTTTTGATTAAATATTTTCTTAAATCTAAACGGTTAGAGACTGGAAGAGGGAAAAACACTTTCTGCTTTAAGAAAGTTTGGATATTTTGTGGTTTAATCTTACTCCAATGGTTTTGATATTTTTATTTGATGATCCTAAGCCTTTTATCTATATTTTAGGATGTTAGGTTGAAGATTTTGTGTTAGTTTCAAAGATATGAATTTTTTATGTAAGAGAATACTCAATTAGGTCAAAAGTTTGATGATCTCGGCTAGATCCATGTTTTGGTTTATTTTTAGCCATGTGATTTTAACTTTAATGCTTGGATCGACTTTAGAACACAATTTTAAGCCACTTGATGTTTTGGTTTGAAGATCTCATCATGGTATGCCTCGGATCAAGTGTTTAATCGAAACAAGTTTAGAAAAGAATTATGTTTTTGGCTAAGTGTTAGAGCCGAGTACTTCAAGTGAGTTTTATGATTTTTGGTGACTTTTATGTGCTAATTCAAAACATGTTAGTTCTTAAAAATGTGTTATGAACATGTTAGAAGAAAGTTTTAGATTTTTTGGAGTTCTTGGAATGTTTTGAAATAGGTCAAACCTTGAGATTCTAGAGTTGTATTTTAATAAAAAGGTTTGGATCTTTTTATTAAAGAGTTTTGTGATTATGTGAAGTATAATTTTATTGGATATCTTAAGCATGTTTTTAAGCTTAAGATAGGAGGATCTTTGTTGTAATATTTTGGTTTGAGCATATGTTTGAGGTTGGATAAAATTGCAACAAAAAAATAAAGAGAAATGGCCTTTGGAAGTTCCAGCCCCAGCATGTCTTGCATAGTTGTGTTTGTTTTAATTTTTTTTAATTGATATTTGAGTTTAAGACAAACTTTACATGAGGAATGTAAATTTTGGTATTTTTGGATTTAGGATGTGAAATCTTTAAATTAGCGATAAAATGATTATTTTTCCACATGTAGAGAGTTAAATTATAATTTTACTCTAAGTTAGCATTTCTTCATATTTTTAATTGTTAGTGATTAATTTTTTAACATTTAGAACTCTTACTTATAGTTTCTTGTGTTTCGTGCTTTGTCTCGTAAAACGCAACGATCACTGTAAGTTAACTCTTAATTTACTATTAAATTATTGTGTATGTGTGATGGGTAAGGGAACTACAGTTTATGTACTTATGTTATCATATGTGTCATACTATGTCATATCACTTATTACTATCACGTATTACTATATGTTACACATAAGTCATATCACGTAATATCTTTTATTACATGTTACGCTATGTTATGAAATGTCGTATGTTACATATTATGAAATGTTGTCTATTACATGTTATGTCATGCTATAAAATATTTTTTGTCTCATAGTACGTCAACTCTTCTCTCTCATGTTCATGTTCATGTTCATGTCATGTCACGTTACGTCAGAGCTTTTGTCCTTTCATTTCATGATACGTTTCATCTTGAGCACAATTTATGTATCTCGAGAACAGCGTTTCAAGTCGTGTGAAGTCTGTTTACGTCTATTACGACCCCAAGTACTATGATGGGGTAATATTTTAGTGGAACTCATTTGTTCACGCTACAGTGTCTAAACTAGTGTAAAATTCCCTAGGTTGACAAGGTAAAGATCAACGAATTGTGAATGAGGCTTAATTAATTGGTCACTGAAGCGCAACAAGCACTAATGCCGATGGTGCCACCGACATTTCACTTTCATGTTATATGCACTCGTATGAGTGCAGATACTTGACACGGGATACGTATAATATGTGCGTCCACAGTAGGTGCAGATACCTATGAACTAGCACGTACAATGCGTGTCCACGATAGGTGTAGATACTTGTGAACTAGTACGTATATTAATGCACTCATAGCTGGTGTAGATACATGTGTTGTGATGCAATAATTGGTAGGGACACATGACTTAAGGGGACCCATATAGCACCCATATGGTCAATTTTATTTATCATTCTTATTGAATAAGATTCTAAGTTCATGTATTTTAAGTTCACTTTCAGCCATGTTTCAAGTTCACGTTCAGTCATGTTTCAATTTTATGTTTAGTCAGGTTTCAAGTTCACGTTCCATCCATGTTTTAGTTCAAGTTCATGTTATTCAGATCAAGTTCATGTCATGTAAAGTGTCAAGTTCATGTTATTTAGATCAGTTCAAATCATGTAAGTTTATGCCATGTTAAATGTCAAGTTATTCTATGCTTATTTATGACTTTGATTATATATTCACATCTTTATTGCCATGCATGCATCATTAACCTATGTGAAAGTTCTCTGTTAATTTGTTGAGATTTGTACTCAAATTTCACCATGGTAGTCTCAACTACTATTTCCTCCAGAATGGTAGCTCATGTGTCAGGATCAGGAGGTGCTTCAGAAGTTGATCGACTGGAGATGGTTAATTAAACAGTGACGGCATGATGCGGAGCTCATAGTTTTGATGTTCCAATTTATAGATAGTATTATGGCATCCTTGACTAAGTTGTTCGAACTACTTGATGAATTAGCCTAGTAGATACTTTAGTTTCTGCCTGTAATTGTGGAGCTCGGTCTCCTATGCTTTTGTGATTACAATCTTCTAAGACCCGTACTGTAATCATGGATGTTTATCTTGTCAGTATGTATGGATCATGTTTTAAGTATTTGGGATATCTTTAGTTTGGTACATAGTATTGCTAAAAAGAAAAAAATTATCCGCTACAAATATTATATAATGCTAGATGCATATTAGGAACATTGCATCTTTATCTGTCATGAACGAGGGCAAGTAATCTAGTATTGTATGTCCCGATGCTTCAAATGTTCGTCCAATCCCAAGTGAAATCTAGGGGCGTCACAGTATCTATCATTTTGTTCTCGGAACCATAGATTTTGATGCAGGTCTAGACCCTGGTGTGACTCTTGAGGAAAAAAAGTCGAACCTACTTGAGTCTCAAGTACATAGACTAGTACCTGTTGTAGCTATATTGTGCTTCCTGTTAGAATGTATAATATTAAGTTGGGCGACTACTTGTAATCAATCTGTCACCTTATGCCCCTTTTGTTCTGAAGTTTAGTATTTTGGTACTTAATAGTTAACGTTGTTACTGCAATGTATTTTGCTTAAAATTTCTGATGCGATTTCATAGATAACATCTTACATGTGTACTTCCTTCTACAAAATTATACCCCTATCTCAATTCCCTCTTAGATGTTGACCATTGGCTAGCATCTTTAGTACCACAGATTCTTGTCTAAACCTTCATGAGGAACGAGATGCCACAATTGTCTTACCTTACTATTCCAAGATTGTCATGTGATTCCTTGACTCCTGTATTTCCTTTGGGGCTATCACATTTCCCACCCATGTAAGGAAGAGTTAGAAAATGCTGTGAGTGGGAATCCTGTCCAGGAGTTTGACATTGGCAATGAGGAATGAAATCTGAAAGGACTAATGCATTTTAGGATTTAAGACGATGGGATGTTGTGCTATAAAGATCGAAAGGTGATCCCAACAAATGTAGAAAGGAAGGAAATAATACTGAATGAAGCATACAATACGCCCTACATGACTCATCCTTGAAGTACGTAGATGATTCGGGATTTGAAAGAACACTTTTGGTGTGACGGAATAAAAAGAGATGTGGTAGAGTATGTTAATAAGTATTTTGAATAGGGCTGGGCTCCGACTCCGACGGAGTCAGAGTGCTCGTTTTAGCCAAATTAGAGCTCCGACTCCGATCGAAGGTCGGAGCTCCGACTTCCTATCGGAGCTCCGACCTCCTATAGGAGCTCCGACATAAGATCGGAGCTCGACGTGCGCTCGACGTGGCGCTCGAGTGAAACTCTTTCAGAGAGGTTCGCTTGACTTCCGCTCGACATGTCGCTCGAGCGAACCTCTCTGGAAGAGGTTCGCTCGACTTCCACTCGACATGTCGCTCGAGCCAATGTTCAATACAACGTGTGCTCGACTTGCGCTCGAGCGCAAGTGTACAGTAAAAAAAAATTTCAAAGTCGGAATCGGAGCTTCTTGGAGCTCCGACTCCGACTCCGACTCCGAATAGATATTCGGAGCTACTCCGAATTCCGACTCCGAATTCTGATGACTCCGACGAAGTCGGAGTCGGAGCGGAAGTCGGACGGAGTCGAAATTTTCAGAATTTTGCACACCCCTAATTTTGAATGTCAACTCGTGAAAGCAGAGTGAAGTAGTAGCACCTAACACAGTGGGCACAACACATTGTAAGTATGGTGAAGGTGAAATATGAACTGTCCTATTATGGTGAAGGCGTGTCGATTTGCCAAATGTGCATGAGAACACATGGTAAATACATGTCGATCTGCATGGGTGTCTTAGTTATAACATATATACAACTAGTAGAAGGGTCTGTGATGTAGTGTGGTAACTAGTATGTGCATAAAGTTCATAGGATAACTGTGAGGTATCCATATATTATTATATTGAATAAGAACATACGTGATTGATGTGAAATGACATTGTTATATTGCCACAATTGTATGCCAAACGTAATGGATTCCAATCAGTTTCCCCCATGTTTTATTATAGCTTCCAATCAAACTACTCAATTCAATATGGAACTAAATGCAAAAGCTTAAGGCTAGGTTTAGATGCTGAGATGATCTGAATTGATCTATAAATAATAGTATTTTGTATATTCTATTTAAATATGTTTGAATGTAAATATATTGAGATATGTTTTTAAATATATGAAATAGGTTGAGATGGATTTTTTTTTTATTTATGAAAAATTAAAAAAGTAGTGAATCTATTAATAACTTGTTTGAAATGAGTTAAACTCATTTGACAACTAAACACAACATAAATATTAATTATTTTTAAGAGAAAAGATATTTACAACCGTGAATTGTGCAACTGCCGCGCAATTGTTTTGACAAAAGTGAATAAAACATGAGATCTACATGAAAAAAATAATTTTTTAATAGTATACTCTACTCTTTTTCAAACCGATTATGTGACGGTTGCATACTTTATGGTTGTATGTAGAATTATTCTATTTTTAAATAGAAGCAAAAGTCTCGCCGATGATCAGCCAACCATTTGTTTGATTAGTTGTTTCTTTTTTTAGGACGATGCTATGTCCACCGCTCTCAGTTCCCACTAGGAGTTATCTTTAGGCATAATTGGTTTTTTTTAGTTTTGTTGTTTTTTTTTTACGTCTATTTTTTAACACTTTTAAATATTTTTTTAAAAAATAAAAAAATCACAATATTATTAAAAAAAAAACTTTCTTAATCATTAAGTAAAAAGTGAAATTAAAAAATTCTAACTATAATATCGAGTGGTAAAAATCAGTAGTGAGAGTATCATTTTCCTCAAAAGATTACATAAAAACAAGGTACTACAATCACCACTGGTAACTTCCTCGGAGCTACACTAGTTATTTTAGTGTTTTTTTTTTTTGTGTTTTTTATATGTATTTTTTTAATACTTTTAAATATGTTTTTAAAATAAAATTTACCACATTATAAAAAAACACTTCTTAAACATAGAAGAAGAAGAGGAGAAGAGCTAGCGGCAGCTCCCAGCTCCCTGGTACTAGCATTCTTATATTAAATATGAAAATGGGTGCACTAAGGAAAAGGAAAAGTAAAGAAGGAAAGCTAGCTAAGGAAAAAAGCCATAAAACAAAAATAAAGTAGCAGCACCACGCCACCACCACAAACACTTTACCTGTAATTCATTCCCCTTTGCTCTTTGCCCTTTAGTTCCTTTCTTCCGCCGAGAGCAATCCCTTGCCCCACTCTTCTCCCAAAGTATCTCTCTCTCTGCCCACTACTAAACGACGCAATGTGTCTCTTCATTCCCACTTTCCACAACTCTCTACCAAACCCAAACTCAAACCCAAGCAGCATCCACGAAATTCGTCTACTAAAGTTCTGTGATCTCATCGAGGGAATAGAAAGTGTTTGCGTTGCTGAAGATCGCCG
This sequence comes from Juglans microcarpa x Juglans regia, assembly GCF_004785595.1. NCBI lineage: Eukaryota > Viridiplantae > Streptophyta > Magnoliopsida > Fagales > Juglandaceae > Juglans > Juglans microcarpa x Juglans regia. The sequence goes on along the minus strand of NC_054596.1, from coordinate 27,996,066 downwards.
GAGATCAGATTTTCCCAATGGCGAGCTCCAGCGGGACGAAGCCGCCTTCTCGTCGAATGACTCGGCAACAGACTCGAGCGGCCGAGATGCCGGATGAGGACGTCAGTGAGGTGGTGCCCTCTTCCCTCTCTCCCATCGTGCCCATTCTCCGCGTCGCCAAGGAGATTGAGACCGACAACCCCAGAGTTGCCTATCTCTGTGAGTCCCCATTCTCTCACTCGCTCACTTTCTTTACTTTGCTTCCTTGAGTTGATTGCGAACCTATCTTGTGTTTGTGTTACTTATGAGCTCACTTAATATATGCTTTTTTATCATGTGTTTTCATTCTTATTGGTTTGAAGTGACCACGCTAGAAATTTACTTAATGGTCAAGAATCCAGCAGACAATTTTCCCAATTTTGTTTAGCTCTTTGTACTATGATAATATGATATTGTAACTGAACTTCACAGAAGTTTGCGGGACACCTAAATTATCCAATGTATTGTTTATGCGAACCATATTAAAGCTTCTGACACATTTGAAGGCAATGATAGTGATTTATTACTACCAGTTACAGGGGAATCCACAAACTGCACTGCAGATCTCAACCCAAAAATATGATAACGTTGGAGAGACAGTATAATTTTTTTTTTTTTTTTTAGATCCAACGGGAGGCAGTAGAATTTTTAATTAACGCTAAGGGATTCTTTCCTAAACACCACAAAAAAGCATTTAAGATTACCGGGCTGAACAAAAGCAAAACAAAAGTGAAGCATTGGGCTCTATTTGTATTGAATGTAGGCGAATTCAAACGAGGGTGCTCCAGTTCGATAAAGATTTTTTTAATTAGATAATTAATGATTTCCGCTGCCGGGGATTAATATATTTAGTTGTTCAAAATCGACTCTTTTAATATTTGTTAGGTTTAAGCTCGACTCGAGCTTGAGTAAAAAAGAAAAAGTAAACTAGTCAAGGTTGAATTTGAGTAGCTCAAGCTTGAGCTCAATTTGTTTATTTTTTATTATTAGTTTATACTTCTTATTTGAATTGATTTAAATATTTTTTGTAAGAGTAATGATTTGTACAAGCACCAAATATACAAGCCTCGCGTAGGCCCTATGTAAAAAGTGGACCCCACCCCACTTTTTCTGGTGGGGCTTCTTTTTACAAAAGCTTGTGCTAGACTTTCATATTTAAGACTTGTACCTAGCATTACTCATTTCTAGGGGCCACGTTCCATTAGTGTAAAAGTCGATTATTTACATGATCTGTGTGATGGGGATGCATTACATGGGCTTGGGGTTTAACCGAGTAAAAGACATGTTGCATTTGCATGGTCTCTGGGATTTATCATCATAAAAAATTATTATTATACATATAAAACATAAGTAACTAATATGCAACTAACGAGTTATAAGTGATAGTTATAAATCATAACATACATTATCATTTGTATAGAATAATAGAAACCATATCATATATATTTTTTTGATAAGTAAAACAAAATATATTACTCCAAGAATAGGCCTAGCCCAGTAGTATATACAGTAAACAACTCTAGCTAGTAGGGTGCAATGGAAACAAGGAAATCATTAAGGGCCATGCCATTGAAATCAACAGCATTGGACCAAGTACATAGTATGCTATAAAATAAAGCTATAAGTTCCTCTAGCGATCTCTCCTTGTCCTCAAAATGTGCGCTCATTACGTTCCTTCCATAGACATCACATGATGCACATTGGAATCATCTTCCAAACTGCTGCTATTTGATGTATCCCTCCAATACCCAATACTTGGCCAGCTAGCCAAGGCTGCCACCACGGTCTCTGGCATGATCCAACCCAACTCAACTCTACCCAGAACCCCATCCCATAAAGCCCATGCTATGTCACAGTGTAACAAGAGATGATCCACCGACTCAACCCCCTCCCCTACACATACAACACCAATCTGCTATAATAATCTGCCTCTTCCTCAAGAAGTTATCAGTTGTGAGAATTTTGCCTAAAGATGCTATCCACACAAAGAAAGCTACTTTAAGGGGCGCCTTGTGTCACCATATCCTCCTCCAAGGGAACCGAATGTTGGGAACATGGGTAAGGGCCTTATAGAAAGAGTGAACTGAAAAATCACCTTTCTCGGCAAGTACCCACCACAATCCATCTTCATGAGTGTTACTAGGCTTCACAAAGTACAGAAGACTATAGAAATCAGTAAAATAGGCTTCACAGAGTACAAAAGACTATAGAAATCAGTAAAACTGTTTAACTCCTAGTCTTGCGCAACCCTACTAAAACTGATGTTTCAATGAAGTTGCTCACCCGCTATTCCCATAACCTCCGCTATTGAAGCCTCTTTGTCACATGCAATTTGGAATAATGATGGAAATGCATCTTGAAGAGTATTATCTCCGCACCAAGTATCTTTCCAAAATTTAATCCTAGATCCATTGCCCAACAAAAGATGAGTGTGACGAAGAAAGACCATCTATCCTCTTCTAATATGTTTCCACAACCCCACTCTATCAGTTCCTCTAACTTCTTTAGTGCACCATCCCCCCCATATATCGCCATATTTGCACCCGATCACCCCTCTCCATAAGGCTTCCGGTTCTTTATTGTATCTCCACAACCATTTACCGAGTAACGCCCGGTTGAAAGTCCTCACATTTCTAATACCCAAACCACCATTGGATACTGGACGACATTCCGTTTCCCACTTGACCAGGTGAAATTTAAACTCCTCCCCCAAACCACCCCACAGGAAGTCCCGTTGGAGTTTCTCAATCTGGCTTGCCACGCTTGCAGGTATAGGAAAATGTGATAAAAAATAAGTAGGTAAGTTAGAGAGTGTACTCTTTATCAAGGTAAGCCTATCACCTTGTGACAGGTACATTCTCTTCCAACACGCCAATCTCTTCTCTATCTTCTCAATCACTGATTCCCATATAGCAGACGTCCTTGCACCGACCCCCAATGGGAGACCCAAATATTTCAAAGGTAGAGAGGTGACCTTACAACCCAATGCATGAGCCAGCTGCCGTGCATTAGACACCATGCCGATTGGCACCAATTCAGACTTATCAAAATTCACTTTTAAACCAGGCATTGCTTCAAAACACAAAAGCAATGCCTTCAAAGCCCATACCTGATTCCGATCTGGACCACAAAATACAAGCGTATCATCTGCAAACAATAAATGAGATATGTTAATGATGCCCCTATCCGGGTTTCCAACCGAGAATCCTTCCACTAGGCCATGATGGGTCAAGGTCGAGATCATCCTGCCTAATCCTTTCATCACAATAACAAACAATAAAGGCGACAACGGATCTCCTTGTCTTAAGCTTCGCGTACTATGGAAGAAACTCTCAGGGCTGCCATTTATCAACACAGAGAATTTGGCCGTTGATATACACCATCGGATCCATGACTGCCACCTCTCACCAAAACCACATCTCCCAAAAAGATAGAGAAGAAAATCCTAGTTTACATGATCATACGCCTTCTCCATGTTTAACTTGCATATGATCTTTACTGAGCCTGCCTTAATTCTACTGTCCAGACATTCATTGGCAATAAGAACCGCATCGAGAATTTGTCTACCTTTAACAAATGCATTCTGGGGCTTGATGACAATCTTCCCCATCACCTCACTAAGTCGGTTGGCAAGCACTTTGGAAATGATCTTGTAAACTGCTCCCACTAAGCTAATGAGACGATACTCCATTATCTCGTTTTCCCCCACCTTTGGGATCAATGCAAGGAAAGTAGTATTTAAACTTTTCTCAAATTTTTCAGCCTCAAAGAGTTCGTGAAACACTTTCATGATATCTTCCTTTACAACATCCCAGCAGTCTTGGAAGAAACCCATAGAGAATCCATCTGGCCCCGGCACCTTATCCTTAGCCATTTTCCACACCACCTCCGCCACTTCCTCTTCCTCAAAAGCCCTCTCCAACCGAGAGACAGTCATATATAAGGTCAGTTATATGAGTCACTTGATTAACAAGAAATAGTAGCAACTTATTTCATGATACATGCTATATACTTGTACAAAAAAGGTTATGAATCATACCATATACTTATACAAAAACAGTTATGATACATACTATATATATGTATACAAGTTATAGTTAATTTATTAAGGTCAATCAATTATAATTCTATTATTAAACTGTAATAATTCCGACGAGTGATCTTCTGTTATAGTAAAGTCAATTACATTAAATATGCTTTATTTATACAGTTATTATATTAATGAACGTATTATGATATTTATAGGTGTATCATAAGCATATGACATAAATATACTTGGATCATCCTGTTAAGTCATGATATCCACAATATAAGTTAAACTTAACTAATTGGAGTAAATTGATTGCCATTAGATTATTAAATCATACTAATTATAGCATTTAACCTTAGTTTCTGAGAATGTAAATTATAGCTCTGTTCATTTATAGCACTAGTGAAGCAGTTCCCACCTTGCTGTGACTATGATAGGCCTTCCATTATGCAACCCAGATGGAATAGTTATTGTACAGGGATAGAGCAGTTGCAACATCTAATTGAACACTTTCATATATAATAAATTGTAATAATAGTAAAAATTTTGAGAGGTGATCTTTTCAAATGAATATCTCTATGTTAGGGTTATAATTTCACTTTACATTGCTGGTCCCAATCTATTGTAAAGGAAGACATTAGTGCTTGGTAAATCGCCATTGTAGAATGCAATCACAAGGTGCATCCTATGAGAGGAAAAAAGAGTGTACATTTCTCCACACAAAATGGAAAGATGTGTATGGATTAATGTAGCGGAGCCTTTGTGATATGTGATTAACGCATACCTGAGTTGCATATTTGTTCTCTACCAAACCGTTTGCCTGTATTCTTTTAGCAAATTGACTGCCAACTTTATGTTATATATTGCTGTAACACCCCTTTCCCCCAGGGTTAAGAATGCCATATCATAACGTTACATGACACTAAGCATTAAGAAATTCCATAAACTTTAAAACCTCAAACGAGTAACTGAATTTTTTTTATTAAACCCACAATATCAAGTAGGAACTCAACTAAATTGAAACGAATACAATTCCTGAATGTCACTGTGTTAACATTAATCAAATCCTCCATACCATGTGTTGACCACTTATTAAAATTTGGCTAAGCTCTACTCTCTATTACTGGTTCCAGTCTGCGGACTCATCATCATCTGTGACATTTTAAATAAACGAGTCAAATACACTCAGTTGATAAACATACAATACCTTACATAGGGTTCAAATATTCAAAGAAGTATTTGCATATATCATAAACCTTTTTTTTTTTTAATCTCTTGGATGACCAACACACATTTATGCCTGGTGTGTAAGAATTAGTTGTATGAAGTATTCTGGCTTCATTCTTATGGCTACAAGTGAAATCGTATCTAGGTTATGGACATCACTCCATTAACTAGGTGCACTTGGATGAGCCATTCCTAGCCAGATCATACAAGATGGATGTCACTGCCTCTTTAGGTGCTGTACCATTGCATATCAGTCACAAGGCCAAGAAAACGTTCCAAACAATTTCCGTGCATTCCTACAATCACTTCATTTTCGTTTTCCTTTGCTTTTCATCAAGCATCATAAAAGTATTTATAGTATTTCCATTATCTCAATAACAAAAGTATACATATAGAATCATGTATTCAAACCCTTTTTTCACATATATACCATTTTGGATGCATAAAGATGGCTCCCAAAGGAAGGCTACATCTATTATATAATTTCTGAAGCATCCTCTTTGAAATCTATTCAGCCACGCGACTGTTTGAAGATGACTTTAATGCGGGACTGAATGTTATGAGACGAGTTAATTTAAAGACTGCTAGGCTCCCTGTGAAGACTGTTATTATTCTGTGTGTACTTAAAATAATTTTCAGAAAAAAACATTGAATTGGCATTTTAAAGCAAGTAAGGGTCTGATCATATCTAATTACCTTGTTTCCTTAGCTTGCAATTTATCAGCACCTCCTTTGCAATCTAGGGAAAATGCTAATATTCATCACTAATAATCAATCCCTTTTATGCCCTTTCAAATGTTTGAGCCCTTATATACCTGCTTTGCATTGTTGACTTTATACCATCGTGCTGATAATGTTACCCACATGCTATGTGTAAGGCCGCACTTTAATGTGCTAAACTTAACATCTACTAGTCCTTGCTTCTGTGGCTGCTGAGATCCATAACAGGTCTCTTAAATTTTCTGCTTAACACTTGGAAACTTGCTGAAATCCTTTTTTCCAGAATCACAGTAAATATCAATTGCAGAATTTTCTAGCATGTATGTGCTACTGTTTAAGTGGCTTAAAAGTTATACTGTGCAAGGAGTTGCAGCAGCATGATTGAGGGTCTTTCACTGTATAACCCCTGGTCAGGTTTTGTATTGGGTCCAGAGCAAGCTTTTAGGATCTAAAAATTGCCATGTGTGTGTGGATGCGGGCTGTGTAATCAATCTTGTATCTGTAGAATTTAACTTGTAACTCCAAGGGAAACTTTTAAATGAGCCACAATAAAAGATCCCAATATTAACCCTTAGGAGCTGTCCTAGTGCGGCAACATTCTGCATTGGTTGAACCTTTACTATTCTAAGATGCATATATAAACTCTACCCTCATAACTAATGCACTATTCACGAATGATCATGTTCTCTAATGTGATCTTGCCATAAACAAATTATTAGAAATAAAGTCACAAAGAAATCAGTTCTTTTTCACTTGGACAGCATGTATAGAAAGAAGTCTATCACATAATGAGTCAAGCCAAGCCTCAAGTCACATTGGGGCTTATATTCTAAAGAACTAGTCAAGGATACAATTGGAGCTCCTTGAAAATATTATAAAGGGCAAGAACTTTTCCTTAACTGTAACGACCCAAAGAAGGCCCAAGTCACATCTGAGCACATGGTTCAAAAGGACTAGTCAATGATAAATGTAGGAATAATTATAAAGCGTTTGAACTTCTCCTTTCCGAATAGTGTGGGATCACATTCATCACATTCTCATACACAAGCCTAGGTATTACAATCTCCCTTCTTAAATCTCTGACAACCTCCTCAAGTCATTCCTTCATTAGGTGGCATAGTGTCTTACACTTTTGGTTGGGATTTGCTATGATACCATTGATAAAACCCAAGGAAAGCTCAAACATTTTGGTCTATACTTCAAAAAGACTAATAAATGTTACAGTTAGAGCCCATTGAAGTCATTATAGAGGACTACAACTCCTCCCTCCCTAGCACTGTGGATCCCATTCACCACTTGCTTATACTTAGCTTGGGGTATTACAATCTCCTCTTTTAAAATCCCCGTCATCCTTGTTGGGTCAAGTCTATCATAGGTAACAGGTCTAAAGTTCCAGTTGGGGTTAGCTCTGATACCATTTGTAACAATCAAAGGAATCTAATTTCCTTTCCAGGAAAATCTTCTATTTGCATATTATAACAAAACAGCATTAAACACAATCGTTTAAAACCCTAAATAGTCAAACAGCAGCTGAAACTTGGACAATAAAGACATGAAATTATGTCAACCAATTTCAGAAACTCAATGTCTTGTTACTATCTAAGTTCTCCATATGGCACAAGTACAAACTTAACCATTCGCATATAAGCACTTGGATTGTAACATGTCTTACTCTTGTTCTATTGAAGGTCTAGTATACGCAAATTGTATGACCATATTTGGGATCAGAGCTTCTTTCACAGTACATACCATTTTCTTTTCTTGTATATTTGCTCTTATTTGAAGGAGAAGTATAGTTCTGGAGCTTTTCTGTACAATATTTGTGTGTATCACATTATTTCTGGTTGTGGGTCACTGAGCGTTTTATAATTTAGCATATACAGACAAGTGTACAATCAGTTTCTTTGCAATAATGATAAAACATTTTTACTGTTCAAGAAAGAAAAGCACAAATAATGGTGTTAGGCATTTAAGCTGTTTATGCTTCGCATGCTAAACAGTTTAGGATGCTTTGTGTTCTTCCTTAAGTGGGACAGAGCATTTTATGCATGCATTTGTAGGCAACAATATTTATTTATTTCTGACACATCTATATATTTTTTTGATTAGGCCGCTTCCTTGCATTTGAGAAGGCACATATGATGGATCCGATATCAAGTGGACGTGGTGTTCGTCAATTCAAGACATATCTGTTGCATAAACTTGAAAGGGTAACTGACTGTTTACATATTCATGATTTCTTTCCTCATTGAATGATGATCTGGTGTACATCTCATTGGTGTTTTGTATTAAGTTTATAAATGAAGATTCCCTAAACTCATTTCTTGCATAAACTGTACGATTGGTGTTTGTGATTGTTAATCTGAGGCTGTGGGTAAGTTAAAAAATTGGGCTGTTTGATAAATAGCAAGGATTCTATTGCTGTATTGCTCCTTCTCCCATTTACTCTCTTGTAAATTTTGGTCTTGCATGAAGGCTTAGTGTTCTAGCACCGTCTTAGCTTCATTCTATCAGATCCATAATTTATTGGCTAGAAGATGTTGTGGTGAATGTTCTTCACATGAGCTCTTGAACAGTATATTATGCAATAAAACTATGGTCATAAATTTGAGCTGCTTCCCTTTTTTTTATTCAAATCTCAGGACCTTTCTGCATATTTTTCCACAAAACTATGGAACTCTTTGGGTTTGTTGTGTTCTATTCAGCTTGAATAACAACATATCTGATCCGATTCACACCATTAACTTGTATGGAAACCTGAAATCTGCACTACAAAGAAAATTGAGAAGCAATATATGCCCCGAGTTGAAAGATAGTTGTGGCCTTATGTTTTAGAGATAAATTTAGGTGCTGAAAAAATCCATATCTGTTATAGGACGAAGACGACACGAAGGGGAAGCTTGCACCTCCTGGAAATGATCCAAAAGAGGTTCGGTTGTATTACCACCAATTCTATGAGAAAAATATCAAAGGAAGCGAATATACAAAAAAACCGTGAGGATTGACTTTCAACTGTTTATGTACCTAAATGTTTCTGTGCACATTATTCATGCATCTTACCCTTTTTTTTTTTGTTCTTTTCAACTGATGAAGGGAGGAGATGTCAAAGATTTTCCAGATTGCAGGTGTATTACATGAAGTGCTGAAGACAGTTTTACCTCATGGGAAACTTGATGATGAGGTATTATAATTTATATAATTTATTTTTCCTAGCTTGTATGCGTCGGGAAAGACTCAGGTGATGTTCAATTGATCTTTTCATTACAGACAGAAAAATATGTCAAAGATGTTGAGAGGAGAAGGCAACAGTATGAACACTATCCAGATGGGGTTAACCCATCAACTATGGAACTTCCTGAGGTTGTTAAAATGCAGCTTATGTATTCTTGGTTTTTTGTGCTCATCGAATTTTTTCTATTCAAACCCGTTACCTTCATTTCTTCTTGAATGATGATTTAGATCAAAGCAGTAGTACAAGCCCTACGTAATGTGGGTAATCTGCCGAGATTCCAATCAACTCCCAGCCTCCCAAGTGGCAGTTCAGTAACGGCTACAGAGAGGGTTAAATCTAGCTTTGATATACTTGATTGGCTTTCGACTGTGTTTGGGTTTCAGGTAAACTTTTGTTTCATTTCTGCTTTCTACATGCCATAGGGCGTTAAATTACCCTAACCACACTGCATTATGTTGGCTTCCACTGCACCAAATTTGAGTTGCTAAATGGACTTTGTAAGTCTTGATTTTCTGTTACTATTATGATTTAGTGATTTTTTAAACCAATATAAAGCTATAAGGCTGCGTGAATTGGGCATTTGTGTGGTGGGGAAAAAGAATACTGAGAAGAACAACGTATATCATTTACACTACTGAGAGAACAATGCAAAGATTAAAATGTACCTTGATTTTAGGCCTGCTGTCACAGATTCGAGGATGCTAAAAGATACACTTAAGAAGTGTCTAGGCGTCAGCCTTTGCAAAACATGGCCTGCCTCCCTAAGAATCTGGTATGAATTAGGTTTAGCAGAAAAGAAAGGGGAGAAAAAGATAATTTTTCCTCCCTCTCAAGCAACATTCTATTCTGTGGGATAAAAAAATTAATATATTTGAGTTGTCATTATTAAAATTACACTTTCTTACAAACACCATTATTCTTTCCTCAACACTTCTCAAGTTGGTCATTTATGTGTGTGTGTCATATACGCCTAGCTTGGAGCATATAAAATGTCGCTAATTACAATTTAGAGGCTTCGCATTTGCTATATGCAATTTGGTCTCAAGGCTTCTTAGACAAAGTAGGTATTATTTTTTGTCATATTCCTATCTTAACCAACATGACAATCAACTTCAGTATGTTCAGTTCTCTAGTGAAAAGTGGATTTGAGGCTATATGCAAGACAAACTGATTACTACAATATAATGGAATGGAAGATGAAGTTGGAAAACTGGTCTCCTGAAGCAAATGTTGTAATTGGATTAGCTCACTAGAAGTATGAGGCATTGTTCCATGCTCAACTTTCTGCATTGTATCGAGCCACCGTTATTTTCTTCTTAGTCCTTCACATAGCCAAATTACGCTCCAAAAAAAGTACAATTTCCTATAGTAGATATCTTATTTGAAGAAACTGCCCAATGAGCATTAGTAGATCCTCCATGTGTCCATTTGGTCTGTTCTCTACCAGTATAAAAAAGTGTCCAATTGGTCTATACAGTACCGATATAAAAAAATGTCCAACTGGTCTATACAGTACCTTGAGATCAAGAGCACGCTTAAGATAGTGAATAATGCAAGTGACAACATCCAATATTGAACTCTGAGATCTTTCAACAACTGACTCACCATGTTGGCTGAATATGATGCATCTGGTCAAGTAATGGTCAAATAATTCAACTTCTCAACTAGCTGATAATATCATTTTGGTTCTTCAAATAATTCTACATCATCCTTTTCAGAGGTTGTGATATGGATCCATAGGAACAACAATGGTTTGTTAATCTAATAGACTTTGTCCTCTAACAAATTAAGAACATATTTCCTTTGAGATAATACATAGCTTTTTGATGTAGAAACTTTAACTTTTTTTTTTGATAAGTAGAAACTTTAATCCCATGAAAGTATCGAAGTTTACCTAGGCGAAGAGCTGAGCTGAACCAGAATATGCTTGCGGGGCCTGCTTAAGTTAAGGCCATAGATGGCAAGCCTTGTGGAGTCAACAGACATAGTGTGGTCGTACTGGATCAATGAAACGCATCAGTAGGTAAATGAAATAGAGAATGATCTGTTTAGAATCTGTGAAGACCAAACAAACTCTGATATTGTTTCAGAAATTTTCAAACCATGCTTTCAATGATGGTTTTAAGTCATATAAAACCTTCCTTTTAAAACATGTAGTTTGACTTTTAGTTGAGGGTAAGAGACATGGTAGTGAATTTTTAATTAGAGTAACTGTGGATGGAGAAGTGATCTGCTTATGAATTTAGCCGTTGTAGAGGCAATGCAGTGCAGTGGCAGGTAAGAACTGAGCATTTGCAGTGTTTGAATTGTCTCAAGTCAGGTGTTGGACCGGAGTTAGAGCTAGGTCTTGATGATGATGGGTACTTATTCAAAGAGGAAGAGACATGATATTGCAACCCAGATGGCTTCCATGTCGATCCTAGCAATATTTCAGCAAACAATTAGAACCACCACAGTGGGTGTGGTTGTATTTTCTGGTTCACAACCGCTAGCATGATCGACACCCCAGAGCTGGCTACCACATGAACCATCATTGCTTAGTGTAGCACGTTGGACTCTAGAGAATATATGAGGAAGTGATGGGATGTTAGAACGTAGAAACATCAGATGGGAGTGGCTGATATATGTGTCATTCTTCATACACTTTCACGACCTGGAGTATGATTTAGTTTAAATCAGAGTAATATTGTAGAGCCAAAATACATTTGTTGGAGATGCTCTCATACAAATAAGATCTAGCGAAATAGAACTGATGTGGGTTCCATGCTAGGCAAGATGAGCGAAATGTTTTAGGCATCTTCCTGATCCCAGAAACTTGAGTCAGCGTCTTTGAGCTAGTTGGAGATCATGTGTTGATAAAGACCCTTGCCCTACAAAAGACTTCTTCAGATCTTGCCTATGGTACATAATTTTATGCATTGAGCTTGCTATGAGTTTTGGAGCATTGAATAAGGAAGCTGAGATGGCTGATTCAGACATGGCAGCCATGATACTTGTTCAGGATATACGTGGATATTAATAGTTAGTATAGATAGTGGTAACTTCAGAAATGGAGAGAAAATCAAAATTAAGACCATAGCCAATCTGAGGTTAACTGAAATTGTCTAGGATGGCTGAAAGTAGCAAAATTGATGCCGCACAACTAAAAAACAAGGTGGACATGGCCCATGCAGCAGGATTTGCATGATCAAAAACTGAATTGGTCAAAATGTACCTAAATTGGCCTGAAAACAACCTGAACGGGACAAAAAGCCCCCTGTACCTATTGAAATCTACTTGTAGGAAAAGTGGTAGTGGTGTTGCATGTGTAGGAAAAGTGGTGAAACTGTGGATCACTTGCTGTTGCATTGTGAGGTCGCTAGAACGTTATGGAATGAAGTGTTCAGCAGGTTAGATCTTGCTTGGGTGATGCCTGCCACAGTGATTGAGCTCATGGCCAGTTGGACAAATCTACGAGGTCTCCCACAAATCTCAGCGATGTGGAAAATGGTTCCGATATGTATTCTATGGTGCCTATGGAAGGAGCAAATGACCGGACGTTTGAAGATAAGGAGCGCTCATTAGAAGAACTTAAATTATTTTTTGTCTGCACTCTTTTTCTATGGGCCACAACTGTAGATTTTCGCAGCCTCGATTTTCATGAATTTCTTGTTTCTATTTCCTCTTCCTAAATAGGTGTTACTTTTTGTATACCATCTTGTGTACTTGGGCCTATTAATATCAATATAATCGTTTACTTATAAAAAAAAAAACAAATCCACTGGTAACCGATTAAAACAGCTAGAACCTTTCAAAACATGACTATCCTAGCAAAAACATACTGAAATTGGTCAAAACACGTGTTATCTGTGGAAACTCAATGTGAATTGGCTGATGCATGCCAGAGCTGGCTGGTATCGAAAAAATTGACCCAAATGTGGAGGTGGGCTGACTCAGTTTGGGGTTATGGGTGTGGGTTGATATGGTTTTGCTGATGCCTACTGACTTAGGCTCGACTTAACTTGGATGGGCTGGAATTCGGTGACCCAAGTCTTAATCCTGGAATTGGAGCGCCTTATAATTATTATAAAGGGCAAGAACTTGTCCCTCCTAAACATTCCATTTGCCACATTCCTATACTCAATTTAAAATATTACAATCTCCCCATCTTAAATCCCCGATGTCCTCTTCGGGCCATTCTATCATAGGTGGCATGGCTCAAGGTCTACACTTTTTGTTTGGATTAGCTTTGATACCATAACGACCCAAGGAAGGCCCTAGCGACATCTTGGACCATACTCTATAGACCGGTCAATGTTAGAATTGGAGCTCCTTAAAATTATATAAAGGGCAAAAACTTCTCCCTCCCAAACGTGATATTGCATTCACCACTTTCCTATACTGAATTAGGGGTATTACATGTGCATCTATACGGGTAGTTAAAATATTATTTTTCTGGAAATCTAATCAATGCAAAGGAATTTTCAAATGAATGTCGGTGTGAATATGGACACATCAATGAAGTTTTTTTTTGTTTAGTTTAATGTCTTCTTTCATGTAAATTCTGATAGATTGTTTCATATTATTTACATTGTATCATTTTATCATTTTTGGGTACAAAGAAAGGGAATGTAGCAAATCAGAGGGAGCACCTAGTATTGCTACTTGCCAATATTGACATAAGGAATCAGGAAACTGAAAATACTACTGAGGTATATCATTATTGCTGTCCTCTGCTTCATATATCTTACTATCATTTGAGTTTCATTTTTCTATTTTTGCTCAGTAATTCCTTAAGTTGGATGTTATGTGATTATAAATTGAAGATTGATAAGGAATTTATTGCAGCTGGGTAGTGCCACTGTAATGGAGTTAAAGGGTAAACTTTTTAAGAATTATATCTCATGGTGTAACTATCTGCATCGTAAACCAAAGTTTGGGTAAGTAGTTTTGTTGCTGCCCCATTGTACGTCTTAAAGGTTTTTAGCTTAATGTTTCTAACAATACGGAGACTCATATATTTCATTTTCGTTGCCTCTTACAGGTCTTCTCAAGGTTTTGGCAGACAACAGTTAGAGCTTATTTACATTGGACTTTATCTTCTTATATGGGGTGAAGCTTCAAATATCCGATTCATGCCTGAATGCCTTTGCTACATTTTCCATAATGTATGTTTCTTTTGTTAACATTCAAGTATACCTGCTGAGGATTGTTTCTTATTGCCAGGTCATGCTAGTGTCTTGAATATCTGTTATGCTAACATAAAGTTGCTATAATTGCATTAGCAAACTACATTCAACATGTCAAGGTGGCTTCCTACTTACCATTAGGTTTTCTCATCAATCCTTGGGAGAAAAGGGTTCTATCATCAATCCTTACTTTTTTCATTATTTTTTATGAGACTTATCATCTTTCTTGCGTTTGCTCGTCTTTACATCAATCAAACTTCAAGTAAGGAAGAATAATCTAATTGTGATTCTTCTGCCTACAGTCCATACCACGCACATCAGGCAATAGGAAAAGGTTGGTAGGGACGGGTTTCAAATCTGAACAAGGGTGGAAGATTCATAAGTAGAGATTTGAGAAAGAAAACAAATGCCAATTAAATGCTGGAAAGTTTAGAGGGAGGGAGTTGTGTTAAAATTGGGCAAAAGATTGATGCAAAGCACAAGAGCTGCATTTTTGTTGAAATAAATCCAATTCTAAGACATAATTATAGGCCCATTTTGCGTGAAAATATTGCAAGAATTAACATAGTCATTCAAAAAGTACTCCAAAAGACAAGTAACACTGACCGGTTAAATGGAAGTGGAGAGTCTTGGAAATAAATGTTTGGTTGGGGCACCAAATAACTAGATGTCCATTAATTGCTAAAGTATTAATGAAACTTGTTTCTTTTTATCATTAAAATAATATCTAAATAAGAATTTTTTTTAAAATAGATTATGATCTGATCACATTTAGTGAAAGGCTGTGGTCTTTGGATTTTAGTGCAGGTGAGTCCTAGATAGTGTGTACTAAGTGGGTCATTTATTTGGACTTTCCCAATTGTGATTAGTCTTGGGTATCATATAGATGTGTCCAGTCGGTCTCTTGGTTGTGAAAATAAAAGCAACCTGATAATGCTTTTTGGCTTGGAGGAATTGTATTGCAGCACAGGTTTCCTGATGAGAACATCAAAGATCTGTGGTGGGAGAAATCATGGTGGTCATGTCAAAGATCTGTGACAGCATTGCTTGGAGCATTAAGCTGATTTAGGGTCTGTCAACTGTTAAGGGATCTGATTGTGTTGAGTAGTTTTAGGGTATCACATCTTTTTTAGTGCCCATTGGTCCAACAAGAAAATGAGAGTGCAGAAGGTGAATTGTGAGGAATATTTTTTCGTATCCCTAGGGGTTGGCTTAAGTGGTAAAGGCCTTGGTCTTGGTGGTATGCTCCTTCCAGGTCATTCCCCTTGAATTACCTGAGGTGCACTTGTGGGAAACTTCTTGCTAAGAGCCTATGCACCATTGGGATTAGTCGAGGCTTTGTTCTTGGACGCCCGGTGCCAATAAAAAGAAAAAATATTTTCGAATCCTCACTTATCTAGCAAATGAAATTTAAGCTAATGTGATAAATCATGGGAATTTTGAGCCCTACAATTAGATGGGTTTATGTGAACCATAGGGCCTCAAATTATTTTGCTTTTGATTTGGTTTGATAAATAGCATAATATTGTCTCCTAACCAATTTATTTTCATCAATTGTATACTCAGTAGAGCCAAAGAACATTTCTTTGTTTTCCTCTTTCAGATATTGGCTCTAATAATGTTACTGGGTTAATCAATAATTGACTTATTACTTGACGTTATGGAATATAAAGTAAATATAAAAGAACTGTGATTTAAGCGTGCTGGTGTTTTATGTGTAACTTATTTTCTTAGTGTAAGTTTTATATGCTTCAAAAACTTATGACATCTGAAACAACCCTTGTTTCCTGAATCCTGATTGTTCAAGATGGCCAATGAACTCAATGAGATCTTGCATATAAGCGTCAGTGCTGTCAGTGGAGCCACATACCAAAGAACAGCACGTGATGAAGAATATTTTTTGAGGGAAATCATAAGCCCTATCTACCAAGTCCTGCTTAAGGTATTCATAAGATTGTACGGATTGTACTCCTTTCATTAGTAAATGCTACTTATATATGAGTTTCAGCCTGAAATTTAATTTCTATTGATGCAAAAGGAAGTTATGAGAAACAAAGGAGGCACGGAAAGCCATTCAGCATGGAGAAATTATGATGATCTAAACGAGTACTTCTGGTGAGTTTCTTGACTTCTAAATTCCCTTCTATATTCAAATCAAATATCTACTGGCTTGAAAATTATCTTCCTTGTCTCTAGGTCCGACAGATGTTTCAGACTTGGGTGGCCAATGGACCTCAAAGCAGAATTTTTTCGGCATTCCGATATAATGAAACCTGCAAACATGGTACTTATCTTCTTTACGTAAACCACTTCAGTTCTTGGCTCTTTTATTTTTACTTTTTACACTGTCCAAGTTCCCTCAGTTGGAAGGAAAGAAGCTGAGCGAGTGAGCTTATTTATATAGTACTGGCGAGGGGTTCTTTCTTTAAAAAGAGTCAAATTAATCCTATGGGCCTGCCCCTTTGCTACCTTTTTTTAATGTTGTTTAAAGTTTCAACCACTCCTGCTGGCAAGATTGTAGGAAGTGGGCAATGCATTCTTGTATTTCTATGAAAACCTCTACATCACACAGGATTCCCAGGAGGAAGTTGTTGGCATGTTATGTGTAACAAATCCTTACACTAATGAATCTTCAATGGAGCCAGCCTACTGGCCAGGCATCTCTTTGACCTACTAACTAGTCTTGCCTCCCCCGCCCAGCTCTATTGACAGGCCTTGTCTTTTGCAATGCTTAATAAATCTCGTTTAACCTTTGGTGAATGTTAAACGTAACAGCATTTCTCTACTGGTTAAGTATTTGTCCATCCAATAGAAAACAAAAGCACTTATCCATCCCACTGATGGACTATATGTTTTTCACCATACATTTATGCTCATCAAAGACAAAAGATGATCAGAGATTAAAAACCATCTTGTTACAAATTATTTGAGATTTAATCTTTTTTTTTTTTATGGTTTAAGAAATATACTAAATATACAAGTATATGGATTTGATAGTAAATAACATCTGATTGATGTCAAATTTGTTTGCTTGTTTAATATGGGGAGGACACGTCATATGGTGGGAGTGAAAAAATATTAATCTAATGTAAAGCCATGGAGGGATGTAACTTGAACTTATATATATATATATATATATATATATATATTATGTAAACACACAAGCTTTGTGATGTGTATGTATATGGAGTAAACGTTTTCTAAAAGATTGCTGTGGAATTTCATTTGCTTTTGGCAGAGATTTAAACAAACTGTCGATGGAAAGAGGAAGCCTAAAACAAATTTTGTGGAAGTCCGTACATTTTTGCACCTTTACAGAAGTTTTGATCGAATGTGGATATTTCTTATTTTGGCTTTCCAGGTAGCCTTAACATTTAAAAATGTGTTCTTACTCTTTTATCTTTCTTTGTGTGGAACTTTATCTGCGTAAGTTATTGTTTTCAGGTGATGGTAATTGTTGGCTGGAGTTCTTCTGGATCTCTTGCTGCTCTATTTGATGCAGAAGTCTTCAGAAGTGTTTTGAGCATATTCATTACTTCTGCTTTTCTTAATCTTCTGCAAGGTATATCTGCTATCTTGAGGTAGTTGATTTATTTTAAAATCCTTTTTTCTATGTCTTGGTGGGAGTTTCTGTGGATTTTAGCAGAATAAAATACAATCTTACATTTGTATTGTTCTCAGTTACTGTTGTATTGGTTATTGGTGCAGCTGTAAGAATTATAATAGCGTATATACTGTTCTTTTATGGGGTTGAGTGGCTTTTATGATGCTATCTTAAATTCTCTGTCACCTGCTCTTCAGCCACTCTGGATATAATTTTTAGTTGGAATGCTTGGAAGAGTTTGAAATTCAGCCAAATAATACGGTATCTTCTGAAGTTTGCAATAGCGGCTGTGTGGGCTGTGGTTCTGCCAATTGGTTATTCCAGTTCAGTGCAGAACCCAACAGGATTGGTGAAGTTCTTCAGTAGCTGGGCTGGGGATTGGAGGAATCAGTCATTTTATAATTATGCTGTTGCACTTTATTTGGTACCCAATATACTTGCTGCTATACTGTTTTTACTTCCACCTTTACGAAGAACCATGGAACGTTCAAACTGGGCAATTATCACTCTTCTTATGTGGTGGGCTCAGGTAAGCATGTCTGACCTTTGTTCCTTTTGACTTATTTATCTAGTTGTTATACATTTCTCTCTCCCCCCCCCCCCCCCCCCCCCCCCCCCCCCCCCCCCCCCCCCCCCCCCCCCCGGTTAAATTTGAATGTTCTTTGTCTATTGACCGCCTTGCAGCCCAAACTTTATGTGGGAAGAGGCATGCACGAGGACATGTTTTCACTGCTTAAGTAAGGAAATGAATTTTATTGGTTTGTTTTTCTTTTTCTGTTTCCTTTCCTCTGTAGTCTTAGAGAGAGGGCTTAAGTAAGTGAGCAGTGGGATTAGTTCAGAGGAAGTTTTCTATACCATTTTGGACTTCCTTTAAGGTCTCGTCTATTTGTTTCCTACATGCAATTTGGAGGTTGTTTTTTTTTTTCAATTAACGAATTTACATTTTCCTGTGCTTAGATATACACTGTTTTGGATTCTGTTGCTAATCAGCAAGCTAGCATTTAGCTACTATGTCGAGGTGAGTACTCCTATGATTTGTTGTTATTCCAGTGTCTTTAAGAGTATATTTCATTTTACCCAAAGTTGGATGCTTTATATACACATATATGCATGCATGTGTTCCGCCCTGCATGTATAATACACACCCAATCATGAATGTGAATTTATGTGTGTGTGTGTGTGTGTGTGTGTGTGTAATAGTTGTTTGAAGACACTTTGAGGATCATGAACGCTCCTTGGAAGAGTTTAGGAGTTTTATGTGGAAGACTTTATTTATGTGGGCCATTGCTTTAGAGTTGAATGGTCTCAGCTTCCATGACTTTCTTGTAACTGCTTTTAATTCCTAAATAGGTGTATTCACATGTATACTTCCAGTGTACCTGGGCTATGCCTACTTTTTGATAAATAAAATATCTTATTACTTATCAAAAAAAAAAAAAAAAAATAGTTGGTTGAAATTTCAAGATTTCAATTATTCACCTTTGCTCAGGCAAAAGATGGTTTGAAAAATTATGTGAAACTGAGGTATGTCACCCATTTAAAGATCGATATTTTATGCTACATGGATTTCCGGTTGATCATATGCCTTATTCGTGGATTTGGAATTTGATTCCTCAAGAAGAGCAAATATATTGACCAATTTAAAGTTGTGGATTCAGAACCCGATGTGGTGCCAATTTGGACTTTCTGTGGTCTTAGTCCAGTTACCATGGAGATTCATTTTGATTGCTAAATAAACTATAGGAGTTGGTGATACTTCTTAAATTTTAAGAATTTTTTAGCATCAGAATTATTGTTTTGGGTTTTAATTTGGTTTTGAATTTTTTTTTATAAGTAAAAAGAAATTTTATTAATCCATGTAATTTGGTTTTGGATTTTAACCCCTAGGGGTTGGCTCAACAGGTGTATTGATTTGTGTGCATGTTAAATTCAGTAATAAAAAGTAGTTTAGGTGTATTGATTTGCATTTTATGTGGTCCGTACTGACTGTTTTTTTTTTTTTTTAGAAGTGTTTTACTTGTAAAAAAAAAAAAAATTCTTATGGGAAAATATTTTGTTGTCTCGATGAAATCAGAAGATTCCAGCAGACTATATGTATTTTAAAAATCTTCCAATCAGTCAATAGCAGTTTTTAATGAAATTCTTCCTGCAAACATGCTCTTTGACAACTTTGTAATGCATTCTATCTAAACCTTGGTGTAAGGCTGTCAAGAATCTTATGATAAGGTGTAGATTTTTTCTTCTTTTCTTCATCTTTCCTTCTTTGACTTATTTAAGCTTTTGATGCATCAAGTATTGCATAACCTTAACCCTGTATTATCTTTATCCTGATAACCCAAATCCCATCCTCCAAAAAGAAAAGAAGCAAAGCAAAGAACAAAATAGTTGTTGTCCTGAAAGTCTTGATTGAACTTCTTCTCTATCCAGACTGTCTAACTGACTCTAACTCACATGAGAGGCCTAATAAGCCTCTTGCGCATATGAAAGTTCTAACATCCTAAGCCAACGGAAGAATGCTTGTGGACAGCATTGAACCATTTTGTCGGGGTTCCTACATTACCTATGGTTATGCAACATAGTATATACTACTACTAACTTATAGACTCATGGGAGAGCCTGTAATGGGGGATGACAGATTGAAGGTTGAAGTTCCTAATTAGAATAACATAGCTATCGGTTGGACCATCTCTGCTGTTAGAATACTAATAACTCAGGATGTTTAAGCTCTCTTTACATTCTCAGGTTGCTTAAGCTGTATTTTAACTATCACTTGGAATAATATCATGGTGTTTAAGCTCTATTTACATGCTCTGTTACAGATACTGCCACTAGTTGGACCAACAAAGTTAATTATGGAGATTCCAATCAGTAACTATCAGTGGCATGAGTTCTTTCCAAATGGTAACATAACAGTCTTCCTACTTTTTTTCTATCTGTGGTTATTGCCGATACTAACTTGCAATCTGAAACTGCTCTAGTAACACATAATATCGGCATTGTTATTGCGATATGGGCTCCAATTGTCCTTGTAAGTGAAAATTAGATGACTCTCTTTGAAAGAAATTTAAAGCCATTTCCTTATTTTGCATTCGTTAGAAAAGAACGCTGTATATGCCCTTTACGCTTTGCTTTATGGTGCCTAGGTCTATTTTATGGATGCGCAAATATGGTATGCCATATTTTCTACTTTATTTGGTGGGATTCATGGAGCCTTCAGCCATTTGGGCGAGGTTAGTCGCAAAATTTTGAACACCATCCATATATGATTCCTTGGGGTGGGAAGGGGAGGGGAGAGAAAACTATAATTTTTAATGCTATTTATGTGGTTTCAGATTTGTCATGGCTAATAATAATGGTTCTCTGCCTGATGTTTGTCAGATACGGACACTTGGAATGTTACGATCCAGATTTGCAGCTGTACCTTCAGCTTTCTGTGAACGTCTTGTGCCATTACTAGATAAGGAAAACAAAAGGAATCACTTGGTAATTTCATTTTTTATCACCTTGCAACGCTTTCAAAGTGCTCCTTAGTGTATGAAGTTTCATTTGAACTCATTACATTTTCATAACAAATGCAAATAAATTTCATATCTTATACTTGAGCAGGAAATTTATATAGGCGTTTTTATCATTTCTGCTTACTTGGAGTTTTTCATCTTCGTTGTCTTTGACCATGTTCTATACTTTTCCATGGCAGGATCCATTGCAAGAACGGAAGAACATTGCCAGTTTTTCTCAGGTGTGGAATGAGTTCATAAATTCCATGCGCTCGGAAGACCTGATTAGCAATAGGTCCTGATTGCTGTTTGGCCGAATAATTAAATATATATGAAATGCATTTTTTTTATCTCTGTAGTTATCCCATTTCGCTTTTGATCATTCAGGGACAGAAACCTGTTGTTTGTTCCATATTCATCAAATGACATCACTGTTGTCCAGTGGCCTCCTTTTCTGCTTGCTAGTAAGGTACATCCCTTTTTCTTGCTCTAATTAGTAATTTTTAGACTAAACATTAGTTTTGTTTTTTATGCACCGTTTGTTCCATGTGGTAGATTCCCATAGCCTTAGACATGGCAAAAGATTTCAAAGGAAGTGATGATGATTTGTTTAAGAAGATCAGGAGTGATGCTTACATGCATTCAGCAGTTATTGAATGCTATGAGACACTCAAAGATATTATATTTGACCTTCTGGAAGATGAAAGAGATAAGATGTAAGTCAAGCATTCATATTACCAGCTTGAATTATATAAATCATCTTTTAGAAGACTTGGCTATATATAAAATTCATTGACAATTCCAGCCCCCCTTTTTCATTCCCTTGTCCAGCCTATTATTTTAAGACTCACGTCCATTTTATTTTTCTTGTTTATCAGGATTCTGATGCAGATATGTCAAGATATAGATAATAGCATACATGGCAAGAAACTTTTATACAATTTTAAAATGAGCGAGCTGCCTCAACTAAGTGAGAAGTTGGAGAAATTTCTAAAGCTATTGGTATTATTCTCCGTTTATGTACATATAATTTTTCCCTGTTGTAAATTTATGGTCGCTTCAAAACTAATTGATAGTCTCAATTCTTACTCTTGTACTACTTTTGTTGGCAAATTGACAGCAAGCTGAGGAGGACAAAATTTCTGAAGCTCAAATAATCAATGTTCTACAGGATATTATGGAGATAATCACACGGGATATTATGGTCGCTGACAATCAGTAAGTAGTGAGAGACATTTATGCATGCAGATGTAGAAGGATTTTTTTTTTTTTTTTAATTCAAAATAAATGCTCATGAATCTTATATGCTATTGGTCTTGTCATTTCCTTATAGAATCCTGGAAAATGTTCACCATGGTTCAAATGGCAACAAAGAGCAGAGGTTTGAAAGACTTGACATCGACAAGATGCTGCAAAAATCTTGGAAGGACAAGGTTTGCTCTCACATTTTTCACGAAAAATGCTAAACTATTTTATTTGAGATCTTCAGACTTATCAGATCTTATGTTTCACCATAGGTTGTTAGGCTCTATTTGCTATTGACTGTCAAGGAATCTGCCATAAATGTGCCTCAGAACTTGGAGGCTCGCCGCCGCATAACTTTCTTTGCAAACTCCTTGTTTATGACTATGCCAAGTGCTCCAAAAATCCGGAAGATGCTGCCCTTTAGGTTAGTCACTGGCAAGATGATTTCTCTATGAAATCAAGATGGACTTAGAAATTTTAAGAATGAAAATAATAATTTTACAGATTGGTTTTCATCAATTTGGAAAGAATAAGCTCACGCCAAGAACTAGTTTCAAAGCCATTTGTGACTAACTGAAGTTTTGTTTAAAGCAAAGAATTGATATGGTTCTTGTGGTAATGAATTTCTCATATGCTTCTCTTTAGTATCTTAAGAATGCTTGCTTGCCTGTACCTATGAATTATTGTGTGGTCAGCTGGTAAATTACTATTTACTCTTTACTTATATAAAATAATTACTATTTGCTATCAACACTTACTAAAAGGAAATTTGAACGATATTTTGTGGAATAGTGTTTTAACTCCATATTACAAAGAAGACGTCCTTTATTCTGTGGACGAACTAAAGAAGGAAAATGAGGATGGGATATCAGTTTTGTTCTACCTACAAAAAATATATCCTGGTGAGTTCCAATGTCATTACTGCATGCCTTTTCATTGTATGAAACATAGCACTTACAATGGTCACAAATTAGATGAATGGACAAATCTCCAAGAACGCATGGCAGAAACTATAGATACTAAAAAAGATTGTGAACCTGGAGATCGTGAGAAAGCAAAGATGGAGTTAATTTGTGAGTGGGTATCTTACAGAGGGCAGACACTTGCTAGAACAGGTTTGATAGTGATGAATTTATGGTATGTCGGGTATGTGCATTTGTGGATTTCAACTGAATTTATGTCTGCTATCAATGTGGTTGTCAGTGAGAGGGATGATGTACTACAAAAAAGCTCTGGAACTTCAATGCTTCCTGGATTTTGCAGGAGATAATGGTCAGTGGATTCTGTCATAAATCAGTTTGATTCTTTATTCATATTTCAACTTTCCATTCCAACATATTTAGGATTTGAACATTTGGCAAATGGGATTTTTAACTATCTGCTCAGTGTTTTCTTTGCAGCTATTTACAGTGGCTACCAAAGCTTGGTTTTAAATGAGATGGAGAAGAAGGCTTTCAATGATCGTGCACAAGCCCTGGCTGATTTGAAGTTCACCTATGTTGTCTCTTGTCAGGTTTACGGGAATCAGAAAAAATCTGATGATCCTAGGGATAAAAGCTGTTACAGTAATATTCTTAATCTAATGTTAAAGTGAGTCATTATTTCAAATTGAAATTTCTCTCTTCAAAGAGTCCAATGGGTTGGTAGATCATTAAATATTTAAAAATGGTGTAGGTATCCATCTCTACGCGTTGCTTACATAGATGAAGGAGAAGAGAAAGTAAATGGAAAAACTGAAAAGCTGTATTTCTCTGTTCTTGTCAAGGGAGGGGAAAAGTATGATGAGGTATGCAAGAATAACCTATTGATTTCAGGTGCATTTATATTCTGTTTGTTGGCTGAATGTATAGTGTTTAACAGGCTGCACCTATTATGAAAATCAACCTTTCAAAACTGCTCATGATATTGAGCTTACATTCAAAATACATCTCTAATGAAGTCTGTATGTGTTGAACTATCGATCAAATCGAATGAACCAATGCTAAGAGAGTTTACTTTTGAACCCCAATTAGACGGTAACTAGCACAGGTCCATTTAGTATTGGCTAATTCATCTCTCTCATTCCTTAGGCACAGCCTGGCCTATTAAAACATACAGCAAGCATCTGTTTAGATTTTGTTTCATTTCATTCGGCTGCTACCATTATATTTTTGTTTTACTAGTGGATGTATGTATCATTTTATGAGAACAATAAGGTTTTTATTTGGACTCCAACCACTGCAATCTGTTTTGAGTACATTGTTTTGAGTAATGTACTAATGTGCATAATGCAAATACATTTATTCATACCTTAATAGGAAGTATATCGCATCAAGCTTCCAGGGCGCCCAGTAGATATTGGTGAAGGGAAACCTGAAAATCAAAATCATGCCATTATCTTTACTCGTGGAGAAGCGCTGCAAACAATAGACATGAATCAGGTAATTTGCCTTCACTCTTTGATTGATGATACATTATGAAGTGACTTGCTGTGTTTCCTTAGACCTTACTCTATTGTTCCCTGCCCCTCTTTGAAGGATAATTACTTTGAAGAAGCTTTCAAAATGAGGAATGTATTGGAGGAATTCCTGAAACGTCGCCGAAGCCGGCGGAAGCCGACAATACTAGGTCTAAGGGAGCATATATTCACTGGAAGGTCAAACTTAATTATAATTAGATCTCAATGAATGCTGATGATGATAAAGCAAGTCATCCAAAAGAGAAAAATTGTGCTGTGTTTATTACTAGATTATGTGCTTACCTGATTCCAATGTATTTCACAGTGTGTCATCACTAGCATGGTTCATGTCCAATCAGGAGACGAGTTTTGTAACTATTGGGCAACGAATCTTGGCAAATCCTCTTAGGTAAGCCTGAAGTTTGATCTAAATTGAAGGAATGGTTATTTCATTTCATTTGTACCTTTTGGTTGTTATTTTCATTTTACTTAGTGTTTAAGTTTTCTCCTTAACTCTGCTTTGTGATTTTTTCTCTCTTCCCCACCCCCTTGCCTGCCCAATTGCGGATAGCAGTTTTTCTATTTTGAAAAGAAAAGGCAGCATTCATAGTAACTAAGTGTAATACTCCATTCCATTAGGGTTCGAGATGTTATTAATGTTAACATTCCATGAGCCTAGTATAAGGTAATTCCATAAATAACTAAACATGACTTAGATTTTATCAATAAAACTTAATATGGTAGCAAATATAGCAAGCCCCATATGATGAAAGGTTTAATAAAGTTCTTTTTATAAAAATAAACCAACAGGGAAACAAAACTAAACATTAGTATGACTCTTATGGCAAGGTTATGGTCTCCAATTCTAAGTCTGATCTGCTGATTCGTCTTCAATCTCCTCAATACCTGGGACAGTTAAAAACCGAAAAATCACATGGAGTCGAATACTCAGTAATTAAATACATGATGCAGTAAACGTAATTCTAAATAGATTTTTCACTAACATGCATACTGTTTAATAATGTTCACACATATCACATATAGTTCTTTTAATCTCCTTAAATGGCCAACACATGATTATGCCTTGTGTGTAAGGGTTGGCAATCTTAGAGATCTCAGTTCTAGTACGAGATTTCAGGTGTAACCCAGTAAAAAAGAAATTGACATCATTTGATAAACTAGGTGCCCTAGAGTGACCTATTCCTGGCGTTGCCATCCACCTGTCAACCTCTGGTACCATAATTTCTCAACAGTCAATGACCAGTAAAAAGCATTAACACATTCATTCATTCATAGTCACTTTCATTTTCCTTTTCTTTCATTTATTTCTTTCGTCATTTAACATAATATTTACTATAAATGCATCATCTAACAGAAGCAACTATAAACGCATCACGTAGTGGAAGCACATTCATAAAACCTGTACGTCTTTCATAATATTGGGTGCATAAATGTGGCTACTGAAGAACAGGCATTACTATATCATAATACCTAAACACAATTTTACAAAAGGAACAATCCATTGATATTGATAACAATTGTATGAGCATATCTACTTACCTTAGTTTCCCTCTCTCTTCCCTCAACTTCCTCTCTTCTTTTCATTTTTGTATTTCTTTCTTTGGCTGGCTAAGCCATCCTTTATATAGACCCCCAAGACATGAACCTTTCCCTTCAATGATGTCATGAATTTTGTGGAAAGAGAGACGTGTATCTTTGCTTTCTACATTCCTTTTCTTTTCAAATATAGGTTTAACTGCATAATCAATACCTCGGTTTTTGCAATTTTGCAAAAAGCGTTTAGTTTTCACTTTTACTACAATTGATACTTTGGTGTGGAAAAACTTGCATTTAAATACCTCCAACCTACTTCTTAACAGTATAATAGGTCATGTGGCAAATATGATTCATGTCAGCTAATAAAAAACTGACATGTCATTTTAATCACAAATAAGCTAATTTATAAAAATAAAATAAAATATGATATATTATAAAATATCCAAGCTACTTAAGAAATCCAAAAGTAATAATAAAAACTTTAAAACCCAAAATCAAACCTTAAATTAAAAAAAAAAAGTCTCCTCCCCATGGGTGGTTGCTAAGTGGATATCTTGATTAGTGAGGACTTGATAATAGGGACGAACAATGAACCGCCCTTTTTCAGAAGGAAACCAAAGGGCCTTGTATACTTCTCCAACTCATAGTCTAATGAAGTTTATTAGATCAAAAATCTATACCAAGGCATCAACTTCCCCCATCATGGGCAGCTATAAGTTGCTAAGAGATTTCTGAGCAACCCTGCAAAAATTGACATTCCATTTTTTTTTTTTTTTTTTTTTTTATTGGCATTGGGTGTCCCGACTAATCTTGGGGGTGCACAGGCCCTCGGCAAAGACTTTTCCGCAAGTGTATCTTGGGTAATTCAAGGAAAAAATCCCCTAGTCCGATGGCCCCTAGAGATTGTTTGCACTCAAGGGGATTTGAACCTTAGACCTGAGGGGAGCATACCCCAAAGCCCAAGGCTTTTGCCACTTGAGCCTACCCCTAGGGGTTAAAAATTGACATTCCATTGAGGGAAATTGTAGAAGATTGGCTATTAAGCATTAGGCACTTGTGCAATCCCATGCGCTTTTAGAAAGGCTTCCTTGAGGACTCTATCACCACAACATAATCATGCCAAAATTTGATTCTGGACCCATCACCGACTTCAAATCAAGAGTCTCTAGAAAAGGCCCCCATCCTCTTATATGTTTCCACAATCCCACCTTGTATGGTCCATTCATCTCGTTCGGGCACTCATCCCAAATCCCTCAAAATTTGAGTCATGTCTCCCTTTGTTGTTGATCATTACAGCCATTTCTCCCGAAGAACTTGTTGAAAATTGACAAATTTTAAACTCTCACCCTCCCCCAAAGGTCAGAGTGCATACCTTTATCCAATTTACTAGATGAAATTTAAACTCTTCACCTCTCCCACTCAATAAAAATGTCATGGTGTAGCTTCTCTACTTTAAGGAGTCACCTTTGTGGTGACGAGAAATAGGATTAGACATAGTGGGCAAGTTGGCGAGCACTTTTGATGAAATTGAACCTACTACTTTTGGACAACCACATCCTTTTCCAACTAGCCAATCTGCACTCTTACCATTTCAATCACACCATCCCAAATAGCCTTTGTCTTTAAAGAGGCACCCAAAGGGAGTCCAACCTGTTTCATAGACAAAGAGGATACTTTACATCCCAATATGTGAGTTATGCTCTCTTCATTTTAAACATTCACTGGAACCAATTTTGGCATGCTACATTCACTTTTAGGCCAAAAATAGCTTCGAAACATTAAAAGAAAAAGCTCCCCCAATGATTGAATATTACCTTGGTTTTCCCCACAAAATGTAAAGGTATCATCTACAAATAAGAGATGGGAAATGCTGAGTGTATCATGGCTGCAATCCCTTACTAAGAATCCAAGTAGAAAAGCTCAATCCACAGGACCTAAGATCATTTCCTGAGAACTTCCACAGCAATAACAAAGATTAGCAAAGACAATGGATCACCCTGTCTCAAAACCACAAGAGCTATTAAAGAAAATCACTGGAGTTCCATTTAACAATATAGAGAAGCAGACTGTAAATTACAATGCGCTATCCAGAACATCGAAATAAGAGGCAAGACTCCCCAGTCTTGATTATTTTGCATACATTGACATTCTTTTAAAAGTTCTATATTTTGTATAAAAGGTTAAGGTATGGTATTGTAGTTACCCATAGTATTTTTTATTTAATAAATAAGTCCACGACTAGTATGATATGAGAACTAAACAATCACATACAAGAATAACCTTAGAGGCTGAAATTTAGGTTCTATTTTTTATATATTTTCCCTATATGCAAATATAGGAAATCCATTACAATTATAATCCAGATGCCATCATTTTATCTGCTTTCACATCTGTTTAGAGTGGTCTACAGTCAGTGCAGGCACACATAATTTTTAAGGAAATATCTAAGATTATGATCGATTTCTGAGTGTTGAAAGGAGGACTTTAGGGTTTATTTATTAGATATGATTAGCAAAGATAAAATCCTGGTGGTTAATTATATGCCAAGAAACTAGAATTAATGTTAGCATGTGCTTGAATTACATTGATGGTGCACTTCCTGACAAGGTAAAATTTTTGAACTGCCATGAGTTTATTAATGACCTTAAACACACTAACTTGGAACTTTTAATATAAATTTATGGTTTAGGATTTTCTAGAATGATTGTGGCGGTTTGTTGAGGGGTTGAATGAGATCTGATTGTGGCTCAAGATTAGAGAGACATTGTACACTCACCATTGTGTTCTTGTGGTCTCACATTGAGGAATTGGAAGTCTTACAGAGAAAAACATTTATAATATGCTGAAATTTCTATAATCAATCTTTTACAATGGGAATATATATGCTTGTTTGTTTGTTTGTATGGATGATAACCTGAGATGTCAATAGAGTACGAAAAGGATGAAATAGGGTGCATCGTTCTGTTAAATGGGGGTGTAAACAAGGGTAGCACAAAAAAAGTAAAACAGCTTAACCTAACATCTAAAATTTAGCAACTCAAATAAAAAAAAAATTTAAAGCAAAACTTTATAAAAACTGGAATGGCCTGCATAGTTCTTTAATAGGTCTCATTTCAAAATTAAACCATAATTTCAAATTTCTTTAATTTTTAAGCATGCTTTGTCACGAGTGTCTTGTATCAACTTACTGAGAATCATAATGGACATAATCAACTTACATCTCGAAAATACATAATGGTCGAATATATTTGTCTTTGTGATACTTTGCTCTCAGTGACAATTATGTGCTTCTGTAACATATAAAGCCTCGCTCTTTGTAGGTATATCTGATCACTTCTCTAATTTTGTTACAAGTTTGAATTATGTCAGTAAGGGTTCTAAGTCCACAAATCATGGCTTTGTTTTAGTGACAACTGATTTATTTCTGTGATATTTCAGGGTGAGGTTCCACTATGGTCATCCTGATATATTTGACAGAATCTTTCACATAACAAGAGGTGGAATAAGCAAGGCTTCAAGAGTAATTAACTTAAGTGAAGATATATTTGCAGGTAGTTTTTGGCTCCAGAAAAGATAACTGACTAAGTGGTATTACATGTTCACTTATATTGGATTAATCTTTTCAGGATATAATTCAACTCTGCGTGGGGGATTTATAACCCATCATGAGTACATCCAAGTTGGTAAGGGACGTGATGTGGGAATGAATCAAATATCTCTTTTTGAGGCAAAGGTTGCAAATGGAAATGGAGAGCAGACACTTAGCCGTGATGTTTATCGTCTCGGGCGACGATTTGACTTCTATAGGATGTTGTCATTCTACTTTACAACAGTGGGTTTCTATTTTAGTAGTATGGTAAGTTAACCAAACTAATTTTATTTACATAATTTCTTTCTAGTATGCTCATGTAGTTCAAAATATGGTAACTACACATGACTACAATGAGCTTGCATATTTTGTCACCAGTTTACTTCGGGTCGATGGGTTCTCTTTATTGGTACTACATTTGTTAAAGATGTTGATGGCTGTGTACGTAAAATGAACCCTTGGTCGTAATGTGGTAAAACTCTTTCCAAAGATGCTAATAAACATTAATATTTCAAAAGAACTGGGGCTCATATGTAGGTTTCAACTGTTTTTTTTTTTCCTTGTGTTTAATGAGTTGTTATAGTAAAATTTGAGCCAAAAAGGGAATTTAAAACCACCAACTGAATATGGATGTTATTAGGTGCTTTAGTAATGATGCCTTTAGGGTAGCAGAGAGATTATCCAGATGGTAGGTGCCACTATAGTGCTTTTCCACAAACCCACCATGTTTTCTAGAAATATACCTTCATGGCTTGATTTGGACATTTTGTTGTTTCAGGTGACCGTGCTTACTGTATATGTGTTTTTATATGGACGTTTGTACATGGTCATGAGTGGTGTGGAAAGAGAGATTCTCGAGAACACAAGCATACGACATAGCAAGGCTCTTGAAGAGGCTTTGGCTACCCAATCTGTTTTTCAATTGGGCTTACTGCTAGTTCTGCCCATGGTTATGGAAATTGGCCTGGAAAAAGGATTTCGTACTGCCCTTGGTGATTTTGTCATCATGCAGCTACAGCTGGCATCTGTATTCTTTACATTTCAGCTTGGGACAAAAGCACATTATTATGGAAGAACAATCTTGCATGGAGGTTCCAAGTATCGTGCTACAGGCCGTGGATTTGTTGTTTTTCATGCAAAGTTTGCTGACAACTACAGGATGTATTCCCGAAGTCACTTTGTGAAGGGGTTGGAGCTTTTTATTCTATTGGTCGTCTATGAAGTTTATGGGGAATCATATCGAAGTTCAAATCTTTATTTGTTTGTCACTATCTCTATGTGGTTTCTTGTGGCTTCTTGGTTGTTTGCTCCTTTCCTGTTCAATCCATCTGGTTTTGACTGGCAAAAGACAGTAGATGATTGGACAGACTGGAAGAGATGGATGGGAAATCGTGGCGGTATTGGGATTGCACCTGATAAAAGTTGGGAATCATGGTGGAATGAAGAACAGGAACACCTCAAACACACAAATATCAGGGGGAGAGTGCTGGAGATAATACTTTCATTTCGCTTCTTTGTTTACCAGTATGGAATTGTCTACCACCTTGATATAACTCATCACAGCAAGAGCATACTGGTAAATTTCCCTAGGTTTCTCTTGTTGGACTTCTAATTTAGGTTTAAATACCAGCTTACAACCTTCTGATTTTTACATAAATTTTCATTGTAGGTCTACGCACTTTCTTGGTTGGTTATGGTGACTGCTCTTCTTGTCTTAAAGGTACACGTAAATTGAACTGACTGATATGCAGTCAAAGTAAAAGCTTCAATAAAACTGTTCTAGCTGAAATAATTCATTAAAAAAATTAACAATTTGTGAATTAAATGCATCTCAAAGTGCTTTAAAAGGATTTGTTTAGCTAGCTTGCCCATAAAAGTAAAGTTGTTTATATTTCTTTCTTAACCAGGTTATGGTTAGAAACAGAGTTAAAGATAAAAGGAACAAAAAAATGGGTTACAGATGCAATGTGTGCAATTTTTTCCTTATACTATTTCCTAGTTTTACCTTCATTTTGGATATATGTTTACATTATTAGTGTGGAAGCAGAAGTGATCATTTAGTAATTCGCTGTGTTCTTCCAATGCTCTGCTATCAGATGGTATCAATGGGTAGGCGAAGATTTGGAACCGACTTTCAGCTCATGTTCAGGATTCTCAAAGCCCTTCTTTTCCTTGGCTTCATATCAGTCATGACTGTCTTATTTGTTGTATGTGGACTCACCGTGTCAGATTTGTTTGCTGCTATCCTTGCCTTCACGCCCACAGGATGGGCCCTTGTTCTTGTAAGTTTAAAGTTCTGCATGATCTTAAAGTAGAAAGAATAAAATATATTCCTATATAAAAAGGGGAGAATAAAATATATAGTGAGTTTTAATATCTACTAAGCCTTTGTCTTCAAAAGATCCGACTTTGTTCAATCTCTTAATTATTCTTTTGAGAATCTTACAAATAATCTTTCAATGACAACATATGCTGCTTTTTCTTTCATGTACTTCCCCTGGTCATGAAAATTGTCTTATTTTTACTCATTCCCTTCTGGCCCTAGAATCTTTTTGAATGAACTTGTTTAAGTATTTGAACTGTGGTTATGTGTTATCCAGCCACATTTTTTGAAAGCTTTGCTTCCAAAACCTACATGACCATATGTTATATCAGCCCATGAGCGTTAGTGGTTTTCTCTTGGAAAGATATTTATTTTGGACACAGACATTTTTACTTACTTGATGCTTTGTTTTGTTTTGTTCTTCCAAGATTGGGCAAGCATGCAGGACACTATTGAACCGAGTTGGATTCTGGGAATCAATAAAGGAGCTAGCGAGAGGATACGAATATATAATGGGGCTGATAATTTTCATGCCCACAGCCATTTTGTCTTGGTTCCCATTTGTATCTGAATTCCAAACACGCCTGCTCTTCAATCAAGCATTTAGTAGAGGCCTCCAGATTTCAATGATTCTTGCGGGAAAGAAGGAAAAAACTCCTTGAAGTCTTTCGCATGTTACATTTGCCTTCACTCATCAAAATGTTATTATGTTCTTCACATAGTGTTACAGTTATCACTTCTATAGCACTTGATGACTTTTGTAACCTCATCTTTCTGAAACTTTTGGTGGCATTTTTCAAGAAAAAAGTTACATCTTTTTCATCACTTTTACCTTCTGAGGAATTTTTGATAAGGTGGGCTACAAACTATGTGAAACTGTGACACCTTGGTAGGGGCGTCAGATCGAGGCTGTGAGGTTGGTTGTTGTATGCGTGCTTGGAGTAGGTGGTTGATGCCGGATCACAATAGAAGATTATTCTAACGGCTAGTTAAACAACAAAAGTTAGAGATTGGGATTAAGAAAAATTGCAAACAGAGAAATTCTGAGATAAACTCTGAGATTAAGGTTTTACTATATAAAAAAAATCAATCCTCCTCTTTGAAGCCCACAAGCTGGGTTTAAATAACTAACGGAAAATGACAAATCTGTAATTAAGGTCAAACAATAGAATACGGAATAAGATAATTATGACTAAGATCTAGCCTAAGAATCCGAAATAAAATCATTACTAAAGATAAACATTATCATAAAGGATAATTAATCAAAAATCAAAGAGTTGACTAAAATTGATGCTTAGGAGGTAAAAACGGTTGATTTTGGGGTTGACAAGGGGCCCACTAGGCGAAGCATAGTAAGCACGATGTGTGTGCTGAAGAGAGCCTTTCGGATTGGGGTTATATGCACGATTTTGACACATGTAGTTAATGTTATAGTTAAAATATGAAGTGTAAAGGCCAAC
Source organism: Juglans microcarpa x Juglans regia (assembly GCF_004785595.1). Lineage (NCBI taxonomy): Eukaryota > Viridiplantae > Streptophyta > Magnoliopsida > Fagales > Juglandaceae > Juglans > Juglans microcarpa x Juglans regia. Next base: position 27,961,959 of record NC_054596.1, on the reverse strand, counting down.
ATTGGTGAGGGTTCCCTTCGCTCTCTGCTACACGAAACATCTCGCCACGTATCGTGCCACGTCACTGGTCAACTTGGGCTAGTAGTAATCTGTGGCGAGAAAAGACCTTGCGATTAAAGCCAAAGTCTTTTCTTGCCCAAAGTGTCCCTCGCCATGAAATTTTTGTATAATGTGCTCTCTCAAGGAATAGTCTGGGATACACAACTGGAGGCGACGAAATAAAAATCTGTTGTGCAAGAGAAAATCACTTTGCCTTCCCTTTGTTACTTCCTTAAGAATCTTTTCAAAGGACGAATCTCCGGTGTACAAATCCTTAAAAGTGTCAAAGCCCTCTCTACTTTAGTACTAATGGTGGTGAGGAGTGCCACTTGTCGGCTTAACGTGTCTGCAACCCGGTTCAAGCTTCCCGATTGGTGCCTTAGCAAAAATGTGAACTCTTGCAAGTATGCTACCCACTTAGCATGCTGCCTGCTCAACTTGTGCTGGTCATTAATGTACTTTAGGGCCTCGTGGTCAGTGATAAGGATGAACTCCCTCCGTACCAGATAGTGATGCCAATGCTTCAGGGACTGAACTATGGCATAGAACACTAGATCTTAAGTGGAATAATTCTTCTTCGACCTTGACAGCTTCTCACTAAAAAAAGCTATTGGCCGCCCCTCCTAACTCAAAACACCACCAATGCCAACCCTAGGTGCATCACAATTGACTTCGAACACCTTATCAAAATCTGGAAGTGCTAAGACTGGTGCCTCTCTCATCTTCAACTTGACCAGTTGAAAAATGGTCTCTTCCTCCTTAGACCACTGGAAGTCACGCCTATTGAGGCACTCTGTGATAGGGGCAATCAAAGTGCTAAAGTTTCTTATGAACTAGCGGTAGAAGGACGCCAATCCATGGAAACTCCTAACATTGTGCAAGGTCTTAGGTTTGGGCCATTCCAAGACATTGTCTATCTTTGACTGATCTGCATAGGTATGACCATCCATTCATACAACCCATGTTGTGTCTTAAACGCTATCTTTCACTCATCTTTAGGCCTTATCTTGATATGGTGGTATCCACTTTTAAGCTCAATCTTTTAGAAGACCTTAGAATCAGATAGTTGATCCAATATATCATCTAGGCGTGGAATGGGATACCTGTACTTCACTGTGATTATGTTGATTGCTCTACTGTCAACACACGTATGCCAGGAAACATCTTTCTTCAATACTAGTAGGGCAAGGACTGCACATGGGCTTATGCTCTCACAGATGTAGCCCCTCTCTAATAACTCCACCACCTGACGCTACAACTATTCAGATTCTTTAGGACTAAGGCAATACGTAGGTCGATTTGGCAAACTTGATCTCGGAACAAGGTCGATCTGATGCAATCATCGCATCCTGTACGTTATGATCACAGGGAGGAATTTCCTCATTCGAAACCTGTCCACGTCGACCATGACCTCTACCACCAGCCATGCAAACTGATGATAATTCACCTCAGGAAAACGCTACAACTCTGATGCCAACTGACGCCAAATCAGAATAGAGGATAATTCTGATGGCTAGTTAAACAATAGAAGCTAGAGATTGAGAATGAGAAAAATCGTAAACAGAGAGAAACTTTGAAATTAAGGTTTTACTATAAAAAAAAACACCAATCATCCCCTTTGAAGCCCACAAGCCGGGCTTAAATAGCTAACGGAAAATGACAAATCTATAATTAAGGCCAAACAATAGAATACAGAATAAGATAATTATAGCTAAGATATAGCCTAAGAATTCGAAATAAAATCATTACTAAAGATAAACATTACCATAAAAGAGAATTAACCAAAAATAAAAGGGTTGACTAAAATTGACACTTTGGATGTAAAAACGACTAATTTTGGGGTTGACAAGGCACCCACCTGGCGAAGCATGTAACCACAACATGCATGCTGAAGATAGCTTTCTGGATTGAGGTCATATGCGTAATTCTGACACCTATAGCCAAAGTTATAGTTAAAATATAGATGTCTTCACTTCTCCTCGCCCAACCAAGAGATAAGTCTCATTGCCCAACTAATGAATAAATCTCCTCGCCCGTCTGAGGAATAAGTCTCCTCGCCCATCTGAGAGATAACTCTCCTCGCCCACATCTTTATCTCTTCTCGCCTACTTAAGTCTCCTCGCCCAAATATGCCACTTCTTGCCCAAATCTTTATCTCTTCCTGCCTACTTTGCGCTGGTCTACCTTCTCTAAGTAGTCCAATGCTTTTAACGTCGCATTTGTTAGCTGAGCGTCATTGGTCTCAGATTCGAACTCGGATCCCCCTACATCAGTAGCCAAAAGACAGTCGACTTAAGATACAGTACCTGAAGTCAAGCAAAAGAGGGAACAACAAATAAAAGGAAGACATGGATAGGAAGATAAGAAGAAAAGGAGGTGGAGGGAAGGGAGGATTGTGAACTCCCAAGGGGAGGAGGGGTTCTCATGAAGTGGGAGATGGACAATTGTTTAGGTGGTGCTCTCGTTCCCCCATATGGTAATAAATCTTACTATTTTGGAAGTATCTAAATTAATATATAGTCGACAACCCACGCAAAGTGTGAGAATAATTATCTGACTATTATGCATGAATTATCTAAAGTTTTTGTTAAAAAGAGTCTAAAATGCAAGAAAATAGAGAATTTCTATTACCTGATTGACAAACCAACTCACACGGATAAACATATCATATTGTCTATGTTTCATTATCGATTGACTCCACGACCCATCTTCTTTTTGTCTTCACCAGTATGTAACACACCCCAAATACTTGCTATAATTCTTCTAGTAACAAAATCCTTTGAGGGGAACAACTTCCAGATAAGATGAAGATGAGAGAAAGAAAATGAAAGTAGCTTTCTTATTAAGGATTTTGCATGCTAGTCAAACCTTTACTAACTAACGGGCCAAAGCCCAGCACACGGAAACGACAAGTATAACAAAAGGCCAAACACACGGCTAATCACACAGCCAGTCCAACCAACAAAAGGCCAAAAGGCTAAACATAAAGTAGATAAATGGACCATGGGCCTACAAATAACCAACGGGGTTGGAACCCAAACCTCTAGCCCTTTATTACCCCAAAACAAAGTCCACAATGACTCCATTCCACTCCTGTAGAGGTACAGGATTGTGACAAATCCTACCCCTTCAAAGCACCCTACCCACAAGGTGTGGTTATGCTTCAAGCTTTCCTTTGTAGCTAAGCTAAGCTTCTTGCCTTCAATTTCTTTGAGTTGTCCAACAATATATTTGTCGTTGGCCTCTACCATATGGAGAAACTCATACCATTCTTCATTTCCTCCACGGTCTTCTTACTTTTTCCTGTAAGGTAATAGCTATTGCTCTGGCCTGCCTCCATCTTGGTCACATAATCTTTCAAACTTGTCATCTCTAGTGCTATCTGTGGCATGCTAAACTAACCTCTACTAACTAATGGGCCCTAGGCCAACTTAACAAAACTCAAAAAATAAAGACAGTTCAATCAAGGCTAACAATAGTAAATGGGTCATGGCCCGACTCAAGACTATCTTGAAAATAAAAGAAATGGCCACATGCCAATACAACTAACGGGAGGAACCAAAGCCCACAATAACTTCACTCGACCACTGTTCATGTATTGGAGTGTGACAAACCCACCCCCACCCCACCCAAAGCACCATGTCCTCAAGGTGCAGTTGAGTTGACCAACAACATAATCATCACTGCCTTTAGATTCCTCTAATTCAGCCAAGCTGATAGAATCTTGAAAGTTGCTCTGATTTGCCTCCTGGTCCCTTTTCAAGTGCTTTATGACATTATGACCAATTGTGCTATTGTTTAGCAGGTACTTAATTATTTCCAGATTTTCCCATGCAATAAGCCACTCAACATGAACTAAGACAAATTTGTAGCTCGATATTCCAGTGATGAAAGCTTGGCTTCTTACCACTGCAGCAAGTATGTCTATTACCAGAACAAGCCATTTGAAGTCCTCCAATACATACACAAAAAATCCAACAATTTCAAGTCTTTATTCTTGGATAGATAGGGCACCTTAGTTGCTTTTTCCTAGGATGGTACAAAGAATAAAAGAAAGGGACCTGTAATTGATAGACCTTCTTTCTTCTTTCTTGCAAGGGTATTAGCAGCAATGGGAATCATGTAAGCATTTTGCTCTACTGTTGTAACACCCCGCTTAAAAAGCTCCTTAGGCCTTGACCTTAGTAGCCTTAATCCTAGTTAATTAAGAGTTGACCTATTCTAGAATAAGATCAATTTTGGATACTTGAGTTGGCAAAAAGGCCATATACTTTGGCTTTAGAAGAATTAGTAGAAGATTCTAGTGCAATATTGATTTTGATGAAAATGAAATTTTTGGAACTTGATTGGTTAGTAATATTATTTTGGAGAATTTTTAGTGCTTTATTAATTTTGAGGATAAGAAGCTAAGAGACCCATAAGGGGATAACACATGGCATATTGGATGGTTGCCACATTAATGGGATAAGCAATTTGGGCTAAATATTTGATGGAATTGGAGAAGGCCCAAAGAATGGTTTACAAAGGGTCCAAGCTTTTTTAGTATAGAGGCTTAGGAGAGGCAATAAGACTTTAGGGCCCTAATGCAATAAGGATGTGATGAGCTAAGGTTAAGATGTTAAAAAGTCTTATGCTCAACTTGGGAGATATAAAGTTTGAAGCCTTCCAATGAAAATGACATAAGGCCATCAGGCCTAACTTAGTAAGAGTGAAGGCCTTAGGCCCAACTTGGAAGATAGTAAAATTTTAGGTCTTACTTTTTGGACACAAGACTATGGGCCTAACTATTTAGACCCAAGGTATTACACTCAACTTAGTAAGCATAAGGCCTTTTGGGCCAAGTATGGTATAGGTTTGATCCATAGCCCAATTATGTTAAGGTAAGCCTTTCAAGCCCCATCTTTGTGGATTTTATGGCCTCTCTTAATCCCTCAAAATCTAGAAACAAGGCCCCTATCCACTCAAACCCAAAAGCCCATGAACCATTCACATGCTCTCGTCCTCTCCCACTCTCTTACATGACCACTTGGAGATTTCTTCACTTTCTCACACTTTGTTTCCAAACAAACAAGAAACCATTCTTCTCTACATTCAAGGAAGGATCATGATACCTGATAAGTGTTATTTTTATATCATTTTTATTACTCTTTTATATATGAAAAGTGTCATTTTCCCTTCAATACTATTGATTTTATTTTATTTCTACATATTTTTATTTATTTTCTTGGATTTGAAGGAATGAGAAGATTTAGTGTGAAAGTAGAGCATTTTGGTAAAAAAGAAGAAACTACAGATCCAGATCTATGAAAGGCAGTGAGATATGAAAGAGAGCCGATTAGATTTGGGCAATGAGCGTTGTCCTGTGGGTAGCAAAGAGATTTCTCTCGCCCACGGTAGTCGAGAAGACTCACCTCTTGGTAGGCGAGGAGACTTGCGACCATAAGGCATGAAGACTTGGTGACAAGGCTCTAGGCAGTTAGATTGGACGATTAGTCTAAACGACCAACTTAAAAGACCAATCTAAATGACATCGTGGGCACAAATAGAAAATGCGAGAGGAGTCTTTCATCTCGGTCGGGAGTCTTTTCACTTTGTAGGCGAGGAGAGGGTTGTGTGGCCTTTGTGATCTTCATGCCCGTTCATTAGTGACTTCCACACCCATTCATTTGTGACCTCTACACCCATTCATCTGTGACCTACACTCCAATTATATTCAGTGCACATGGCATCTACTCGATTGAACAATTCCTCCTCAACTCCGTAATTCAAGCCACATATTACAGAATCTTCCATTTTAGTTAATTCTGATATTCTTGGGATAATTTCTTTATATGTTAACATCTATCTTTAGAAACAATTTTCCTGATTTTCAAGCTAGATTGTTGTAACACTCCCTTCCTAGGCTAGGAGTGTCATGTGTTTTTCATAAAATAAACTCGACAAGAGATCTCATATTTAATAAATGAAATAAGGATTTATTTTGTAGAAAAATATCTAATAAAATGACTTCCAAAAATATTAAATGAATAAACTGAATAAAATTTATATCATAAAAATAATTTTTATTCTAGAAGGTCTGAAACTAAATCAACTGCTCCTTCTATTCCCGGCCTGTTTGCTTGTGTTCATCATCCTCACCTGGGTAGTTTAAAAACATGAAATAAACTAAAATGAGTCGAAGACTCAGTAAGAAATTCATCACAACATAAACGTAATGAACATAAGGTTTTCATAGAAGTTTTCATGCTGAGAGTTTAAAATTCATGATTGTTCATACTGATGTTTATGGTATGCATGATTCATTTATCTGAATTAACTGACTGATTTGACTTAACTGACTGATCTGACTAGCCAACACACTTAACCCTATGTGCGAGGTTGTGCACCGGCCCCACGTCCCACGTTCGGGAGGGGAGCCGCTGATAGTATTCTGGCATACTATGGTGGACCATGCTTGAGTCCGTGGCTTGCACATCCACCCTGAAACTGAACTGCATTAGTACCATGCATCTGAATGGCCATCTGATTAACTGATCTGATCTTATCTTGCACTTGAACTTAAGATTATTTACGTGTCTTATGCACATGAGATGCATGACATAATACATACATAATTATAATTTCTAAATTTGAACATGATGCGGAATGATATGATCGTATGCTATGCTGGATGACATGTTTGCATATGACATGAGTGGTGCATAAATAATGGCTGTCAACAAATTGACTTGAATAATACTTATATATAAGCTAAATTGTGATGATCCTAATTTGTGATCAAATTACTTATCTCGCTGCACCTCCTTTTGAATCTCACTTTGTAGCTCGTCACCTATATGGAATATTAACTATCACTAAATTTGTCTAGAATCAACATGTACTAATATCCTACTTAATTAAATTCATAATCTAGAAGATAGTCAAGTAAATCTTTTGTTTAACAACATAATCAATAAATCCTGATGTTTTAAATTACTTAAATACTAATAACATATTATAATTTAGTAGAATACTTGGGCTATTTTAAATAAGTCATAAAACTTCAATTCTTGAAATAGGTTTCATTTCTTAACATAATTATTCAATCTTATAAGAAATCTGATAAATATTAATATCATTTAAATATTCTTAACATATTTCTTAATTTCTATTTAAAATATAACTTAATAATTTTATTAAAAATCTGGCTAAATAGACAAAGGGAATATTAACTAAAATAATGGGTTCAATAGTATACTTTAAAATACATTTCAAATTCTATAAGCATGGTCTTATAAAAAATAAGCTTATGAGTAATATATTTATTTAACAAAAATATACTCAACTTTGAAATATTAAGCCCAATAAAATCAAGCCCAATTTTAAAATACAAATTTATCACAATGGTGCATTTCTAATTCAGTCCACAAGGAAATTAGCCCACCAAATTTAAGCACCAAACAAGTTAAGACTAAGCCCAATTTACTTTTTAAAACACAAGTTTATCTAACAAGCCCAACATACACAAGGCCCAAGGGCCCGTTGTGAATCAATGCTTCTTGGAGGTTTAAGGCACACGGACAGAACCAGAAGGAGAAGTCGTGCAAGAGAAAAATAGAGGGCTCACCGAGGGCAGCAACATGGTTCAGCGATTCTGGGTAGCCGGAAGTGGTCGATGGCACGAATAGATCTTCTGGTAGGGTGGTGTGGCGCTAAGAGAGGGAGAGAGAAAGGTTAGATTGAGAACTAAATTTTACGGGGAGAGAGAGAAGGGTGGTAATGGAGAAAAACTTACCGAGAGAGAGGAGAGATGCATGGCGGCTCTAGGTGGCTGGAGGTGGTTGGCAATGTTGCTAGTTTCTATGGGAAGGGTAGTGTGACACTGAGAGAGAGAACGAGATTCGGAGGGAGGCTGTGGTGCTTACCAAGGGGTGTAAAGGGAGGTGAGGGTGGCGAACAACAGTGGGCTTACCGGAAGGGAGTGGGTGAGACAAGACTAGGATGGCCGACAGTTTCTGGCACCGTGGGTGGTGCTGACACCTTGGGGTGATCGACAGTGGTTAGGGGTGGTTTGATGATGTTGGCCGTTGATTCCATACGTTGGGTGGTGGTTATCCGAGCTTCGACTTCATGGCTCCCTAACGCGAGCTGTCGTGCATGTGGTCTGTTGATTCAGCGACGTGGTGCTTCGGCTGGTGGTGCGGAGTGAGGTCACGGTGGTGGAACTTTCTTTTTAGTGGCATGCATGGTTGTGCATGGTCTAGACGGCTGAAGTGACTACGGTGGTTTCAACGTGAAGCAGTGGCTCACGGTGGTGTTTTAAGCGCAGTATGAGCTCTATTTTCGTATTTAATACAGAAGTTTCATGGGATTTTATAGAGGGAAAGTGAGGATTGATGATAGGATTTCTGAGTTGATTTTTCACTAGAATTTGGATTTACCAATTAGGGGATAAAGATGAGTATGAGGTTAGGATTATAAAATCAAGAGATGAGGTTTACGGGTGGAGATAGGAAGAAATAAGATTTAAATTCAAAACAAAATTCTAGGGGCTATTGTAAAAATTGGGTCATAGTAAAATACCAATAACAAAATGATAATAATCCTATTAAAATTAATAAATGTAAAATCTGATAAAATAATAATAATAATAGAATATTTATTGTTATATGAAAAATACATAAAACTTATCGTATGGCCTAATCTTAGGATTGGGTGGTTACAATTTTAGCCGCATTTATTTTGTTTCTGGATTTGAGTTTTGACATCTATTTAATCTTGTCTCGTGGGATGAATATGGAGTCTTGCTTCTTAATCTTAGTTTTTTGTTTTAGAGTCTGAGTCTGAGTTTAGAGTTTCTAGATTTATTCTTTAAGTGTTCTTTCAAGAAGGTGGAACTGGAAGACATAGACAAGAGCCGCATGCTTCATCAACCAACTTCAACGAAGAACACCAGTTTTATTCTTTTTCTTTTTAATTTCGTTATGAATTAATTCTATTTTCTAGAACTTTGATGTAGCCTAGCATTGAACACACAATTTATATTCCAAATTATTTTATTTTCAATATTTTCATGATTGAGTGTTTATTTTTTGTTATAAATGCTTAAAATTTTCTAACTAATTATTGTTCGATCTTTTGGATTGCAATGAGACCGAGAGGTGATTTTTGTTTAAAGCTCTAGGATTAAATACTATTAGTTGAGTGAAAGCAGAGATGCTTTACCGTGACTAGTGTGATTTTCAAGAAAAATCTAAAGAACTTAATGAGTCTCCAATTAGTTAAATTTACATGGAGATATGAAATTATTAGTTGGAGATATTTTTGGTAGTGTTCAAGAGAAAATATTGAATAGTTAAAGAATTTTTATCATCAACTTGGGATAATTGGGATTCTATAACAAGGAAGAATAAATTGTGTGGGATTTGATAGATGAAGTCAAACGCTCTAGATTTATTCTTATTACTTTTAAAATCTTAATTTTAATGTTCTTTTCTTCAATTTAATAAACCATTCTTCAAATTTTGGTTTTCCAAATAGTAATTAATTTAGTTAATTTCAATACTTAATAGCATAATTATTCCATGTGGGTTCGATATCCATTTTCTTTAAAACACTTTGTTATAATTCTGAGCACTTGCAGATATATTTTTATGCGAACAACGCCGAGCAAGAAGAAATCCAGGGTGAAGACCTCGTTTTCTTATCTTTTCTTCACACTACTCATACCTCACTCAAGGAGATGATAGAATCTCCAAAGAGTTTGAGATTTTCAAAGGACACACATGATTTCAAGGTTATTTCATCTTGGAATAATCTAGGATTTTCCAAGGAGAGGAGAAGCTGAAACTTTGAGGTCTTATATCCTCTAGAAAATCGGCCAAACACACACACTGTTCATGGCCTAGCCATGGTTGCATGAACTTGAATTGTTTTCATATTCAGAAAACCCTAGAGCTGAAAGGTTGAGGCATTTCCAACAGCAAGTGATGAACCCCAGAAACCTCACACACTCATGTACACAGATTAGGGTTCAAAACCCTTGTTCTAAGAAGTTTTACTTCCATTTACAGCCTGCTAGTGATTTCTTGAAGGATTTTAGTAAGTAATCACTCAACTTAGTTTGGTTAACATGTGTATATATTTGTGCAAATATTTTCTTTGTTATTATTACTTTTGATTGTTATTCTATGCTTTACTTGGTGGAATACTCTATTGTGATTTTGTATAAGATCTTGAAAAAGGTTATATGTTTTGGCTCCATATTGAAAATGATCCACATGCACATGTTTCGGTTTTGCTTGAGGTTATGTTGGTATTTCAGGTGCCATGAAGATTCGGTTATTGCAGGGTTAAGTGTTTCAGATTCATGTGATGTTGTCATAATTTTATGCTTTGATTCACCCTTGCCATGATTTTTATCTATTATGCTTCAAGTTTGGAACATGTTAAAGTGAAATTTCTCCATGTTAATAGGCCTTTGATGTTTCGGCCAAGGCATGTTCTTCTATGTTCGAGAAGTTGTTTTGATATTTCATGTGTTCTATGTTATCATGCCATGATTTGAATATGTTACGCTTGATTATTTCGTGCATAGCATTTCATGTGTCACGTGTCAAGTGTAAGGAGTATGTCTTAAGTCTCATGTCGCATGCATTTGAAAAAAAAGTTTTTCAAAGAAAAGTATGTAAATATTTTATCACGATCCCAAATACTTGGATGGGGGAATATCCTAGTAGAACTCCTCTGTCCACTATGGAGTGCTTAAGAATGGAGTGATAACCCCTGGTCGACAAAGAACCGTGGGCATATCTTAGATCTATCTTTTTAGAAAGGATGCCAGAGCGAGGTAGCACCTAACGCTAATGGGTGACATGATGTCTCTTCAATTAAAATACCTCCCAAGTGCAGAAGGTGTGCAATTATTATCTAGGGAGAGTCCCAAGATCGAATTCACAAGTATTAAAGCATTTGAGAAGTGTGATACCCTTGCAACTAGAATGAGGATGTTCTTATTTACTAAAAAGAACTTGGAACAAAATAATAGTGACAAGGATCAAAGAATGACTCCAAACTCTTGGCTATTGAGTTTGAACCATATTGCACAGGTTTTTAAAACAAGAAAATAGATTTTTGATTTTTGAGAAATAATTCTTTTAAAACAATGTATCTAACTTTGATGAATTTTTTTGAATTACTTTCAACAATAATGAAAACTCAATTGATTAAAGAATGGGATTAAAACAACTTTCAAATGTCTAAGAAGAATTTTTTCTAACACCTAAGCGAGAGGTTTCCCTTTCATGGGTTGGTTTCAAAAGAGGACTTGAGACTTCTCTAATTCCTTCAAACACAATTACAATCAAGATAAAAGTGTCCGGATAGTGTTTATAATTCATGCATTCATAGAGTAGCTTCTGAAATAACCTCCATCAAATTAATACCATACTGACATTAAGAGTGCTACTAAAGATCAGAGTCCTACACAACCTAAGAATCCACCGTGCTCTTCAGTCGATGATGAACCAAGGGTTGGTAAGAGAAGCCTAAAAACGGCATCATGCAATAGATGGTAGAAATTCTCTAAATACAACTTTACTAAACAGAATGGAAGCCAAACATCCCATAAACGCAACCCATTCAAAGGATTCCTGAGCTTAGGTTTAGGAAATTACTTACACATAGTGTATATGAAATTAACCATGCGAAACTCAAACATATCAAGCTTGAATTGAAAAGGAAGGAAAAATAAAAGATGGAATCTCCAAAAACTGCTCTGCTAAAAACCCTTCTTTGATTTTCTACCTCCCGAATGCTCCTTGTTTTCCCCTTCTTATCCTCCAGTCATCCCTCCCCCATGCTCCCTCAGATCCCCCGTTCAAATATTCCATGTGTAGGTTGGTTATCCTCTACTGTTCCGTGCAGTGCATGATTTGGAAGGCTAGAGTTGTGAGGGATGAAGAGGGAAAAGCAGAGAGAGAGGAGAGTCAGTCGAGATTTTACTCAAAATATAAGTGTGACGTGTGTGGTCGTGCCCCATAAGTGGGAATAATTTAATAAAAAGCATGTTTTGCTTGGTCATGAATCAATTACTCTTTTATTCTAATGTAAGCATGTAACATATATTTTTAATCTGATATTCCTCAACTTCATGTTTATTTAATACATTATTTTTACTCCATCACACCCCCCAACTAACTTTTTGCTAGCCTCTAGCAAATGAAGCGACGTACAATAGGAAGTTACTATTTTAGCTATTTGAACTAACACTCAAAAGTTTTGCCAACTAAGGACTTGTCAAAAGCATGGGTTATCTAACCTTCACAACTCAGGGTGTAACTTATCTCAAAAGTTTGTACAATACACAGACACTTACTCAAAGGAAACAGATAATGTAGATGCATTCCCCAAGCTCTGATCACTGTGTGACTAGGCTACCAGAGTTGCATGTCTTCTTCTATCAGGCTACTCCAGCATTACATCTGTCTCATAGAGGATTCTCATTACTTTTAATTCAAAACCACTACTGTTTGTTGGCTTTTTCGCTATCACACTTTAAAAGTTTCTTTTTTTAAACAATCCCGGTGATAGGCAGCCTTTTCCAAAAGCACTTTTTCTCTTTTTCATTGATCTCTGGTTTGTCCCTTTCCTCCATTATTCTCTTCTTCTTTTTTTTCAAGCAATAATTGCTTTAGTGGAGACTTTAGCCTCTCTTTCATTTATGTTTCTTTTTAAACCATTAAGATGTGGTTCATTAAAGCCTAGTTAGTTGCAACATTAAGTAGTCTTAGTAGAAAATAAAGCTTCTCAAATGTCCTAGGTTGCAGAGGTGACAGTGTGCCAGTCAACAAAGTATTGACTATTTCCTTTGCTCGAGTATCAATTTATTAAAGGAATTTCTCAGTAAAGCTACTCCTAAACCATTTAAGATCAATATACTCATGATCAATTCCCTTCTAGGCTAAAACTTCTAAAATGTGTTCAAATCTTTGAAAAACAATTTGCCACCATATAGACCATGTATTTTTCTGTAGTTTGCACCCTTCACCCCCAACTAAAATTAAACATTGTCCTCAATGTGTGCAATCGATAGGAAAGGGAAAAACAGAAGTTGGAAGATATTACCTGAGCTTCAAAACTTAAAAGATTGAGTAATAATGGACTTAGAGGGAAGAGAGAAGAAAATAAATAGACCTAATAGAACAATTTAGTGAGAGCAGAAAAGGAAAAAAATGAAAGGATAGATTAGAAAAGAAGAAAAACTTTAAACTAAATAAGAAAAACTAAACTATTAGACTACAACTAAGTTGAACAATCTGCATTATCAGTGGGATCCTACAGTGGAATGGTTGAGGTGTCTAGTAAAAAATTTCCCAAGAATGGCTTAAGTCTTTGGCCATTTACCTTGAAGGTATTTCCATTTTGTGGGTTCATGATTTCAATTGCACCATGATGGAAAACTGTTTTGACTAAGTAAGGCCCATTCCAACGAGATCTCAGTTTACCAGGGAATAAATGAAGCCTAGAGTTGTACAGCAAGACTTGCTGATTTGGCTCAAAGGTTTTTCTGAGTATGCTTCTATCATGTAGTGCTTTCATATGTTCTTTGGTCAACTTGGAATTCTCATAAGCATGTCTTCTCAGTTCTTCTAGTTCAGACAGTTGTAGCCTTCTCAAGGATCCATCTTTTTCCATGTCAAAGTTGAATTTTTTTACTGCCCAATAAACCTTGTGCTCTAGCTCCACAGGGAGGTGGCATGCCTTACCATAGACTAACCTATAGGGAGACATACCAAGTATAGTCTTATAGGCAGTCCTATATGCCCACAAAGCATCAATCAACCTTAATGACCAATCCGTCCTAGTTGGGTTTTCATGTCAAAGTTGAATTTTTTTACTACCCAGTAAACCTTGTGCTCTAGCTCCATAGGGAGGTGGCATGCCTTACCATAGACTAACCTATAGGGAGACATACTAAGTATAGTCTTATAGGCAGTCCTATATGCCCACAAAGCATCAATCAACCTTAATGACCAATCTGTCCTAGTTGGGTTCACAGTTTTTTCAAGGATATGCTTGATCTCCCTATTTGCTAATTAAGCTTGGCCATTTGTTTGTGGGTGATAAGGGGTAGACACCTTATGATGAATCCCATACTTTTGCAAGAGGGATTCCATTGGTTTATTGTAGAAATGTGTCCCATTGTCACTAATTATAGCACTAGGCATGCCAAACCTAGACACAATGTTGTCCTTTATAAACTTAAGCACCACTTGGTGATCATTCCTTTTGCATGGAATGGCCTCTACCCACTTAGAGACATCGTCCACTGCCATTAGGATGTAAACATGCCCAAAGAATGAGGGAAATGGCCCCATAAAGTCAAGACCCCAGCAATAAAAAATTTCTAAAACTAAAACTGGTTGTAGGAGCAACATGTTCTTTCTAGTTATTCCTCCAAATTTTTGTCATGGTTCACACTTTTTACAGAATTCAAAGGCATCTTTAAACATTTGTGGCCAGTACAACCCAGATTGTAAAATTTTGGCAACTGTTTTCTTTGTAGAGAAATGTCCACCACAAGCCTTAGTGTGAAAAACAGTAAGAACAGAGGGTATGTCAATATTTGGGACACACCTATGAATTATTTGATCAAAACAATATTCAAGAACAGAGGGTATGTCGTTATTTGTGATGTTGAACTCCTGTAGGAGTAGCACCCATCTTATCAGTCTTGGTTTGGCATCTTTTTTTACCAACAAATATTTTAAAGCTGCACGGTCAGTGAAAATAATCACAGGTGATCCAATAATGTAAGCTCTAAATTTATCTAAAGCAAAAACAATTGCAAGTAGTTCTTTCTCTATGGTGGAGTAATTTTTTTGGGCTCCATTCAAGGTTTTGCTAGCATAATAAATGGCATAAGGAAGCTTATTCCTACGTTGACCTAGCACAACACCTACGACAAAATCACTAGCATCACACATTATTTCAAAGGGGAGGGACCAATCATGGGGTTGCATGATAGGAGCTGTGATGAGTAAGTTTTTGAGTTGGTCAAATGCACTTTGATGTTCTGTGGTCCACTGAAAAATAGTGTCATGCATGAGCAGTTTACATAAAGGTTTAAAAATGGAACTGAAACCCTAAATAAACCTCCTATAAAACCCAGCATGCCCTAAGAATGACCTAATGCCCTTCCCAATTATAGGTGTGAAGCCCTCAGCCCCCGCTTGGGATTTGACGGAGACTGAAGCATCAGAACATGTAACACAAGGCTATATACCCCTCGTACATGACAATTAAGATGCAATGCACCTAATGATAACTAGCAGTATGCAATATATCATAGTAGAAAGTCAACTTAGGTCAATAAATAAAACAGATATCATGGTACTGAAGCACATAAATCTCAAAACAGAAATTTCATAAATGTCATCAAAGACTTAATTGTTTCAAGAGAGACTCCCAAAATGAGGGACTAATACATCAAGTGTTTTCAAAATAAGTCATTCCTCAAAGAGGTCCCATAACATGTCTTTTCATGAGGCCGATCCTACTTGGTCTTGTCCTGATTTAGAATCCACCTTAGTTGCTCAAAAAGCTACAACACCTTAGTGATGAATTGGTCGGCAAGTTCCAACCTTTCTAAAAGCGACGACTCCTGAGAGACCTCGCGTCTCTCCAGAGACTCCTTAGGCATCTGGGGAGCTGGTTTCTTGCTTTCCCCATTTCTATCCTCTTGGATTCCTGTCACAACTTCTACCATTCCAAGTAGGGGAATGGTAGTGGAAATTACAACAGTGAGATTTCAAGAAATCTCAGTTAAGTAAACAAATAACATGTAATAGATATTGTAAGCATATGTAAGCAAACTTAAACATGAATTCATGGACATGAGACTTTACTTATGCATTTGACTCTTCAAAAAGATACCATGTGCATCAAAACTTTCATAACCCTTTTCTTTCATAAACATCTTTTCGTCATTTTCATACTTGTTCATTGACATACTTGTGAGCTAGGGTTCCTTGTGATGACCTGAGCTTGCTTAAGCATGGACCATGGAATTTATTCTTAGTTGCCATAGTATTTTAAGAGCCTTAGTTATTTTTGGAAGGCCTTAGAATCTTTGATTTAACAACTTGAGCCCAAGAGGGAATGGCCCTAGAATGCCTTATAATTTCCAGCCCTATTTAGAAACCCAAGCCCAATGGCTTTAGGTCCATGACCCAAACCCTAGTCACTAGTGCCGTGTGTCATGCATGTATTGCACTATGAATCTAGACTTGATAGTTGGCTAAGGGGAGAGAGAATTGTAGGGAAACACCAAGAGGTGGCTTGCACGTCCACCTTAGAGGATTTGCCACTTGTCAATATGCTAGAAACCTTCTAGAAGAATCAAGAGACAAAAGGACCTAGGAAGACTAAAGGATTTTCGGCCAACCAATTTCCACATGCCTAGACCCATAGTTTTGGCCTAATTTCTAGTTCCAAGGTAGATTTTCTTGGAATGGGAAGCCTAGGAAGAGGAAGAAAGTTTTTCTAGAAAAGTTTCATGGGAAACCGAAGGGGGCACATGGGATTTCGGATTTGTCAGACTTTTGCCAAGTGTCAAACATGCATTAAGCTTCTAGAAGATTAGATGAAGGGACTCTTATATCAAGGGATTAATATGTCCCTAGGATTTATGCTACCACATTCCCAATGCACCTTATCACTTGCCACTTGTAACTTTAGTTACCTTTAGACTAATGGCACATGAGGAGTCACCTAGGGAAGTAGCACTAGGAGATGAAGCATCAACTTGGGAAGTGGAAAAGAGAGTGGACAACTAGGGCATGGCACACACCTATGCCATGTGTCACTCATGAAAAGTTTCTCTCTTGGGAAAAGGAAGAGACTTGGAGTTGTTTTACCTCTTTGCCCTAATGTACAATGCACTTAGTTGAGAATGTGAAGGGGCATAGATGGAAGACAAGGATTCAGCTAAGGAAGGACCCACACACAACCCACAAGCCTTTTACCTTCCCAATGCAATCCAAAGGTGGGGAAAACCAAGGGTCATTTTTGGCTAAAGAGAAGAAGGAAGAAAGGTCACTTGTCTTACATGCAATGGGCTTCAAGTAACCAATGAGGGATTGGGGAAAGTTCTATAAATGTAATACCCTGTATTTTAGTGTATTTTTTTTAGTGAAGGATTATTTTTATTAATTTAAATATTGTTTTTCTTGTTTTAAAATTTATTAGATTTCTCGTTGGATTTATTTTATAATTCTTAAGTTGTGAAATTTACTTTGATGTGCTTTCTTGAAATTAATTAGTATTTGCATTTAAATTACTCTTTGCTTTAATGTATAATTTTATGGTTGCACTATAATTAGTATTATTTTATTTTATTATTTATTTTTTTTTCCAGTTTTTTTTCCCCCACGCATGACACTACCCATGCACGTCTTTCTTTTTTTCAATCTTTAGGGTTTACTTATCACCCATATAAAGATACACTTTCATCTTATACCTTGGAGAATTGCCATGTGCCGTCGCTGCAACCAGTCGCAAGAACCACCCAGTCCTCCTAGTTCGACGCCAACCTCCATCTCCACGTAAAAACCGACGCCCATCCTTCCACCGTAAACGGCCATCACCTAGGCTCAAAACCTCACCGCGCGCCACCACCTCCTTCACAGCCTCAGCTGCTGCCACCAGTGTCCACCCAATCAACAATAAACCGAGCACATCTCCTCCTTTCCACAACCCAGCCGTGGAGGGTGCACCCTTGCAGAAACCGTAAGTCAAGTCACCGTGTGATAGCCCCACCGCCTAGCTCGTTGGCAAACTGTGAACCCCACGTAGCCCCGCCGCTGCCTCTGCGTTACGACCCCCTTAGCGCCGTCCCTGCACCACCACCGTTGCACCCCTTCTCAGCCACTGTGGTACAACTCCCACTGCCCAGCTACCCTGCCTCCTCCACGGTCAAACAAACACCAAAGAAACCTCTGTTTTAGTCCCCGAAAACAGAGCAAATTTCCTTTCTGCTTGACACCGTTCGACGCAAACCAGCCTAGCGACGCTGCCGCCAACCTCTTCCACGTCATCGCCACCGCACAGAGAGTATCCTTGGGCGCTGCACTCCATCTAAGCTCGTCGCTCTCCTCTCGGTAAGCTACCCCCGAACTCAACTCTCCTCTCCGAGACTCTCTCTTTCTCTCTCTCTCTCTCATCTCTCTCTCTCTCTCTCAATCTCAGTGCTTTGCCGCTGCGTGGACCACCTTCGACCTCCGCCCAGCACTACCGTTGCGTCTCTCGTTCTCTTCTCGGTGAGTATCTCGCACCCCTGCCTCACCGATTGTTGCACCGTAAACGCATTCAACGTTTTCTCAAGAATCTATGTAAAGTTAGTTTTTCATATTGTTGGATATGAAATTACAATATTGCCCTTATTATTGGGTGGTTTCAATTTGGTATTATGTTTATATTAAATCTGTTTTTACGTGGTCTTTGTGGGAAGTATAAGAAATTTTTACAGAAAATAAATAGGATGTTTATTTTGTACTATTGGTAGCAAATTATTTTTATAGTGTGTAATTTTATTTTTGAACATTTAAATTATGATTAAGGCTATTTTTTTTATTTATTATTTAATGAAATTTTTACTAGTACTTATCTTAAATGTTGATTGATATCAAGAAAATTTAGAGAATGAGGATATTTTAAGGTTATGGAATTTTTAGGTATTGAAGAATTAAAATATATATAGTAAAAGCTTATGCTTAAATGGTGTAAATTTGTGATTGATTGAAAATTTATGGAATTACGTGATTATTTTATAGGTGATGATTTATAGTTGACTCGACATTGATTTGAGCAAAATTTTGATAAGCTAAGAAGTCCAGGTAAGCGGGGTTCCTATGCTAGACTTTGCATAAAATAAAATGAACTGAGGTCTTTTTTGGAAAATGTGCATGTTGCGTTATGAAAAGAAATCTGAAAACAACCTCAGATATTTGTTCTACATATGCATGAAAATTCTGTATAAGAATAAGGTATTTTTCTGGCATGACTGATGTAAACATGAGCTTATTTTTTATATTCTGTTTATGAACTTTGAAAAAGAGAGTGAATATGAAAATTTGTGCATAAATTATGTTTTGTGATATGATTCTGTTTTGTTCTGAAGATATTTTGTACTTTGATATGATGTGATTTCTGAAAAACTTTTGGCATGACCTTCTGATTCTGTTCTGACTCTGATTCTGATTCTGTTTTGCTCTGATGTCTGGCCCTATCACGGGATACAATAGTGACCTCTGGCCCTATCACGAGAGATAATAGTGACCTTTGGCCCACCACGGGATATAATAGTGGTTTTCTGTTCTGAGTGCAATCACTTTGACAATATGGTGATTTATGTTCTGTTTGGCTTTCCCTAGGATGCACAACCCTACCACGGGAGTTAAACATGATCTTTGTTCTGATATGATGTTCTGATATGTTATGATAAGATGAAGAAGTTCAGTCACGTTGTGCCAAAGGAATCTTTGAATATGAAAAGTTGGTTTCTAAATAAAATGTTTGAAAAGTCGCTCAGACTTTCTGATAATATGTATTTTTGAGATTTGCATATTGATACTGAAATGTTTTGTTTCTACATTCTGAACTCTGTGAAAATGCTCATGTTTATACACTAGTATATGTCCTTTGCTTACTGAGTTGTTGATAACTCACCCCTTATCTCCATAATTTTTTTTAGATAATTTTGATGGTTCAGCTGGAGATCAAGAGTAGGAAGTTTTACCAAGGTGTGATGATCATAGTGGAATAGAGGGTACAAGTGCTTATTTGAAAGTCGTAGTTAGTAAACTGATTTATTTTTCGGGTATTTTGATTTGATGAGTTAAGGATATTTTCGAGTTTTTGGAGGATTTCTAAGTTATGTTATCAAGAATTTCTTTGTCGTCCCCGTGCAAGAACTTAGATATTTGGATTAACATTTTATGGAGTTTTATGGATTTTATATTTGTGCTATTGAAGTTGATATGAAGTATTAAGAGTTAACTCTCCGGACCTCCGAGAACGGGGCATTACAATAAAAAGGGAAGAGAGCCACACACCCAAGACTTTCTTCTTGAAGATTCTCATACTTTCGCACACTTTCCTTTCAACCAAACAAGGAGGATTCCTTTTGAAGAGAGGATTTTGCCACCGTCAAGAATAGACAAGGTAGGGATCAGTTTTTCTCTAGTCTTACACACACAAGTCACCTTCTCAACTCAAGGAACCCTTGAAGCCGAATAGTAGGGGATGTATATCCTCCATGATTTCGATCCCCACATGTGTACCTCTCTTATTTCAAGTTTTGTTCTACAACATGAGTGAAATGAAGGGATTTTTGACCTAAAAACCCTAAAGGCTAAATGGAAACCCTCACACACTCAAGAGCACGAAATAGGGTTTTTAGGAACTTTCTAATGAAGCACATTCGGATTTACAGCTTGCTAGTATTTCCTTACGTGGATTTTTATAAGTGTACACTCAACTTACTCTTGGTTAATACTTGTATATATTTGTATAAATGCTTTCATTGATATGTTTGCTTTGTTTGCTATCTCTTGTTTGTTTGAATATGCTTATGTGATATTGGAATATGAATATTACATGAATGGTATGATTTGGTTTAAGATGAAAATGACAAGTATGTTCTTAGCATGTTTCGCTTATAAGGAAAATATTGTTTTCAATTTGTGATACTTGGTGATTTGGCTATACCATGTCTTAGAAGTTTTGGATCTTGGCCAAATATCATGATTTTATGTTTCATTTCATTATGCTTTGATTTCTAAGAAAATATGTTTGAAGAAGAAGCATGTTCAAGTGATGATTCTTCATGTTTTTGCACCTACATGTTTCGGCCAAGGCCCTTTTTCATGGTTCCATGTATGTGTCTTGATATCTCATGTGATCTATGTTATCATGCCATAAATTGAACATGTTATGCTTGATAGAGTTTATAACTTTTATCACGACCCCAAGTGCTAAGGCGGGGGAATGTCCTAGTGGAACTCTTGTAACGCCCAGTCCTCGTGGTGAGACTTTTTAGAAAATGATTTTAGAAAAGGAGACGGGAGTTACAAATCCTTTTAAAATTTTTGCTTCCATACCCAGGGTGTAAGACTCTACGTTATAATATAAAATGTGCTTTGAGAATAAAAGAGATTTACAGCAGAAAATATCAAACTTAAAATAAAGATGCCTCTCATACATTTAAAAATCACATGCCTAGACTTCTATGCTCTTCCCCTTTGGTCATGTCTGTCCTGAGGCGTTCTGCTCATTTAGTTCCTGTGGGGGAGGGGCAGACATAAAAACTAAAATGAGTCGAATACTCAGTAAGCATTAGTTCATATAGTGAAAATATAGCAACATAGGTTTTCATTCATGCATTCATCACTCCATAGATACCCTACGTACATAAGACATACATTCATTTTGAAAACATCACTAGGCAGAGTTTTTCTTAAAAGGGTTTTCTTTTCATAAAACATTTATCCCGTCAGTACCTTCATTTCTTAAAGAATTCAAGCATACACACATTCTTTCTTATCACTTTCCTTTGGCCAGTACAAACTGTTATGCATCGTGTGTTGGGGTTATTGATCTTCCTTTGGACCTGGATTCCACCTGTGGCCACAGGTTGGGAATCCCTTTCAGTTAGGTGGCAGCATTGGGTGCATTACCAGTACTACTTACCTGGTATTGCAATCTGCCCAGTCCTTTGATACCATCATTCATTCAGTTGTGGCCGTTACATATTTACATTCATTTCCTTTCAGTCCTTTCTTTCTTTCATTTAGTCCTTTCCTATTCAGTCCTTTTCATTTATCAGTCCATTCATGGAAACATGTCATTTAAAAGCATGAGTTTAAACATCATCTTTCATGGCATCCATAAAGCATTAGTTCATAGGGACATTTTAAAGCACTTTCTTCACATCGTTTAAAGCATCACTTAAAGCATAAGGCATAAGCCTCACATCTCATTTCATGAAAACACATACAATACATACTACGTATAGTCATTCATTCACATGCATACACTTAATACTTGGGTCGCATAAAAATGGACTACCAAGAAGGGTCATACATATGTATACCTTTGAACACTTATACTTAGCATGCTTTCATGAAACAACCTTTCATTTCGTTTCGTAAAGCATCGTAAAGGAAAAAATTTTCATTTTCATTTCATATCATTTAGAAAACTCTAGAAGAGTATGAACATAATACTTACCTGAACTCCATGCTATTCTCATATCATGCAGTCCATTCACGTGCGTGTCAGATGGCAACCTATATGCATACACATAACCTTAGCGTCATTCTCTATCTAGTGCATAAGCAACTAAACTTAGAAGACATAAACTACACTTCACTTGGACTTTTCCTCACTGAGACACACTCTCCTTCTATCCCTGTCTTCTATGTTTTCCTTTATCACGTTTCCTCTTTTTGGGACCTCCTTGAGGTTACCTTTTCTAAACTCAACGTTCTACTTCGAGGTCTTATCCATTGAAGTGAACATCTCTAATTCACCTTAGGGTTAAGACACTAAGACCTTCATCTTATTCTTCTTATTAACCTCATTCTAATGCATGACTCAGACTGACTGAGTCATGCATCCCAATCCTAGACAAACACACTTTACTTTCTACATTTGAGCCTACGCTTCCTCCTCATCATCATCATTCTCATCCATGAATATCACACAACTCTAAGCCAACTCTAAGGCTCAAACATCGTGTATCTATGCCTAGGACAGATTACCCATTACATATGGTAAATTCGTTCGGCACATGTGTCTAACCAGATTACACATGTACCCTACTCCCTTTTATCACCTAAGAGCAACATGTAGTCCACTAACACCCTTACACAAGCGGGCTCCATACTCCGATACCAACCTTCTCTTAACTCGGCTAGCATGACTCTTCATGCTACTCGTCCCTCTTAATAGTTCATCCCAACACTTAACACGAGATGACATCATTCACATCTACACTTTACGTCATGTCACATAGCTCGAAACTACTCCCACGCTACACCGTGACCTTGTCATGTCACGTCACCTGACATCCTGCTACATCATTCCTGCACTAACTCCTCACCCATCACAAGCATGACTTCTCACTTAGCCATGTCACTTCGTGACATTCCCCCGTCATGTTTCCGCTGCGCCACTCTTACACTATTTTGTCACTTCACACATACTCCTAGCCATAAGTTAACTACACGTGATACCTGTCACCTCAGACTACAGGCCACATCATAGCTACTTCAGAACACTATTCCACAGTTTTCGACACTTCGCATGTACTCCCAGACATAACACGGCTACACAGTAGCACTAGTTACTGGGACTACCGGTTACATCACAACTTTCCCGGGACACTGTTCCACAGTTCTCGACACTATTCATCACACTCTGTGCTCCTCAACTACGTAACCATCTTTTTCTTCGCAACACCACACAACGTATCACTACACCACACAGAGTACACTCCATGTGTACTCCCTTCACATTGAACTATGCCACATCACCACTATGGCACACACGCCATACGGTGCATTGCCTCACCATATGGAGTACATTTTACGTATACTCCCTTCACATCACACTAAGCCACGAGAGTACACTCCACTTGTACTCTTCCCATTCCACACTACGTCACTCAGAGTACACTCCACGTGTACTCTTCCTAATCCACACCATGCCACATCACCACTTCAACATGTACTTCCAACCACACTTCACAACATAGTCCACAACTTGACTACACATCACACTTCCCGACTACGCCCACTTCACGTACACAACACAACACGTCACATCACCACACTACACAGTGAACTCCACAAATACTTACAGCATAGTCTACAACCTAACCAACCAACTAACATAATAACGAGGACAAGGGAAAGAGAGTTATACCATCGACGGGATAACCCGTGCGTTGCTTGCTGTCCGGCATGGCCAGTGGCGTCGGAAGCCACTAGTTTGGGCAGTAGTGGTCACTATCGTGACCTTACAAAGAGACTATTTCGAGGACCGGATCGAGGATTCTAGTGGGTAGATCTGGGCAATGCGAGGGTGGCTGACATGATGGAGAGTTAGTGGGTGGTGGCTAAGGTCGTGTACAGTGGCTGTCCCCAATGTATGGTGGTTGTTTTGGCGTTTGGATAGCTAGGTGTGGTCTTGGAATGGCTCATGGTGGCCTCGTGGTGGCAGTGAAGGGGTGGAACATGGCAGATCTAGCCGTGCGTGAGGAAGAATTCGTGAGAGAGCGTGGGGGAGCTAAGGACTGCGGCTGGGCATGGGAGTTGCTAGGGGAGGTCACTAGTGGGGGAGGAGGCTCTTGGTGGCGATGCAGTGGCTATGGGTATGGTGAACCCATGGGTTTCGTGCGTAGCTTAGGGAGGAGCTACGGGCTTCGGGTCAGAGGGAGGAGGAAGGGGTGGTCAGGGGAGACTGGTGGTGGTGCTTGGTGGAGCTAGAGGCTAACGAAGGAGATTGGGTAGGGGAGAGGGGGACGCCCGCGTGAGCTAGGAGGAGAAACCATGCGGTAAATCCATTTCAGGTTGCTCATGTGCGGTTGAGGGAAGTGCTACTGGAGGGGCTTCGATGGTGGGGGATGCTCATCGGTGTGAGGGGAGGCCGGTGAGGTGGTCGGTGGTGCCACATGGTGGCGCACAACGGTGCTGGGGGCTGAAGAAGGAGATCGGGTAGGGGAGAGGGGGACGCCCGCGTGAGCTGAGGGACAGGAGAGAGAGAGGGAAGGGGAAAGTGAGGGAGAAAGAGAAGGGCCTGGGTTTTAATCCTAACCCTTTATCTTGGGATCTTCAAGACGATTTAACAGTAGATTTTAAAAACTGATTTGAAAATGCATAAACATTAACTTAACTAAAAGCACTGAGAGGAATTAAGATATAATATTATTTAAACTAAACTTTAGTTTATAAAATAATATTCTTTGATCATTAATAAAATGATGAAGTCATGTTTCATATCTTTAAGAGAATAAAACCCATCTAATTAATTAGAGTTTTCAACATAATTTAAATCCCATAATATTTTAAATAATTGAAATCATGTTGATAAAATGATTTTCTATAATTATAATATTTTTGGAGCTCTTCAAAAATATTATAATTGTCTTACTTAAAATCAAGTTTAGTTCAATAACACTGGAAATACCCCATATAAATACTTCTAGGACATTTAAAATATTCGAGGTATTTAAAACAGTGGGCGTACTTTAAAATCAACCACTATGTTTAAAGCACAACTTCAGTATTTAAAAGACATAGATGAGACTCATGACCAATCGAGAGTGAATGGAGTGGGTTATTACAACTCCTCTATCCACTTTGGAGTGCTTAAGAATGAAGTGGTAACCCCTGGGTCGACAAAGTACTGTCGACGAGCCTCAAATGGATTCTTTTCAAAGAATGCCGGAGCAAGGAAGCGCCTAACGCTAGTGGGTGCATAAGGCATGTAACCTGGCGAAGTAAGGTCGAGTTAATATGAATATCTGTTTATGACGTATTCAACACAGTGCACAGACCGTTGATGGTGCGGTAACTAGCTGGAACATGCGGTGCTAAGGGGAACCGTGTTGTGTCCACCCTCTGAACAAGGATAAGAGCTCATAAGTTAAGGATCACATGATGAAAATCTCGTGATATGATAAGGGTCACTTGATGCAAATCTTGTGATATGTTTTGATAGGGCAAATTCTGATTAAGATCAACATGAATAAGAAAGTTAAGACGTTTTTCTGAAAAGCTAAAATCTCTATTATAAGTCTTTTGAAAATGGTCAAGTCATATGTCAAATGCATGTCCATGCACGCATTTCATGAAATACCTCTTGTATGTTTGTGCTAACTATTGTATGTTGTGTGATTACTTGTTGAGATTTCTTGAAATCTCATTGTGGTAGTTTTTACTACCATTCCCCAACCAGAATGGTAGAAGTTGTTATAGGTACCTCGGACTCCCAAGAAACATGAACCTAGATAGTTCCTTGATAGAGGACGAGTATACTGTTTAGGCTCTTCATGACTATAATGCTGACACATTAAAACACACGGTTAAGCTTCTCAGGGAGATCCTAACTAGTATTAGGGAGACCGAGATCGATGCTACGATCTATCAACCATCTAAGAATCTGAAATTTTCGTGTAATATGGACCAGCTGTCTACTTATCTGGAGCGAGCCTCGAAGGCCTCGGCTGACGCAAAGGCAACGACAAAGGACTTAGGTTTGACACCACCCGAGCCTCTCAATCCCATGGGGTATTCTGGTGTCTGTCTCCTGATGGGACAGTAGTGATGAAGAAAACAGGAACTTAAGTTATTTTGTGGGAAAAAAAAGAAGAAGCAAGAACCTATGGTTTAGATCTCAAACTTTTGAGGAACAATGTTTTGAGGTGGTCCCATGTTTTGGGAGATTTAAACTATACTCTACGCTTTTGGGATGCTATATCTTTATGGTACATGTTTATGGTTTTTGGACAGTGTTGAGATATTTTGTTGGTATGGTGCCATGTGATTTGCAATTCCTTTTCGCATTGCTTAGATTTCCCAACTTTTATTATTTTTCCGCTGCTATATTATTTGCATACAGCTAGCGTACATAGGTGCATAGCATAATATCTGTCATGTACGAGGGGTGTGTAGCCTTGTGTTATATGTCCTGACATTTCAGTTACTGTCCAAATCCCAAGCAAGGGCTGAGGGCTCAACATTCTTATTCATATATCATAGCATAACTTTGAGCTCAAGGCCTTTCTTTGACTTTTAACTTATAAATGGATACCTCACAACACCCCTATGCACCGTGTGTTCCCCGCTAGTTACCGCATCAACCATTGGCCACTTTGACCAAGGTCACTATGTCTTACTTTTAATCATTCACATTACGGCAGTTCACTTTTCTCCTTCACCGTAGGGCACCCACTAGATTTAGGTGCAGCCCTGCTCTGGTATCATTTTCCTTTAGGAACCATTCGAGGTCTGTTGACTGTACTTCGTCGACCCAGGGGTTACCACTCTATTTTAGACACTCCTGAGTGAACATGGCAGTTTCACTAGGACATTTTCCCATCCTAAACTTTTGGGTTGTGACAAAACTTTAAAATAAGACACTTTTTCATTTTGAAAGATTTTCACAATCCCAATGCATGTGACATGAATTATGAAATTTAGAACTTTCATGGGACACATGCAATGTCGAATTCTTAATCATGACCATATAACAAGCAATCATGCATGTCCATGTACATTTCACTTTACGACTTGAAAATATTAGAACATGCAACCATGTTCCTTTATATAAATTATAAGGCATTTGAATAACAAGCAAGAAACAAACACTCAAAACTTAACATGAAGTGGCCGAAACATATAAACCCTAGCATATCCAAGAATCAGTTTAAACTCATCACAACTTAACTGTGGTGCCCCCAGCCCCCGCTTGGGATTGGACGGTGACTGAGGTGCCGGAACATGTAACACAAGGCTACACACCCCTTGTGCATGACAGATAATATGCTATGCACCTAAGTACACTAGCAGTATGCAATAATGTAGTAGTGGAAAAGTTTAATAAAAGTTGGATAAACTAAGCAACGCAATAAGCAATTGTAAAGCACATGGCACCACAAACAAATATCATAACCCAAAACATTGTCCCAAACGTAAACATAAGCCATAAAGGCATAATATCCCAAAAGAAAGCATGAAGCATAATTTTAAAATTTCCAAAGCATGGGATTCCCACAAAAGAACATAAATCCACAAAGTTGGTCATAAATGTTGTTGCCTTCTTTTTTTTTTCTCCCACAAAATACTTAAACTCTTGTACTCTTAAAAAAGACGCGGGCTTCGCGCGCTTCTCTAAAGCCTTATCCTTGTCTCGGTTGTTACACTGCTTGAACTCTGCGATGAATTCAAGTATACACGTGATCTCTCGATCAATAGCCTCGAGTCTCTCCCAGATTGAGGGCTCGGGCTGATTCATGGCCATTTTAGGCACAATCCTCTCCGGAGGAGGAGGTGCTGTTCTCTTCCTCTTGGTCATAGTCGCCTCTTACTAAACCTGTCACAACTTCTACCATTCTCGTTGGGAAATGGTAGTGGAAACTACCACAATGAGATTTCGAGAAATCTCAACAAGTAATCACATAAAATACTACAGTTAATACAAGCATATAAAGTATATCATGATATGCATGCATGGACATGTACTAGACTTATGCCTTAACCAGAACTTGACATATGCACTTGACCATTTGCAAAAGACTTGTAACAGAGACTTAAGCTTTTCATGAAAACTTCTTAACTTTTTCTTATTCACGTGATCTTATTCAGAACTTGTCTTATTAGAACATATCACAAGATTTACATCGAGTGATCCTTCTCAACGGTCCCCTCCTTGCACTGCGTGTTCCTGCTAGTTACCGCACCATCAACGGTCTGTACACTGTGATGAATACATTAATAAACAGAGAATCATATTAACTCGACCTTACTTCTTCGGGTTACATGCCTTATGCACCCACTAGTGTTAGGTGCTTCCTCGCTTCTGCATCCTTTAAAAAGAATCTATTTGAGGCTCGTTGACTATTCTTTATCAACCTAGGGGTTACCACTCTATTCTTAAGCACTCCAAAGTGGATAAACGAGTTCCACTAGGACATTCACCCGCCCTAGCACTTGGGGTCGTGATAAAACGTTCTGTAACACCCGGGCCAAGCAAGGAATTCGCGTCCGAATTTTTTTTTATGAAAATCCCACTTGAAATTGCAATTATTGTTGGAATGGACTACGAGCTCAAATTGTTTATATTATTTTTTATGGATATCAAATAATTTCTGGGTTTTGCCGAGTAGGTTTAAATGATTAAATATGTTGGATTAGGTGAAGTTTTTATTGGACTGAAAATTAGTAGGACAAGTTATAGATATATATATATATATATATTTTTGAGGTTAATCGAGATCCAAATTTTTATTTAAGGAAAAAGCCCCATCCAAAATGCAAATCGTGAAATCTCTTTAGTCTCCATGCCATGCACGCCACGTACCTATTTTCTCCTCATGCACGTCTTTCTTGCGTTGTTCTCCCTTTGTTCCTTCCTAGGGTTTTCTTTTTGTTTTATTATATATATATTGCATTACGCATTTCACGCACACTGCACAGCCTTCTTGCCGTTGTAATTCCTGGGCTAGGCTCTTCGTAGTATCCCATCCTTTTTCCTCACCCGCACGATTTCACTCCCACACATGTCTCCCTCATTTCTCTAGGGTTTTTCCACCGCCAATAAATACATATATATATACATACCTGCATGTTAGTTTACCAAGCCTATAGCTGCCACAAAAAACTCCCACGACAATCTCCACCCACGCACTCACAGAAGCAGCTCCATTCCACAAACCATCATCCACCACAAGCCGCCATCCTCCACAACCTCCATGCAGTACCGTCGCTGTCTCTACGCCTCCACACCCACGGCGTTAGACCTCGTCTCGCAGCCTAGTTGCACTACCTCACCATCATAAAAGCCCACGCCCGTATGCCCTCAACCGAATGAAAACCACCCCGTGCGAGTTTCCCCCTGCACGACAGAAGCCTTTGGCCTTGGCCTAGCCCCTTGTGAAACCGTAAGCCACCGTGTCCAGCCACACAAAGCCGCCGCCCAATGCCTCCCGTAGCCTCCGTTGCAAACGATGAAATTCCCCTGTTTTTGCTCCCCAAAACAGAGTAGTTACACCACTGACAACCCCCTATGCTCCATGCCATAGCCTCCCTAGAAGCCTAGCCTCCACATTCTCCACCCCCTGATCAACCCCTGCATGACCTTCACCACCGCAAGCCTCCACCAGAAACAACCCGGCCCAGCTACCACAAACACGTTCACGCTGCCCTCGCTCTCTCTCTCCGTTATATCGCTCACCGTGTTGTTCTCTCTCTATCTCTCCGTACTCCGCTGCCATGTAGACCACCGGTGACGTCCGCCAGCCCTGCCGTTGCGTCCCTCCTTCCTCCTCGGTAAGCATGGCCACTGTTACGTGTGTGTGTAAATCCCATTGTTTTCAAAGAAGCTATGCAGGTGATGTTTTTTTTTTCTTTCCTATAATGCCCTTGAATGGGTGCTTATTGATCATGCTTTTATAATTTGCTATGCGTATGATTTATTTTGTAGTATAAAAATTTATATTTACGGATTTAAGTTAAATTACTAAATATATGGGTTTTAAATATGATTTAACTAAATTTTCAAAATGAATCTAAGTTGCAGTTGTTTAACTTTTTTTTAAATACTTTGGTATAAATATATTAGCTAGTATTAAATTTTATAATTTGATCTCATGAGTAAATAAGCTAGATTTTGTGTTTTGTTCAGACTGATTATTGGAATGTTGATGAATTTAGAAAATTTAACGATATTTTAGGGTTACGCGGAGTTAGGTTTTTGAAGAATTAAAATAGGTTATTTTAGCATCTTAGGCTTAAATATTGAAATTTGTGTTTGATTGGAAATTTATGAGAATTACGTTATTATGTTATAGGTGACAATTAATAATTGTTCGGCATTTTGAGGAAATTCCTGAAAAGCTAAGAAGTCCAGGTAAGCGGGGTTCCTATGCTAGACTTTGCATTAAAATAAAATGAGCTAAGGTTATTTTTGGAAAATATACATATTTGATTATGAAAATAAATTTGACCTGCCTCAGTTATTTGTTCTGCATTACTCATGAGATTCTGTTTAAGAAGAAATTATTTTCTGTCATGACTGGTGTAGATATAAGCTGATTTTTTTGACATTCTGTTTCTGAACTTTGAAAAAGAGAGCGAATATGAAATTTTGTTCATAAATTATGTTTTGTGATATGATTTTGTTCTGTTCTGAAGATTTTCTGTACTCTGATATGATCTGATGTATTTTCTGAAAACCTCTGGCATAACATTCTATTTCTGTTCCGTTCTGACCTTACCACGAGTGTAAAATTGTGGCCTCTGTTCTTGTTGGTACCAACTTTTCTGTTTCTGGTGCACCCACTTTGGAATAAAATAGTTTTCTGCGTAGTCTTTCCTATGTGCACACTCGGGGCTCTGAGAATAAAAAAGGGGAAGATTCACATTTTGTTTCTGCTCAGTTAGCTACTGGGGTTTGCACAACCCTACCACGGGGGTTAAACATGGTATTTGTTATGATATGATAAGATAATATGTGATGTTTCAGTTTATGCTATGCCAAAGGGATTTTGATTATGAATATTTTTTAACTTTCGCTCTAATATTTTTGATAACATGTTCTGATGCTGCATTTTGAAACCATTATTCTGATTCTGCATTCTGAAAGAAATATTTTGTTCTGCATTCTGAACTCTGTAAATGCTCATGTTTACATACTAGTATATGTCCTCTGCTTACTGAGTTGTTGATAACTCACCCCTTATCTTCAATTATTTTTTAAATAATTTTGATGGTTCAGCTAGAGAACAAGAGTAGGAGGTTTTAGCAAGGTGTGATGTCCGTAATGGAATAAGTGCCCGAGAGTACAAGTACTTATTCGAGAGTCATAGTTAGAAAACTGTTTTAGTTTTGGTTATTTTGATTTGATGAGTTAAGGATATTTTCGAGTTTTGGAGAGTTTTTAATTTATGGTATTGAGAATTTCTTGTTTGTCCCCATGAAGGAACATAGATATTTGGGTTGATTAAATGGATTAACATTTTATGGAGTTTTCAGGATTTTATAGTTGTATTATTGAAGTTTGATGTTTAGTATTAAGAGTTAACTCTCCGGACCTCCGGGACCGGGGCCTTACATGTTTAGACTCTTTTCTTTGGAAAAAAAATGCTTTTCTTTAAATACATTTCCCCTGAATGCATGTGACATGGAGGACCTTAAGACATACATACTTATACTTGACATGTGACACATGGAATGTTATGCATGAAATAGCCCAACATAACATGTTCAATTCATGGCATGATAACATGAAACACATGAAATATCCAAAGACATTCATGGAACCATAAGAACTTGCTTAGGCTGAAACATATAGGGGTAAAAATCATGAAGTTCATCACTTAAACATGTTCCAATCTTCAAGCAAATAACATAGGGATCAAAGCTTGGTAAAACAATGCATGAAATCATAACATTTGGCTTAGATTCGAATCATTCAAGACATGGTATGACCGAAATATCATGATACATATTCCATCCTTCTTAAACATGTGAAAACCAAGACATATACAAGTATTTTGTGGCATATTCATCACAATTTCAAAGCATCTAATTCCTTCCATAGATTGATACAAGATCATATTAACATAATCAAACAATCAATCAAGAAATAGCAAACAAAGCAAACATGGCAATGAAAAGATTTACACATTCATATACAAATATTAACCAAGGGCAAGTTGAATGTATACTTACAAAATCCTCATAAGGAAATACTAGCAAGCTGTAAATCCGAATATACCATATTAGAAAGAGCATCTAAAACCCTATCTTATGTTCTTGAGTGTGTGTGTGAGTTTCTAGGGCATCACTTGGTCTTAAACCATTCGACTTCTAGGGTTTTTTGGTTAAAACCCTCCTCATTTCACTCATAAGGTAAAACAAAACCTAAGGTAGGCAAGAATACATATGATGGTCGAAGCATGGAGGATAAATTCCCCCTTCACTATTCAGCCTATGTTATTTCCAAGAAAATTCTAGAAAGTGTGTATTCTATCATTTCTCAAAGTCAAATGAGATTTGAATCTCATTTTCAAATTGAGAAAAGACTTGTGTATGAGTAAGACTTAGGAAAAACCAAACCTTACCTTGCAAATCCTTGGGTAGTGCCAAAATCCTTCTCTTACAAGGATTCTTCTTGTTTGGTTGGAGAGAAAACACAAGAAAATGAGAGAGAGTTTTCAAAAGAACATGGGAGATTTGTGTGGAGAGAGTGGAAACTCATGCAAAATCCAAAAAATGGTAAGGGAAAAGCCTCCTAGGCGTGCACCCTTCTCTTTATATAAGAGACCCTTCACTTCCCTCCTTGTTTGAATCAAAACCCTTGCATTTGAGACAAGTGGCAAGGTTTCTTCTCCTCCCTCTCTCAAAAGCTGAAAAGTCTCTTGGAGTTCCCCACTTAGATTGCATTGGGAAGGGACATTCTTGGCAGTGGCCTGTTGGCTTCCCTCCTTGGTCGAAAATCTCTTTTCCCTCTTATGCGCTTCCTTTCCTTTAACAATTCAATATCTTCTCAAGGGGTAACTTGGTAAAATCATGCATGTCTCTTCCTATTCCCAACAAGAAACTCTTGGCATGGAGGACAAGTGGCATTGGGCGTGTGCCATAGCCCTAGCCGTCCTCTCCATTTTTCTATTCCCAAAGTGTTGCTTCATCTTACCAATATTCATTCCCAAGGTGACTCTTCACATTTCAATAGTCCAAAATGCACTAAGTGACAAGTGGCAAGCGAATGGAAGGCTTGGGGGTAGGCTAGCCGAAACCCTAGGGCAAACTTGTCCGTGATACAAAAGTCTCATGACAAAAATCTTCTAGAAACTTGGTGCATGCTTGACACATGGCAAAAGCTAGCAAGATTTGAAATCCCAAAGGCCTCTCTTCAGTTTCCTATGCAAAACTTCTAGAAAGACACAATTTCACTTCCTTAGGCTCCCCTTTTCCAAGAAACCTACCTTGGAACTTGAATTCTGGACAAAAATAATGGGCTAGGCGTGTAAGCCCATCTTGGTGCTTTCCTACATCTCTCTTTCCTCCTTAACCCACTTTCAAGACTAGGTTCAAAGTATAACATGCTTGGATCACATAACACTTAGCCAATTTAGAATTGGATCATGGGCCTAAACCACTGGACCTAAGTTCCCAATAAGACCGAAATTCTAAGGTGAACTAGAGTCACTCTTCTCTTGGACTTATGTTACTACATCAAAGGTTTCTAAGGCCTTCCAAAGTAACTAAGGCTCCTAAAATACTATGGCAACCTAGAACAAATTCTAAGGGCCAAGCCTAGACAAAACTTGGGCCATCACATTAATTCACAAAATGTTAATATCTCATCCATGATCATGGCCAAGACCTTTAAATTTTGAAATATATCAACTTTTCATGAACTTAGAATCTTTTAATGCGTTTAATAAAATTTTATCAATGAACATACATGTGTAGCCGAAACATGCTAGTGATCATACTTACAAAAAACAAGTATTTCGTGGGCTTAATCCTATTAAAGGTTCGGTCAAATAGCAAATATCCATGAACATGTGAACATGTTAGGAATTATGCAATTCGAACCCTAAGTGTGGCTTCTCATTCCATTTTCATGATATGAACCAACAACAATAAGGCATTTCAACCATATATTGGATGATCATACAAGGAACAATTATAACATGGGAAAGCATCATTATTTCAAGTATCAACATGCAACCAAACAACGTACGAGTTCATATGACAATAACATAAAATATCCAAGTACAAGTTAGAAATTTACTTACACAAATCCACAATCGATAACAAACAAGCTGAGCATATATACACAAAATCATTAGATTTGGTTATTTCAACCCTAACTCGTGTGTGTGCACGTGTAATCTCATGGCATATAGTTTAAGGAAAAAGCTTCAAATATTTTGGACCTCCACTTCCTCAAATCCGAAACTTGCATGAACTAAAACCCTAGTCTAAAACAAAACCCTAAAATCGTGTGTTTATAGGTGGGGGTTCATGAGGAAAACTTCTCAAGACATGAACTAACTTCTTCTAGCTCAAATGTGTGTGTGTGAGCATGAGTTCATGGTAAAATTGCTAAAAACTGAAACTTCACCTCTCAAGGCTGTGCATGCGTGTGAAATGGAAAGGTGGTTTTGGCTTCATACCTTCTATGATTCTCTCCTTAGAAGTATCTTCTAGCTTTTCTTACCCTCAAAATGATGTTTGGGTGAGAAAAGAGCAATGTGAAGGGTGTTTGGATGGTGAGAAAGTGATGAAAAGTATAGAGAAAGCTGGTGGCCGAATGCTTCTCAAAAGAAATCCTCCGAGTGACTAAAAGAATATTGTTTTCGGCACCCTCCCTTTTTATAGACACAAAAAGCTTCTAGTACAAGCCAAGCTCATTTGCATGGATGCCAAGTGGTGTCTCACCCTATGGCCTCTTCCCCTCTCTCATCATTTGATTGTCTTGGAAACACTATAACTTTTGGACAAGTGGCGCCTCCTTGCTCAAAACCAAAACTCCATTCCACTTTTGCCCTTCACCTCATGTCATGGTTCAATGAATCTCCTGGCTAAATGGTCTTTTATCAAGCTAAGATCTTCCTCAACCTCTTACATGTGTACATGTGTGCTAAGTGGCATGTAAGGAGTGTGGGTGTGTGCATGGTGGCCGAGATCTCCATCTCTTCCCAAGGAGATTTTTTCTTTTCTTCTACCATTGTCTTGGACATTGCGTGATTGGTCATTGTGGGTGGCAATGTACAAGTCCCCTTGCCCTAGCTGTCCACCTCAAGTGTGCCCTTCACAAAATTCTTCTAGAAGCTCCATAGGCGTGTGGCTTTCCATTTTCCCATGTAGATTTCACCCCTTTCCAAGACAAGACATCCCCTCTTTTCATTTTGCATGCATGACACATGACAAAAAGCAAAACATTCTTGTTGTCTCTATGGTTGTCATGCAATGCCTCTTGGCCTTCCCTAGGCTCCACTTTCCACAACCTCATCATCTTTCTTCTAGAATCTCTCTCTAATGGTGACAAGTGTCACAATGCCTCTTCTTACAAGCAAGCTTTCTTGCATGCATGACACATGGTAAGAAGGTGGAGTGATCCTCTATGGTAGGCGTGCAAGGCCAAAACCCTAGATTGTCTCACCTCTCTTCCCTCAATTCAGTCCAGATTCATCAAGTCCTAGCTATAAGCTCCATTGGATGACATGTGGTGTCCAAGAATTTGGGTTGGTCGTGTGCCGTAGTTCCATTGGGTTTCAAAACCCTAATTCCTTGTTGAGGCCGAATTACTCATGGGCTTGGGTCTTTCTCAAGGCCTTAGATGCCTAGTACCAAACCAATTTCTAATTGGTTACTCCATCTTTCTTGGCCCATATTAACAATATATATAAAAATGCAGGAAAAGCCTAGCCAAAATCTTGGTCGTCACATCCTCCCCCCATTAGAAAAAGATTTCATCCTTGAAATCGGTACCGTAGTCAGAAACAAATCTATTAATAGAAGAAAGCTAATCCTCATTGGTACCTCTTGCACTGGCTGTTGTAGAATCCTTAGATGATGACGGAAGTGGCACTTCGCGTTCTTTTTCTGTCATTGAATCTTGTGAGAAATAGAATATCACGTCCAAGTCATAATCATAATAAATGTTTACTCACATCTCATTTAACCTATGCTCAATCTCAAGATCAGTATCTTTAGTGGGCTATCCTTCTTCACGATAACGAATGCGGTCAGTAGATGTATTTGAAGTTTCAATAGGCTCATATCTTGAAGCGTGAGCTTCTACAGCTCAATTGGATTCTGCCTCAAGGTTAAGTCAAAGTAGATGTAACCTATTTGCATCTCTCCATAGCAACGGATCATGTGGGGGTTGATGCTTTTCATGTGCTAAAGCTCTCCTTAGAAAAATATTGCCTCAAAAATCTGCATCCAATACATGAGTGCAATGATGCTCGAACCTTTCCATTTGCTGCTAGTGAGCACTCGTCATTTGATCCCTCCTTATTTGCCGGTTTTGGCGACTGCATCTGCGTCTCACACTAATTTGCGCTATTGAGGTTACAGACATGCGAGGGGTATTCTTATTACAAGCCATGCCTTATTCACGGGTATGGTAGGTGCACATATCATCACTAAAATTCACAAATAACATAGAGACATTCATACACAAGAAATCAAGGTACAATCAAACAATCGTTCATAAATAAGATTCATGAATACTCAAGTTCTAAGTTACTAACAAATGAGGATATTTAGTCCTCATCAAATCTTCTCTTTCCCACGTCCCCTCTTGAAAAACTGGGTTGTTCCAAAGTACTTTTACTAAAGATACTTTTTTATTCCTTAGCTCTTGCTCCTTGCTATCCACAATTTGCGTAGGCCATTCTTCCTAAGATAGGTTCAGCTGATGTCGTATACTACTAGAGTCCATTACCACGGGCTGTCTTTCCCCAAAGATCTTCTTTAGTGATGATATATGAAAGATATTGTGCACTCCTTGCATCTTGTTGATGGATCCAATTGATATGCCATTGCACCAACTCTTTCCATAACTTCGAACAGTCCTACATACCTAAGGCTCAACTTTCCTTTCTTCCCAAACCGTATAACTCCCTTCATGGGCGATACCTTGAGATGCACCCAATCTCCCACATTAAATTCTTAATTCCTCCATCATTTACCGGCATAACTCTTTTTATTCCGTCCCACCAAAATTTTCCCTTCAAATCCCGGTACATCTTGGTGCTACCAGGATGAGCAATATAAGGTCTGCATTAGGCTTCCTTCATAATCCTTTTCTTTATTTCGGAAATATTAGGAATCACTTTCCTCTCCTTGTAATGCAACATCCCATCTTTACCAATCGAGAAGTGTTGTGGTCCTTCAGATTTTAGAATTTTCTGCTGAATTTCTCTCCCATTTATCATCCTAACTTTGACCTTCGATAATTTCCTCATCAGTTAATGGTACAATCTCCTGTACCACCGTTAACCTAATATCTCTTGGCGGCTTTCCTAATAGCAATTTCCTCATTTTTGCCAATAACGATTGCACGTCGGCTTGGTCTTACGACTAAGGGCATCTGCTACCACATTGGCTTTTTTCAGGGTGATACTTGATCTCACACTAGTAATTGCTGATCATCTCCACCCATCTTCTCTGCCACATGTTCAGGTTCTTCTGACTAAACAGATACTTAAGGCTTTTATGGTCAGTGTACACCTCACACTTTTCTCCATAAAGGTAATGTCTCCAGATCTTCAGTGCAAAGACTACGACGGCGAGTTCCAAATCGTGAGTAAGATAATTCTGCTCGTGATCCTTGAGTTGTCGCGAGGCATAAGCAACGACTCGCTCTTCTTGCATCAATACACACCCTAATCCCACCTTAGAGTCGTCACTATAAACCACATACGACTTATGAGGCTAAGGTAAAGCCAACACAGGTGCCGTGGTTAACCTCCTTTTAAGTTCCTAGAAGCTCCTTTCACATTCCTCACTCCAAACATACTTGGCATTCTTCTTCATCAATGTCGTTAAAGGACCAGACAGTTTAAAAAATCCTTTGATGAATATTCGATAATATCCTGCCAAACCCAGAAACTTACATATCTCGTGGGCATTAGTCACTTTCTACCATTCCATTACTGCTTTTATCTTAGCAGGATCTACTGCCACACCTTTACTGGAAATAACATGTCCCAAAAATGTCACCTCTCTAAGCCAAAACTCACAGTTGGTGATCTTAGCATAGAGTTGATGTTCTTGTAAGGTCCTTAACACTATTCTCAAGTGCTCCCTATGTTCTTCATCACTTCGGGAGTAAATCAAAATGTCGTCAATGAACACCACTACAAAACTGTCAAAATACTGCCTAGATATCTGATTCATCAAATCCATGACTGCTGCTGGGGCATTTGTTAATCCTAAAGGCATTACTAAAAATTCAAAGTGTCCATAACGAGTTTGAAAAGCCGTTTTAGGTACATCTTGATCCTTAATCTTCAATTGATGATATCCTGATTGTAGGTCTATCTTAGAAAATATCGACGCTCCTTGCAACTGATCCAATAAGTCGTCGATCCGAGGTGAAGGGTACTTATTCTTAATGGTTATTTTATTGAAATCCCGATAGTCAATGCACATCCTTATAGTGACATCCTTCTTTTTCACAAAAAGGACTAGTGCACCCCATGGGGATGAACTCGGGCGAATAAATCCCTTTTTGAGGAGTTCCTCAATCTGAACCTTCAGCTCCTTCAACTCGGCTGGGGCCATTCGATAAGGTGCCTTGTATACTGGGCTACACCTGGCTCCAACTCAATTACGAACTTCATTTTCCAGTTTGGGCTAGTCCAGGCAGATCATCGACAAAAACTTCTGGAAACTCTTCTATCACAGGAATCCCTTCGACTCCTTTAGGTTCCTCTATTACACTAGTCATAACCACTAGATATGCATCGACTCCTTCCTTCAAGGCTTTCTTCGCTCATCCTACCATTAAGGTTGACGGAATCAACTTCACTACTTCCCCTATATAACAGATCCTATCCTTCGAAGGTAACTCGAAAATCACATTCCTTCTTCAGCAATCTATTTTAGCATAGTGCCTAGACAACCAATCCATTCCTAGGATCAAGTTGAATTCCATTAAATGGAAAACGATCAAATCCGCGAATAGGGTCAGTCCTGTGACTTCCCACGAACAATTCCCAACTATTCGAGTGCATCCAACTACCTTCTAGTCCAGAATAGCTACTAAAACCTTTTGGGGCAAGGATTCCACACTCAACTTACATCTTCTTACGCAAACATATGACACAAAGGAATGCGAAGCTCCAGAATCAAACAGAGCACAAACCAACTGTTGCATCAACTTAACCTTACCTACAGGGGTAACTAAGATTACTTAGGGATTCCTAGCAAACACATGCTACCAATTACAGTAGGGTTGGAATGTTACCAGTGATTGCTCTAGCGTTCGTAGCTTCCTCAGCTTCCAAATCCACTTTTCCTGGACTGATTACATAGACCTTTGCCTTCATCGGGATCTTTCCTTTGTTTCTGAGTGTCGATGCTCCTTCTATCATATTACGTGGACAATCTCGAATCATATGGCCAGTTTGACCACATCTAAAGCAAGCTCCAGTGGCGAAACGACATTCACACTGTGTCTTCATCCGCAACTACGACATGGTGGTGGCATAACAGGCAACATATTACCTATTACCTTCCATTTTCCCTTATCCAAAGTATAAGGGATCTTCTTCTTCCCCATATTCTTTCCTGGAGAGTAGGGTAACCCTTTCTTACGATAATTCTAAACTTGAGAAATTAAATTCCACTGCTTCGCCTCTGCTATCAAAACAACGTTCACTAACTCTTGAAAATTCTCTATCTGTAGGCATGCAACTTGGTTTCGTATCCTTGGATGTAATCCATCTTGAAATTTCCTAGCTTGCATTTTCTCTGCACTAATCAAATTTGGGGCAAATCTTCCTAACTCCATAAATCGAGCTGCATATTGCTCCACTGTCATATTTCCTTGAGTCAAGTTCATAAACTCTAATGCTTTCTACTGTTTAGTTGTTTTTGGGAAGAAACAGCTGTCAAATTCCTTCTTAAAATGCTTCCAAGTGAGAGTGGTGATATCTCCCAATTCTTGCACCAAAAGTTGCCATTTCGTGTCCCACCATATGCCAGCCTCTCCCTGGAGTAAATGTCTGGCATCCTGTACCTTCTGATTCTCTGTGCATCCACTGATATCAAAAGTTTTATCTAAATCTATAAGTCACTTATTGGCTCTTAAAGCCCCTTCCATTCCCATAATGTTTGGATACCGATATACCATAAATCTCTCAAACGGGCATCCTCGATTCTTGCCTCTAAGCGGATCTTGTCTCACATTCTGCCCTTGCTCCATTTGGTATCTCACTACCTCATTCATTTGCCATATGGTTTCCGCGATTGCCTGACCTCCTTCCAATGGAGGGTTCCTAGCCTCCCGATCTCACGACCTCAGAGAAACATCATCGCGTTGTTTGCCCACCATTGGGTCCTTTCCTTCTAAAATGTACAAAACCAATGCATCAACAGCTTCTCCTAAAGCAGAGATTTACTCCTTCACTTCACAATTGAGTTCAACTACATACTTATCCTCCGAATGTGCCTCCTTAAGGATTCAAACCTATAGCTATAAAGTTCAATCCTATAACTATTAGATTTCAATCCTAGCATCAGGTACCATGTATTCCTAGGACAACTTGTGGCTATTGTAGAGACGTAATTACTCTGATATCACTGCTTTTGTGATTCTC
The DNA here is from genome assembly GCF_004785595.1 of Juglans microcarpa x Juglans regia. NCBI lineage: Eukaryota > Viridiplantae > Streptophyta > Magnoliopsida > Fagales > Juglandaceae > Juglans > Juglans microcarpa x Juglans regia. The sequence goes on along the minus strand of NC_054596.1, from coordinate 27,920,807 downwards.
CCAGCCCCCACTTGGGATTTGATGGAGACTGAAGTGTCGGGACATGTAACACAAGGCTACATACCACTTGTACACGATGGTTAAGATGCAATGCACCTAATGATAACTAGCAATATGCAATATATCGCAGCAAAAAGTCTAATTAGGTCAATAAATAAGATAGATATCATGTGCTGAAGCACATAAATCCCAAAACAGAAATTTCATAAATGTCATCAAAGACTTAATTGTTTCAAGAGAGACTCCCAAAATGAGGGACTAATACATCAAGTGTTTTCAAAATAAGTCATTCCTCAAAGAAGTCCCATAACAAAAGTCTTTTCATGAGGCTGATCCTACTTGGCCTTTTCCTGGTCCTGATTTAGAATCCTCCTTAATTGCTCAAAAAGCAGCAACACCTCAGTGATGAATTGGTCGGCAAGTTCCAACCTTTCTAAAAGCGATGACTCCTGAGAGACCTTGCCTCTCTCCAGAGACTCCTTAGACATCTAGGGAGTTAGTCTCTTGTGTTTCCCCATTTCTATCCTCTTGGGTTCTTGTCACAACTTCTACCATTCCTAATAGGGAAATGATAATGGAAATTACAACAGTGAGATTTCAAGAAATCTCAGTTAAGTAAACAAATAACATGTAACAGATATCGTAAGCATATGTAAGCAAACTTAAAAATGAATGCATGGACATGAGACTTTACTTATGCATTTGAATTTTCAAAACGATACCGTGTACATCAAAACTTTAATAGCCCTTTTCTTTCATAAACATCTTTTCGTCATTTTCATACTTGTTCATTAACATACTTGTGAGCTCGGATTTGTGTAAGTATATCATATCATAACTTTGAGCTCAATGCCTTTCTTTGACTTTTAACTTATAAATGAATACCTCGTGGCTCCCCTATGCACTGCATGTTCCCCGCTATTTACCACATCAACCATTGACCACTTTGACCAAGGTGACTACGTCTTATTTTAATAATTCATATTATGGTAGTTGGATGGCTAAGGGCCCTGGCTCCTCATCACCGATAGGGAGGCTTTGTTCCTTTTTCGGATATGGTCTCCCAATCACCTCAACCTCTTCTAGAGGTGATGATCCCTTTACATCCTCTGAAATCTGTTGATGGTGATCTTTGCATCCTTTTTTCAAAAGAGGAAATTGAATGCTCTACCGTGCCTTTCAAATTTTTGATGGTTTTGAAATTCTTGAAGCAAAGACCATCACTTGGTAACATCAGATCCTTTATCCATAGTAGATGGGGACACAATATGCAACCTGTTGTCTCCTCCATGCAGAAGGCAAGGAATGTCTTTATTAGGCTTACATCGGAGGAGGACTCTTGAAGGCCTTCTCAAGAGAGACTTGTGAGATGGAAGAAATGTCATATAGGGCGTTTCATTGGAATATAGATTTTAACATGGAAGAAGAACCATCCATGGTCCATGTATGGGCATTTTTACCAAGTCTCCCTCCCGAATTTAATCATGATTCCTTTTTGAAAAATATAACTGCGTTGATGGGGCATTTTATACGGCGGGACAACAACACTAGGTGTGCTATTAAAACAGATGGTGCAAGGGTGTGTTTAGAGATGGACGCCACCACAGATCCAATTCATGGACTATGGATTGGTTTACCTCATCATTTGAAAAGTTTCTTTCAAGATGTGGTTTATGAAACCCTTCCTGCATTTTCTGGGATCTGTAAAGTGCAAGGACATAAATGCAATGACTTGGAAAATGGATGGAAAAAAATCAAAGGAGGAACCGAGGAAAGGTGACGGAAAAAAGCATGATCGTATATGGCGAAGAAAAGAAAAAGAGGATACAAAGGAGACCTTGAAGGTAACCAGTGGTGGAATGGAGGGATCACATGAAACTGAGGCTTTAAAGAGTCCAATGAATTAGATTACGGTAGAAGACAATAATGAAATGGAGGTAGAAAATAGGGTTATGAATGAATTGAGCCAAGATGTTGTTGAGCAATAAACTGTGTTATTAAAGGAACTTGTTAGATTGGAGCCCATTGAAGATTGGGCTACTGATGGCGTTCATGCTATGGCTAAAGATGATGTCCAATAGCGTGACAAGAAGGTGGTATATGAAATTGTTGATGAATTGACTGTTCAACAGTTTGCTGAGAATGATATGGGTAATGGGGTTAATGAACAGAGGACTGAGAAGGAAAGCGCTCAATATAATTCTGAATTGGTTTAGGTGATGTCTGAGAATGAGGAGGACCTGTTGATGCCACTAAGTAAAGAGAAGGACTTTTATTCAAATTCTGAAAATAATGGAAAGGTTGATAAGGGAGGAACAAAGACCAAGAGCTCGACCAGGGTCGCAAGCAGACCCAATATAATGAATTTATGATAAGTCCTTTCATGTATTGGAATGTTAGAGGGATTGGGACCTCGCGAAGACATTTGAAGAAGCTTGTGTATAAATACAAACCAAAGATTTTAGCTGTGGCAGAACCTTTCAATAATGAGGCCAAACTACAAAAGCTGAAATGTGATTTGAATTTCTCTTGTAGCTATTCTAATGAAGATGTGGGGGGGGGGGGGGGGGGGGGGAATTATGGATTGAGTGGAATTCTAAAGTTGTGGTGTCGGTTAAAAATAGGAGTAGACAACATGTTACTATTTCAGTGCAAATGCAATCCCATCATATGTTTATCACCTTTGTATATGCGAAGTGTTCTTACCAAGAGAGACATGAACTCTGGGCTAGACTAGAAGGATCCATTCCATTAGACTCTTCTTGGATGATAGTTGGGGATTTCAACATTATTTCAAATGATTCTGAAAGACGTGGAGGGAGAAGGAGGCCATCGGTTGATATGGAGAAATTCAATGAGTTTATCAATGGTAATGAGTTATCTGATTTACCTCATTGTGGAAATTCTCTATCTTGGTGCAATGGGCATGATGGGTGGACAAGGAGTTGGGCACGTCTAGATCGTTCTCTTGTTAATGGTTCTTGTCTTGAAAACAATGGGGGAGTTCATATTAAATATCTTTCAAGAAGTACTTCGAATCACTCACCTATGATTATCTTGTAGGAATCTCCTTTAAAACCATACGGTAGTGATGTTTTTAAGTTTCAGCAAATGTGGGTAACTTATGAGAGATTCATGGATTGTGTGTTGTCTGTTTAGATTGAGGAGGAACAGGGCAGTGGGCTTTATCGGTTGGCTAGTAAACTGAAGAAACTCATAATTGTTCTTAGAAGATGGAATACGGAGACTTTTGGGAGTACAACTGAAAACATTCGAGCTTTGGAGGAGAGAATTGAGAGACTAGAGCTTAGTCTTCAACAATGCTATTCTTAGGAGGATGAATGTGACGACCAAGAGTTTATGCATTTTATTATATATTGTTAATTTGGGCCAAGAGAGAGATGGAGTACTCCATCTCTAAAATGCCAAGCCCTTGAGTGTTTCGGCCTCTATAAGGAATTAGGGTTTTCAAGCCCAATTTCCTAGGGCACATGCCCAACCCAAATTCTTGGACACCACATGTCATCTAATGGAGCTTATAGCTAGGGCTTGATGAATTTGGACTGAATTGAGGGAAGAGAGGTGAGAGAGTCTAGGGTTTGGCCTTGCACGCCTACCATAGAGGATCACCCACCTTCTTGCCATGTGTCATGCATGCAAGAAGGCTTGCTTGTAAGAAGAGGCATTGTGACACTTGTCACTATTAGAGACAAATTCTAGAAGAAAGATGATGAGGTTATGGAAAGTGGAGCCTAGGGAAGGCAAAGAGGTCTTGCACGGCAACCATAGAGAAAAAGGGTTTTACTTTTTGCCATGTGCCATGCATGCAAAAGGGAAAAAAATGATGTCTTTTCTTGGGAAGCGGCAAAATCTACATGGGAAAATGGAGAGCCACACACCTATGGAGCTTCTAGAAGAATTTTGTGAAGGGCACACTTGAGGTGGACGGGTAGGGCAAGGGGACTTGTGCATTGCCACCCATGATGACCAATCACGCATTGTCCAAGACAATGGTAGAAGAAAAGAAAAAATCTCCTTGGGAAGATGTGATGACTCGAGTTTGTCCAGACTTGGCCCTTAGAATTTATTCTAGGTTGCCATGGCATTTTAGGAGCCTTAGTTACTTTGGAAGGTCTTAGAGTCTTTGATTTGGTAACTTGAGCCCAAGAGGAGAGTGACCTTAGTTACTTTGTAATTTCGGCCCTATTTAGAAATCCAGGTCTAACGATTTAGTCCCATGACCCAATTCTAAGTCACTAGTGCCATGTGTCATGAGAATGTTACACCTTGAATCTAGTCTTGATAGTAGGTTGAGGGGGAGAGAGAGGTGTAGGGAAGCACCAAGAATGGCTTGCATGCCTAGCCCATTGTTTTGCCTAGAATTCGAGTTCCAAGGTAAATTTCTTGGAAATGGAAGCCTAGGGAAGTGAAATGGAGCTTTTCTAGAAGTTTTGCATAGGAAAACGAAGGGAGGCACATAGGATTTTGAATTTAGTCAGCTCTTGCCAAGTCTCAAGCATGCACTAAGTTTCTAGAAGATTATGTGAAGAGACTCGCAACAAGGACAAGTATGCCTTTAAGGTTTCGGCTAGCACACTCCCAAGAATCCCATTCACTTGCCACTTGTCACTTAGTTTATTTTGGACCAATGACACATGAAAGGTCACCTAGGGAAGGAGCACTTGGAAGATGGAGCATCAACTTGGGAAAGGATGAAGAAGTGGACGGCTAGGGCTATGGCACATGCCCAATGCCACTTGTCATTCATGCCAAAGGTTACTTGTTGGGAAAAGGAAAAGGCATGTAATGTTTTACCAAGCTACCCTTGAAGAAATATTTACCTGTTTAAGGAAATGAATGGCATAAAGGGGAGAGAATGGAATTTTTGCCAAGGGAAGAGAAACCCTACACGCCACCTCCCAAAATGTCCCTTCCCAATGCAATCCAAGTGGGGAACTCCAAAAGTCATTTTCGGCAAAACAGAAAGGGGAAGAAGAAACCTATGCCACTTGTCATCCATGCAAGAATTTTGGAAGAAACCAAGGAAGGAAGTGAAGGGTCTTCTAAAAAAAGGAAGGGGTTCATGCCAAGAGGCTTTTCCCTTGCCATTTTTTTAGAAATTGCATGAGCTCTCACTCTCTCCACACAATTCTCCCATGTTCGTTTGAAATTTCCCTCACTTTCTTGTAATTTCTTTCCATCCAAACAAGGAGGATCCTTGCAAAAGAAGGGATTTCGGCACCACCAAGGATAAGAAAGGTAAGGATCAGCTTCTTCTTAAGTTTTGCACACACACATGTCACTTCTCAACCTGAAAATGAGATTCAAATCTCATTAGACTTTGAGAATGATAGAACCCGCACACTTTCCACACTTTCTACCGTTTTCTTGGAAAATGAATTAGGGCTTTTAAGAAAACCCTTGAAGCCAAGTAGTAACGGGGAGTTCATCCTCCATGTTTTCGACCACCACATGTATCTTTACTTACTTTAGGTTTTGTTTTACTTCATGAGTGAAATGAATGGGTTTTAACCCAAAAACCCTAGAAGCCGAGTGGTTTAAGACCAAGTGATGCCCTAGAAATCCACACACACACTCAAGAACATGAGATAGGGTTTTAGTTACTTTTTCTATGTTCAGATTTACAGTTTGCTAGTATTTCTTTACGTGGATTTTTGTAAGTATACACTCAACTTACTCTTGGTTAATGCTTGTATATATTTGTGTAAATCCTTCCATGGTTTTGATTGCTTTGTTTGTTATCTCTTGGTTGTTTGTTTGAATATGCTAATATGATATTGAGTAACTTTAAATAAGGAATTATATGCTTCAGATTTGTGATGAAAATGCCATGAAATACTTCTATAAGTTTTAGTTTTCACTTGATTAAGGTTGATGGTTTATGCAACATGATGTTTCGGTTTGAATATGTCTTGGAAGTTTCGGACCTTGGTCAAAAACCTATGATTCCATTTTTTGTTTCACTATGTCTTGATTTCTATATTATATGCTTGAAGTTTGGAACATGTTTAAGTGATGATTCTTCATGTTTTTGTGCCTATGAGTTTTAGCTTAAGAAAGTTCTCACGATTCCATGTATGTGTTTTGATATCTCATATGGTTTATGTCATCATGCTATGAAATGAACATGTTATGCTTGGTTATTTCATGTACGGCATTTCGCATGTCATATGTCAAGTGTAAGTACGCATGTTATAAGTCTCATGTCACATGCATTTGGGGAAAACTGTTTTCAAAGAAAGTGTTTTCAAAAAGTGTTTTCAAAGAAAATATTTTTGAAGAAAAGATTTTAAAAGTTTTATCATGACCCTAAGTACTAGGGTGCGAGAATGTCCTAGTAGAATTCCTATGTCCACTCTGGAGTGCTTAAGAATGGAGTGGTAACCCCTGGGTCGACAAAGTATCGTTGACGAGCCTCGAATGGATTCTTTTCAAAGGATACCGAAGAGAGGAAGCGCCTAACGCTAGTGGGTGCATAAGGCATGTAACCCGATGAAGTAAGGTCGAGTTAATATGAATCCCTGTTTATGACGTATTCATCATGGTGTATGGACTGTTGATGGTGTGGTAACTAGCAGGAACATGCGGTGCTAAGGGGAACCGTGTTGTGTCCACCCTCTAAATAAGAATTTGAGCCTATGTGCTAAGGATCACTCGATGCAAATCTTGTGATATGTTCTGATAAGATAAGTTCTGATTAAGTTCACATGATTAAGAAAAAGTAAAGAAGTTTTTCTAAAAAGCTAAAGTCCTGTTACAAGTCTTTTGAAAATGGTCAAGTGCATAAGTTAAGTTCTGGTCAAAGGCAAAGTCAAGTACATATCCATGCATGCATTTCATGATATACCTTTTGTATGCTTGCGTTAACTGTGGTATATTGTATGATTACTTGCTGAGATTTCTTGAAATCTCATTGTGGTAGTTTCCACTACCATTCCCCAACCGGAATGGTAGAAGTTGTGACAGGTATAGTAAATGACGGCCATGACCAAGAGGAAGAGAACGACACCTCCTCCTCTTGAGATGATTGTGCCTAAGATGGCTGTGAATCGGCCCGAGCCCTCCATCCTGGAGCGACTCGAGGGCAACGACTGGGAGATCACTGGTATGCTTGAATTCATTGTGGAGTTCAAGTGGTGTAACAACCAGGACAAGGATAGGGCTTTGGAAAAACATGTGAAGCTCGAATCTTCTTGGAGAATACGGGAACTTAAGTTATTTTTTGGGAAAAAAAATAGTACTTATGGTTTTAGACCTTAACTTTTGTGGAACTATGTTTTGAGGAGGTCTCACGTTTTGGGAGTTTTAAACTATACTCTATGATTTGGGATGTTATACCTTTATGAGACATGTTTACATTTTGGACAATGTTTGGGATAGGATATTAGTACGGTGCCATGTGCTTTGCAACTGCTTATCGCGTTGCTTGGATTATCCGACTTCTGCTATTTTTCCGTTGCTATGTTATTGCATACTGCTAGTGTACTTAGGTGCGTAGCATATTATCTGTCATGTACGAGGGGTGTGTAGCTTGTGTTACATGTCCCGGCGTCTCAGTCACCATCCAATCCCAAGCGGGGGCTGGGGGCACCACAAAAGAGATGGAGATTTTGGCCACCATGCACACACCCACACTCCTCACATGCCACTTGGCACACATGCACTCATATAAGAGATTGAGGAAGATCATAGCTTGATAAAAGACCATTTAGCCACGAGGTTCATTGAACCAAGACATGAGGTGAAGGGCAAAAGTGGAATGGAGTTTCAATTTTGAGGAAGGAGGCGCCACTTGTCCAAAAGTTCTATTGTGTTCCCAACACAATCAAATGGTGAGAAAGGGAAAGAGGCCATAGGGTGAGACGCCACTTGGCATCCATGCAAATGAGCTTGGCTTGTGCTAGAAGCCTTTTTGTGTCTATAGAAAGGGGAGGTGCCGAAAACACCATTCTTTTAGTCACATGGAGGATTTCTTTTGAGAAGCACTGGGCCACCACCTTTCTCTCAACTTCCCATCACTTGCTCACCATCCAAACACCCTTCACCTTACTCTTTTCTCACCCAAAAATCATTTTGAGGGCAAGCAAAACTAGAAGATACTTCTAAGGAGAGAATCAGAGAAGGAATGAAGCCAAAACCACCTTTCCATTTCACACACACACACACGGCCTTGAGAGGTGAAGTTTCGGTTCTTAGCAAGTTTATCATGAACTCATGCTCTCTTACACACACATTTGGGCTAGAAGAAGTTAGTTCATGTCTTGAGAAATTTTCTACATGAACCCACACCTATATACACACAGTTTTAGGGTTTTGTTTTAGACTAGGGTTTTAGTTCATGCAAGTTTTAGATTTGAGGAAGTGGAGGTCCAAAATATTGGAAGCTTTTTCCTTAAACTCTATGCCATAAGATTACACATACATACACACGGGATAGGGTTGAAATAGCCAAACCTAATGATTTTTGTGTATACATTTTCCGCTTGCTTGTTTTTCGATTGTGGATTTTTGTAAGTAAATTTCTAACTTGTACTTCGAGATTTTATGTATATGTCATGTGAAATCGTTTGTTGTTTGGTTGCATGTTGATACTTGAAATAATGATGCTTTTTCATGTGATAATCGTGTCCTTGTATGATTATTGAATATATGGTTGAAATGTTTTATTGTTGTTAGTTCATATCATGAAAATGGAATGAGAAGCCACATTTAGGGTTCGGATTGCATAATGCTTAACATGTTCATGGATATTTGTTATATGACTGAATCTTTTATAGGATTAAGCCCATGAAATACTTGCCTTTTTATAAGTATGATCACCAGCTTGTTTCAGCTACACATGTATATTCACTTATAAAATTTTATTAAACACATTAGAAGATTCTAAGTTCATGCAAAGTTGATGTAATGTATATTTCAAAATTTAAAGGTCTCAGCCATGACCTTGGATGAAGTATTAACATTTTGTGATTAAGTTCTAATGATTTAAAACCAATTCTTGGATATGCTAGGGTTTATATGTTTTGGTCACTACATGTAAAGTTTTGAATGTTTGTTTCTTGCTTATTATTTAAATGCCTCAAAATTTATGAAAAAGAACATGGTTGCATATTCTAATATTTTCAAGCTATAATGCGAAATGTACAAGGATATGCATGATTATTTGTTATATGGCCATGATTAAGTTTCGGCATTGCATGTGTCCTATAAAAGTTCTATGTTTCATAGTTCATGTCACATGCATTGGGATTGTGAAAATCTTTCAAAAAGAAAAAGGAGTCTTTTAAAAAGTTTTGTCACGACCCCAAAAGGTTAGGACGGGGAAATGTCCTAGTGGAACTCCCCTGTCCACTCAATAGTGTCTAAAATGGAGTGGTAACTCCTGGGCCTACAAAGTACAGTCGACGGACCTCGAATGGTTCCTAAAAGAAAAGGATACTAGAGCAGGGTTGCACCTAAAGCTAGTGGGTACCTTAAAGTGAAGGTGAAAAGTGAACTGCCATAATATGAATGATTAAAAGTAAGACGTAGTCACCTTGGTCAAAGTGAACAATGGTTGATGTGGTAACTAGCGGGGAACACACGGTGCATAGGGGGAGCCATGACGTTTCCATTTATAAGTTAAAAGTCAAAGAAAGGCCTTGAGCTTAAAGTTATGCTATGATATATGTGGCGCCCCTAGCCCCCGCTTGGGATTGGACGGTGATTGAGATGCCGGGACATGTAACACAAGGCTACACACTCCTCGTACATGACAGATAATATGCTATGCACCTAAGTACACTAGCAGTATGCAATAACGATGCAATGGAAAGTTAATAAAAGTCAGATAACTAAGCAACGCGATAAGCAATTGCAAAGCACATGGTACCATAAACTAATATCATAACCCAAAACATTGTACCAAAACATAAACATAGGCCTTAAAAGAAAAATATCCCAAATAAGCATGAAGCATAATTTTAAAGTTCCCAAAACACGGGATTCTCACAAAAGAAACATAAGTCCACAAAAGATGGCCATAAATGTTGTTGCCTTCTCTCTCTTCTTTTTTTCTTTCCACAAAACACTTATACTCCAGTACTTTTCAAGTAGACTCGGGCTTCACACGCTTCTCTAAAGTCTTGCCCTTATCTCGATTGTTACACCGCTTGAACTCGGCGATGAATTCAAGTATACCTGTGATCTCTCGATCGATGGCCTCGAGTCGCTCCCAGAGGGAAGACTCGGGCTGATCCATGGCTATTTTAGGCACAATCCTCTCTGGAGGAGGAGGTGTCGTTCTCTTCCTCTTGGTCATCGTTGCTTCTTTCTAAAGCTGTTACAACTTCTACAATTTCGGTTAGGGAATGGTAGTGGAAACTACCACAATGAGATTTCGAGAAATCTCAACAAGTAATTATACAACATACCACAATTAATACAAGCATACGAAAAGTACATCATGATATGCGTGGAAGGACATGTTCTTGACTTATGCACTTAACCAGAACTTGACTTATGCACTTGACCATTTACAAAAGATTTGTAACATAGATTTAAACTTTTCATAAAAACTTCTTAACTTTCTTATTCACACGGTCTTATTCAGAACTTGCCTTATTAGAACATATCACAAGATTTTCATCATATGAGCTCTTATACTTATTCAAAGGGTGGACACAACACGGCTCCTCTCCTTGCACCATGTGTTCCTAGTAGTTACCACACCATCAACGATCCGTATAATGTGATGAATACGTCATAAATAGAGAATCATATTAACTTTACCTTACTTCATCGTGTTGCATGCCTTATGCACCCACTAGCGTTAGGTGCTTCCTCGCTCTGGCAATCTTTAAAAAGAATCTATTCGAGGCTCGTTGACTATTTTTCGTTAACCCAGGGATTACCACTTCATTCTTAAGCACTTTAGAGTGGATAGAGGAGTTCCACTAGGACATTCCCCCGCCCTAGCACTTGGGATCATGATATAACTTTTTCTTTGAAAACATTTTCTTCAGAAAAACTTTTGAAACACTTCTTTGAAAGTACTTCTTTAAAAACATTTCTTCCCCAAATTCGTGTGACATGAGACTTAAACGTGCTTTCTTATGCACGACATATGACACATGAGATGTCGTGCATATAACAACCAAGCATAACATATTCATTTCATAGCATGATCATATAAACCATGATAGATATCAAAACATGTGCATAGAACCATAAAAACTTGCTTAGGCCAAAACTCATAGGCACAAAAACATGAAGATTCATCACATAAACATATTCCAAACTTCAAGCAAATAACATAGAAATCATAGTTTAGTAAAACAAAGTATGAAATCATAACATTTGACCAAGATCTGAATCATTCAAGACATGGTATGGCCAAAATATCATGATACACATTCCATCATTCTTAAACATATACAAGTATTTCATGGCATATTCATCACAATTCCAAAGCATATAATTATTTCCATAGATTGAAATAAGATCATATTAACATGTCAAGCAAGTAATCAAGAAATAGTAGCCAAAACAAACATGGTAGTGAAACGATTTACACAATCATATACAAGTGTTAACCAAGAGTAGGTTGAGTTTATACTTTCAAAATCCTTGTAAAGAAACACTAGCAAGCAGTAAATCCTAACATACCATATTAGAAAGAGTATCAAAAACCTTCTTAAGTACGTGTGCGTGTTTCTAGGGCATCACTTGGTCTTAACCCATTCGGCTTCTAGGGTTATTAGGTTAAAACCTTCTTCATTTCACTCATAAGGTAAAACAAAACCTATGATAGCCAAGAATACATGTGATGGTTGAAACATGGAGGATAAATTCCCCCTTCACTAATTGGCCTCAAGGGTTTCTCTTATAAACCCTAAATCATTTCCAAGAGAAAATAGTAGAAAGTGTGTGTTCTATCATTTCTCAAAGTCTAATGAGATTTGAATCTCGTTTTTGGATTGAGAAAAGATTTGTGTGTGAGCAAGACTTAGGAAAACCAAATCTTACCTTGCAAACCCTTGGGTAGGCAAAATCCTTCTCTTGCAAGGATCTTCTTTGTTTGGTTGGTGAGAAAACATAAGAAAATGGGAGAGCTTTCAAAGGAACTTGAGAGAATTGTGTGGAGAGAGTGGAAACTCATGCAAGAATCCTAAAAATGGCAAGGGAAAAGCCTCCTAGGCATGTACCCTTCTCTTTATATAGTGACCCTTCACTTCCCTCCTTGTTTGAATCAAAACCCTTGCATGTGAGACAAGTGGCAAGGTTCCTTCTTCTTCCTCTCTCAAAAACCGAAAACCTCTTGGAGTTGCCCACTTAGATTGCATTGGGAAGGGGCAAATCTTGGAGGTGGCCTGTGGGCTTCTGTCCTTGGCCAAAAATCACATTTCCCTCTTATGCCTTTCCTTTCCTTTAACAAGTCAACATCTTCTCGAGGGGTAACTTGGTAAAACCGTGCATGACCTCTCCTATTTCCAACAAAAGACTCTTGGCATGGAGGACAAGTGGCATGGGCGTGTGCCATAGCCCTAGCCGTCCCTCTCACTTTCCATTCCCAAGGTGTTGCTTCATCTTCCCTAAAGTTCATTCCCTAGGTGGCCCTTCACATTTCATTGGTCCAAAATACACAAAGTGACAAGTGGCGAGCAAATGGAATACTTAGGGGTATGCTAGTCGAAAATCCAAGGGGTAAATTTGTCCTTGATAAAAAGTCTCATCCAAAAATCTTCTAGAACCTTGGTGCATGCTTGACACATGGCAAAACCTAACAAAATTTGAAATGCCAAAGGCCTCCCTTCAATTTCCTATGCAAAGCTTCTAGAAAGATACCATTTTACTTCCCTAGGCTCCCATTTCCTAGAAACCTACCTTAGAACTTTATTCTTGGGCAAAAAGCAATGGGCTAGGCGTGTAAGCCCATCTAGGTGCTTTCCTACACCTCTTTTCTCCCTTAGCCCACTTTCAAGACTAGGTTCAAAGCAAAACATTCTTGGGTCACAAAACACTTAGCAAATTTTGAATTGGATCATGGGATTAAACCTTTGGATCTAAATTCCCAATAAGGCCGAAATTCTAAGGTAAACTAGAGCCACTCTTCTCTTGGGCTTAAGTTACTACATTAAAGGCTTCTAAGGCCTTTTAAAGTAACTAAGGCTCATAAAATACCATGGCATCCTAGAATAATTCTAAGGGCCAAACCTAGACGAAACTCAGGCCATCACAATATATGAACAAGAAACTGAGCTCACAAGTATTATAAATGAACAAGTATGAAAATGACGAAAGATGTTTTATGAAAGAAAATGGTTATGAAAGTTTTAATGTACACGGTATCTTTATGAAAAGTCAAATGCATAAGTAAAGTCTCATGTCCATGCATTCATTTTTAAGTTTGCTTACATATGTTTACGATATATGTTACATGATATTTGTTTACTTACTCAGATTTCTCGAAATCTCATTGTTGTAATTTTCACTACCATTCCCTTACTTAGAATGGTAGAAGTTGTGCTAGGTATGCGAGGCCCATAGGTATGGATGCGATTTGTGAAATAATGGAGGATGAGTTTACAGTGGAGGCTTGTCATCAATCCACTCTAGATTTGCTTAAGGTCACCGCTTAGCGACTCAATAAAATCTTAGCAAACCTCAATGAGTCAAGTGTTGGGATTTCATTCTTGGATCATAAGAAGATTTTGAGATTTAAGAATGATATGAATTTTGTGTCGAGATATCTTGAACAAGCACAAAACTTTTCTGTAAAAGCAAGGGAAGTTGTTGCTGAGTTGGGATTGCTAGATTCGGACCCTCAGAAGACTAGGGGAGTTTTCTTGAGTTTAGTCAAGGATGGAGCCTTGGTTTTGATTCATAAGGCTTTTTGATATATGACATAATTTGAAAACACTTGGTGTAATAGTCCCATGTTTTGGGAGTCTCTTTTGAAACAATTAAGTCTTTTGATGACATTTATGAAATTTCTATTTTGGGATTTATGTGCTTCGAAACCATGATATCTGTCTTATTTATTGACCTAAGTAGACTTTCCACTGCGATATACTGCATATTGTTAGTTATCATTAGGTGCATTGCATGTTAATTGTCATGTATGAAGGGTATGTAGCCTTGTGTTACATGTCCCAATCCTTCAGTCTCCGTCAAATCCCAAACGGGGGCTAGGGTGTCACAACGAACAAGATTTATGAATTTATCAGCTTGAACTTTCGACGTGGAACAAACAGGAGGAGATTCGCTTAGCACATTAGGCTAAGATAACATGGTTGGAGAAGGGTGAAGGGCGTGCTAAGTTTTGTAAAAGTTTTCAATCAAGAAATTTCAAAGTGATTAGGGAGATGAAGCTTAGGGATGGGACTACCTTGAATTCACTAGAAGATGTTCATAATGGGGTTGTAGAGTACTTTCAAAATTTTTTGATGGAGTGTGCATCGCAGAATCCTCCTCCAGATTTATCTTATTTGGTTGAGAAAAGTATTGTCGAGGATGATAATTTACTGCTTTGTCAGATTCCTTCTTTGTAGGAAATTAAGAGGCCTTTTTCTCCATTCCGATTGACAGCAGTCCAGGTCCTGATGGATTTGGCTTGGGTTTCTTTAGAGCATGTTGGAGTATTGTACAAAGTGATGTTGTGGAAGCTGTGAGAGATCTTTTTAGTGGCACGGTTCTTCCTCGGTTTTACACTGCTTCCTCATTAGTACTTATTCCAAAGGTGGAGAATCTTAATGGTTTTGATAAATTCAAACCCATTAGTTTATGTTTGGTAATGTATAAGGTTTGTGCAAAAATTTTGGTGGGTCGATTATCTCCCATGCTTATTTGGTTAGTGTGTAAAGAACAAGGGGCCTTCATACTAGGGAGAAGCATATTTGATAACATAAGCCTGACTCAGGAAATGCTTCAAGATATTAAGAAGCCTTCAAGAGGTGATAATGTTATTCTAAAGATAGATACAGCCAAGGCGTATGATAGTGTTGATTGGAGATTTCTTTTACACATTTTAGCTTCAATTGGTTTTTCGGAACAAGTGTTGGAACTGATTAAGAAATGTGTTTGTTCACCACAGTATTTATTGTCATGAATGGTACACAGAAAGGTTTTTTTTCAAAGGAGGCCATGGTTTGAGGTAAGGTGGTCCCATTTCTCCATTCCTTTTTATTCTTGTTGAGGAAATTTTCTCTCGTTTGTTGAATGCTAAATTTCAAGAAGGTAAAATATTACCTTATTTTCACCCAAGAGAAGCCCTTGTTATATCACATTTACTATATGCAGGTGATATTGTTCTCTTTGCAAATGGTGGTACAAAGTCTTTAAGGGAGATCAAAAGGACAATTACAACTTATGAATCTTGGTTGGGACAAAAGGTTAATAAGGAGAAATCTTCCATGATTTTTTTTAAACACATGGCTCCTACAAGGAAAAGGGCGCTTTTGAGTATAACTGGATTTAAGGAGGATAGTGTACCTTTCAAGTATTTAGGGGGAGCTCCTTTGATTACTGGCGGATTGTAGGTGAAGCATATGGATGAGTTAGTGGAGAAAATACAAAAGAAAGTGGAAGGATGGCAGACCAAGTCGTTATCTAATGGAGCAAGAATTTTGCTCTTAAGACATGTACTATCAAGTATACCTATCCATTTAATGTCCATTATTCAAGTCCCAACTTTGGTGATATAACAATTAAACGGGATATTGAGATCATTCTTTTGGGGTATTTCAGATGGAAAATCTAAAAGAAAATGGTGCTCTTGAGATAGAATTTGCAAGCCAATACAAGAGGGTGGATTGGGAATTAGAGACTTTAAGGATGTTCAAACTTCTTTACATATGAAATTTGCTTGGAAGATGTTGACAGAGATTCTCTATGGACTGAGTTTTTTAAGGACAAGTATGTGAAAAACAAGCATATTTCACTTGTTGATGCAAGAAAAGGAATTCGATTTTGGAAAAATATTGTTAAATGTATCCCAAGGGTGATTGTACAATCAAAATGGAAAGTTAGAGATGGAGAGATTTCATTTTGGAGGGGACAAATGGACATCGGATGGCCTACTAGCTAATTAGTTTGAGGTGAATGTATGTTCAAATCTTCTCATCAAAGACTGTAAGATAGATAATGGCTGGAATGTGGATTACTTGCAGGAGTTGGTCAGAATGGATAAAACATATGAGCTATTGGAAGTTTTGGAAAGGAGTAAAAGGGGAGATGATTTATTAATCTAGAGAACAGAAAACAATGGGAAGTTTACAACAAAAAGTGCATGGCAATGTATTAGAATTTCGGCTCCAAGAATCAACTAGTCTGAATGGGTGTGGCATCCTTGCCTTCCAAAAAATATTTTTGTTGCAACATGGAAAGCAATGAATAATCCTTTAAGTGTTAATGATAGAATAAGGAGAGTTGGAATTCCATTGGCTTCAAAATGTGATTGTTGTATGAATCCTGCTTATGAAGACCTCAATCATGGGTTGGCTATGGGAGATTTTGCATAGGAGATGTGGTGACGATGTTCAAGTTGTCTGGGCATTCCTTTTGTCACTAGTAGAAGTTGGAGAGATATTATTGAGGGATGGTTTAGGCATGCAAGGAAGTCAAGTCAAGTCACGTGGGCAATCTATTAGGCTTAATAACGTACATTGTGACATGGTTGTTAGGGAAAAGGAGATGTAAACTACGCATGGAAGATAAGCTAGATAGTATAGAGACAACATGGTTTTCATTCAAATATTGGGTGGCATGGGCTGGTATGAAACTAAAAATGGGAAGACTTTGTCCGCCATGATGAGGATATTTTGCAAGATCTCAGTATACCATTTAAACCCTCAAAATAAAATATCAGCATGCGAGTAAAGTGGCAACATCCTGTAACTGGGATTTATAAATTAAATGTGGATGGAAGCTGCAAGGGGAACCCAGGACAGGCAGGTGCAGGTGGCATGATCCAAAATCATCATGGTGAGCTAATGGGTGCTTTTGCAGTGCACCTTGGACATGGGACCAATAACTTTGCAGAAATTATGGGTTTGCTTCATGGTTTGCATTTAGCTCGTGAACTTCATATTAGATCTATTGAAATTGAGATGGACTCAATGATTGTTGTTCAATGGATGCAATGAAACCGATGTGGGATCTAGTACCTTGAGGATTTTTGGGAAGAGATTAAAGTACTGGGTTCAGAAAGAATCTCAAAGACTTGGTTCACTTGGCAGGAATTGCCATAGGCAATGAAGGGATTGATCAAGCTGGACAAAATTGGGGTGCCTTATTTGAGACTTGGTTGATATAGGGTAGTCCTTTGATTCTTTGTTTATTGGTGTTTTGTAATATTGGTCCATTATTATTTTCATGGTATTCTTCCGCCATAAGTGAGGGTTTTTTGAATAAACGATGGAGGCGTTGTCCTCTTTCTCAAAAAATAAAAAAACTATTATATGTTGTATGTTTACTTGCTGAGATTTCTCGAAATCTCATTGTGGTAGTTTCCACTACCATTTTCCATCCAGAATGGTAGAAGTTGTGACAGGTCTAAAAGATCACCTCCATGGTGAAACACAAGAGGATGGTACCCCCGACCATCAAGGAGGTACCGATGAACAATGAGAGCTCGATGGAGCCCTCCTTGTTGGATAGGGTCGAGAACGTCGAACGACTTATTTCCGAGGCATTGCAGCTCATTGATGAGTTGACGAGATTAAGGAATCAGGACAAGGATCAATTATTGGAGAAATGAAAAAAGCCTGACTAGTTTTTTTTTTTTTTAAAATAGGGATCGTTTTCCTATGCCAGGAAACATGTTTGGATTTCTAATGATTTAAGGCCTTTTTTTTTATTGGTCCCTTTGTTTTGGGAAAAAGGTTTCTAGTACTCATATTTTGGGAAACAATGAACATATATTTTATCTGGTACTTTTGAAAACTATGATATGCTAAAGGAAATGTTTCGGTTATGATTAGTCATACGGTACCATGTGCTAAGGCAATTGCTTTATGCATTGAATCCTATAAGAACTTTATATTTTCCGCTGCATTATTTATTGCATACTGATAGTATACATAGGTGCATTGCATCTTATATGTCATGTACGAGGGGTATGTAGCCTTGTGTTGCATGTCCTGACATTTCAATCACCGTTCAATCCCAAGCGGGGGCTGGGTGCGCCACACTGGTTTTGTTCCATCAACTCTTTGATTTTGAGTAATGATGCAAGAATTTTTTCTTCCATAGATTTTGATAGCACAGAGATCGGTGTCTCTCTGATAGCAATTTATAACACACCCCAAATACTTGCTATAATTCTTCTAGTAAAAGACTCATTCGAGGGGAGCAACCTCGAGAGAAGATGAAGATGAGAGAGAGAAAAGGAAAGTAACTTTCTGATTAAGGATTTTGCATGCCATTACAAAGAGGGACAATGTGGCGTCCCCGGCCCCCACTTGGGATTTGGCCGAAACTGAAATTTCTAGACATGCAACACTCGGGTTACTTGCCCCTCGTTGTAACACCCCGCTCCTTCTTTCTGACGTAAGCAAATTTGACTGCGAGTCTCGTTATGTGTGCCGAATCTCGATTGCGTATTTTTAAAGATATTATGTGATTTCTAAAGTAAGCTCAGTGTTTTAAAGCCCTCAAATATTTTAAATGCCCTGAAAATATTTATATGGGGCATTTTCAGTGTTCTTGAACCAATCTTTATTTTAAATAAGGCAATTATAATATTTTTGAAGAGCTCTAAAAATATTTTAATTGTAGGAAATTATTTTAATATCATTTTATTAAAAGGGCTTTAGTTATTTAAAATGTTATGTGATTTAAATTATGTTAAAAACTCTAATTAATTAAATGATTTTATTCTCTTAAAGATATTAAATAAAATTTCAGCATTTTATTATTGAAGAAGGAATATTATTTTATAAACTAAAGTTTAGTTTAAATAATATTCTATATTAATTCCTCTCAGTGCTTTTAGTTAAGTTAATGTTTACGCATTTTCAAATCAGTATTTAAAGCCCACCGTTAAATCTTTTTTAAGATATTAAGATGAAGGGCATAGATTAAATACTCAAACCCCTTTATTAATGATGAAGGAATATTATTTTATAAACTAAAGTTTAGTTTAAATAATATTATATCTTAATTCCTTTCAGTACTTTTAGTTAAGTTAATGTTTATGCATTTTCAAATCAATATTTAAAGCCCATCGTTAGATCGTTTTGAAGATCCCAAGATGAAAGGGCCTGGATTAAATACCCAAGCCCCTAGCCTTTCTCCCTCACTTTCCCTTTTCCCTCTCTCTCCTCCCTCTCCCTCAGCTTATGCCACACGTCCCCTCTCCTCTCACCTGATTCTCTTCTCCTCTAACCTGGCGCCGCCGTGAGCAGCCCAGCCTCACTGCCGCCACCAGCGACTTCCTCTCACGCCAGCGAGCTCCCACCATTGAACCCAACCTCCATCTCGCAACCACCCTTTCCCACACACGCCACAGCTCCTCACACACTGCATAACCGTACGCAGCTCCTAGCACCACTATACGTGGCCACCCAGGCCATCTAGCACCACCATGGGCCTTCCCTGGCCACCCTCTACCGAACCCAGCCGCCCTAGCTCCTCCCTAGACCGCACGCATGCAACCTCCACACACACGGGTTCACTATACCCACGGCCGAGCTGTAACAACCGGACCCAGCCAAGCGCGATTTTTTAAATATCTTTGGGCTTATCTGTATGAAAAACCCAATTGAGTATTCGAGTATTTTTTTTTTTTTTTTGGAATTGATATTAAGTATTAAGAGTTAACTGTCCGGACCCCTCGGGAACGAGGCGTTACAGTTGGTATTAGAGACAAGTTTGAGATTCTGCATACTATAATTAGGAGTTAGATGAAATTTGAGGTTTGAGATTTCTGCAGACTTTATGGATTGAGGTTTTGGAAATTTGAGGTTTTAGATTTGATGGACTTATTCTATAGACTGTAGGATATGACTTGGAGGTTTAGGTTTTGAAGTTGACATAAGTTTGACCGAAAGTCAAGTGTAGAGGTTGGGCAGACTATAACATATGAGGTTTTGGATATCTGTGGGTTTAGGAAGTATCATACTTGAGACATAGAAATTTGAGGACAGCGAGATAGTCATGGGGATATTTTAGGTTTGAAGTTCTATAGACTTTAGTATATGTGATTTTGGGTTATTAGAGACCTTTGGAAATATTTTTCAGATTTGATGTTTATAATTTGGCAGAGTTTAAGAGATATTCTTGTTGATAATTAAGGTTTGAGATTCTACAAATTTTATAGTTTGAGTTTGTGAAAATCTAAAGTTTAGAAGTGGTGTGTTTGTAAAAAGTGATTTGTTGATGAGACTAAGGTCCTAGAATTTTGCCAGGATATGATTTTCGAGGATATGTAAGGTTTTAGCACTTGCAAACCTATGGAATGTGTCCTACCAAATCTGAGATTTTAGATTTTGCATATTTTAGGAAAACGATTTTTTGAGACATTTGAGATTTTAGTTCTGGTAGGCGTAATGTTGTTGACTGTAGAAAATGATTCTGATAGAATTTAAGGTTTAGATTTCAGGTTGACTTCTTGGAAAAAGTTTTGGTTAGGAATTTGAGGCTTGGACTTGTGACATTGATGTTTTAGAGGAATTATTAGGCTTGTAAATTCAATGTGGAGGTTAGCTCCTTTTAGATGTACCTGATTGAGATACAATGCATTTTGGAGTACAAGTTATTAGAGTGCGTAACGGAAGCGTGGTTTTGGTGATATGTTAGTATGAGAGATTATTTTGCTATTTGTTTGAGGTTCATGGATTATGTGGTAGTTTGAAATTATTATTACGTTTTTAATTGTGTTTCTGTGGTTTATAGTTTAGACCTAATTTGGATCTTTCGAAGTGCGATACAATGTGTGCAAATATGTATGAAGGATTAAGTGTTTGACACTTGACTTTAGGTGTAATAAATTTCGAGGACGAAATTTTTTGTAAGGAGGGGAGGATGTAACACCCGAACTCAGCCAAGCACGATTTAAATATCTTTGGGCTTATGTGTATGAAAAACCGAATTGAGTATTCGAGTATTTTTTTTTTTTTTGGAATTTATATTAAGTATTAAGAGTTAACTCTCCGGACCCCTCAGGGACGAGGGGTTACACGAGCTCCACCTCCCACTGCCGCTACACCACCACCAAAGGCTTCACCTTCTACCAACGACCTCCCCTAGGCACCCCCATGCCTAGCCGAGCCTCCCTCCTCCCGCACGCCCTCTCACTATCTCATGGGTGTTCCTCCACGCTTTGGCCCCAAATCTGCCACTGTAGGCTGTCGTGCCTCCTCCACCTCACCACCACAGCTCTACCAGCAACCCCCTAGCCCTCCATGGCCAGCCCATGACTAGCCAAGCTCCCCCTCCGATTTCCCATGTTGAAACCCACGGCCTAAAATCCTCCACGAGCCACCGTGTCTCCAACGTGTGCTACCTCGGCACCACCACGAATCCCAAGACCAAGACCCAACCCTCCTAAGCATAGATCCTCACCTGTAGCCATCTTCAATGACCCAAATAGCCATTGTATGTCGCTAACCGCCACTGTACACAGCTATATCCGTTGTGTTCCGCCCCTTGCTGCCACCACGAGGCCACCACGAGCCCATCCAAGACCACAGCTAGCTATCCAAACGTCCAAACAGCCACCATGTAAGGTGAATAGCCACCGTACGTGGGTTAGCCGCCACGTACAACCCTTCTGATGTCATAGATCGTGATGGTCAGTGAACAATGCACGGATCAACCCCGACGATGGTTGCCATCTGACACGCACATGAAAGGACTGCATGAAATGAGTAGGCATGGAGTCCAGGTAAATATTATGTTCATACTCTTCTAGAGTTTTCTAAAACGATATGAAATGAAAATGAAATGTTTTTCCTTTACGATGCTTTATGAAGCGAAATGAAATAATGTTTTATGAAAGCATGCTAAGTATAAGTGTTCAGATGTATACGTATGTATGGCCCTTCTTAGCAGCTCCTTTTTATGCAACCAAAGTAGAGTAATGCTACATGCAGTCATGGAATGCATAAGTATTGTGCAGTCGTTCTGAAAAATAATGGGATCCACTATTAAAAAATTATTATTTTTTCATGTGGGTCCTATATTTATTTACTTTTTTCAAAGTGATTGCATAACCCTTACACACTCACAATTGTAACTATCATTTCTCACCAAAGTATTAATTGTATGCATGTGAATGGATGACTATACGCAGTATCTATTGTATGTATTTTCTACGAAAAGAAATGTGAGGCTTACGCTTCATGTTTTAACTGATGCTTTAAATGACTCAAAGAAAGTGTTTTAAAACGTTCCTATGAACTGATGCTTTATGAATACTATAAAAGATGATGTTTAAGCTCGTGCTTTTAAATGACGTATTTCCATGAATAAATTGTTAAATGAAAATGACTGAAAATGAAAGGACTGACATGAGTGAAAGAAAGAAAGGACTGAATGTTTAATGTATGAAAATACGTAACGACCACATAAATGAATGAAAAGAGTACCCAAAGGAATGGGCAGATTGCAATGCTGGGTAAGTAGTACTGGTAGTGCACCCAGTGTTGCCCCTGACTGAAAGGGATTCCCAACTTGTGGCCACGAGCAGAGTCCAAGTCCAAAGGAAGACTGCTAACCCCAACACATGGGACGTAACAGTGTGTACTGGCCAAAGAAAGTGATAAGAAAGAATGTATGAATGCATGAACTCTTTAAGAAATGAAGGCACTGACGGGAGATACGTTTTACAAAAAAAAGAAAACCATTTTTAAAGAAAAACCCCGCCTAGTGATGTTTTCAAAGGAATGCATGTCTCATGTACGTAGAGTATGTATGCAGTGATGAATGCATGAATGAAAACCTATATTATTATATTTTAACTGTATGAAGTAATGCTTACTAAGTATTCGACTCGTTTTAGTTTTTATGTGTGCCCTTCCCCCCCACAGGAACTAAATGAGCAGTACGCATCATGATGGACACGGCCCAAAGGGAAGAGTACGAAAGTCTAGGCATGAGAGTTTAACTGTACGAGAGGCCTTTTTATTTTAAGATTGATATTTTCCGTTGTAACCCTTTTTTATTCTCAAAACACATTTTATTTTATAACGTAGAGTCTTGCACCCTTGGTATGGAAGTAAAAAGTTTTAAATTGAATGGTAATTCCCATCCCCTTTTCTAAAATCATTTTATAAAAAGTCTCATCACAAAGACGAGCGATACATAATCAAAGTTAGAAGATATTTCCAAGATGAGAGTCATAGAAGGTATGAAGTCAACATCACCCTTCCAACACACGCAAGCACGGTTTTAAAGGGGTGAAGTTTCAGTTCTAGTAAGTTCATCTATAACTCATGCTCACACACACACATTTGAGCTAAAATGAGTTAGCTCATGTTTTGTGAGGTTTTTCCCATATGAACCTACATTTTTTTGCACATGGTTAGATTAGGGTTTTTCTTCAAGAAAGATGGATTCAACCCTACTTGCTTTATGCTTATAAGCATATTATTTTGATGAAAGAGTGTCACGGCCTTAGTGATTATTTTGAGTTAGGGTTTAGTTGTATAAGATTTGAACTTGAGGAAATGAAGGTCTGAATGTTTGTGAGTCTTTTCTTGGAAGAAGATGTCAAGAGCACAACACTTAATCCCATGGGTTAGGGCTTTTCTTGAATGACGAACCTAACGATTACTATATGTATTTTCAGCTTGTTTGCTATCACCCTTTTTTTGTAAGTAAACTTCTAACTTGGACTTGGATATTTTGTGTATATGTCATGTGAACATGTTAGTAGCTTAGTTTTATGTGAATGTTTGTAATATTGATGTTTCTTCCATGTGATATAATCTATTCTTAGCATGACTATCTAATGTATGAATAGAATGGTCTATAGAATAAATTCATGTTATGAAAATGGAATAAGAAGCCATCTAAGGGTTCGGATTGCACAATGTTTGTTTTGTATATGAATGTTTGTTACTTGACCAAATCTAGTATGGGACTATCTTCAAGAAAATGTTTGTCTATGATCACTAAAGTGCTTCAGCCACCCATGAATATTTATTGTTAAAGGTTTTGCTTAACACATTAGAAGGATCTAAGTTCATGAAAATTGATTAGAATGCATGTTTTCAACTTCAAGGTCTTGGCTATTACTATGGAAGAGGTATGATCATTTGGTGATTAAGGTTTAATGGGCTAAGACCGATTCTTGAATATGCTAGGGTTTACATGTTTTGGCCTTTATATGGTAATATTGAATGTTTGATTCTTGATTGATGTTCAATGCATTAGAAATTTTTATAAAGGAACATGTTCACATGTTCTAATATTTTCAAGCCGTAATGCGAAATGTATTGAAATTGCATGTTGAATGTCATATGGTTATGATGAAGTATTCGCCATTGCATGTGTTTCATGAAAGTTCTAAGTGTCATTGTTAGTCACATGCATTGGGATTGTGAAAATCTTTTGAAAGGAAAAAGAGTATTTTTAAAGGTTTTATCACGATCCCAAGGGCTAGGATGGGAAAATGTCGTAGTGAAACTCATCTGTCCACTTAGTAGTGTTTAAAATGGAGTGGTAACCCCTGAGTCAACGAAGTATGATCGACAAATCTTGAACAGTTCCTAAAAAAAAATGATACCGAAGCGGGATCGCACCTAAAGTTAGTGGTACACCACGGTGAAGGCGAAGCAAACTAAAGTATATGAAAGATTAGAAGTAAGACGTAGTCACATTGGTCAAAGTGGCCAATGGTTGATGCAGTAACTAGCGGGGAGCATACGGTGCATAAGGGAGCCGTGAGGTATCAATTTATATGTTAAAAGTTAAGAAAGGCCTAGAGCTCAAAGTTATGTTAAATGAACAAATACGACATGAAGAAAGAATGTTTTATGAAAGAAAAGGTTATGAAAGTCAAGATTTACACGATGTCTTTTAAAAAGTCAAATACATACGTAAAGCCTCATGTCCATGCATTCATTGTTAAGTTTGCTTACATATGCTTATGATATCTATTATATGTTATTTGTTTACTTACTAAGATTTATTGAAATCTCATTGTTGTAATTTCCACTATCATTCCCCTACTCGAAATGGTAGAAGCTGTGACAGGTTTAGTAAATTTCAATGACGAAGCGCAAGAGGATAGCACCTCCTCCATAGAGGATCGTGCCTAAAATGGTTCTAAGCTCGACCATGCCTTCCATTTTGGACCGTCTTGAGTCAATTGATCAAGCTATTACTGAGATACTTTAGGACATTGAGAAGTTTAAAAGATGCCACTATCGGGACAAGGACTGGGCTTTAGAGAAGTGAGTGAAGTCCAATCCTCACTCAGGATAAAGACCTATGATATGGGACCACTTTTGGGAAATGAGTCTTTTGATAATTGGATGTATTGGTCTCATATTTTTGAAGAGTTCTTTTGGAAACTCTTAACTACTTTTGATGACTCTTATGAATTATGAAGTATTGGGATTTTATTTTCTTGGATACCATGACTATTGTTTCATTATTTTGACCTAAGTTGACTTTCCATTGCGATATACTACATATTGCTAGTTTATTATTAGGTGCATTGCATCTAATCTGTCATGTAGGAGGGGTTGGTAACCTTGTGTTGCATGTCTCGGTGTTTCAGTTTTCACCAAATCCCAAGCGAGGGTTGGGGGCGCCACATAACCTCTACCAACTGAAACCCTTTCTTGCTTCACTTCCCATTATGCCTTTCCCTACTTGTCTAGGTTCAATGTATTTGGTGGCATAAGGGTCAAAGCACACAACTCAGTCCTCCTTAGAACTCCACCTCACGTGCATGGTTGACATGTGGCAAGTGGGTGTGTGTGTTTCATGTGTGGCCAAAACCCTAGCTTCTCCCTAGGTGATCCTTGGCATTTCCAATGTGATCTTTAGCCTTTCCAATGCATGGTGCCGTCACCCCCTCTCTCTTGCTCTTCCAACATTCTTCAACAACATGCCTTTCCCTCATCCCAAGTAAGATCTTCTTGGAACTCTACAAGTCTCTTTTCATGCTTGACAAGTGTCACTCGTAGAAATGGGCCTTGCATGTGGGTGTGTAAGCCCTAATCTAATGGCATCATCCTCCACTCACACCTTCTAGAACCTCCTGCATGCTCGACAAGTGTCATACTTACCACTTCCCTAGGTTTCTTTCTAGAAAAGACCAAATGGCTCTTCTTGTCCCATGTGGCACCTACATCTCCCTTTAGAAATCACCGTGGGCCTCCAAACCCTATGTTCAACCTAGTTGGCCGAAATTCACATGGCTTTGTTGGACTCTTTCCTTCACCTATCTCTTATGGGCTTCCTAAACTTAGAACTCTTAGGATCCAAAAATACAATATACCCTAAGACTCTCTTCTAACACTTAACATCTTCCAATAACTAAAATAATTATTCTAATAAAAATAGGAACGGGGACTTGGCAAAGTACGAGTTCTCACATTCTGTCCAGGTTAAATGTAATTTCTTAGGCCTCGTTTAGTTACACAGATGAGATGAATTGATATGAGAGAAAAATTGAAAGTTAAATAAAATATTGTTATAATATAAGTTTTTAATATTGTTTTTGTTTTTAGTTTTGAAAACGTTGAATTGTTTATTGTATTTTGTGGAAGAATTTGGAAAAATTATAATTATTAGGTGAGATGAAATGAGATGAGATGATTTGTATAACCAAACGAGGCTTTAGTTTTTTTTTTCTTTTGAAAGGAAACTGTCATCATTCACTCATCAGATAAACTTACATGTACGACTAGATATATTATGGGATGTCTTATTTCAAACATAATATCATAAACCAAAATAATGCATTTGGAGCTTCACAAGTACACTATTTCCATTCATGATTGGTCTGGTCTTCATTATTGCTGATACTCTATGGCACCCCCAACCTTCGTTTGGGATTTGACGAAAATTGAAACACCGGGACATGCAACACAATGGTTACCTGCCTCTCGTACATGACAGATAAGATGCAATATACCTAATGATAACTAGCAGTATGCAGTATATCGCAGGAGAAAATTGACTTAAGTCAATTTAAAGGAAACATTAGTCATGGTATTGAAAACATAATATCCCAATATTATTTCATAGTTAATAAGAGACATCATAGTTGATACGAGTTTCTAAAGAACTCCCAAAGATATTGTGTAAAAATATGACATTTTATAACTTTGCTTTCGTAAACATTCTTTCTTCATTTCATACTTGTTCATTAACATATTTATGAGCTCGTGACCTTTCTTAACTTACAACATAACATTGGATACCTTATGGCTCCCCTATGCACCATGTGTTCTCCACTAGTTACCGCATCAACCATTGGCTACTTTGACCAATGTGACTACATCTTGGTTTTCATATACGGTAGCTCGCATTTCAACTTCACTGTAGGTGCACCCACTAGCTTTAGGTGCGATCCTACTCCGGTATCCTTTTCTTTCAGGTACCATTCGAGATTCACCGATAGTACTTCGTCGACCTAGGGGTATCCCTCCATTTTAAACACTCCTGAGATAACAAAGGAGTTCCACTAGGACATTCCCCAGTCCTAGTATTTGGAGTCGTGATAAAAATTTTGCTTTTAAAAAAAATACTATTTTCCTTTCAAAAAGGGTTTTCACAATTTCAATGCATGTGACATGACAATAAATCTTAGAACTTTCACGAGACACATGAAATGTTGAAATGCTTCATCATAACCAAGAGATGCCGAAATACTTCATCATCATAAAATAAAACCTTCATACATGCAATACATATCCCGTTATGGCTTGAAAATATTAGAACATGCGAACATGTTTCTTTATAACAATTCAAGGCATTCATATCAATCAAAGGCATGCATTCCAATAATATACATGTAAGGGCCGAAATCTACAAACCCTAATATAACCAAAAATTGTTCGTATAACATAAATCATAAAGCACCAATAATCTCACTTCATTTATAAGATTGGCCGAAAACTTTTATGTAGGGAAACATGCATTCCAATCAATTTTCATGAACTTAGAATCTTCTAATGTATTGAGCAAAGTTTTTAATAAAGAAACCTCGTGTGCCGAAACATTTTCTTGTGGTTATGGGTGATCTTTTCATGAACTTAGTCCCAAACCTAAAGGTGAAATGACAACATTCATGTTCAAACAACATAGAACAACCCGAAACCCTGCCATGACTTCTTACTCCATTTCTTTCCACATCTTACACATCTTCCATAAACCATTTTAATCATGTTTTAAAAATAATCATATTAAGAGATGTTCATAGCACATGGAAGAACAATAATATCACATTGACCAAACAAAACCGAAACAACTAACAAGTTCACAATCCATATGCATAAAATATTCAAGTACAAGTTAGAGGCGTACTTACAAAAATCCAAAATATGTATCTATAGCAAGCAAGCTGAAAAATCACATGTAATACTAGTTAGGATCATAATTCAAGAAAAACCCAAACCCATGTGTTCAAGTGTAGTGCTCCTTACACATTTTTCTTTCCAAGAAAAAGCTCTATGTTTTCAGACCATTCCCCATTGAATCCGAAACTTATCTTCAACAAAAACCCTAGCAAAAAATAACTAGTGTCATGACCCTCTTACCTCAAAACACCATGCTTTAAGGCTTAAAACAAGTAGGTTTACATTCATCTTTCTTTGAAGAAAATCCTAACCTAGCCGTGTATGTGAGGTTGTGGATTCATGTGAAAATCTTCCAAAGATACAAGCTATCTCCTCTGCTCAATGTGCATAAGTTAGCATAAGTTCTAGATGAACTTGGCTCAAAACAAAACTTATCTTCTTTCTTGAAGCTACGAATGTGTGTGTAGAACAAAAGAAAAGTTAGCTTCTTACTTCCTTAGTTTCTCTTCTTGAAAGTATCATTAATTTGCCTATCCTTAAAAGAATGTTTGGGTGAGAAGAGAATATTGAGGTGAGTGTTTGATTGGTGAGAAAATGATGGAAACTTGGGAGGAAATATGTGGTGGCCAAAACCTTCAAGAGAATGCACAAAATGGCCAAAGGTCCTAGGGTTTTCGAATCCTTTCCTTTTATAGACATTAAAAAAGCTTCTTGCATAAAACAAGCTCATGCATGGATGCCAAGTGGCGTGTAGCCCTATAACCTCTTCCCATAGTTCATCATTTGATTGTGTTAGGAACCAAAAACATCATTTCCTACATGTGGTGTCTCCCTCTTCCAAAACCGAACTCAATTCCCCTTTTTGCCCTCCATTTCATGTCTTAGTTCAACGTATATAGTGGCTATAAGGTCTTTTATCAACTCAAATCCTCCTCAATCTCTTACATGTGTGCATGAGTGCCAAGTGACATGTGAGGAGTGTGTTTGTAAGTGCATGGGCTGCCGAACCCTTCTCTTCCCTGGGAGATCTTCTTTTCACCATACTTTTGGACAAGCATGCGATTAGTCCCTTTTTACACAAAGAACTATGCCCTAACCGTCCACCTCAAGTGCTCTTACAAAACAAATATTATTCTAGAAGCCCTTAGGCATGTAGCCCTCTTCCAACCTTGATCTTGCTCTTTCTTAAGAAAACTTTTTACCTACCTCTTACGCATGTACGACACATGGCAAAAAGCTACTTCCCTTTCTCCTTGTTTCCGTCCATGGCTTATTGGCCTACCCTAGATTCTACTTTTCCTTAACCTCATCATGTCCTTCTAGAACCTCTTTCCTATAGTGACATGTGTCAAAAAGCTTTCTCCCATAAGTAAAGATCTTCATGCATGCATGGCACATGACAAAAAGTGGTAGATCTTCCTATGGTAGGCGTGTAAGCCAAACCCTAGCTCCTTCTCACCTCTCTTCCCTTATTTCCATCTAGTCTCATCAAGTCCTATACATAGCCTCATTGGATGACAAATATCATACATAAACCTCAAGTTGGGCGTGAGCCCTAATTCCATTGGGCTTCAAAACTCCAATTTCCTACAAGGGCTAAAACTCTCATGGGCTTGTAAAAGAAAAAAAAAATTTACACAAATGCCTAGAAAGTCTTGGTCGTCACATACTCTTTACAGATAAACGTCCAAATGACAACACTTTCTGTCTAAACAAAGATTCAATCTCACCCTTCATAGAAAGAGAGAACTCAACCTCTAGAGAAAAATGTCCAAGAGACGAACTCATTTTTTATTTTAATTAACAATAAGGAAACCAAAAACAAAAGCAGTAAGATAGATGCGAAAAATGACAGATTACAGTTTGGACCAACTCCGGTAGACTTCGAAATTTGTGACAGCTCGTGAAGGCAACACACTTGTCTCTTTTCAGCCACGAAAGTCAGATTTGAAAGGTTTGGTGGTGGCAAGTTTAGTAATCTGGCGCGTGTGTCTAGAAGAGTTACTGGAAGCGGTGGTGCATGAGGACCACTAGCATATGTAAGCAGTGCGTGAGAACCATGCGCGATGATTTTCGCAAAACCACCACTTTCTACAGAACGATTTTCGACCTGTGAATCTGCTTGTACCGCGCGTATCTCTCGAGAGTTGCTAGAAAGCTGTACATCTTTTTTTTTTTTTTTTCATATTGAATAAAGTAAAATAAAACTAAGTAAAAGAAACATTGATAGATAAGATGAGTGAATGGAGGAAGGAGGGAAGGAGAGGGAGGAGGAGACCTTGTATTCCTTCCCTTCTGGTGAAAGTCATATCTGTAAATTTTAATTTTTTACGAGAGATATGGAGAAGGAGGCGCCTCATGCAATATTATTAGACGGCCATATGCAATATTATTAGATGGCCATGATTGAGACTTCAGTTTATTAAAATTGGATTTTACTAAAAATGCTTTAGATTTTTTTGGATATTTTCACTACCCAATGCGATGGTTGTTATTAGCCTTATTTGTTTTCACAATTCATCTTAATTTATTTCATTTCATTTCATCTCATCTAATTATTATAATTTTATTAAATTTTTATATAAAATAAAATAAATACTTCAACTTTTTTAAATCTTAAAATAAAAATAATATTAAAAATATATATTTTAATAATATTTTATTTAATTTTTAATTTTAACGTTAACTCTTCTTATTAGTAAATAAAAGATTAGACCTAATTGTTTTTTACATGACGATTCTGTCTCTCTCTCACATGTTCTTTTCAACTCAATTAATTGTCGGTGGAGGTCACATCCGTAGTTTCACACAAAATGAAGGCCAAATCAGACAATTTGTAAAGGTCCTTCCCAAATCATATCTAATTGCGCGTCCCTCTTTCCCGCGGCTTTGGTAACTTGGTTTTGGCTTTTCCCACGCTCACGCTGTCTCCCACTCACTCTCTCTCTCTCACTAATTTTATTTAGCGTCGTTTAGATTTGAAAATAAGTTAAGATAAATTAAATTATAAATAATAGTAAAATTTATAAATTTAAAGTTAATAAATAATAATAAGATAAGTTAAAATAAATTGTGAATATATACCGGACTTTTATTTCCTAAACTTACCGAGTATTTATTGAGAATTGATATTGATTGTTTTAATAGTCCGAACAAAAATATATGGGAGCGTGAAATATACCTCTGAGTCTCTGACAAAGCTACCCAATTCTCTTGAGTTCCTATCTCGTCCTAAAAATAGTTCTTACAGGTAAATTCTTGCTCTTCTAACCCAGTCCAATTCCAATGCTTTTCCGATTCGTTTTTGCGTTTCGCATCAACATTTCCATCTCAAGCATGCCTTTTCACTGCGTGTATCTGTGTGTGTATTATTTTTTTCTGTACCGACAGATCTTGCTTGAAATGAGCATAAACTGGAATCATCTGGAGTGAACCGACGGTTTGGAACCGTATTCATGGAATTGGAGGAAGTTCATAAAAGCTAGAGAACATGAAGTTTTACATATCAACGACGGGGATAAAGCGAGTAACGATATCGAGCTCCGGTAGCGCAGTGAAGGGATCGCTGCCGACGGCCACGGCGAGTCGTCGCATTCCGAGCCGGACGGTGCTGCCGGTGGTGCTAGTGCTAGGGATCGCTCTGCCATTTCTCTTCGTGAGAATTGCGTTTTTGGTGCTCGAATCTGCCGCTGCCTGTTCCTCCCCTCTTGGTAATTTTGCAATCTTCGATTAAAGTACGTTTTTGAGAATGTTGTGGAGGAATAGAGTGTGCAGTGTATAGTTGTACCTTATTCCCCAAAATGGTTGTCTATGGATAACATTGGATTTTAGTAGAAGGTACAACTACGCTTAGAATGACCTATGTCTACGTTAGAAGCTGACATTTATCTCTAATTATTTAATTATATTTTCGGTCTTATTGGCAGATTGTATAGGATGGAGGTTTTTCACGGGGGATGACGCATCTATGGTAAGTGTTCGAACTTCCAATACATAATGATGAAAAATGAAAATTATATGCCAATAGAAAAATAATTGAAAATTATATACCATTTGTTGTAAATTTTTTTAATTAGTTTTTTCAGTGCACCACACATTGCGATGGTATCTATACAGTTTGTCTTGTGAGATGATTCGTTGCACTACATGCCACGTCTACTGCTTGATATCATTTTAATGTTTTTTTTTTCTTTTAACGGGCAAAAGGTTTGACAACTCTCTTTATTTTCCGAGTGCAGCCGACTATCCCTATATTCTAAAGATTATTTTGTAGGGGATTGATGTGGTAGCAGTTCATTAAAAATCTTAATTTCTTAAATTCATATTATTTTAAAATTATGTAATTATTATTATTTAAATAAACTTAAAGAAAAATGTGAGTATATCGTTATTTTATTTTATATTTTTTTAATGCTTTCAAAACCAGTAGTTTTATTGGAATGAATATAAAGAGAGTTTTTGATTGGTTATACAGATGAGATGAGAAATTCAAAAAGGAAAAATTTATTCATCATCCATTTTCTATAGGATTTTAGAAAAAAAGAGAAAATATTGAATAAAAAAATTATAAAGTTAAAAGATGATTAGAATATAATGTTTTAATATTATTTTTTTTTAGGGATTTAAAAAAATTAAATTGTTTTTTATGTTTTGTTTGGAAATTTAGAAAAGTTATAGTGATTAGATAATGATTAAATGTAAAAGTTGAAAAGTTAAAAATTTAAAATTAAAAAATATTTGTGTTTAAATATTAAGATGAGATGAGATATGATAAAATAGTTTGAAATGTTTATGAAACCAAACCAGGCCGTAGAGTTGACATTAGAAGTGTCACATAAGCTGTGATATCAATTTGTGGAACGTATCATATCAACTACAACTCGGTTGTCCAGCATTTTCTAACGTAAATCAGAACAGTTTGCACAACTGTCTTGGATTAAATTCGCTTGAACTTTCCCATTATTCATGCATGGTTGCTCTTTTCTTTTCTATACGAGTGAGAAAGATTTTGTTAAAATTGTGACATTCACAGATCAGTTTGTTCATTCTTCTTACATCTTCCCGTGTGGCCAATTTAAGGGCCACGTTTCTTTATTTTTCTTCTTGTGTTTTTTCTATAAAAGCTGCCAACTTTTCATGATATTAATTTTGACCTTGCTTGGCCGTTTCGAACTAACTATTTATGATTACATACACACCTTTTCCTATAATGGTTTCCCCTATGATTGTGCCGTGAAGATTGCTTGATTTGTTAGCCAACTTCTTACAAAAAGAAATGTAAAATACTTCAGCTACAAAATTACAAAGTGATTACATAAAAATAAACGTACAAACTGATGTGTCTTGGTGTAATACGTCATATTGTAAAGTTATTTTTATTATAAAATAGATTTAGTAGATTTAGTAGATTCTATAAAATTATATTAGTTTGTAGATTTATTATATATAATCTCCTTATGTCTTAACAGTTGTCAAAAGAATTCTTTAACCTCTGATTTGAAAAAAAAAAATAATAGTAGTAATTTTCAGTTAATCTGTGTTACCAGTATCACTAACCTGAGTGAAAAGGATTTGCCCGTGTGAACATACAGGCGCAATGCCCAATTTGATGAAGGCAGTGGGAGCCTGCTTGGACTCCAACTGCGAGCACACCCACACCTGGTCTATACAGATAGAATAATTATGTCCTCTTTCGTAAATTAGACTAATGAATGGTGGCATTTACGCCCCCAAAGGATATGCCGAATATAATCCAAGGATAAGCGCATTTTGAGGCGCTGTCGGTTGCACTATACCTGTTACTTTCTAGGACACGTGACCAGTTCTACTGCAATCATATTATTCCCAACCACTTGATCTTAATTTACTTTTTATCTAAAACAAACCAAATAATTTGAAGAAACAAACAAAATTGTAATAATTGGTGAATTAGCTAGAAGCGTCCACACCATTCTGATGCGACGACGTTCTTATTGAAAAATGTCTAAAGAGATTTGCATTAAGTTTGCCTGGTGCCCAGGAAAAAAATTGCTCGTCATTAATAACGTGGCTAGAAACATACACGGCAGCACGGTTTTTTGGGGTGGGGAATCATTACATTTTTTGTTCGTTTCTATTTTTTATTCGAAAGGGTCTCCGACTCCGACGTTAGTGTCGTGGGAGTATTGATTGAAAAGATTAATGGTCCATTGATGCGTTTGCTCCTTACCGTATGATGATGTATGTACCGTACAGAAGCTCAGAGAAGAGCTAACTGGAGCACTAGTTGAGGCAACGACGGGTAACGTTAACGAGGAACAAATAGAGTCGTTCAACGAGCTCGTGAAGGATATGACGTTGAAAGGACACGATATCAAGGCATTCGCTTTCAAGACCAAGGCTATGGTACACGCATACTCCTCTCAACTTCTATTCCTTTTTTTTTTCCTCTTGTGCTCTTTCCACGATATTTTACCAGTGCTGTTTGGTTTCCGAATAATCATAACTTTCACAGCATGAGAATAATCATAAATTGCATAATTTTGATAACATAAGTAAAACTTTTGTAATATAAGCATGTTCCTTATTTTTAACTAATACATTCATCATGTTTAACATTTGTAAAACTTTACTTGCCTAACGTTTCATATCATAAGGACATAAAAGAGGTTTACATGAGAAGGCATGTAAACACTTTTCTAGCATCCACGGTATCACTCCTTTTGCAATCTAGAAAAACGCTCATAATCATTACTGCTATTTTTCATGGATGATCACACAGTCACATACGTGGTTGATTGCTTAGCATGTAACATGCAATATCGTTTGTTTTCTATGCTCTTTGGTGTGTCAATATAATCTTGAGTAATGCTACAAACCACGCACCTATCCTACTATATATAATGACACTTTTCTTAATCCTTGGATCATCATTATAGTTTTAAAATTAAAATTCAAAAGCTGATGAGCTGTGCCACCTCATCATAGTAGAATGAAGTGTAGTTTGTTGAATTTTCCTTGCACCTTATCTCTATTCTTTCTTAATTCCTTCTATGGTCATTAGGTCCTCAAATATGACTTTCAAGCTACTGTCATGAGCTTAAGGACTTACTGCACCCAGCCTATAACTCAATCACTAACCTTCTTATTTGGGGTTCGTGTGGCTTTATGTCCTAGAATCTTTCAAAAGTTGTCTAGTTTGGCTTTATGATCCCTGTACAGTGGAAGTCAGTTCTCGTTTTGGGCTCTACATGTGAGTTTTAGGGCAAGTTTGGGTGCTAAGATGATCTCAGATCATCTGAGACAGTTTTGTATAGATGGATATACACTCCATTCAAACACACAAAACTTCTTTCATCTGAACTCTGCACTTTTCATTGATGGGACTTTTTGGTGCCATTTTAATAGTTAGTTGAGATGAGATGAAGTTAAAAGTTAAATAAAATATTGTTAGAATATTATTTTTAATATTATTATGGAAAAATTTACTCTGCCGCCTCACTTATACTGCTCGTTGATTTTTCTTTTTCTTTTTTACTTAAGATGAAGGAAGTGATTTTAAGTGTATTGATGTATTTTTTTTTTTATTTTTTAAAAATATTTAAATATATTAAAAAAATGTAAAAAAAAAATGAAGAAAAAATAAAAACCTAAAAAGTGCTATGCGGTAAGATCGAGGCAGCAGAGTAGCCCGACTCTATTATTATTGTTTTGTGATTTGAAAAACTTAAATTGTTTATTATATTTTGTGCGAAAATTTGGAAAAGTTGTAATAATTAGATGAGATAAGATGAAACACTTTCACTATATAAATAGGGTCTTATTATTATTCCATTAGTACAACTATAAACCAATCATTGATGGAAACCAAAACTTTTTTAACTTCTCATAAAAAAGTTAAAACATATCTCAATCTACTTCATACTTCCAAACTCACCCAAACACATCTCAGTGGGACCTACAAAACCCACTCAAACATCTTAACTCACTAGTATTCACAGATAAACTCAGATCATCTAAAATACTCTTAGCATCCAAAGGGAGCCTTAGAGCTAAAAAATTGTGGCAAGTGCTAGTATATGCATGCCGTGAACTTGCTTTGTATCACTGAGAGTTTACCTTGCTGAAATTTCTAGGTTTGTCTCAACTTGACAAATTCTGAGTCATTGAAGAATGAGTCCTCAGGGGTTAAAACCATGGCCTTAAAGGCCTAGTGAATAGCCCAAAAAGGACTACTGGACAGCGCTCATTCAAAGTGCTGTTGTTCTGTTGCTGAATTTCCACAAACACTCATGAGTGAAATTGAGTCGTCTTTATACTTATGCTCAACTCTAAAACCAGCAATGGAAAAAAGGTTTTTTTTTTTTTTTTTTTTTTTTTTTTTGGGGGGGGGGGGGGGGTGGGGGGCAAAAATGCATGGTTTTGTGTTTTTTATCATCATCCTCAGTTTTTTCAATAAAAACTTGTTATAGATCATGTTTATTACATCAAAACATATGCTTAGCACTATACAACACATGGGAGGTTTAGGAGAGGTTTTTAACTAAGAAAGTTTGCTACTCAAAAAGGTTAGGACTAGATTACTAATCTGTCCACCTCTTCTTTCCTTTGCCCAAAAGCTGAATCCTTGGACTCTTCTAGCCCTAGAATTCTATGTTTCGACATATAAAAACTATAAGACTATGCTAGGATCTCAAAAGATAGGGAATTTCGAGGTTTAGGGATAATACTTGTTGAAACTTACCCTGGATTCAACTTAGATATTGCACAAAGATTTGCAGCCTCTACGGATCTATTAGGACTTCAACGAGGTATTGTTAAATAAGAAAAAAAAAAAAACTTAGGGTTATATAATTATTTAGGTTCTGGAATTTAGGCAGTGACTTTCACTCAAAATTTGAAGAAGTAAATTCTCCTAAATCACCAAAGGGAGGCCATGTCATGGACGTGGGAAGGGAACTGGCAATTAAAGGCTGAAGATAAAACAGGGAGTTTGGGTTAATGAAATGGGTCGTTTTGATGAATTTAAGGTTGTGTGTACTGTAAATGAAACGGGGTGTTTGGCATTTGTTTTTGTAAGTAAAACGATGTGTTGAGGGTCTTCTTCTTTGGGAAGGTGTTTGTAATTCAGTTGATATAAATACAGAGAGGGAAGGGGTGAGGGTCATCGGGGTAGTTTGTAGAGGTTCGAATTACCTCGAATTATTCCGTTTCTTGATTCAATAAAGTCCAAGAACGATTCTTTCTGTTATTTTCCATGTTTCTTGATCTTGATGCTTAACAATTGGTATTAGAGGCAGGTTTCGATCTTGGGACCTGTGGGTTATGGGTCACTGTGAGGAGAAGCAGCAGGTGGTGATCCAGAGGCAGTTGGATCACCAGCAACAGTCCATTCATTCTGTCAAGAACAGGTTAGATCAACTGAGTGACATGATTCGTACATTGGTTGAGCATCATCGTGTGCTTGCTTCTGTGGAAGTGAACCAAGATTCTCGTATGGGTAGTCAGGATGATAGATTTTCTTTATTGAGGGGTGTAAGATTGGATTTCCCTCATTTTGATGGAAATAACCCGTCGGAGTGGGTTTTCAAAGTAACGCAACACTTTGAATTCCATCAAACACCTCTTTATTAGAGGTTGTCAATGGTTTCGTACCATATGCAAGGGGAAGACCTTGTATGGTACCAGTAAAGATCTTAAGGAGCACTCAAGGCATCTGCTGGCTGTGTTGAGGGTCCTGAGACAGCACCATTTGTTTGCCAAGAGGTCAAAATGTAGGTTTGCTGTTACAGAAATTGATTATCTGGGATACTTGATATCCGGTGAAGGAGTAAAAGCTGATCCATCTA
Source organism: Juglans microcarpa x Juglans regia (assembly GCF_004785595.1). Classification (NCBI taxonomy): domain Eukaryota; kingdom Viridiplantae; phylum Streptophyta; class Magnoliopsida; order Fagales; family Juglandaceae; genus Juglans; species Juglans microcarpa x Juglans regia. The sequence continues at coordinate 27,882,499 of NC_054596.1, read as the reverse complement.
AGATGTCAGCTATGTTGGAGTGGCCTGTGCCAGCTAATTTGAAGTCACTCAGGGGCTTTTTGGGGTTCACAGGTTACTATAGGAACTTTATAAAGGATTATGGCATGATTGCAGCAGCCTTACATTTTTACTTAAGAAAAATTGCTTTGAGTGGACTGATGTGGCCACTGAAGCTTTTCAAAATTTAAAGAAGGCTGTTACACAGCCTCTTGTATTGAGTTTTCAAGAGTTTTCTAAGGCATTCACAATTGAATGTGATGCAAGTGGATGTGGATTGGGAGATGTGTTAATGCAAGAGGGTCAACGTATTGCATATTATAGCAAGGCCCTCAAGAGTCAAATGTAAAGCTTTGTTGTTATCAACTTATGAAAGGGAACTGTTAGCCCTTGTAACTGCTGTACAGAAGTGGAGGCCATACCTCCTTGGGCAGTCTTTTAAAATCAAGACTGGCCAACAAGCCCTCAACTTTTTGTTGGAGCAAAAGGTGGGTACTGAGTCACAGCAAAAGTGGTTGACTAAATTGATGGGATATGACTTTTCCATCGACTACAAAAGAGGGAAGGAGAATAAGGCTGCAGATGCCTTATCAAGGAAGTTTGAAGAGGAAGAATGAACACTGGCAGTTATTTTATTTCCCACCCCACTTTGGATTGAGGTGCTTAAGCAGAGTTATGCACTTTCACAGGGAATTCAGAAGTTATGTTCAAGGCTTCAGAAAGGGGAACACACAGACAAACATTATTCCTTACATCAAGGGCTTTTACTAAGAAAAGGCAAAAGTGTTTTGGTTCCAGATTTTGAATTCAAACAAAAAGTGCTACACCACATCATTCTGACCCTCAAGCTGGACATGCAGGCTACCACAAAACTCTTCAATGGGCTAAGATGGATTTCTACTCGCAAGGAATGCGTGGAGACATTAGGAAGATGGTGAGAGAGCGTGATACCTGTCAAATCACTAAGTATGAAGTCGTCCATCCTGCTGGCTTTCTGCAGCCACTAACTGGGACAAGAAGAGTCCATGGTCTGATATTTAGATGGACTTTATAGAGGGTTTGCCATTGTCAAATGGATTAGTGTAGTATTTTCTGTGGTTGACAGGTTGACTAAATATACCCATTTTTTCTCTCTGCCCCATCCTAATACTGCAACCAAGGTAGCCCAAGTGTTTTTCTTAGGGGTGTTCAGATTGCATGGGATGCCTAAAATCATAGTTTCTTATGGAGATGCAGTGTTTACTAGTAAATTTTGGAAGGATCTTTTTGAGCTGCAAGACACTGCCTTAGCTTTCTGCTCTGCCTATCATCCACAAACAGATATGCAGACTGAAGCTTTGAACAAATGCTTGGAGGGATACTTAAAGGTGTTTGTAGGGTCTCAGCCAAAGCAGTGGAGTCTGTGGCTTCCTATGGCTGAGTGGTGTTATAACACCACTAGTCATTCATCAACCAGGATGACTCCTTTTGAAGCCATGTATGGCTATGCTCCTCCAAAGTTGTCCTATGTTACAGGGACAACAGCTAATGCTGTTGTGGATTTGCAACTTAAGACTAGGGGGCAGATTATGTCAGAACTGAAGGAGAGAGAATTTGAATAAGGCTTGAGAGGAAATGAAGTTCTTTGCAGATAAAGAAAGGACTGAAAGGAGTTTTGAGTTGGGAGGCTGGGTATTTCTGAAGTTGCTACCTTATAGACAGAAGTCAGTAGCATTTTGACACAATCTTAAGCTGGCACCAAGATATTATGTTCCTTTCAAAGTTTTAGCCAAGATTGGGGCAGTGGCTGATAAACTGGACCTACCAGTTTCCTCAAGATCTCATCCAGTGTTCCATGTCTTAAAAAGAAGCTTGGGCAGCACATCACACCCCTACAAACCTTGGCACCAGTGGACATGGAAGGTTTACTTCAACCAGAACCAGAACTGATAATGGAGAGAAGATTAAAGAAAAGGTGCAATCGACCTATCACAGAAGTTTTAATTCAGTGTAGAGGGGCATTACCAGAAGACAGTTCTTGGGAATCATTGTGGAAGCTGATGGAGTTGTAACCCCACCTTGTGGGCAAAGTGCTCTGAGTGGGAGGAATGACAGTCACAAGCTTTGTGGTCAAGGCTTTGTTAAATGGGAGAGATCGTCATTGACGTGGAAGGGAACTGGCAGTTAAAGGCTGAAGATAAAATGGGGAGTTTGGGTTAATGAAACGGGTCGTTTTGATGAATGTTAGGGTGCATGTAGTTTAAATGAAACGGGGCGTTTTGTATTTGTTTGTGTGAGTAAAATGGTGCGAAGAGGGTCTTCTTCTTTGGGAAAGTGTTTGTAGTTCAGTTCATATAAATACAAAGAGGGAAAGGGGTGACGGTCATCGGAGACTTTGGTGGTAGTTTGTGGAGGTTGGAATTAACTTGAATAATTCCATTTCTTGATTCAATAGAGTCCAAGAACTATTTTTTCTGTTCTTTTCCTTGTTTCTTGATCTTTATACTTAACATGCCAACAGATAGAATTTCTGTTAAGGAAGGAGAAAAGCTGCAATTTTATGATTTCTTTTGGAGTTTTAGGGATGAAAAAGAGCAGCATCAAAGGGGAGTTTAGGCTGAGTTGAAAAAGTTAGGGTTTTCTTGGGTTGCATACAGATTCAAGAGAAAAAGGTGTTTTTAGGGCTTCTAAGAAGCTTGGCTACTTCCTTGGTTTGTAGCAAACATTGAAGCCTTGATTTAGGATTCTTAAATGCAGGAATTTCTGGTTTAGTGCCAATCAGAAATTTGGTAAGTTTTTCTTCTCCTATACTATACCCAATTAGGAAATTTTCATCTACTTGCCTTCTATAACAAATCAGCACCTAAATCAATTCATTTTAAACCTTAAAACAAGCAGACAGCTGTTGGAGTTAGGGACATCAAGGCATTTTTCGAAAATTAGTCCCCAAAAATATGATCCCAAATTTGGAAGCCCTTGTGCTTGCATATTATGACAACGGGAAAAGATCAACTCAGAACTGTCTGACAACTATCTTACAACTCCATATTAAATTAGGGGTAGTTTTTTAAACTTAGAACTTATTTTTAATGGAGTGGCATGCTTGCATAGAATTGGTTGTGAAATTACAAGATTGACTCTAAATAACACCTTGAGGAGGGTGAATAGGTGTATGTCACAGTTCTTTGTCCAATTTTAATTCATGTCAAATGGTAGCAACATCTATTAAAATATCGAATCAGCCCTCATGTATCAAATCACAATATTGAATTAACATATAAATATGAATGATAAAGCAAAAGAAGCCAACCATAAGACAATGATTTTTTGTGACCAAGGGAAACCCTTTAAAGAATCTTTAAAGGTAAAAACCACTCCGGGGTAGCCTACCTAGAACAAATCAATTCTACTATTTGAAGATTAATACAAGTTTTCTTACAAACCCTTTATAATATGAAGCCCTTACTTGCCACGACAAAATGACCTGTTTTGTCCCTACCGTAGTAGTAGCTGGAACTTCTGATAATCTCCAAACCTGGCTTCTTCCCCTAGAACCTCCAATGGCTAAACTCACCTCAAACCAACTATCACTATCTTTGTATTTTGTGTGGTTTACAAAACTCCAAGAGAGAGAATTCTTGTAAAAGTCCCTAAACTCTTTTACTCTCTTGGCGCACTTGGATGGATTATCACTATTGATCAAACTCTTTTCCAGTTTCCAAATCCCATTCTTGAAAATCTGCAGATGACCTATCATGACAGGTTCCTGACTGGACACGAATTCTTCCTCAAATTTCCAGATAGCATGGTCTTATCCAAACTTTGAATTTTGAGATATTTAAGCCACCGTCTTCATCCAATACTAAATTTATCTATTCAAATAGAACATTTGTACATAAATTTGATCTCGTATTAACCCTTACCTATAAGGGCATGCTTGGGTAATGAGATGAGATTAGATTTCTATGAATTATAATGAAATTGTCTATGAATAGTAGTGAAATAGTTTGAGTTAAGATGTTTTATTGGGTTTTGGGAATGGAAAGAGGAAAGTTGAATAAAAATATTATAAAGTTAAAAAATTGTTTGAATATAATTTTTTGATATTATTTTTGTTTTGAAATTTGAAAACGTTGTATTGTTTTTTGTGTTTTGTGTGGAAGTTTGGGAAAGTTGTAATGATTAGGTAATGATTAGATGCAAAAGTTGAAGATTTGAAATTGAAAAGTGTTTTGTGTTTTAGTGATATTTGGGAAGAAAATTATGAAATATTTGAGATGAGATGAGATGGTTTTAACTCATCTCACTTCCCAAACATGGCCTAAATCTTATCTATCAACGCAAGCCAAATAACAAAGGTTACCCATTGTTTTGAAACTGAATTTAGCCAGTACTACAAATACTGACAGGTTGTAAAATAGTTATGAAAAAGTTTTAGGTATATCCTTACCCTAACAATTTTATGTTTTACCTATAGAAAAAATGATTTACTGATCATTTGCCTTCAATACAAAATTAAAAACTCTTTTATGGCCACAAGCTACAGATAAATAATAACAAAGAATCCAGCGACAGTAACGTTGAGGCCACTAAAAAGATCCATCGTGAAAAGTATAGGAATGATTAGAATAGCTGCAAAATAAACTTTGGATGAGTTTCTGGAACTAGGTAGACTTTTTACGATTGGAATACAGTAAACTAAGGATATTTCTGAGAAAACTCTATCACACGGCAGAGAATAGAGAGATGATGTGTCAACTTATAAAAACTTATATATTAGTTTTACAGCTCATCTATACAAGGAAAGAAAGGAATGAAAGGAAGTAAAGCTACATATTACTATACACTTCTATAACATAACATAACATTACAAACAAATATTAGGCTTGATCTGTGGCATGCAAGAATCATGGATAATTTGCAAGCTGGACAACCTGAAATCATTTGATGGAATTCTGTGAGGAGCTGTCTTCCTAAGATGTAGAATTATCTTAAACTTCCTATGATTTTGTTATTTTCTGTCTTTGAAACATGTTGACAACTGATTGTTAATGCAAAAAGTAACAAAATGATGTTGCCTAAGGCATAATGGAAGTTGAAACAAAAAAATAAGAGGGTGTCATCATTGGAAACCTAGCTCTTGGAAATAAAAGAGATTGAAAAATTAAAAGAGAGAACAAAAGGATCTCACCGCTAGCAACGCATATCTTTGAAATAAAAGGATTAGAAATTAAAAGAAATGGAAAATATTGAGGGAACCACTAATTTGAAATGTTAGCATGTCATGGAGAGTTTGCTTGACGGTAATTGCGTTGTGAGATTGTCGTGGAAGTGAAATGTTATTAAGGATGATATAAAGATTTGTACACTTCGTAATATTTTAAAAATCTGGCTGTGATAGGTAATGGACTCGGAGATTCGAAAAAGAAGATCTTGATTAAAAGGTTGCTGCAGCTGTGACTATCAAAGATCTATTCATAAGAGCTGGACTTAAGTTTTGAAGATGCAAGGGTGTAATTGAAGAGGCTGCTGTTAGCTGAACATAAAATCATGTTAGAATTCTGGAGCTTTGAAGAATGCTGTGGCAGCTTAAAATTTATTGAAGAGATATAGTAGTGATGATTGTCGCTAGAGAGGGATTGATTATTGTGACGATGGCTACCATGATGGTTTTGTGGCTGCAACTGTTGGGGTAAATGGCTGGGTGATTGCGGATGCTATAGTTAAGAAGCCATGAAGAGTGCTCATAGAGATTGATCGAACTGCACCATATAAGATATTTTACATGTTTGAAGATTCATATGATGCATGTCCGGTTCATATAGCCTATAAATGCATAATTCAAACTCAGAATTCAAACATAAACTTAGGGATAATTATAGAGATAGTATGTCACCAATGGTGATAAATCCTATAGATTCTTGCATACCAACCTAATTTTCACTAGTTTAGATATAATGTACTGGTTATGGACCATTGCATCATATACACTCTCTATCGTGTTGGTTTAAGCCTCTTATCCATATTTGATGTAATTCTACTACTTTAGAAGTTTTTGTATTGCATATTGATATCATATTGTATGCTGTATCCTGGTCTTCTATCCATGCATACCTATCCTAGTATTCTTGTAATTTGCAGAAATTATGGAGCTTGGTTTTTTTGCTAGTGATTTGCATGAAATGTGCAAAAAATGCCAGGCTGGATGTTATTATTTTGATAATCGTAGCATGGATTGCGTATATTCAAATTTCAAACAAGAGGAAACTGTATGAGATTGGTTGAACATGTCAGGTCAATGTGGATATTTGCATTAGTACTTTGAAGTATGAGAGTGAATGAAAACAAGAGACATATGATCACCATAATATGATGATTAAGCCTAAATATACATTTCTTGTCTTGATATGTAGCTGCTAAGGATGGAGCATAAGGTCCAGTCAGCAAGACAGCGCGAGTCTATTTTCTGGCATTTAGCATCACATGGTGTTCCCAAGAGCTTACATTGTCTTTGCCTCAAACTTGCTGAAGAATATGCTGTAAATTCAATGGCTCGATCTCTTCTACCTCCACCAGAATATGTTTCTCGCCTTGCTGACCCCTCATTTCACCACCTTGTTCTCCTAACTGATAATGTCCTTGCAGCGTCTGTTGTTGTCTCTTCTACGATCCAAAATTCAGCCAACCCTGGAAAATTAGTGTTCCACATAGTAACCGACAAAAAAACATACACCCCAATGCATGCATGGTTTGCAATCAATTCTCTTAAATCTGCTGTGGTGGAAGTTAAGGGATTGCACCAATATGACTGGTCTCAGGAAGTGAATGTTGGGGTTAAACAGATGCTAGAGATTCATCGCCTAATTTGGAAGCACAACTACAATAATTTGAATGAAGAAGATTTTGAATATAAAGGACACAAAAGATATCTAGAGGCATTAAGCCCTAGCTCCCTCTCCCTCTTGAATCATCTCCGAATTTATATCCCCGAGGTAGTCACCCAATATTTTCACTGAATCTTCTCTGAGTAAATGACATGTCAGATTTTCACACTTGACAATTGATTTATCATGTGATTTTCATGGGCCACAGCTATTTCCAGATCTCAACAAGATACTATTCTTGGATGATGATATTGTTGTGCAACACGACATAGCATCTTTGTTGGAGTTGGATCTCAAAGGAAAAGTTGTTGGTGCAGTTGTTAATTCATGGTGTGGAGATGGCTGCTGCCCAGGAAGAAAATACAGGGACTATTTGAACTTCTCTCATCCAATTATATCATCCAACTTTGATCATGATCGTTGTGCATGGCTGTATGGCATGAATATATTTGATATAGAAGCTTGGAGAAGGACCAATATTACTGCAACTTACCATCAATGGCTAGAACTTGTAAGTATATTCCCTCACACTTTCACAAGATGGTAACGAGAAACTGTCGTCAATGTGATTTGCATATTGTCCTCGAGATGGACATAGCTAATGATTTTTTGGCATCATGTATTTTCTCTTGAAAAAAAGTCTTTTTTCCTTAGAAAATAAAACCATTATTTTAAAGCAAGTAATATGGGAGAATCTTGCTCTTTTTTATGGTTAGCAGTGGTGGTTTATACTTGCTTCTACTGTCCTTGGGTGATTAATGACCTGCGATTGGACAAATATTGATTATTCTTACTCCTTTGAAATGGCATAGGGAAAGCAGCCAGAAACAGTGCGTAATAGATACAGAGAAGATAATCTTTGAGATTGAATGGAGGATAAGTTTTCCTTCTGATTTTTATTTTGCTTACGCTGCAGTTTATTATCCTTCCCCATCTGTTTCTTTGTGACAAATAGCATAATTAAGTTGTTCATGGTAGCATTTTTATTCAAACTACTGTCCTCCCAAAAGCATTTAGATTACCTTGCTGAAAAACTCAGCCATTTGCCAGCATTTTCCACATGGGATAGGCATCTCCTACCTTGGAAAAAATGAAATCATCTGCTTCTGGCATGGATGGATATTATTCATAAATTTCATATGCTATACTGTCCAAGACCCAGTTTCGGATAGATATTTTGGGGAATATCTCTCTAGGTTTCACTAGTCTGATGGATAAAATATGCTTACCATGTTGATTTGAAAAGGAAATAATTTTCCCTTGTTTGTTGCTATAATATTATTACCTTATCTCACAGAGCCTCAAATCTGGGTTGGCATTATGGCATCCAGGAGTCCTTCCACCTTCCTTGATAGCTTTTGAGGGTCATGTGCATCCTATTGATCCATCATGGCATGTTGCCGGATTAGGCTATCAATCGACTGAAATTCATCAAGAGATATTGGAAGATGCTGCTGTAATACATTTCAGTGGCCCTGCAAAGCCATGGCTCGAGATTGGGTTTCCGGAGGTACGAAGCATTTGGAATAAATATGTAAGTTTCTCAAACAAGTACATTAGGGAATGTAGGCTCATGGGGTGAAGAGAGCAAAGTTCTCTCACTCATATATTCATTTCGGGCAAAACACAGAGGTACGATATGGGACCAGAGAGAAGGAGGTTTTACCTTCAGTCTCTGCTCATACTCAGCTCTGCCTTGCACAATGTTGGTTAATTCATGTCCATAATAGATATTAGCCGAGGGTTCCACGCACATGCAATATACCATCGGTAGGGTAATGTTATAGTTCTCTTAACAATATTGTAATTACGTTTAGCAAGGTAATATGAAATCACTTATGCTGATGATGAAACTATTTTTTGTTATGGAATTCAATCTCTTCAATATCGTTGCAGTTGGTATTGGTTTGCTGTTATTGGTTAAGGTGTCATTTGGATTCGAAGATGAGTTGAAATGAGTTGAAATTGATTGTGAATAGTAGTGAGATGAGTTGTGAATAGCAGTGAGATTTGTGAGTTAAAATTGATGAATAGTAATGAATAGTAGTGAGATAAGTTGAAATGAGTTGCGACGGGTTGCGAATACAAACCGGGATTGGTTTGTAATAGTTAGTAGGGGTTTTTTTTCCCGCACCTTGCCAAATGTTAAGGCCGGAGAAATAACCAGGAGCAAACAATAGTAACAGAAATTAGAATTTTCACTCTTTTATTGGCTCGCACAAAGTCCACTTCGTCTTGCCAAAGGCATATGGTCTGATGGCATGGCACCCAAACCTCCAAAATGGAGATCTTGGTTCGACCCCTCCTCCCTGAATAATAATAATAATAAAAAAAACAGTCCACTTCGACTTGTCTCTTTTATTAAAATAGTCGTTTATAAATATAAAATTACATTGATTATTAAACAATATAGTTTGTATAAAATTCGGTCCGACTAGTATAAATTCATATAAACTCAAATAATTTGATATTTATTATTTTATGTAGTACTCTATTTTTACAATGACAGTATGTACTTATCAAAATAGGTTCATTACAAATAAAAATAATGTTACAGTATTAGACAAAGCGCAAAAATTGTGAACCGACTTGAACTATTAAAAGAGTTCTTTCATAAACAAAAGCTACAACTTGGCGATACAATCGAGTTGGATTCGTGTTTGAATGAAAATTGAAGAGAGTTTGATCTTCCGTTACTTTTTTCGAGCCCAACTCAATTACAACTCCATATATAACTGAATTTGTGTGAACAAATTAACACCCTTGTTCTTGAGGGAAATAGTGATTGGGGTGCGGCATTAGTTTCTGACAAAAAACATTGTGCAATGTAGGTACCATTGGACAATATTCGATACAAGGCAGTTCAACACTTGAGAAATTTATTGCTCTAAATATAATTACGGGCTTGCAGCCACTGGGAACGTAAAAAGACTGCGTAATTTCTTGTCCAGTTTTCCTATTAACTAATCGCATAGTGGAGAAAATTACTAAATTTAATAAATGATCATTTTTCAGTTTAAAATGGATGCAAGAGTTAAAGCCAACCAAAAAGTCCATAGAGATTAATGGCCCAAGTACACGAGAGTATAAAAATTGAAAGGGAAGAAGGGAGAGTTATCAACCTTACATAAAGCAAGAGAGATGAGACATAAAGTTGGATGAATAGGACATACTGTTTGTTTAGATAGTGAAAGTGTTTTATCTCATCTCATCTCAACCTATCTTATCATTACAATTTTCTTAAATTCATACACAAAATATAATAAACAATTCAACTTTTTCAAATTCCAAAACAATAATAATATTAAAAAATAATATTCTAATAATATTTTAATCAACTTTCAATTTTCATTTATAATCATTTCATTTCATCTCATCTCATCTCACTATCCAAACGAGACACGAAAAAGACAAAGCAAGAGAGATGAAAAATAAAGTCAGGTGATGGGACATACAACGGAGAGATGGATCATAAGGTGGGGGGGGGGGGGGGGTCATGGAAACAGAAAAGGGACTTCTTTCAGTTTTAGCTTTTCCTTGTAGAATGAAGAAATTGAGGACCAGAGATAACTCCATGGGAGCACTTATAGAGAGCTTTGTGAGGAAGGAGCTTGTATCAAAATTTGTTTATAGTGAATTTACACCCCAGATCCATGGACGTAAGCCTCAGTGCCAAAACCACAAAAACACCGCCCTCCTTTATTTTTGGTTATTTATGATTAAGCAAGCCATGAATGAGAATCTTGAGTGCATCGCCACTTCAGACCATCACGTGAGAGGAGAGGGTCATCTGACCATGCTATGGGCATTGAGCCGTGACCCAAAAATGCATCAACAGTTTTGCATTGTTCATGAGATCAATTTGTTGTTCTCTGAAGCAAAGGTTGCATGACCCCCACAAGAACAAGTGAAAGGAGATAAAGCCATCGAAGAAAGGACATGAGTTGCCCAGAAAAACCATGTTAAAAGTAGAGGTTATTTCTATACAGAGGAAGCATAGCGCTCAAAGGACTACTACAATGGAGGAGCTTGATATATCGGAAGTGTGGAGCTTGAGATATCGAAAGTGTCGAGGTTGTAACCTCAGGAAGGAAAGTCTTGGAGACCTTGGAAGAACCTCAAAACCAATGTGTTGGAAACCTCTTGATGTAGAGTGCTCTTCAAGCCAAAGTGCAGTCTTCGAACCAAAGTGCTTGCGAGCTCAAGAAATATAATGCTCACCGAACACCATCAGCAAGGCCAAAGATGAATTGAGCTAAAGCCCCAAGATCAAGCCACACGACTTAGAAGTTTTGATCCACGATGTCCTTGCTCTTAGCAATGAAGAACGTCTTCACCCTCTCTCGACTAAAAAGCTCAAGCTTGCGCATCCTTCCTGCGAGTTTGCCTCGAGAAGACTGTAGCAACCATGCCCTTCTTCCCTCGAGATTGTCTCGAGAAGACGACTAAAGCCCACACATCCTTCCCTCAAGTTTGTCTCGAGAAGACTATGGCAATCGTGCCCTCCTTCCATCAAGTTTAACTTGGGAAGACGGCTCAAGCTCGTGCATCCTTCCCCTTCCCTTGTGTTTGCCTTGGGAAGACCACGGAAACCACACTATCCTTCCCTCAACTTTGCATCTCGAAGACTGCAAAAACCATGCCCTCATTCCCTCAAGTTTGCCTCAGGAAGACGGCTCCAACTCGAAAGTCCTTCCCTCAAGTTTACCTCAAGAAAACCACGACAACCACATGCTCCTTCTATCTAATTTTCCTTGGGAAGACTGCAGGAGCCACGCCCACCCTTCCCTCAGTTTGCCTTGGGAAGATGGGCACAAGCCTTGCACCCTTTCCTCGAGTTTGCATTGGGAAGATTGCAGCAACCACACCCTCCTTTAGCGGCAATCATACCCTCTTTTTTTTGGGAGGCTATAGCTATCTTTTCCCTATAAACCATGATAGTCATCGACATCACATTTCTGTAAGGATGCACCAAGACCAGGAGGTACGTCCCGAAGCTCACAACCCTAAAGGATGCACTAAGGCTTGTGGGGTGGCCCCCAAAGCTTCGGACCCACAAGGATGTAACAAGACTAGGAGGTACTTCCCGAAGCTCTAACCCTCAAAGATGCACCAAGAGTTCGGGGTGTGCTCCAAAGCTCACAACCCGCAAGTATGCACGAAGACCAGGATGTACATGTAATACACGAATCCTACTACGTAGGTCCTTATGTCATTTATTAATTCTTTAAGTTAAATATTTTGAGATAAAGACTTTTATTATTTTATCATTTTATTTTATTTTTAAGATGGGTGTATTTTTATTTTCATGTGGGTTATTAAATAATTCAAGGGCATGATTTTTAAGACCTTACAATATTTTCTTTCAAACCCTCCAAATTTTTATTTATTCAAAAAATGACCCAAGCTCTCTCTAGCATTGGATGGGTAGGTAAAGGAAATATTTTTCCACATTTAATCTCCACCCTTCATTTCCCTAGCTTATGGGATAAGCTCTGATCAAATCCATTGACTTTTCTCCCTTGAACCCGTAGCTTCCTCAATAAGCCATAGAATTCCCTTTTCCTTCCCTTACATGTCGGCTTCCAAGAGAAAGAAACAAATTCTCTTCTCTTTAGCATCCATCGGCTTCTAGAGCAAGGAAAAGAAGAGAAACTCTTCCAGCCTCACCGTGCGACTACAACCCACCTCTCTCCCATTTCATCTCTCTTCCAATCTCAAGCCAAGCTTCCATTTTTCCTTCTTCTCAAGAGGGAAATAGTAAGGTAAGAGCACCCTCAACCCTCTCCCTTGTATATTTAGAAACTTAGCCATGGTTTAATCAAGTGGGTTTTTCTCTTGTTGACTATTGATGCTTCGGTTCTGGACTTCCAGCCAAAGGATTCGTGCACCCTCTGTTTTCCTAGGCCGAACCTACCTTCCTCTTCACCATTTTTGTGTTTTGGGAAGGATTTACTCAAAGGTAAAAACCCTAACTTGACCCACTCGGTTTTAGTTGATTTTGGAGACCCATTGAGTTGTTTTAGCTTGGATCTTAATTTTTAGTTGTTATCTATGTGTTGACAAACATCAATGCTCTGTTTCTTTTAGCAAAACCGAGCATATTGAAGCTGTTTTTGCCATGTATTCTCCTACCCTTCGAAATTGGTATTTTTCTATTTAACTTAGTTAGTCATAAGTGATGATAATTAATCTTTGATATATGTATATATGTATGATGATGCCGAGTGTGTTATGCCCTGTTTTGTGTTCCAGCTGTGTGTTTTATAAGGCACCTTGTTGTAGTCCTTTCTTGTATATTTCCTTGAGTTAAGCCATGTTTTAATTATGTCAAGTCCTACCTTTATGTGTTAAATTGATGGAGTTGAGGTCTATAATTTTAAACTTACTTTCCTCAAATTTATGGCCTAAGTAAGCCACTAAGAATTTTTTTAATTAAACTAGTAAGCTTGCTTTAGGAATTTTAAGTTGCCAAGTGTTGTACCCTTTTATTTATGCCATGTTTTTAGAAAACATGTGATGTTTTCTTAAGTTTTCTACAACTCTTGTATTGTTTAATTATGTAGTTGAGATTTTGGTTAAATGAGGGATGTTTAAGACCATGAATGTACCAAGACTTGCTAGCTGCCCATGCACTACAGAATTTCTGCACTATGTTCTGTTTTGGGACTTAAACCAGCCCATTTCATCCCTTGTTCAGTTTCACCCTTTTGTTCAACCAAAGATAAATTTTAGTATGAAAAACCATTGAAGAACAAGTGACAAAAATCAACCCTCTTGTGGGCATTGGCCTTTTGTTGGACTTACCTTCCATATGATGTTACAAAACTATCAAATGCCATCTTTAAATGAAAATTTCAGACTTGTAGCACTTCTTTGTTCCCTTCCATTCTTAAATAAATTCCTACCATCTATACATTCCTAACCTATGATTTCTACCTATCCTTCATATAGAAAACAATGGCCTTTAAAAAGGGACAACAAGCAAGTTATGTACTTTCATGGGTTTCTTAAATGATGGAATGAGGATATTAATCTTTTGGCTCAGTGCCATGTATGGTGGGTAGCTAAATGAGTTAAGGAAAAACATTTTAATTCCAATTTGAAATTTAAGTTAGCATGTAGGGGTGTTAGATAGTAAAGCTTAAAGTGAAATGAATATTAATATGTTTATCCCATTTTATTGAATAAGAGTTTATTTTCAAGATCCAAGGAACCTACTAGTAAAGCATCAAGGCAAGTAGCTATGACCATGCTCCTTACACAAAGTTCTCTTATGAAAGGATGTCTCTCTCTCTTTTCAAATGTTAAGAAAGAGTAAATGTATATATTATGTACAAGCTTTTCTTGGTAGCCCCTATTAAGCACCCTATTGATTATAATTGTGTGTATGTGTATAAGGTAATGCATCATGAGATTTTCATACATGCTCTCTCTCAAATAACCACATCTTACTTATATGTAGCATGACATGAAATGCTCTTTTTCAAAAAACGCATATGCACTTGGACTAAGGAAAGATAATGAAAACGTTGACTGCAAAGAAAAGAAAGAAATGAAATGAAGGTTAAGGTATGAAGCTATGTAATGGCCATATAAATGAAAAGGGTACCAAAGGAATGGGCAGATTGCAATGCCGGGTAAGTAGTACTAGTAGTGCACCCAGTGCTGCCCCCCATGAAAGGGATTCCCAAACTATGGCCACTGGCAGGATCCAAGTCCAAAAGACTGCTAACCCCAACACACGGGGCATAATAGTGCGCACTGGCCAAAGAAAGTGAAACATGAAAGTAAAGTTATTTCTTAGAAATGTTTATGCATGAAAGTATAGTTATTCCTTAAACTGTTTATGCATGAAAACATTGTCAAGAATTAGCAAATGTTTATGTATGCATGTTTTCAAAAGAAAGATTTATGTGATTAATAAGTTAACAACATGGTGTACTGCTTATTGAGTATTAGACTGTGTTTATGTTTTAAATGTCTAGGTATGGATGAAGAGGCTGTGGAGCCAGGCACTACTGAGGAGGGAGGGGCCAATGCTTAGAGTTCCCCTATCAGTTCGATTTTTGATGATAATGGTTTATGTTTTTATGTTTTACGATGGGTCCCGTGTTGGGACGTTTGTTGGATTAACTTGAAGACAATATATCTTTTGGGTATGTTGTAAATACTATGGTAGGGTGACGGTAACCCCACATAAGATGGTTTAACACCTTTTTGTATATGTTGTAGGGACTGAGTCCCTTCTTATTTAGAATTAGTTATGTTTGATTAATAAATGTTGGACTTTGAGAGTCCTGTATGTAAAATGCTGGACAGATCGTCTATCAAGTTTTTCCTTTTAAACTAGAAGTGCATAGTACATGCACGACATGTTCACGCATATCCCTTATCACCTTCATAGAAATAATAATAATATAGTACTAATAATAATAAAGAACGGGTAAAGGGTCACGGTCTTGTCCTAGGTTAGGGCGGGGTTGTGACAGTACACCCCAAAGCTCACAACCAGTAAAGATGCACCATGATTGGGGGTACATCCCAAAGCTTACGAACCATACGGATTCACCAAAATTGGGGGTACCTCCCAGAGCGCGCTTCGTTGAGGCCTCCTTAAAAACACTAGGAATACTTCTTGCTGGGGGGGGGGGGGGGTTGAAATTACAAGGTAGATCAAGCCTAAACGCAAGGGATGCAGTGGAACCATAGGCTTTACAAAATGGTGAATTGTAAAAAAAGAAAAAAGAAAAAAAAAAGGAGAGGAGAAGATGAACATGACAGGTGAGACCAAGTTTTGGATTCTCAATGCTTTTCTAGCATGATAAGTCAACCTTGAGAGTAGGGGGTACCATTGGGGATAAAATGAATGCAAGAGTTAAAGCCACCAAATAGCCTACGGTGTGGCAATTAAGGACCTCGGTCTAGTCCCTAAACATTAAGGTCCGCTCGCTTGCCTTGCCTTGTGATGACCAAATGATTCTTGCTAACTTGCTTGGCCTTGAACGAATTGTGGCAATGGAGGGTCCTTAGGTTGATGGGGGTATGGGGTTTAGCGGTGGAATTGATGATGATGATGAGTTAAGGTGATCTAAGTGATGAATTTGTATGTTTGATACAATGTGGAAGGACTTGATGATGGTCCTTGGTATTGCCGCCACTTGGGTGATGTTTAGGGTTGGTATGGTGAAGTTAGGCTAGGGTTTGGGTGGTGGCTAAGGGGGATTACGAAATTGGGAGGAGTTGGATTAAGGTTGGTATGTAGGATGAGTTGCTAGGGTTTGGAAGGATGTGGATGATTAAGGCTAGGACTCCTAAATTATTGGAGACAATTTAAGGATGATGGGAATTCGGCTAAGGCTTGGAAATGAGGATTTGGTGGTGTTTAAATGAGTCTAGGCTTGTTCCTCGAATTTAGGGATTTGGAGATGGAAGATAGGATTTGGATATGGCAATAGAATGAACGTCTTTGGTGGGATTGAGTGATTCTAGGGATGAAGTGATTCTAGGGATTGGATTAAGAAGATGAGATGAGGATTCCTAAAATGTAGGAATTTCCTTGTGGGACTCTAGGTTTTCAACTAGGGCTAATTTGGAAGAAGGGAGGCTAACTTTGGAAAGTGGAAATTAAAGGAGATATGGGATTGGAAGGATGGAGGCTTAAAATGTGTTTGTGAGTTAAGAAAACACAAGAAAATATATGAACAAACTTGAAAATATAAGAACGAACTATGGATAATTTGGATATTGAATAGAGAATGGAAAATATGCAAAAGATGGATAAAATATTCAATACCTATTCACGAATTGCAGGGTGATGAAACAAAGATAGATAAATGGAACAACACATATTCACAAATTGCAAGGTGGTGATGCCAAAAGATGTTAAATGAAATGTCTAAGGTCCTATTAAAGCAATAACATAAGTGAAAAACCCTAAAAGGCCCCCTTGTAAATTAGGTCTTGGGTGGCTCCCATGATGGTCTGTGGCATGTGTTGGCCTTTGGTGGCCTAGGCTGGCCCATGGCATGGGCCATGGGCATGGTTGGCCATGGGCCTGGGTGCTTGGGCTACTAGACTACACGATGGCCTACTGCTAGGGTGCGTTAGGCTAGGTGCATGGGGCTGCTAGCCTGCTGGCATAGCCCAGGCAAGGGCCTAGGCGCTAGGGGCATGCTGCTACGCTCTGGTAGGGCTGTCACTAGCCTCATTGGGCGTGCCATGGCATGCCTGCGGGGCTGTCATGCGCGTGCCATGGAAGGGGCCATGGCATGCCTGTGCGCTTGTCCTGGTCATGTCATGGCAGGGGCCATGGCATGCCTATGGGGCTGTCAAGGCATGTCAGTGATAGTGTTGAGGCCTGGTCCATGGGGCTGTCGAGGTAATTGTTACATTTGGCTTGCTAGTTGAGGGGGAGTGGTTTCCATTTATGGTAGCAGCTTGGTTGTGCTAGGTCAACAATGGTTTGTGACTATGTTGAGGTTGCAGGAAGATGTGCAGTGGTGAAGGGTTTCTCTTGGTGGTTTTCTGCTTGGCATGGGGAGGATGCGGGTTAGCAGCTGAGTTCAAATTGATCTTTGTTTTTGGATGGCTAAACAGGGGCTTGCGCAGTGGCTTGTTACGACTCCGTTTGTGGTTTCAAGTCTAGGCTATGGTGGTGAGTTCATGGTGGCTAGGAAACAGAGTTCACGTGTGGGTTGAAGGAGGTTGAGTGTGGAGGTCTACAGTTTGTGTGGTTTTGTGGGGTGCTTGCCACTCTATTTTTGGGTATGGAAAATAGAGAAGATTTGGTGTTAAGGTGGTGTTGGGTTGGGATGGAAAGGTGCTGGCCCTGTTGTCCATGGTGGTGGAACTAGTTGTAGCCTCACGGCTCTCCAACATGAACCTCCGTGCATGTACTCCTTTGGTGCAACGATTGGGTGGTCCGACGGTGGAGGAAGAGGATTGGTCTGCTAAGAGAAGAAAATAAAAAACTTCAGAGGGGCATAAACTGAAGATGTGTGGGGAAAAGAAAATCTGAGAAAAGGGTTGTTAAAAAAAAAAGTGACTGAGAGAACATGTGAGTGCGAAGTGGGGGGGAAGTGGGGAGAAATGGTGAGAAAGAAAGCCAAAATACAAAATGACGGGAGAAACTGATGTAATCATGGTATTCGAAGAGAGGGATTCTCGAATGAGGGGAACAAATTGAAAATCTAAGAGGAAGGGGAAAAACCGTCGGGTGAAGCAAAAGAGAACTAGAAGAAATACCTGCCTAAACGACACCATTTGGCTCCTCCGTGGGCCTAGGTATTACAAGTAACCCATGGCCATAGTCAAGTGGTAGTGAGGATCCTTAAGGAAAGATAAATTTTGGATCATGATTTGACAAAATAACTTCCACCATTGATTTAGTAAGTATTTTCCTTAGAATTCTAGAGTAATGTAGATTTTTGGGGAAATAAGTGCCAAGAGGCCAATAGTAGGATGACAAGTGGCATGAAGGAAACCTGTTACCATAATGGGCTTGGAATTTGGTCCATAGCAAGCTAAGTGAATTAGACGGATTTGAAGAAAGCCCATGGTTGGTTATAATAAGGGTCCAAACTTAGTAAGATAGAGGGCCAAGGATAGGTCTAAGACTATAGGCCCAACTTAGTGATACCTAAGACTAAGGCTCAACTTAGTGAGCTATTGAGGCCCAAGGAAAAGTCCATTGCAAGGGCCACATAATGGTTTAAATCCTTCCAAGCATATTGAGATCAACAAACAAAGGCTAAACCAATTTGAAAATTTGCCAAAAATATGGGTGATCAAATTTTCATAATTCAGTTTATAGCTCTCCTCAAAAGCTAATGAAATACTCAGGTACTTAAGCAAAGGAAACATGTAGTATAATTGCAAATTACTAAGTGTGTGGCTCGGCTAGCAAGATTGACTATCATATTTTATCATGCCACTCCAATATCACAGCTAAATTAAGAAGAATCAATATTGACATTGCTCTAATTCAAAACCACTGCAGTTGATGGCTTTCACGCTATCACACTTTAAAAGATTTTTTTTTTAAACCCCGGTGATAGGCAGCCTTTTCCAAAGCACTCTATATTTTTTTATCTCTGTTTTGTCCCTTTTCTCAAGTGTTTTATTCATTTCCAATCAAGAAGTGATTGGTGGTGACTTTGGTCTCTATTTTCTTTCCTTTTCTTTTTCTTTTTATATAAACCATTAAGATGTGGTTCATTAGAATTCTAGTCAGCTGTAATTTTAATTCAGACTTGGTAAAATACAACAACAACCAAGGTATCCTAGATTGTATATGGTTGAGTTCATCAGTCAGCAACTTTAATCACATATTTCCCTTGCTCAAGTAATAGGTTATTGAGTGAAATTTTATGTTAAGCTACACTTGAACCATTAGAATTTAATGTAACCCATGGTCTAACCAACTCCTTCACAGATTTAAATTTTTGAAAATAGTCTCAATTTAGCAAGAAAATCAGAGGAAATCAAACATTAAGGAGATAAAATAAAAAGAAAAGATTTTCCCTTCATCCCCCAACTAAAACTAAGCATTGTCCTCAATGAGTAGAGAGTAAATGGAAAGGGAGGAAAAAGTGGAAGGGTAGTACTTGAGTCTGAGGAGTAAGAAAAGAAAAGATTATAGGGAAGAAAAGAGCCTGCAAGACAAATTAGTGAAAAAGAAAGGGCAGGAACGAAAAAAAATATAGTTGAGAGAAAAGGAAAAAACAATTAAACAAGGTAAGGAGCTAAGCAGTTTCAATCTGAGTGGGATCATGCAAAGGGATGGTGGAGTTTTCTGGTGAAAAACCATGCCCAAAACTAGGGGCCATGGCACAAGGTTTTGTGCCTTGCTGCTACCTGTGATGGGGAGGTGGCAAGGTGGCTTTGAAACCCCATCAACCACTATTTGGGGCTAACATGGGAGTTGAAGTACACTCATGAAAGTAAGAAAACATTTGCAAGAAGCCATGCATAGGTGGTGCAATCTGATGAGCTTTAATTGGCCTAAACTGATTGGGCCTCATTTGGGGTTTCAATAGGGTTTGGTTTGGGGTTTCAGTTTCTATCAAGCTCAAATCCAGTTCTTCTTGACCCAATGAAAATGCTCTAGTATAAAAGAATGGATAAGGGTGTGATAACCCAGACTTAGCCAAGTCTTCGCTCGTCTTATGTCCCCATGTTGGGCCGTGCATAAGGTTTAGAGTCCTTAAAGAACCTTGGGCTTTTATTTGTTAATTATTTGCCTAGTGTATTTGGCATCTAAACGCTAGAAAAAGGCCCAACAAGGCCCTAAGAATTCAGCCATCACTTCAAAATAGGGTTTGGAGCACTAGTCGAACTAGGGGCACACACCCAACACACTAAAGGTTTGGCCACATGTCACACACAAGGCACAATGAACCTAGACTTGATTTAGGAAAATAGGGGTAAGAGACTTTAGGGTTTCGGTAATCCAAAAGCCCCACACGCCTCTCATGAGGTTTGGTAATTCCCAAAACTTTGAGCAATGATTTGGAATAGTAGGAGACACCTAGAGCCATTACGAACTAGAGGCATGGAACCCCAAGAAAACCCTTAAGGTTTCGGGCATGAGGATTGCACGCCACCTATGACAAGTTCACCCACCTTTTGACACGTGTCACACATGTAGAGGGATGAGATGATTTCAAGAAGATGGTCTAAGGAAGTTGCATATGGGGGATGCCAAAGGGTTTAGGCACAAGTTCCCAAGAGGATCCTAGGGTTCGACCAAGGGGTGCTTCATGCCCATCTAAGAGAGACCAACCCACTTTTCGCCAAGTGTCACACATGCGTTGGATAGGGTTCTTTTCTAGAGGATGCAATGATTGGAATGGGAAGGGATGCCTAGGATGATGCAAACCCTAGTCCCTAGAATCTTGGACACTATACTCACTCACCCTCTCACGCCACTTGTCACTCTTTAGGGTTTCAAGAAGGGCATGGGGGAAGGGAAATGGAGCCTAGGAAGATGCATCACATGCTACCCCAAGAGTCTAGAAGAAGATGAAAGATTTT
This sequence comes from Juglans microcarpa x Juglans regia, assembly GCF_004785595.1. Taxonomy (NCBI): domain Eukaryota; kingdom Viridiplantae; phylum Streptophyta; class Magnoliopsida; order Fagales; family Juglandaceae; genus Juglans; species Juglans microcarpa x Juglans regia. The sequence continues at coordinate 27,861,602 of NC_054596.1, read as the reverse complement.
TATAGGGAAAAGAGGTGGGCAGCAACACACACACACACACGACATTGCCAAGTGGCCAATATGCATTCGCCCATTCTCCAAAAATGATCAGGGTTTTTGTGAAAAGACCTTTAAGCCCCAAAGGTTCATTGAACCTGGACATAGAACAGGGACTCAAAGAGGCATTAGGGTTTCAGTTTTGGAGCAACATGCCACTTGTCAAGAGACCTTTGAGTTCCCCAGAAAAACAAAGATATGGAAAGATGAAGAGGAATTTGGCCAAATGATGAGGGATATGCCACATGGCTCCCATGCAATGATTTCATACATTTCCAAGGTGAAGTGTGAGAGGAAACTGAAGGGACATATAAAAGCATAGAGACTGACAGTTAGAAGGCCTTTTGGATGCCATTGTTCATGCTTTGCAAACTCTTCCACCTCCCACACGCCCAAACCTACTTTCTCTCCAAAAAAACACCATCTCGCACTCTCTTCTTAGTCGTGAGCAAGGAAGGAGGTGACAACCACATTCTCAAGGAACATGTCGCTTGGTACCATTCTACTCTCACTACTCACAAGTCACTCACGCACACACACAAGGGGGAAGGGGGTCACTAGGGTTTCGGATCAAAGAAAGACCACCACCATCTCACCCTAATGTTCAACCTTTCTCTTGAGAAAGTTCCTTGAAAGGAAAACTAGGGTTTTCCAATAAGGGTAGGCTGAAACTAGATGAAGAGATTCCCACTATGTTTCTAAGGAATCTCGGCCACTATGCATGACAAGCACCATGCACACATGCACATGCCTAAGACCTTACCAAGGTCAAGGGAAGAACATGACCATATTTAACCAAAGGCCTCTAGGCAGAATGCTTGGAGTATCACCATGAACAAAATAAGCTCTAGCATGACACACACTCGAATTTAGGTTAAGTTTTCTTGTTTCTAATTAAGTGAACACTTTTACAGCTTGCTTGATTATATTACTTTGCTTTGAACTCTTGTAAGTGGAATCACAACCTACTCCAGATAATATTTGTATATGATGCGTGAATTTGCACTCGTGTGTTAGTTTATGATCTAGTTGAATGGATGAAATCTCTTATTACGCCATGTTATGTATTCGGCTCTATATAAAGACATGTTTTCCATGTTGGTCGTTGGTTGAATGAATCCTCTTATGATGCCATGCTTTGTATTTGGATCTATCTGAGTATGTTGCCATGTTATTGGATGACATTATAATGAACATATTAGAAGTTATAAGCTTACGTTACATTTTTAGAATCATGCTTAAAGTGCTCATGTGTTTCGGCCAAGCATAGTGAATGATGTTATGAAACTATTTTACCATTTGATAAGTGTTGAATGCCATTGTTCATATGTGTAAACTAAGTATTCACATGTTCTAATATTTTTAAGCCGTAACCTGCGATGTTCAATGCCTAATTACATGATTGCATGACTCACGACATTGAGATGTTCATATGGTTCATGAAAAGAAAAAGGGTTACAAATCTCATGTCACATGCATTTGAGTTGCAAATTATTTTCAAAGAAAAGAGTCTATATATGTTTATTACGACCCCAAATGCTAGGATAGGAGAATGTCCTGGTAGAACTCCCCTGTTCACTCTGGAGTGACTAAAATGGAGTGGTAGCCCCTAGATCGACAAAGTACCATCGGTGGATCTCGAATGGATCGTTGTGGATACCAGAGCGGGGTAGTGCCTAAAACTAGTGGGTGCTTCACATGTGTTATATGCGGTGAAGGTGAATTATGCAAATTGCCTCATAAGTTAAGGATTATGACGTAGTTACCATGGTCAAGTGGGCCATTGGATGATGCGACAACAAGTGGGGAACCAACAGTGCATAGGGGAGCTATGAGGTGTCCAACTATATGTTATAAGAAATGAACAAGGTAATGAGCCTAAAGATATGATACATGTTTATTGATCCTTATGAAAAGATGGAAAATATATTTTATTTTTAAGGTCAAAGTTGCTTAAGCTAAGTTTTATTTCAAGTACATGTCCATGCATTCATTTCATGGTTTACCTTTATATGCGTATGTTATTTGTTGTATGTTTACATATTGCAGTTTTTTAAAATCTTACCGTGGTAGTTTCCACTACCGTTCTGAACCTGAAATGGTAGAAGTTGTTACAAGATAGGAAGAGACCAACTATGGGGAAGCGCAAGAGGCCAGCAACCTGGATAGTCAAGGAGGCCCCGAAGAGCCATGAGAGCTCGTTGGAGCCATCCATTGTGGAAAGGCTTGAAGCCGCCAACTAGTTTATCACATAAGTACTATAGCTCTTTGAAGAGCTAAGGAGGATACTGAACGAGAGGACAAGGTAGAATAAGGATGGCCTTGTAGGGTTTTGATTTGAAGGGAATCTCAGAACTTGTAGTCACAGAGAAAATAGGATTTATGGTTTATTTTGGAGATCCCTTTGTTTTGGGAAAATTCAAACAATATCTTTTTGGAAATATATTGAACAAGTAAAATAATTTGGGATGACTAGCTTATGGTACCATGATATTTTTACAATTGCTAAAAGTCTTACTTAGTTATATATGAATTTTTCAGCTTCGATTTATTGCATACTGCTAGAATACAATAGGTGCATTGCATCCTAACTGTCATGCTCGAGGGTATGTAGTCTTGAGTTATATGTCCTGATGCTTCAGTCACCGCCCAATCCTATGCGAGGGCTGGGGGCATCACAAAGAGTATAATGACATGAATTTGAATAGTTAATAACATGTGGAAGTGATTTAATCAATTGATTAAACACTAAGCTAAAACTGGCTTCATTTAGGGTTTTGGAAACCATTTAAGGTTTCAGTTTCCACAAGGCATTGGGGTTTCAATTGGGTTCCATGTATTTAGAGTTTCACTAGGGTTGAAACCCTCTTTGGTTTGGCACAGAAATGGATGGTTGGATGGAATATTGTTTGGCTTAGGTGGCATGATCACAAAAATTGATTTTTCTTTCCTTTCCTTTACATTTTCATCCTATGGTTCCTTTTGGTGTCAAGTGTCCTAAACTATTTACCAAGTATGGCTAAGATCTTACTAAGTGTCCAAATAAAACTTCTCTAGATTGATTTGGACATTCCAACTGTGATCTGAAAACAAATGGATTGTGTGCAACATGGCTTTAACAAATGAGTTACTATTCACTCTGAAAATGGTGAAAGTAACTTTGCATAGTAAAATTCTAAATAATTCTACGAAACTAGGGGCGTCCTTCATTTTGCAAAATTCAACTCCCAAGTACCTCAAACAAATCAAAATGCATTTTCGAACAATTGTTGTTCAGAAAACGAAAACAATTTTAATATGTCTTAAAATCCTAGATATTCATTTGAGACTAATGGCACATACCATTTCTCATTCTCAAATTCCTAAGTACCTTAAAAACATAAAATTGCATTTTTGATACCTAAGTGAGCTAGAGATTGACTATGCTAGCAGATTCAATCCTACGAAATTACTCAATTCGTGAGATTTTTTTGGAGTTTTCACGATGATCCTAAAGCTAAAGAAATTCATCCACTGAGTTTCGGGTGGGCTGTTACAAAAATAAAAAACTCCACTGACTTGAAAATAATTTTCGTGACATGTAAAAAAATAAACATGTGACAGATGTCATGTCATAACAGGCATGCAATAGAGAAGCATGTATTTGAAATAATTGACAAGGCATGGCATATGGCTTACCATTGTACATACAAAAAGACACCGAAAAGTATGTTAGAGGCTAACTTATAGTGATTGAGCATGACATAAAAGTACCGTAAAATTGCGTGAACTGAAACGAGATATTTCTAAGGGTTAGAATATCCCACTAATAACTTAGAAACATAAAATTTTCTGACTTATGGCAAAATTTCCGTTTTACCTCTCTACTTGTGGAAAATCACCATTTTGCCCCTAAATTAAAAATTTTGTATACTAACTCCTAAACCCAAATATCCAGTCAGAAAAATTCGAATCAAAACACAACTATACATATCATTCATTGCCCGATTCACATTAAGGCTAAAAATCTTGATTTTTGTTGCAATTGTTTCAAACCTCACCATATACTTAAATCGATTTATGCAACACTAAAAATAGTCATATCCTGTATTTATGCTAAGACGTCAAAATAATCATTTCATAAGAATCTAAACTCCTTGTATTAATAAAAGGTGACAATACTAAGTTTTGGTCAAATCGAACAAACCATTGACGTTCTCGGTCTAACACTTTTCAAATCAACTCCAATGACTCCAACAGTCCATAAACACACTCTTAAAATATGTATAAATCCAACCTAAATGATAATCATGCTTGAACAAAAACCAAAATCACAAAACATATCATCAAACCAATCGACATGCATTCTAAAATTTGAAATTTCATGAATAAACCTTCAAGAAATAAAATCATATACCTCATATTCATAACGTTGATATAAACATTTAATTTAGGATCACATGGCAAAAATATCATAAAAACATAAAGCAAACCCGTGAGCTTCAAGTTTGTGCCCTAATTGAACCTTTTCATGCAAAACATGCTTCAACAAAGATTTAAACCAACTCTCTTCAAAATAAAACTCATAACACCTAAATTAAAGTCTTAAGAATAGCATCTATGAATTTCATAGCCATTGGGCTAGGTTTCTAGATCCAACAAATATCATAACCTCAGCACGAAAACTATTTTATGTGATCCAGTTTCAATGTCAAAGAAAATATGTATAACTCTTTAATAAAAATACTAACATGCTATGTATAAACTCATAAAATGTATATATCTACTCCTAAATTTAACAAAAACTTCATCAAAACATCAAGATTTCACAACATCATCCATAGTGTCAACCTGTGTCTCATTCCCCATAGCTATTCACCAAGTGTGACTAAGATCTTGCCAAGTGTCCAATAAAGCTCCTCAAGGCTGTTTTGGAAAATCCACATAGCGATTTCACAATCGTCTGAACCGGGTGCCACATGGTGCTATCCATGGTGCTACTAATCACCCAAAAAGTTGTGAAAATAAATATTGACACAAGTCTAGTGGTGCAATACGTTTCGCAAAATTAAACTCCTAAGTGCCTCGATTAGAGAAAAAGGCATTTCCGAGCACTTTTCATCTTGAAAGTGAGAAACATATTATTGCACTTTTGTCTAAATATTCTTCTAAGACTAATAATGGTGCAATTTGTTTCACAAACTCAGACTCCTAAGTACCTTAACAGTTAAAAAGACACTTCTGTCACCACAATGAGTAGGAAAACGACTATGCTGACAAACTAAAACCTAAGTGATTGCTTGTGATAACCCAGACTTAGCAAGACTTCTACCTGTATTTTCGTTGCCTAAGTTTTTATCTGAATAAGGGCCATGGATTAGGCATAGAGTTATTAAGACAATGGGCCGTAGGATTAGGCATCCAATGTCCAAGAGAAAGGCCACTTAAACCCTTGCTTTTTCGGCCAACTAGGTGGGCTTAAGCCCAAAAAGTCCTAAAGGACCATAGGTCACACCCCACACCATGAGGCTTGTGCCACTTGTCGCGCATGTAAGGCCCATGGGTCTGGATGTGATAGTGGGCTTAGGGGAGAGAGAGAAGAGTGTTTAAGAAGCCAAGGGAGGCTTGCACGCCTACCCTAGTGACAAGCCATTGGGCTTGCCACATGTCACTTAATAATGGAGGCTTCTAGAAGGGAAATCATGAGATTCACCTGGGGAAGGTCAAGGGCCACTTGGCAAACATGCCCCACACTCATCGAGAACCCCATCTCACACCACTTGTCAATAGTAGAGAGTTCCAAGAGATCTGACATGGGGAATGACACTTTAGGAAGACCAAGAGTTGATTTTCCATAGGATTTGCATGGGGAACACCAAGAGACTTTCAGATCCCAAAACCACACGCCCACTCAAGGCTATTTTCTGATATTGTGCCATTTTTCATTCATACATTGGTGAAGGAAAAACTTCTAGAAGAAATATCACATGAAAATTACTATTGTAACTCTAGGGTTTCGGCCACCACATCCAATCACTTGCCACATATGATGTTTAGAGTTTCTAAGAGACATAGAGAAGTGAGAGAGTCACCTAGGGAATGAGCATAGGAAGAAGAAGGTTCTTACTTGGGAGAGAGTAAGGGTCACGCATGGGGAAGGGGATGAGCACCATGGGGAAGAGGAAAGATCCTCCCGAGGAAAAGAGAGAGGGGGGGGGGGGTGGCACTTTGAGGGACTCCACACACCAATGCCACTTGGCATGCATGCAACACCCACTTTCTTGGGAAGATGAAGAGGCTTTGACGTAAATTACAAAATTGCACATAGGATTCATTGAACCTAGACATTGGAGGGGAGCTTAGAGGGCATTAGGGTTTCAGCCAAGGGAAGAAAAGGAAGAGCCACGCCACATGTCCAACATTCATTGGCTCTTGATTGACCAATTGGCTTCAAGGAGGTAGGCTATATAAAGACCACATGCATTATGACCACCTCTTTTCCTCTGATTCATTTTCGAATTCCTAAGGCATTCTTTCTACTACATCTCTCTCACGCCACTTAGAGGATTATCCAAGTCCACACATCATTTTCTCACACTTTCCTTCAACCAAATAATGACACAACACTCTCTACATTCAAGGGAAGGCCACGATTGTGATTGGGTACCTTGGGTGATTATGTTCGTCTAGTAGCGTAGACTGCAATTCTGAACCCTTTTGCTTCGTCGGGCCCTACTTTTGCGGATGTGGTCATCGTAAGGCCTCAAGTCCTTCTTGAGGTTGAGATACCGTTTCGGGAGCCTAGATTCTCTGAGGGGGAAATGCTCTTTCTGTTCTCTAAGAATGAAATAAAGCAATCGGCGGAGCCTTCCAGGTTTTCGGTTGTGCTGAAATTCTTGAGTAGAAGACCATTGTTGAATCATGTGCATGGATTCATCAGGAGTTGTTGGGGGTTGAAATATGTTCCTGTGGTTGGGCAGTTGAGTAACTTCCAAGTTGTGCTTGTTAGGATTTCAAATGAAGATGATTTTATTACAGTGATGGCTCGAGGGAATGCCAAATTAGCAGGGGTGCCGTATCGAATTTCTCACTGGACGTCGAACTTTGTTGAGGAGGACTCGCCTTGGGTTTTGATTTGGATCACTTTGCTGGGGTTGCCTCCGTATTTTTTTCATGAATCGATTTTGAGGAGTATTGGAGGTGGGTTTGGTCGGTTCTTGAAACAGGACAATACAACGACATGTGTGACCAGGCCAGAAGCAGCACATATTTGTGTTGAGGTTGATGTGTCCAAACCGTTGCGTCATTCATTTTGGTTAGGAAATCCAGGGATGGAAAGTAGCCATTATCAAGAGGTGGTCTTTGAAACAATGCATGCATGCTGTTTACGTTGCTATCTATTAGCAAGGGCATTTTGTTCATTAATGTAATCAAAACGAGAATAATCAAAACAGAGGGGGTATGGCGAAGTCGAATGTGGGGAAATTGGAGAAGCCAAAAAAGGTGTGGACAGGTGGAAGTTCGAAGGAGCAGAAAAACACAAGAAGCAGCAAGAGATTAAAGCCAAGATCAGATTTAATGGGGCACATCGAAAAGAAATTATGGAGGCTGTTCTGAAGCGAAAGGAGGAGATGAATGCAGGAGAGCAGGAGGTTTTATTTGTTTATGCAACTGGTTATGTTCGGTCAAAGACTCAATTGGATTCGGCTAGCATAGTTGTGAATGATGAGGATATCAAGTTGAAGGATGCGGAGGGGAGGTCGAAATTGATTGAGGAAGCCCCGGTCAGGAGGGCTAGTTGGTTTGAATTAACAGAGATGGATGCTGAGGGGGAGGAAAGGTTTGGGGTGGTTTCTGGATCATCCCCTATGAGCTCTCTTAAGCTGATTGATGAGGCATTAGAATTTGAATTGAGAGGGCTGGTAGAGAAGGGAGTCATAGGGGAGGAAGGGAGTAGAGAAGATGAATTATTTTTACATGGAGGAGCAAGGTCCGATGTTGAACCAGAGGAGGAATTGAATGAATTGGTAGTGAAATGTTTTGTTTCCAATCCGTATATGCACGTACATTTGAAGCAATTTCGAGGGATGAGGAAGGAGAAATCTATTGTGGCTTTGGAGTGACGTACTTGCTCAAAAAAATTCATTAATTGATGTTGAACATATTAATGTGGAATGTTAGGGGTATTATTTCGTTGAAAAGTAGGCTTCCGCGTTTATTAAAAAAATCTTGCCCTTCAGTGGTGGCTTTTTTAGAACCTTTTCTTAGTGAGAATAAATGTCGTCGTTGGGCGCGATGGATGAAGATGACAAATTGTGTTAATAATGCTGAGTTTGGGGGTAAAATTTGGCTTTTCTGGGATGACGATCTTGAGTTTGAGGTGGTCTCAATGTCGTATCAGGTTGTTAGTGGTTGGTTTAGTCATGGGAACTTTTGTGTGCTTACGACGTTTGTTTATGCAAGTTGTTTCTATATCAAGAGACTAGACCTTTGGGAGGTGTTGGGAGCTCAAGACCCGAGAGTTGTCCTTGGTTTATTGGGGGGATTTTAACATTATTCAAAGTGATAATGAGAAAGTTGGTGGCATTATGCAAGCCCACCGTGCGAAAAATGAGTTTAATGCTTGTATTACCTTTCGAAGGAAATCCTTTATCGTGGTATAATGGCCGCCTTGGGAATTCGAGGATTTGAGCTAGGTTAGATAGAGTCTTTATGAACATGGCCTCTCTAAACTTGTGGGGAGAGGCTCGGGTGGAAAGGATGGTTGCAAGGTCGTTCCGTTTTCAGCATATGTGGTGTACGCATGAGGGGTTCCTTCCCTTGATTAAGGAGTTGTGGGATGTAGACCGAAGTGGCTGTCCAATGGTGCGGATTAGTAAGAAATTAAAAGCCATGAAAGGTGCATTGCGGAAATGGAATGTTGAGGTATTCGAAAGAGTCGAGGTGGAATTAAAGGTGCTGGAAAATTGTATAGTGGAGCTAGAACAAGAGTTAGTGGTTGATTATTCTTCTCAGATTGTGGCCGAGTTATTAAATTGTAAACAAAAATATTTACAATGGTTAGATGGAGAAGAGATCTTGGATTACCAAAAGTCACGAATTAAATAGTTAGTGGAGGGAGATTCCAATACGGCTCTTCCATGCTATGATGTGTACAAAGAGGAAGAACAAAAGGGTGGAGAGAATGCAGCTGGAGAGTGGTCAGACTCTTGATCCCATGGAAGAGATTCATAACAGAGCTTTGTCTTTTTTTTCAAGATTTACTTGCCACGGAGGACGTGGCATTTCAGTAAGACGCCCTTTCTCTTTTGGTGTCGGTGATAACATAGATGGAAAATGAAGCCTTAATTGCAAAACCTTCGATGGAAGAGGTAAAAGCTGTTCTTTGGTCTATTCCTTTGGATAGTAGCCCGGACCCTGGAGGTGGTCGTGGACTTCTTTGAGGGGGCAACCATTATCAACATTTTTTGGTGCAACAAATCTGGTGCTTATTCCGAAGGTGGATGATCCGGTGGGATTTGGCCATTTTCTCCCCATTTGCTTTTATTCGGTGATCTATAAAATCTTGTCAAAGATTATGGTTTTACGTTTGGGGCGGTGTTGGAAAAAATTATTTCTCAAGAGTAGTCAGCGTTTATTAGGGGAAGAAGTATTTTTGATAATATTGCAATTGGTCAAGAGCTGGTACAAGGGATGAATAGGAAAATAAGAGGAGGCAATGTTATTTTAAAAATTGATATGGCCAAAGCATATGATAGGGGGAATTGACTTTTTTTATTGGAGGTTTTAAAGAGGTTGGGGTTCTTGGATAAATGGAAGAATTTGATTTTCAATTGTATTTCCTCTCCTTATTTCTCAGTTATGATGAATGGGTGCTCTCGGGGTTTTTTCAAGAATTCACGGGGGCTTCGCCTAGGCGACCCTCTCTCTCTATATTTGTTTATTTTGTAAGAGGAAGTTCTCTCGCTCATGATGAATTGGGAGTTTAATTTGGGATGATTTAAGCCTCTTAATTCTTGTTGAGGCTCCAGAATTAGTCATTTGCTATATGCGGATGATTTACTGATTTTTCCAAATGGTGGGAAAGCTTCACTTCGATGACTCTTGGAGGTAATTCAGATATATGAGGCTATGTCGGGTCAGCAGGTTAGTGCTCATAAATCTTCTCTATTTTTCTCTTCTAATATCCCAATGAGTAGAAGAGTGGACATCAAGAGTCTCTTGGGGTTTGAGGAAGGTGCTTGGCCTTGTACTTATTTGGGCATTCCTTTGCATGTGGGGAGAGTAAGAATTGGGATGTTTGATCTGTTGATTGCTAAGGTTCAAAAAAAAATTAGCTGGGTGGAACGGGAGGCTCCTCTCCTTTGGTGGAAAACTTGTTTTAATTAAGCATGTTTTGAGTAGCTTGCCTATTCACATGCTTTCAGTTCTGAATTTACCAAAAGGAGTTTTGTCAGCTTTGAAAAGGATTTTCTCAAATATTTTATGGGGATCAACCATAGAAAATAGGAAAAGAAAGTGGATTTCCTGGAGGAAGATTTGTTTGCCAATAGAAGAAGGGGGGCTTGGGATTAGGGAGTTATCATAAGTGCAAAATTCCTTGCTCATGAAGTTTGCTCGGAAAATCCTTCAAGGGGGTTCATTATGGGCAAGGTTCTTCTCGGTCAAATATGTGGGAGATAAAAATATTTTTTCAATTATGAATCTGTGGAAAGGGTCTCAGTTCTGGAAGGGGATTATGCAAGTAATGCCAATGGTATTGAAAAATTCCAGATGGATTATTCGTGAAGGAAATGCTAATTTCTGGTTCGATAATTGGCTAGGTGGGTGCTTGGCAGAACATTGTGTGGTGAATGGGGATTTGGGTTTGCTAATTAGATATTTTTGGTTGGCTACTGGATGGAATGTTGAACAGTTGAGAGCGTTGGTTCAAGAATAGCTGGTTCAAAGAATTATTATGTCAGGAATCCGAGTGAAGGAGGGGGAGGATCACTGTGTATGGGCCCTAGCGGTAGATGGCTTGTTTTCCACTAAATCGACATGGCAGATTGTGTAAAGAAAGGGAACTTTATGCTTCTGGAGTCGTTGGTTATGGCAGCAGCAAGTGCCCAAGTGGATGGCTTGCTACTGCAGGAGGGCTAAACAAAATTCACTCCCAGTGGATGAGGCGATCATGTGATTGGGCATCCCTTTGGCTTTGAAGTGTGGCTGCTGTATAGAGCCAAAAGTGGAGACGTTAGATCACGTCCTGTGTGAGGGGGAGGGTCTAAAAAAAGTAGGGGATTATTTTACTTCTAGTTGTCCAATCTGATTGCCACATTAGCTGACATGGGATAGGATGATGAATTTTTGGTGGAGATGTGCCGTATTGTCTTCACAGGTTGGTTGGGTCCGTGGTGTGATACCTATTATTATTTCTTGGGCTCTTGGGAGGGCTTGATGTCTCGCATGGAGGGTGTGAATTTTGATTGGAGGGTTGTTGTGAGAGTGGTGAAGGTGAACTTGAGGGATATTTCTAAGGGATTGCGAAGCTTTAAAAAGAGGGAAGTGAATGATTACTCAATTTTGCAGGAACTTAGTTGCCCGATCATTCTGGTATGTGAAAGAGTTCAAAAAATTATTAGTTGGAATCCGCAGGAGAAGGGTTGTATTAATGTGGATGGGGGATCTTGTGGAAACCCAGGGAGGTCCAGAGGTGAGGGTATCATTCGGGATGATGGGGGAAAGGTGGTAGTGGGGTTTGCTCATTTTTATGGTCATGCGATGAATAATATTGCAGAATGTGGGCTCTCCTTGATGGGCTTCAATTGTGTCATTCACTTGGGATGAGAGATTTCTTGGTGGAATCTGACTCTAGTGTGGTGATGGGTTGGCTAGCTTCCGAGGTTTGTAAATATTGGTTTCTTTGGGATTTGTGGGATGATATACAATCTCTTGTTCGGTTGCTCAACGTTTGATTTCGGCATATTTTTAGAGAGGCCAATATGGTGGCTACTTTTTTGGCTAAAGAAAGGGCGATGGATAGATCATTTGATTTTGTTGGCGAGGACATGGTGCGAGGTAGGCTTAGGGGGATTGTGCATCATGAATTATTGGGTATACCTTATATACATTATTGAAGGGAATGAGTTTATTTGTGAATTTTTTAGATACTTTCTTTGGAGCTTTTTTTCGTAGGGGCTTATTTTTTGTTTCCAAGGTATTTCTCCACCATAAGCGAGGGCGTTTATTAATAAGATTGGGAGGGGGTCACTCATGGACAGGTGATTCTCAACTGTTTTAAACAAAAAAAGAAAGGGGGAACGCCATGACTTTAGGAGCAATTCCACTGTAAGAATGTTACACTTCGATTTCTTTCTTCTGACAATCGCACACACCTAATCCAAGGTGTAGGAGATCTCAAAGTGAGTTTGAGATTTTGAAGAACACACTCACACAGATGGCTTCAATGGGCTATTTCATCTTTGAAAATACTTGGTTTTCAAGGAAGGGAGACCGAATGTTTGAGGACCCAAAGCCTCAAACCAATCGGCCATATCACTTGCACATCTATTACAAGTTCGTGACTTAGCAAGAGTCAAGTAAACTCAAAGGTTTCATCTTCTAGAAACCTATGGACCAAATATTTGAAAGGGCCACTTTGGGCGAAATGACCAACCCTAGTTGTCCCTTTACACGTGCACACACGGATTAGCATTAAACCCTTGTTCTAACAAGTTGTATCGTCCATTACAACTTGCAAGCATTTTCTTTGAAGGACTTTTGTAGGTAAACCCTCAACCTATTTTTGGTTAACATATGTATATACTTGTGTGAATCTTTCATCTTGTTTGCTATTGTGTATGTTGTTTTCTAGTATTTTGGTGAACAAATATCTTGTTGTGAGTTGTATAAGATCACATGTGTATTAGGGTTACAGTTTGTATGGTGTTACACCATGGTTTTATGTGATTTAGGGTTTCAGCAAAAGACTAGGCTTTTGGCTTGTGTAATGCTTTGCCATGTTTTCATGATTTAGATTATGTGATTATCTTTGCCATGATGTATAGTCTAATTTGTTATGAATTTTATGCATGTTAAAGATGAGTTTCACTTGGTAATGAACCCTGTGAGTTTCAGCCAAGCATGTTTGTGTATATTTAGTTTGAGCATTTTGATGTTTTATTTGTAATATGCTTCAAATATTGCCTATGTATCATATTATGCTCATATGTTACCATGTCATGAAACCAAATGTCATATGCTTATTCATGCATACCCGACATTTCATATGTCACATGTCTTATGTAAGGAAAAGCACGTCTTAAGTCTCATATCACATACATTTGGGTAAATGATATTTTCAAAGTCAAGTAAAAGTTTTATCACAACCCCAAATGCTAGGACTGGAGAATGTCCTAGTGGAACTCCTCTGTCCACTCTAGAGTGCTTAAGAATGGAGAGATAACCCCTAGGTCAACAAAGAACTGTCAGCGTACCATGAATGGATCTTTTTGGAAAAGATGTTGTAGCTAGGTGGCACTTAACGCTAGTGGGTGCCATGACTAAGGCAAATAACTTGTCGAAGTATTGTCGTGTTATAATGAATATGAATAAAACGTATTCACCATGGTTTACACACCGTTGGTAGTGTGGTAACTAGCAAAAACATGCGGTGCATAAGGGAACCGTGATGTGTCCACCATATTGTTATATGAAATGAACATGGCCATGAGCTCACATGAAATGATATTATATGAATGTGTAAAGATCAATATGAAAATGATGCCAAAGATGTTTTTCCGAAAAGTCTAAGGATCTCTGTTACATGTCTTTTAAAAAAAGTCAAGTGCACAAGTCAAGTTTTTTGTCAAGTCATATGTCAAGTACATGTCAATGCACGAATTCCATGATTTGCCATTTGTATGCTTATGATAACTATTGTATTTACTGGCTGACATTTCTCGAAATCTTATTGTGACCAGCTCATTACTGAGGCATTGCAGCTCATTGACGAGCTGAAGAGGTTAAGGTATCAGGACAAGGACTGATTTTTGGAAAAGAGAAAGAAGCCTGGCTAATATGAAGAAAAAAGAAAAAAAAAAAAAAAAAGGGACCACTTTTCTTGTGCCAAGAAACATGTTTTGGATTTCAAAGACTTCACCTTTTGATATTGGTCCCTTTGTTTACAGAAAAAGTTTCAGTACTTATATTGTGATTGACAATGAATATATATTATCTAGTACTTTTGAAAAGCATGCTATGATAAGACAATGTTTAGGTCATGTTTAGTCTTATCGTACCATGTGCTAATGCAACTGCTTTAGGCATTGCTTACTTTTATACAAACTTTACATTTTCAGCTATGATATTTATTGCATATTGCTAGTATACATAGTGCATTATATCTTATTTATCATGTACGAGGGATGTTGCCTTGTGTTGCATGTCATGACATTTCAGCCACCGTCCAATCCCAAGCGAGGCCTGAGAGTGCCACAGAGGTTGGTATCAGAGCATTTACGTCTCTGGATAAACCCACACATTGCCCTCGGAATGAATGGTACCACTAATTAGGTTTGAGATTTGTAGTTATAGGCTTTGACCTTATAGCTATAGGCTTGAATCCTGGAGGAAGTGAAAACAAAAGGAAGATTCACATGTAAGGTCTCAAATGCAAGTTGAAGAAAAGTAGCCTTTCTCTAAGAAGGAGACTGACCTATGCTGGTTTTGTGTGTTTCAAGAGAAAGAAAGAACTATGGCACAAAATCAACATGAGGATACTTCTCAAAGATGTAGAGACCAAGAAGTTGGAAACCCTCCACTGGAAGGAGGATATAGTGGAAGCTATTCACTAGATGACTGAGGTAGTGCGCAATCAAATAGTGCAAGGGCAAAATTAGGCAAGAACCGCCCAAAGAAGGAAATCGTGGATGTTCGTATGAGAAATTTTTGGTGTATAGATACCCAAATTTTATGGGAACGGAAGGACCTTCGATATAAGTGGATGTATGAAGGAACAGAAGGTCCAATATATCGGACACATGCTTCAGGGAGAAGCCAATATATGGTGGGACACGAAACAACAGTTGCTTACACGAGAATTGGGAGACAACTACTCTCACATGGGAACGGTTCAAGATGGAGTTCGATAATCATTTCTTTCCAAAGATTACAAAGTAGCAAAAGGCTCTGGAATTTGTAAATTTGACATAAGGCAGCATGGCGGTCGATCAATATGCTACTCGTTTTATGGAATTGGGAAGATTCACACCTCATTTGATTGGTATGGATAAAATGCAAGTGAAGAACTTTCAGGATGGTTTGCAACCCCATATCTGAAACCAAGTAGCCTGCCTGGGAATAAAGAATTTCAAAGAATTGGTCAATGTCGCTTCAATAGCATAAGCGGAGCAACAAAGACGGATCGCTTACTCTCAAGTGGATCAAAAAAGAGGATTGCCTTATTCTCCTGGAGGAAGTATGGAGAAAAGAAAGGTCCCCTCTATCTTGAAAAAGGGAAGGGTGTAGTAGTCAAGAACCCAGCATCCGTCACTCCACCACCATGTCGACGATGCAGAAAAAGGCAATACGGTGAGTGTTGACTAGCTATGGGAGCTTGTTTCAAATGTGGTTGGACCGGCCACATGATCCGAGATTGTCCACAAAACATGCCTGAAGGAGCAGTAATGCCAGGTGGCAGAGCAAAGACCCCTGTGAAGGCTACGGTCTATGCCATTACACTGGGAGAAGTAGACCTAGAAGCCGATGAGACGGCAAATACGAGAGTGATTAATGGTAACATTTCCAACTTTGCCTTATCTGATAGCTGGCATATGTTTGAGAATCCTTGAGTAACCCTAGTTTCCCTGTTAGGTAAAGTTAAATTGAAGCAGCACATGGTTTGTGCTTTGCTTGATTCGGGAGCATCGAGATCTTTTGTCTCTGTTGGTTGTGTGCAATGATGTGAGCTAGATTCAAAACCTTTATCTTAGAGGGGTTCTAGTAGCAATTCCAGACGAAAAAATAATTTGATGCACACCTATAGTTAAGAATTGTCGGTCGGAAGTCGTGGGTCTAACTTTGATAGTTGACTTGATTGTTTTCTGTTTAATGGAATTTGATCTAATCTTAGGAATGAATTGGTTGTCAAGGCACTACGATAAAATAGACTATCGAAGGAGAGAAGTGGTATTCGACTTGCCTACGAGGGATAGGATCTGTTATATGGGAGAAGATGTTAGGTTAGTTCCATCAATGGTAACAACTGGGCAAGTCAAGAAAAGCTTGACAAACGAAGTACCGTCCATACCATCATCATCTAAAGAATCTACGGTTGCGAGTAAGAGAGGTAATAAAACGAATATTACCTGCTACGAATGCTTTGGTTGATGATTACGATGGCGATTTTGAGGACGAAATCTTTTTCTAAGGAGGGGAGGATGTGATAACCTGGACTTAGCTAGAATGTTACCTATATTTTCGTTGCCTAAGTTTTTGTTTTAATAAGGGCCATGGATTAGGCATAGAGTGATTAAGACCTTGGGCCTTAGGATTAGGCATCCAAAGCCCATGAGAAGGGCCACTTAAACCCTTGCATTTTCAGCCAACTAGGTGGGCTTAAGCCCAAACAACCCCAAAGGACCATAGGTCACACCCCACACCATGAGACTTGTGCCACTTGTCACGCATGTAAGGCCCATGAATTTGGACGTGATAGTGGGCTTAGGGGAGAGAGAGAAGAGTGTTCGAGAAACCAAGGGAAGCTTGCACGCCTACCCTAGTGACAAGCCATTGGGCTTGCCACATGTCACTCATGCATGGAAGCTTCTAGAAGGGAAATCATGAGATTCACCTACGGGAGGCCAATGGCCACTTGGCCAACAAGCCCCACATTCACCAAGAACCCCATCTCACGCCACTTGTCAACAGTAGAGAGTTCCAAGAGATCTTACATGGGGAATGACACTTTGAGAAGAAGAAAAGTTGATTTTCCTAAGGATTTGCATGGGGAACACGAAGAGACTTTCAGATCCCTAAGCCACATGCCCACTTAAGGGTATTTTCAGACATTGTGCCATTTGTTATTCATGCATTGGTGAAGGAAAAATGCTAGAAGAAATATTACTTGAAAATTACTATTGTAACCCTCAGGTTTCGGCCACCACATCCATTCACTTGCCACATGTTATGTTTAGAGTTTCTAAAAGGCATAGGGAAGTGGTAAAGTCACCTAGGAAATGAGCGTAAGAAGAAGAAGGTTCTTACTTGAGGGAGAGTATGGGGAAGGGAAGAGACCATGGGGAAGAGGAAATATGTAACTGCCCGCTAGAAATTCATTGGTGGAATTTCTATTGACGTTAGGAACCTCGTGAAAACCCCATAAATTTTTACGAATCGAGCAATTGCGCAAGTTTTAGTCTGTCAACATAGTCAGTGTTATCACTCACTATGGTGCTAGAATATGAGTTTAATTATTTGAGGTAGTTAGAAGTATCAGAATGCATTATGGTCTGCGCCATTTGACTCAGTTGATTATTTAGGATTTTATGGCGCAATAGCTAATTTTCATAATTCCGGATGAAACGTCTGTTTGAAACTGTGAAATTATTTTTAGGGGCACTTCGGGGTTGAATTTCCGTAAACGATTTTCACTATAGGTTAATATGAATATTTAGAATTTTTTAGTACTAAGTTTATTATGTATTTTTTTGGAGTGAATAGTAGCCTCAATAAGCGCACCCAGTGTAGTGTTTTCAAAATCACAGTGTGGAATGTCTAAATTAGGTTAGCGAAATTTTATTTGAACACTTAGCAAGATCTTAACCACATATAGTGAATAATATTAGAGACTTGGCACAAAGAGGAACCATTAGATGTATTTGTGAAGGAAATCAAGGTGTGAGATCATGCCACCTAAGCAAAGCTTTCTTTCATCTGATCAACCAGATTGTGCCAGACCAAAGAATGTTTCAATCCTAGCAAAACCCTAAATGGTTAGAATCCAATTCAAACCCCAAAAGCTTAGTTGAAACTGAAACCCTAAACGGTTTCCCCAAACCCTAAATTTGGCCTCCAAACCCTTTCTAATCTGATTTCTAGTATTGAGTTTAATCACTTGATCAAATCACTTCCACATGCTATTAATTAATCAAATCCTTGTTATGACATCATTATCCAACCTTTTAAATCTTGGAATTTTGATTGGGCCAAGAAAATTTGGTTTTGGGCTTGATAGCATCTCAAACCCTACCAAACCACCTTTAAACCTCAAATTGAAGTCCACTTGGTTAGGGCCCACCAAGGCCCACGAATTTGGCCACCTTGGAAAAGTTTCTTGAAGAAGTTTCCTCCCCCACATCGCAAACCATCCACTGCCATTCGCTGCACCCATTAGTGCGTTGATGAAAATGAGAAGTCCACTCTATCAACCTCCATCTCTAACAGCTGTTGCAGGCAGTCCTTTGCCCTCATTACTCTCCACTTTATGTCACATAGCCAACTCCAATCAAGGTTCTTTCAAGCCCATAACTTCCCCCTCCAGGAGTCCAAAGTCATGCAAAAGACACACCTCTCTCCATTAGTCTCATTTCATGCTCATTTGGTCAGTCAAAAGTATTTTAACCATGAAAAGGTCATTCTCGGCGAGAAACTGGAGAGTATGATATGTTTTGAAATTTTTGACCAAGTTAGTGGACATATTTTGGTCCGAAAATTTTATGGGGTGTTGTTAGCATGTGTTTATAAATGTTCATTGATGTTTTGTTGCATGAATAAAGCTTTTGATGATAGATTTCCTTAGATTTAGAAACTTGAAAATTGGATGTGGAAAAACAGTTTTTGTTTTGTGAAAGTTTAAATATTTTGTGATTTAATCTTAGTCCAAAGGCTTTGATATTTTTATATGATGATCCTAAGCCTCTTACATACATGTTAGGCTGTTATTTTCTAAGATATTTAGTATTATTTTTAAAGATATAATTTTCTATGCAAGAGGATTTCGGTTTGGCCTAAGATTTGATGTTTTTGGATTAGATCCATGTTTTGTTGAAGTTTAGCTATCGGATTTTAAGTTTGATGGTTGGATCTTCTTTAGGACACATTTTTAAATCATGAGATATTTTAGTTTGAGGATCACATGTCTTTAAGCCATGGATCAAGAGATTGATCATAGTTAGTTGAGACAAAAGTTTCCTTTTTTGGACTAAGTTTAAAACCCAAAAACTCTAAGTGTTGTTTTGTGATTTTGGTGACTTTTTTTTTTATGATTTAAATCATGGTTGATCTTAGGATAATGTTATGAATATGTTAGAAGTAAGATTTGATGTTTTGGAATTTTTGAAGATGTTTTTATTAAGGGCCAAAACTTGTGATTTAAGGGTTTACTTTTTGTTAAAAAGCTTGGATCTTTTTACAAAAAGTTTAGTGCTGATGATTAGTTTTTCTTAATGGATATTTTAAGTTTATTTTTAAACTTAGAATAGGAAGATCCTTGTTACAAAATTTTGGTTTAATTATGGGTTTTGAAGATGGAAGAAATTGCAACAAATATCAAGAGAAATGGCCTATGAATGTTTCGGGTATTGTGAGCTTTTCATAGTTGTGAATAGTCATAAATTTTTCTGAGTTGATATTTGAGTCTAGGACAAAATTTACATGAGTAATGTAAATTTGATAATTTTTGGAGTTAGGATGTGAAATCCTTAAGTTAGTGGTAAAATGGTCATTTTTTCACATGTAGAGGGTAAAATGGTAATTTTACTCTAAGTTGTCCCTTTTCACTTTTCTAATTGTTAGTAATTAAATTTCTAACTTTTAGAATATCCTTTTACAGTTCTTCGTGTTTCACACTTTATTCTTATAGAACGTGACGATCGAGGTAAGTTAGCTCTTAACTTACTATCAGTTTACTGTGTATGTGTGATAGTGCCATGCATGCATTCATGCTTTTACTGCCATGCATGCATCATTAATTTGTGTGAAAGTTTCCTGTTAACTTGCTGAGATTTATAATCAAATTTCACCGTGGTAGTCCCAACTACCATTCCTCCCGAATGGTAGGTGATTTGTCAGGATCAGAGTAGGGAGCAGACACTGGCAGACTGGAGGAGGTTGACTAGACACCGTAGACGCAACACGGAGCTTGCAGCCTCCATAGTTAGGTCTTTGGATAGTATTCCGGCATCATTAGTTGAGTTACGCGAGTTACTCAACGAACTAGCCCAATAGTATATTTTGGCAATGTAATTATAGAGCCAGGTCTCCGTTGTTTGAGATTACAGTCTTTTGAGACCAATGCTGTAATCGTGGATGTTTTAAGTATGCATGGTTTATCTTTTAACTATTTAGGATATTATAAGTTTGGTGTATAGTATTGCTAAAAAAAAAAATTATCCGCTGCGAATATTGCATAATACTATATGCATGTTAGGAATATTATATCTTATATATCATGAACGGGGGTAGGTAATCTTGTGTTGCATGCCCCGACGCTTCGGATGTCCGTCCGATCCCAAGCGAAATCTGGGGGTGTCATAAAAGATCCTCATGGGAAAAAAGAGAGAGGGGTGGCACTTTGAGGGACTCCACTTGCCAATGACACTTGGCATGCAGGCAACACCCACTTTCTTCAGAAGATGAAGCGGATTTGAGGTTAATAACAAAATTGCACATGGGATTGATTGAACCTAGCCGTTGGAGGGGAGCTTGGAGGGCATTAGGGTTTCAACCAAGGGAAGAAAAGGAAGAGATACTCCACATGTCCAATTGGCTTCAAGGAGGTAGGCTATATAAAGACCACATGCCATATGACCATGCCTTTTCCTTTGATTCATTTTCGGATTCCTAAGGCATTCTCTCTACTCCATCTCTCTCACACCATTTAGAGGATTCTCCTAGTCCACACATCATTTGCGCAAACTTTCTTTCCAACCAAACAATGACCATTCACTCTCTACATTCAAAGGAAGGCTATGGTTTTAGGAGAAATTCTACGATAAGAATGTTACACTTCGATTCCTTTCTTCTCATAATCACACACACCTATTCCAAGGTCTAAGAGATCTCAAAGTGAGTTTGAGATTTCAAAGAACACACTCACACACACTGTTTCAATAGGTTATTTCATGTTTGAAAAGACTTGTGGTTTTCAAGGAAGGGAGACCGAAATTTTGAGGACCGAAATCCACAAGCCAATCGGCCATATCACTTGCACATCTATTACAACTTTGTGACCTAGTAAGAGGCTAGTAAATTCAAAGGTTTCATTTTCTAGAAACCTATGGACCGAATATTTGAAAGGGTCACTTTGGGCGAAATGACCAACCCTAGTTGTCCTTTGACACATGCACAGATGGATTAGGGTTAAACCCTTGTTCTAACAAGTTGTATCGTCCATTACAATTTGCTAGCATTTTCTTTGAAGGACGTTTGTAAGTAAACTCTCATCCTATTTTCGGTTAACATATGTATATGCGTATGTGAATATTTCATCTTGTTTGGTATTGTGTATGTTCTTATTTAGTGATTTTTGTGAACAAATATCTTTTTGTGAGTTGTATAAGAACATGCCATGATTACATGTTTCTGTTTGTATGATGCCATGCTCAGATCACGTGTATTAGGGTTTCGGCTTGTATGATGATTTGCCATGTTTTCTTGATTCAGATTATGTGATTATCTTTGCCATGATGTATAGTCTATTGCATTATGGATTTGATGCATGTTAAAGATGAGTTTCACTTGGTAATGAACCCTATGAGTTTTGGCCAAGCATGTTTGTGTATATTTGGTTTGAGCGTTTTGATGTTTTATTTGTAATATACTTCAGATATTGCGTATGTATCATGTTACCATGTCATGAAATCGAATATAATAGGCTTATTCATGCATACACGACATTTCATACGTCACATGTCTTATGTAAGGAAAAACACGTTTTAAGTCTCATGTCACATGCATTTGGGTAAATAATATTTTCAAAATTCAAGTACATGTTTTATCATGACCCCAAATGCTAGGACGAGGGAATGTCCTAGTGGAACTCTTCTGTCCACTTTGGAGTGTTTAAGAATGGAGTAGTAACCCTTGCATCGACAAAGAACTGCCAACGTATCTCAAATGGATCTTTTTGAAAATGATGCCAAAGCAAGGTAGCACCTAATGCTAGTGGGTGCCATAACTAAGGCAAATAACTCGTCGAAATATTGTCGTGTTGTAGTTAATATGAATAAGACGTATTTACCACGGTGTACAGACCATTGGTGGTGCGATAACTAGTAGGAACACGCGGTGCATAGGGGAGCTGTTTTGTGTCCACCATATGTTATATGAAATGAACAAAGCCATGAGCTCACATGAAATGATATGATATGAATGTGTAAAGATCAATATGAAAATGATGTCAAAGATGTTTACCGAAAAGTCTAAGGATCTCTATTATATGTCTTTTAAAAAAGTGAAGTGCATAAGTCAAGTTTTGGTCAAGTCATATGTCAAGTACATGTCCATGCACACATTCCATAATTTGTCATTTGTATGCTTATGTTAACTGTTGTATGTTGTATATTTACTTGCTAAGATTTCTCAAAATCTCATTGTGGTAGTTTTCACTACCATTTTCCACCCGAAATGGTAGAAGTCGTGACATGTATAGAAGATCACCCCATGGTGAAATGCAAAAGGAAGGTACCCCCGACCATCGAGGAGGTACCAAAGATCCGTGGGAACTCGACGGAGCCCTCTTTGTTGGATAGGGTAGAGAACACCGACTAGCTCATTACCGAGGCATTGTAGCTCATTGATGAGTTGGAGAGGTTAAGGAATCGGGACAAGGACCGATTTTTGGAAAAGAGAAAGAAGCCTAACTAGTCGGAAGAAGAAAGAAAAAAAAAGTGGGACCACTAGAACTCACCAAATATTGTTTCCAAGTGTAAAAGCATATTTAAAAACACAGGGAGCTTCCAAGGTCATCTCCACAGGGACAACTTTGTCAACACAATCAATCAAGAAAAAAGTTGAATGGAAAAGGAAAAGTAAATATGGGAGCATGAAGACATTTGTAGATGGATGGGTTTAAGGCTATTCACTGTGAAAATGTGATGAACTATGCACTTGAAATTTGTACAATATGTAGGATGAATCTGTATTTAGATATTAAGGACGAGGGACTACAATTACTCTAAAAGGAATTAAACATGAGTTTAAGTCATAATGTAAATAGTTTAGAAACTTTGAGAAATCCAAAGATGTATTCGGAATGAAAGCAGTTTAGAATCTTTGGAAAAATTAAAAGATGTATTCTCAAGAGAGTAATGACTAGGGACATAGGGTTAGGGTCTTTTCAACCATCGAGATGTTGGTCACGGGGTGCATCTGTTAGTGCTAAATCAGTCACGATATTAACACATAAACTCAAGAACACATGCAATCTCAGATTAAAAGCACCAATAAAAATAAAACCCTCACTATATTAATCATCATTTTCATTCTAAGACCCTAGGGCTGAGGAATCCTTGATTATTTCAAGGTCCTGATGTGCCATGAGTCTACAACAGGTCAAGAGCAAGAGATTCCACAAAACCCACGATAAATCGGAAGTGAAAATATAGAGTCAGAGTGTTGCTAAATACCACAACAACCAATAATTTTCGGAAGGAAGAAAAAAAAAACCAATCCCTGCAACCCTAGTTGCAGAGGTTAGCCTAAAATTATCTTGAAAAAGATGATTTTGAGGCTTTACAAAAACCCTAATAGAGCAACTCGCGTAATAGAAAGCAAAAGTAAAACAGAAAACCACACAACAATAGCAAAAACTCCCCCTCATCCTTGCTCCTCGTCCCCTTTTATCACTTTTTCTTCACCATTTCTCCTTCTCTCTCTTCTAACCATCGCCTTCACTTTTCTCCATTCTACCCTTTTGGAAGAGCTCGGTTTGCTTTAGCAACAGAAATGCAAAGGGTGCGTGACTAAGAAGCTTAATGCTTTGATAGACTTGGGCTCGAAGGGTGAATGGGCCTCGGGCTTTTAGGCCTCCAATACCTGCACGGTTTAGACTATCATTTAGCCCATGACAAAGAATAAGCAAGTTTTTTTTTTGAGAAAGATAACTACTCATAAACTTCACAGCCCATTGTAAAAGGTCCACTTCATAAAAGTATAACATTTAATCATATTTGTATGACCAATCAACTTTATTTGCCTTACTTTAAATAGATATACCAACAAAATATCTTGACAATCAACCACTTTTCCTATGCCAGGAAACTTGTTTTGGATTTCTAGACTCACCTTTTGAGATTGGTCCCTTTGTTTTCGGAAAAATTTTCAATACTTATATTTTGGGAGATAGTGAATATATATTATCTAGTACTTTTGGAAAGCATGCTATGATAATACAATGTTTGGGTCATGTAGTCTTACGGTACCATGTGTTAATGCAACTGCTGCTTTAGGCGTTGCTTAGTTTTACACGAACTTTACATGTTTTGCTCCGATATTTATTGCATACTGCTAGTATACATTGGTACATTGCATCTTATCTGCCATCTATAAGGGATATGTAGCCTTGTGTTGAATGTCCCGACGTTTCAGTCACCGTCCAATCCCAAGTGGGGGCTGGGGGAGCCACATTGCTCGGATCTTGAAATCTTTTTGGGATTTCACGACATTCCTAAGGTTTACAAAAATTCATCTACTAAATTTCTAGCGGGCTGTTACATTAAGAAACTAATCTAGATCACACACGAAGCTTATTATGGGATGTGCTGGCTGGACTAAGCTATGTATGAGATGTAACTTGGTGTATTGGTGGTGACTTGAACATCACTTGATTCCCGAGTGAAAAATTGTGTGGTTCAAGCTTTAACCCACCAAGGGTAGACTTTTCTAACTTCATTTCTAAACACATTTACTGAATCTTCATCTTGCGAGTGGTTCATTCACTTGGTCAAGCAATCAAGAATACCCTTCTTGGTCAAGGCTTAATAGATTTTTAATTTCACCACATTGAGAGGCACACTATCTGTACCTTATTCAAAAGAGATTTCCTAGGTTGTGTTCTGATCCCTTTCCCATCCTCTTGGATTGCGGAGGTCTTTGTAATGGCCCAAGGTACTTCAAGTCTAAGAACATGTGGTTTAAGTTAAAGGGTTTTCTTGACAGAGTTCGACAATGGTGGTCTTCTTACCAATTTTATGGAAATCTCAACTATATCCTGGCTTGCAAATTGAAGTCTCTGAAGAAATATTCAAGGTGTGGAATGAGCAAATATTTGGTGATGTGGATGACAAAAAAAAAAACTCTTTTGGAGGGAGTGGAAGAGGAGAGGGAAATATTTGAAGTAGAGAGGGCTTGTAAAACCCAAGTGACTGCAGACATTGAACGAGTTTCTCTTTTGGAATAAATAATCTTGGAGACAAAAATGGTTGATACCTTAATCTTTTGTTGGGCTTGTAAGATGATCTCAGGTGTCGTGGAGGGTGGATTCATATCTAGATTCTTAGTGGGGGAGGCTCTCACCGATTCAATCAACGTATCTCATTTATTATTAGTCGGTGATACCTTAATCTTTTGTTGGGCCAAACATGATCAAATTCAAACCTTGAGGGCTCTCCTATTATGCTTTGAAGCTGCATCAAGGTTGATGGTGAACTTCGCTAAGTCAGAAGTAGTGTCAATGAGGAATGTTCCTAATGTGGAGAGTATGACATCCGTCTTGAGTTGTAAGATATCTTAGCTACCCATGAGAAATCTTGGCCTCCCGTTGGACAGTACGTTCAAATCGAAAGCTATTTGGGTTGATGTCCTAGAAAAAATGGAGAAGCAATTAGCTAGTTTGAAGAGGATGTATCTATCCAAAGGGAGTAGGGTGACCCTAATCAAAAGCACTTTTGCCAATTTTCCAACTTGTTTCCTCTCATTATTTGCCCTCCCCACTAGGATGGCTCACTGCATGGAGAAACTCCAATGCGATTTCTTGGGGTGGGGGGGGGGGGGGGGGGGGACATAAATGACGAGTTTAAATTCCACTTGGTGAAATGGGCTATAATTTTCTCTCCCATTATAGAAGAAGGTTTTGGAATTTGAAACTTGAAATGTTTCAACAAAGCTTTGCCTTGGCAAATGGTTATGGAGATATCACTATGAACGTGTGGGGGGAGGGGGGGTGAGCTTGTGGAGAATCGTTATCTCATTGAAGCATGGGAACCACGGGGAGGATGGTGTTCTAGTGAGGCGAGTGGGCCTTATGGAGTGGGGCTATGGAAGCATATAAGAAGAGGTTGGGAAACATATGCAGCAAATCCTCACTTTACAATGGGTAACAGATTGAAGGTCAAATTTTGGAATAATGTATTGTGCAACGATACAAGACTCACGGAGGTTCTTTCACAAGTTTATGACTTAACAAGAATGAAAGTAGTCTCGATTGCAGATCTATTAATCATCTCCAATGGAATGTTACATTCCTTAGAGACGCACAAGATTGAGAAATTGATTTCTTTTCGGTGTTCTTTGACCTTGTGTACTCCACATGTTTGTCAGAGAGGTGAAGTCAAGATATTTTGGTGTCCCTCTAATAAAGGGATACTCACATTCCAATCTTTCTACGATATCATGACCATGCACAGAAAAGTACATTTCCATGGAAGACCATTTTGAAGATAAAGGCACCTCTACAAGCAACATTTTTTGCATGGACGGCTTCTTTGGAGAAGATTCTTACTCTAGACAACTCACAGAAATGTAGAATCATAGTCATGGATTGGTGTTGTATTTGCATGAAGAGCAGAGAGTTCGTTGACCATCTACTACATCATTGTGAGATTGCCATGACTTTGTGGAATGAAGTCTTTGCTCGTTTGGGATTAGCTTGGGTGATGCCGATAAGAGTAAGTGACCTCCTAGCTTCTTGGAGAGACATTCAGGGCAATTCTCAAATTGCATCCATATGGAAGATGGTGCCAATATGCTTATGGTTGTGCATTTGGAGGGAAATGAATGATAGAAGCTTTGAAGACCAAGAGCAATCAATGGATGAGCTTAGAACTTTGTTTTTCAATACTTTACTCTATTGGTCGATTGCAATTGATTTTCATGGCATGACCTTCCATGGTTTTCTTGTTAAACTAGCAAGCTTAGACGTTGTTCTTGTATATGTTCCATATACTTGGGCCTTTGCCTACTCTTTTGATTAATAAAAAATTGTTTGTTGATAAAAAAAATGATAATAACAATAATAAATAAAAATTGTTTGCCGATTAAAAAATACAAATCTGAAAGAGTTTCGATTACTACGTGTACTTGGGAACGTGAAGAAATATTTACATTACATCATGAAGATATCTTTGCAGGAAGGTGCGAGGCCGTGAGGTTGTTTGAAGTCTTTTAGGAGTGAATTAATGTACGCTAACAACGGCTTGATGTATGCTTAGAGTTGGTGACCTTTTTTGTCTTTATCATTTTTAGACTTTGTTTGGTCACCGTTCATGAGTTTTGTGACTAACTAAGGAAATCATTTATTACTTTTTTATTATTATTATTATTAGAGAAGAAATCATTCATGTTGTACTTTGTGTTTTTTCATCACTTGTTGAGAGAGAAACCGAGAGAACTCTCACTACAACAGAATGTGTCTTTTGTGACAGAGAAAACTGTCACAAAAAAATGGCAAACCGTCACTAAAGATATTTGGTGACGGTTTGAAACCGTCACCACGACCGTCACCTAATGTGCATCACAGAAAACAATTGGTGACGGTTTACTGTTCAATCGTCACAAAAAAAAATTTTTAGTGACAGTTGGAGGTGTTTCATTTGGTAGGACGTTTGAACGTTCCATTTTTTGTGACGGTTGAGAACTGTCACAGAAATTCACATTCGGACATCAAATTAAACGTTCCAACGGTAACCCGACCGATTGGCGTTCAAATGAGAGAAGTTGACGTTCGTTGAATATAGTTTGAACGTATCATATTTACATTCGAACGTTTATGCGTCCGAACGTTAATTAGAATAAACGTTCAAAATTCCATTCGGACGTAAACGGACTAATGTTCAAACGTAAGCGTTTAACGTTTGGATGTTATTTCGAATGTAAACGAAGGAGCGTTCAAATGCAAGTGGTACGTTCGAAGGTTTGTTGGAACGTTAATCGTTTACTCATTCGAATGTTTTGTTTGTTTGAGGGTCAGCACGTTCGAACGTAGAGGCCTACGTTCGAATGTTACGATACACAATATGTATTCACGTTCGAACATTGGTTCGAATGTGAACAAACGTTCGAACGTTTTTACTTTACATTCAAACGTACAGATCAGAAATACTAATTTCATAAAATTTAAAAACATATTACTTGTTTCATCATATTACATACCATCAATTAAAAACTAACAATGTCTTATAAAATTTTAAAATTAGATATTAAAACTAGCCACCACTACAAAAGATAAATTTATTTTTTCTTTTTTCCTCGCCCACCGCAATTTTGTTACAATGACATAACACGCTCCATTTGCACCATCATCTCCCGTTGCACTTGCTCTTGCACTTCACTGTGTATTCTTTCCTCCTGGTCTCTCTGTTGGTCCTGCAAATGCATCTCTAAATGAGACTGTCGTTCTAAGAGAGACTCTAACTCTTACTGTCTCGACCTCATATACTCATTCTCATGCCGTGCAGCTTCTAAATCTGCCGTAAAATTATTAATTTGTGAAGTCGATGAGGTTGAGGAGAATGAACATCTATACTTGATAGATCATCCCAAACCTCTTGCCATACTAGACTGCGGCCCAAGCACTTGCTTGAATATGTCTGTCACTAGGTGAGGATTCCCCAGAAGTTGACTGCATCTCCATCATTTTTTCCTGTAATTTGAAAGGTAATGATCGTAAATAATTAGTAATGTATTAAAAGAAATAGAAATAAAAAATAAATTATTCAAATGTTACATAAATAATTTAGTTAACAAAATTAACATTGCTTACATAATTATCTGCAGCGACAGGATCCATCCACTCACTATGCTCATTAGTGTGAGCAGCAGCATAGACATGAATGATGGAAAAGTTTTCAGGATCATCACGTTTCTAACAAAGCGACATTAGCAATTTTAAAAATATAATGTTAATACTTAAATAAAAGAATATCAGGAAAATAAATGAAATCTAAAATTTTTTAATTACCATTTTTTCAGCATGACGGTGGAATGACCAGGCATGATGGTGGACAGTCAAAGCGGATCTATTCTGTGCATTTGTAGAACTCAAGTGCTACAAAATATATTAAGAATGTTAGTTGTAATATGTATACATATAATATATAGAACGAATATGAATGTAAATAATTAAAAGATATAAATGTAAAATACCTGATAATCTGGAGATGCGAAAAGATCACAACACTTTCTCCAATCATCTAACTTCATCTGCTAAAAAGGAGACTACGCAGCCTCTTCCAACGTCTCAAACTTCTTGAAGTGGTCATGACATCGTCCTTTGTGACGTCGGAATAGTGTAGCCATCAACTCATTCACGGTCCTCAAATCCTCGCTACTGCCAAAGTCGAGGTCGAATTCATCCTAACAAGGGAATCAGGTCAAAAATATGATATACTAATCTAGGTGAAAAAAATGTACTCTCAAAGTAAAGTCACCAGCACACGACTTCGAATGTGCTCCTTAATCTCATTCGCAACATCTCCACATGAGCGCACATAAAATGGAGTATAAGCTCGAACTACTGTGCCAATATAGGAGGAAAGCGCTGTTGCACTATCATCCACTCCTCTAGTGGAATTATCAGGAATTGTAATCTTTAGTTTTCTGTGCCTTCTATTTTTTTCAAGGGAGATGCCACATGTATAGCCACGACCGCGACGTGCAGATGCGTCAACTACATGATAATAGATAGTATAATTATAAATTATATAGTTATTGAGACAAAAGTATTAACTATATGATTAATTATCAACGACAATATTTCCTTACTGGTAGGTGTCGACTAGCTGTTATTATCTTCTGTGTTAACTTGATTTTCAGGAACGGATTCCTCGAGTGGGAAGTCCTCAATGGGTTCAGGACTTGGACTTGGCGGAGGCACATTTCTTCATTGTCGTTTTGGCGACATTCTTGAAAATAATTAATTATATCAAAGAAACTTAATTAGAAGAAATTATGAAAATTCAAGATATTTTATAGTCACCTATATGAATTAAATATTTAGTACTTTTATTCTTCATCTTCGGATGAATTTTCCATGCTTGTTTCAGAATCTCCATCAATAACATCTTCATCATCATCATGCACCTCTTCTTCATTGTACTTATCCACCTCCTGTCTGGATTCTGATTCGTCTTCATCTTCTGACTCTTCCTCTTCTTCTTCCTCTTCACTTACTTGAATTGAATGATCATTTAATATAGACGGGTCAAGATGGACGGGTGGGACATCATCTCTACACAAGGGGAGCAACTCGAGTGCACTGAGGTCAACAAACAAGTTAATAACCTGTCCATCTTCTTGGTATGCCTCTACAATCGGAGTGTCGTGATCTTCATCTCCACTATTCTCGTAATCTGCACTCGTTCCTGCTTCATATATATTTCAAGGGACAAATTTTTGTACGACTCGCCAAGTTATCTTTCCACTATCATCATCAGCACTTTTCATTGGATCAATCAAGTAATAGACTTGGGTAGCTTGACAAGCCAATACAAATGGATCATCTTCGTACCATTTAGATGCAGTATTGACACTCGTAAAGTGATTATCCCTATGTATCGAAACCTGACCACTGCCTAGATCCCACCACTCACATTTAAAAACATATGTTACAAACCCACCCAAATATTTCAATCCGATAATATCACGTATGACACCATAATAGTCAATATTATCTGTTCCATGTCTCCCCTCGACCAACACACCACAGTTTTGAGTCTTTCTATTACATTCACGGTCCAGAGTATGGAATCTATAACCTCGAACCGTGCATGCAGTGTATCGAAGTGCTCTATTTGAGGGATCAGGGGCCAATGCATACAATTCAGAAGAAATTGATCCGGGATCACGAGCACGTTGTTCCAAAATCTAAAAATTGAAATAGTATATATTTATTATTTCATTATCCAAAGTTAAAAATTTCAAAATATAACATATATTTAATTTTAGTTCATACACGTTCTTCAAACCATCCGAGAAATTCTTCCTCGTGTCTTGCCTCTATATTTTCTACGCCTTCCGTCCTAAGTTTGTCCATGTGCTTACTGTTATAACATGTTGCAAAAAAAGTATATTTTGAGCACAACAATTATAGTTAATTTTAAGAAAACTATAATTATTCGAAGCATGGAATGACATACCTGAAATAATCATCAATCTCCTGGAAATTATTTAGCACATACCACCGAACTTTACCCAACTCTCCATCAATTAAATCGTAACTCGTTTGTGCACCCAAGGGTCGTACATTCTGGAAAAACACTGATAGCTCATGAGGAGGCGGAGCAGCAAGATTAGTATTTCGCTTTTGATGATTAAATCTTTTCTCAACACCACGAAGATATAGAGAGCAAAATGTTAACCATTCGTCGTGTATATAAGCCTCTGCTATTGAGAACCCTCAGCTCTAGCTTTATTCCCAACAGTACGCTTCAGTCGACCCAAATATTTTTCAACTGGATACATCCAACGGAACTGCACTGGTCCACCCAAAAGTACCTCTCGCGGTAAATGTATTGCTAAATGGACCATGATATCAAAAAATGATGTGGAAAGATCTACTCGAATTTACATAGTATAGTAGCAATGTCTTCTTCCAATTTCGACAACACATCTCAATTTACTATCCGAGCGCACAAATCCTTAAAAAATATACAGAGTTCAGATATGGTGACACGTACATTAGATGTCATCTTCCCACGAATTCCCACAGGTAATAACTTTTACAAAAATACATGACAGTCATGACTTTCAATCCACTAATTTTCCAGTCATCAGGACTCACGCATCTACCAATATTTGAAGCATAACCGTCTGGCAACTTCACACCTTGCAACCATTTACAGAAATCCATCCTCTCCTCCCTGGTCATCGTAAAACATGCATGTGGCATGACCACCCTATTGCCTTCCACCCGCAAATGTAGATTATGTTTAATTCCCATTCTCTCAAGATCTTTTCTCGTCTTGATCGTGTCTTTCGTCTTTTTGTTAATACTCATCAATGTACCCAGTATATTGTCACAAATATTCTTCTCTATGTGCATTACATCGAAACTATGTCGCAACATCCAGGACGACCAATACGGCAAGTAAAAGAAAATACTATGCTTTGTCCAATTCAATTCTGCTGCCCCTCGTTTTCTCTTGTTCTTTCCCCGACCTTTGCCAAAATTTTTCACTTTAACATGTTGCAGTTGTTCCACGATTTCTTCTCCAGACAACTCTTTCGGTGCAATTCTATCCTTTACTCTCCCATCAAACTTAGCACATTCTCTTCTCCATGCATGATTTGCTGGTAGATAACGTCGATGACTCATGAAACACAACTTTTGAGAATATTTTAGCCACTCACTAGCAGTTTCTTTATTACACGTCGGACACGCTAACTTCCCTTTCTTACTCCAGCCGGAAAGATTCTCATATGCCAAGAAATCATTTATGGTCCACATTACCGCAGCATGCATCTGAAAAGATGTCGACGTGGATGCATCATAAGTTCTAACACCTGTTTCCCATAACTCTTTCAGCTCTTCAACCAACAGCTGTATGAATACGTCAATGTCATTCTCAGGTGATCTCGGGCCAGGGATGAGTAAAGTTAACAAAAAGTTTGGCGCCTTCAAGCACCTCCATGGTGGAAGATTGTACGGAATCAATACTACGGGCCAAGTGCTATAACTTGTACTCATATTCCCAAAAGGGTTGAATCCATCTGTTGTGAGTCACAGGCGCACGTTCCGAGCTTCTATCCCAAACTCTGGATATTGATTATCGAAAGACTGCCACGCAAGTGAATCAGCTGGGTGCCTCATATATGCGTCATTCTTAACTCTTTTCTCCTCGTGCCACCTCATATCATCAGTTGTTTTCTTACATATATATAGTCTTTACAACCTAGGTTTCAAGGGAAAATACCGCAACCCTTAACCGGCACGTTTTTCTTACCCTTCCACCTCGACTCTCCGCATACAGGACATGCTTGTTTCTCCTCGTTCTCTTTCCAGAACAGAACACAATCATTCTTGCATGCATGTATGGAATTGTACTCAAATCCTAATCCCTTTCTCAACTGTTTCGCTTCATAAAAGTTCTTGGGCAATGCAGACCCTTTGGGAAGCACCTCGTTAAATAAGTTCAATACCATATTTATTGCTTTCGTCGACATCCCACACAATGACTTAATGTGAAGCAATTGCACAATAAATGACATTTTGAAATGTTTTGTACAACCTGGATAAAGCTCGCGCTTTCCATCTTCCCACATTGAAGCAAAACTTTCACAATCAGTCCCTCCACCACTTGAGGCATTGTCGTTAACCTCATCCATAAACATCCCGGCTCTAATTTCACCCAACATCTCCTCCATCTCATCCTGCTCATATTCATCATCCATGTGCCGCAAATAATTGTGATGATCGACCAATACATCTACTGACTGTTCATATGGCTCGCCATGCAGTACCCATCGGGTATACCCCAGATCCATACCGTTCACAAATATATATGACTTTCTACTTCATCCAATCCTATCGCACACAAATTTTTACACCCTCGACATGGACACTTAATGTAACCACGACTATCAGCAGAGGACCGTGCAAAATCAATGAAGGTTCTTACTCCACGTGCATAGGGTACATAATCCTTTCCAAGTCTATTATCCAGACGCATCCAATTTTTGTCCATTTCTAAAAACATCTATCTATTAATAACATGTACATTGAAAAATCACATGCATCTCAAGCTCCAATTCTCATTGCTTTTTTGATAAGGTAGTTGGTCCTATCCCATTCGAGATTATATTCTCCATATTGCACAAATCTCGTCACTCTACTACTTTTCACATTAGTAGAAATTTCGGCAGCACCTCCCCATAGTTTTCCAAATATCCAAATATGCATGTTCAAATAAAGGGATTGTGACCTTACGAACAGTATACCCGAAGAACAGTAGAGGAAGATACCGAAACTTCATATTAAACGTAGAAAGTAGGGAGTAACAAAAATGTGCAATATAAATAATATAATCTCAAACTGTCCACACTGGACAATTCAGGAATTAGTGGACAAATAAATATACACTAATTCCTAAACGGGTCTAAGGTTATTTATGCAATGACCCACCATATCTATAAAAAAACACTACAAACAATATCCTCATGTTCTGTGTCTAGATTGTCAAACAAATAGTATTGCATGTTATATTATTAAACTATAGAGAGATAAAAGAATATCTTCACAAGTTTCCTATTATCAATAGATAACGAGGGGGAATGATCTTGAAGAAATATCTAAATTTTAGTCTAATTGCTTAATTGTCATAAACTCTCCAGTCCTGACAACTCTCAATTAGTAATTGTCAATACCGGAGGAGAGTAGTCAAGGCCGGAGAGAC
This sequence comes from Juglans microcarpa x Juglans regia, assembly GCF_004785595.1. Taxonomy (NCBI): domain Eukaryota; kingdom Viridiplantae; phylum Streptophyta; class Magnoliopsida; order Fagales; family Juglandaceae; genus Juglans; species Juglans microcarpa x Juglans regia. The sequence goes on along the minus strand of NC_054596.1, from coordinate 27,826,998 downwards.
AATGACAGTCAAGCAAATTGATAGACATTTCTTCAAAATCATTCTACCTCGTTGTTATTATATAATTGTTATTATAATTGTTATATATAATTTTAAAGGTTATTATATAATTTTAATTATTATCATTCTTAAAGTATCATTTTAATTGTTATACTTAATTTCAAATGTTATTATATAATTTTAATTGAGTGAGTTATTTATATTTAATAAGTAATTATTAATTATAGTTATTGTATGTATATATATATATTATATATAGTTAAGTTATATACTTGTTTTTTCTTTTTTTTAAAAGCAAGTTTTATACTATAGTTATAATTAGAATGATAATCATATTCTAACTAAATTAGTATGAATATATTATATATACTTATTAAATGTTAGATATTAAATCTCATATTAAATGTATATTAAATGTTTTTAATCTTTACTTAAATTAAAATCCTAAATTTATCATTTTATTGTCAAAGAACAAATTCAAAAAAACAAAAAAAATTATTATATAAAAAATTTACATAAATACGAAAAACTAAACACAATATATTTCTAACCATATAACATATATTCACACAAAATTCACAAATAATAATTACAATTATTTCAAGAGTAAGCATAAAATGATAACAATATGTATTAACATATTCCTAAACTTGAGTAAGCAATAACCATGTATTAACAAAACCTAAAGACAATATATTTCTAAACATGTTAACATATTCAAACAAAATTCACAAACAATAATCACAATATTTCAAATCCATATCACAACATATTCACAATAACTCACAAACTATTCACAAACTATACAAACAATAATCACAATATTTCAAGAGTAATCATAAAATGTAAAAACATATTACTAAAATTTAGAAATATACCTAGCACTCACAATATCCTCTTACAAATCCAAAGATTCCAACTTGCCAAAACAACCAATCCTTCAAAAAAATACAACACTAATTTATTATTTTGTATTATATAACAAAAACACAATACAAATATCCTAAAATTAAAAAAAAAAGACAAAAACTCAATATTTGTTTTTTACCAAAACTCAACGGGACTCTCATTCTAACTCTCGCTCTCCCTAACTCACGTCCCTCTCTCACTCAACTCTCTCTCACTCAACCCTCTCTCTCTCTCTTCTGCAGGAGACTCTCTCTCAACTCTCTCTCTATTGCGCGCACGGGAGAAGCAAAAATGAGCCGCTTCGTCCCATGCGTATATTCATTAAGTTCTAAAATTATTAGACCAGATGTTCGAACTTTATATTATCCTGCCCAATTTTAAGATAACGTTCGAACGTAAGAAAATAGGAAAATTTTTCTACGATTAACGTTCAGACGTTTTATATAAACGTTCGAACGTACCCTTCGTATGATAGAACATGAAATCTAGCGGGAAATTTCCCGCATTTTTCTTTTTATGTTCGAACATTAAGGAATTTGTCGTTTGAACGTTCATAGATTTTCACCGACTAACGTTCGAAAGTACAACTTGCACGCCGAACGTTCATATCATCAAAGAGTTACCATAATCGAGCGGGAAATTTCCCGCACTAATTTCCTAATGTTTGGACGTTCAGAAATTTGGCGTTCAAACGTTATAATTTTCTAGTGATTTTCAGTCACTAACATTCGAACGTACAGTATAAACGTTCGAACGTTTAGATCATCACAGAGATACCTTAATCGAGCGGGAAATTTTCCGCACTTTTAGTTTAATGTTCGAATGTTATAATTGAAACATTCGAACGTACCCTTCCTAACAGATATACAACATACAGTGGGAATACATTATTAAAGTTCGAACGTTAAAAAATCATGGTCGGGCGTAAATTTTTATTCAGTAGTTAGTATTCCTTAATATAATAGTTATATATACGTATTTTTTTCTAGATACTCACAATATTTCTCTTCATTATATATATATTTTTTTTAAAGTTGAAAAAAATACCAACTTCCTTTCACTATTTTCTTATTTCATACAACCTGGTTGTTCGAGATATTATTTGTTACTCCATAAATTCTACATTATATACTATATTATAGTGTAGCATATATACTATATTTTATATATATATATATAGTATGATAGCATAATACTTTAGATGAAAACATAATAATATAGTATATATACTATACCATATATATAAATCAATAATATATAATTCTTTGTTACTTATTAAATTCTGCATTATATACTATATTATAGTGTTGTATATATACTATATTATATATATATATATAAGATAGCATAATACTTTAGATGAAAACATAATTAATATAGTATATATACTATACCATATATATAAATCAATAATGTATAATTAATAAAACGAACAACAAAACTTATACATATATATATATAATGCACTATATAAATACTATATAGTAATGATTTTCTTGAATCACATTATCGGAGGGTCATAATTTGTATGACTTTCAACTGCATCCAAATATATGACTTTCAACTTCATCCAACCCAGTTCCATACTGTTCATAAATATTCCCGACTTTCAACGACTATCAGCTGTTGCAGTACAACTGGGGCTACCACTTAATGGACACCTATCTCGATGTCTGAAGATACGTACGACCCACTTCATAGCCACAAACGCAACAAATGAAGGTACGCAACTACAACGTGATCACCAAGCTAGCTAGCTAGTTGGTCCTCTATATATTTATTACTTGTAACATGCACAATCATGGAAGATGTTTGAATGTTACTTTGAAAACAAAATGAATGGATCCTCCCAAAAAAAATGCACCTTACTCTTTACTGATCCAATGGCCAGCCCCGTCTTTGATCTCCTTCTATATAAAAAAAATTTTATACTGTATATATAGTTAAGTTATATACTTTATTTTTTTATTTTTTTTAAGACATAATTTACACTATACTTAGAATTTGAATAATAATCACATTCTAACTAAATTAGTATGAATATATTATATATACTTACTCCATGTTAAATATTAAACTTCATATTATCTGTATATTAAATGTTTTTAATCTTTACTAAAATTAAGATCATAAACTTATAATTTTCTTGTTAAACATATTCAATAAAAATTCAAAAACAATAATCACAATATTTTAAATTCATATCACAACATATTCACAATATTCTCACAACAATATTTATACACATATTAATTCATCAATGAACACCATAAACTCACAAACTATTCACAAAATTCACAAACAATAATCACAATTATTTCTAGAGTAAGCATAAAATCACAATAACATATATAAACATATTGCTAAACTTTAGAAATATAACTAGCACTCACAAATTCAAAAAAACCAATTAATCTAATTGTCATTCATTAGGGAGAGTAATTTGATTCCAATCAATCTATTTAGGAATGTGTACACTAGAATTTTGGGTACTAGATTGTAATAATAAAGTATATTATTTTAGACAAGTAATAAGAGCATGTGGTTCTAATGTTGATTTCATTAGTTTGTAATAGATCATATATATATAATATACTATACAATACATTATAAATATAATACACAGTATATATATACTATAATATACTATATATATTATAGTATAATATTATATATTATAATGCTAACATATATTAATAATATAATATATTATAGTTAATATTTTGGAAAATAAATCGAAAAACGTTCGAACGTACTAAGAATTACGTTCGAACGTTTTGTGTATATAAGGTGGAAACAGAACGGCGAAACGTCATTTTCACCATTATCATCGTCATTCTGTTGCACGCCGCTTCTCTACTATCGCCGCCGCCGTCAAACTCCTCCACAACCGTCACTAAGAGGTGGGCATTCATCTTTTAATCAAATACCATGTATTTTATTTGAGATTTGGATTGAATTTTGTTTAAAAAGGAATAAGTGGTGGCCGGATTTTCAACTCCATTTTCCGGCCACTACGGCTTGCCATTGGCCAAATAGTCAACGTACAAATATTTCTTGAAGTGTATACTTCATTTCTACAGTGGCATTTCGGCATTTAGAACATTGTAGATTAATTTTCGAGATTTCAATAATGGCTGAGTCGACTCAGTCATTCTGTCTCATAATGTTTGAAAGTTTCACCAAGACGTTCGAACATATAACGTTTCAATTACATAGCCGTTAAGGCTTATACGTTCGAACGCTCATTTTTTACATTCGGACATTATTTTTCATAAATTTTATGTCCAAACGTTTAATGAATACGTCCGGACGTACTAACTTTTTAACTTTATTTAAGCTTCAACGTTCGAACATAAATCCTTTACGTTCTTACGTAAAACAATACCATGAACATATAAGATACACGTTCGAACGTATGCCATTTAAATTTATTTGCTGTTTACGTTCGAATGTTTCACCAAGACGTTCGAACATACGATGTTACAATTATATAGCTGTTAAAGCTTATACGTTCGAACGTGTATTGTTTTACATTCGGACACTATTTTCGTAAAAGTTACGTCCAAACGTTTAATTATAATGTCCGAACGTACAACTTTTCTACTTTATTTATGCTTCAACGTTCGGACGTTCATATTTACGTTCACACGTAAAACAAATACGTTCGAACGTATAACATAAACGTCCGAACGTATGTCAGCCAATATTAATTTACTACTTATGTTCGAACGTGTATGTTATACGTTCGCACGTATGTGTTTGCTTGCGAACGTAAAGAAAATACGTTCGAACGTTTTATCTTAACATTCGAACGTATCTTTTACTATGTTCGAACGTTAATGCAGAGCAGCTTAAAATTAACAAACAAAATACATCAATGTAAATAATTTTTTTTCTTTCTCTATTTTCAGGATATGACTCATCCTCTGCATACTAGGAAACTAGGGAGAAAAGGAGCCACTCAGGACATTGCTCGTATCGAGGCTCGTACTGTTATGGTAGAGCGAGAGGTCTTAATTAATGAGTTCGACGAACTCATTTGGGAGCAGACGAACCTGAGAGATGTTTTCCTCAATAGAGGCTGAGGAAATATCTGCACATTGAGGGGGAATGTATACCCTTCAATGGTTCAGGAGTTCTATATGGGGATGTGTGTCATGCCTCAGGACACATCCTCTCACACCGTGACTGTATGCGGTGTTTCCATTGAGATTTCACTAGATGTGATGGCCGAGCACCTCGAGATTCGTCAAGGAGTTGAGACATCTGCACACGCTACATGTCGTGAGGATGCAGCCACTTCTGCATCATCTACTGGCCGCCCATTTGAGTTAGCATCAGCTAGAGATGCAAACCGATCAGAGGCCGAGGATACTGGCCTCGAGACTTGAGATGATGACCAAGACGAGGATTTCTACATCCTCACCGGGAGGGACCGCATGCAGATCGAGAGGAAGAACGCATTCAACCAGAACCATCTGCTACCTTTCTTCCGCATGTTGCACCTTATTGTTGCAACATTTAGTCGGCTTCGGGCACAGTTTTTGATACGAGTGGCACGTGGAGATCCTATAGATTTGCCACTTCACATCTTTGAGAGGATCCGTTATGAGGTGAGTATCGTCTCCATGGATAATCTCCCATACGATGTCCTGATCAGCTGCCTATTACTTGCACGAGGAGTGCCAACTCAGCCAGAGAAGCGGGTGACAGATTAGATGAGCCCCCTCGACATGACCACGCATCGACGTAGCATTGGACAGGCTAGGGGACGTTAGCCACCCCTTGTAGAGGATCTAGTTCCTCCGACGCAGCCTAAGCCAGGTCATGTGGGGAGTAGTAGTCAGTAGCCACCGAGTACATCTGCGGGAGATGCACGACCTGCTTGAGTTGATGCGGTGATCTCACAGCTGACTACACATATCGATCATAAGATCGATCAATTGATCGCGGCTATAGAGGCGTCAATATCTGAGATCGCCCATCGTGTAGGTATCCTCAATGACAAGGTTGATACCTTGACTGAGGAGGTACGGAGTTCGAATTTCGCGAACAACGCTATCATCTGAGTGTCTTTTAAGAAATTCGATCATATTTTGTATTTTTCTTTTATTATTTATAAAGAAAAATATTATTTAATATTTCTATGTTTTTTCACCATTCAATTCTCAATCTTCTTTAATGTTATATTTTCCAACTTTAATACTAAATCGCTGCACTTCAAATATATATAAACATAAATATATATTTATATATTACAAATTGTGTATATATAAATATATACAAGTCCATTTTTTAGATTTGTTCACAAATTATGCACTATAAAAACCACATAATTTTTAAATTAGAGTCATTTAATTTAAATTTACAATCAATGTTCAACGTTATTAATTAACGGTCAAACGTTGGCGCAAAACATTTCACGTTCGAACGTTAATTAATAATGTTTGAATGTTGGCGCCAAAACATTTTACGTTCGCACGTAAGTTGCCAGAATGTTCGAACGTTAAAAAAACCTTATCTGTCTTTAGTGACGGTTTCCAGAAACCGTCACAGAAAAGGCCTTTAAGTGACGGTTTGGGGACTATCACAATTTCCCAACCGTCAATAAAGACCAATTGTGTTGTAGTGTCTTGAGGTAGATTTCTGCCCCTTTTTACCTTGCATTTCCAGCACTTTTGTAAATCAATTATCATAACTCCATCTTCATGTATTTTGTTCATTGTTTAGTCTTTCTCTCTAATCCTGACTTTTAAGTTGTGGAATATGCAGGTGTTGCTCTGGTCTTATCACATAGTACACTTCAAATCAATTTAAAGATTTGGATGAGCAAGGACGATAGAAAATCTGTGTAACAACTGCACTATATCCTAGATATTTCTGATGAGATAATATCGCTTCTGTTATGTATTCTAATCTAGTATTTCTAACAATTAAGCCATCACTTAGAAACACTAGTACTGCTCAACTACCATGGCCGGCCATGATCTTTAGCTAATATCATACCAACTTATAAATTAATATTTGTTTAGTTGGTATGATATTAGCTTGTAAAAATAATATATTTTTAGATTATCACATTAATGAATCTAAGAAAAGTATATAACCTACCGGAACCATTAAAGTTTTTCTGTGGGCATCCAACAGGAAAACAGATCAGACGTCGACTACGTACATTAAATTTCATGACTTGGCATTTATCGTATCATTTATTGCATATCCAGAAGACTTGATCACACTATCGCTAGATCAAATATTGCATGCACCCATCTCTATGCATGTATACATAATATTAGAGACATTAATTAAGGTCCCATGAGTAATAATTAAAAGAATATATAGCCACCATCAATTGCCATCCACATTTAATATATATAATATCATATTTTCAAATAAAAAGGCCGTGGATCAGCAGAAAACCTTCATGAATGCCGCATGCATGCGCAGACATAGTTTTACTTTTATATGTACTGTTAATCTTTTACTAAACTTCAAGATGAGCAGCAAAATTCACTCCACTGATCATCGACAGAGGTTCTTTTTTTTTGTAAGTGGTTTGGTTCGATATTAGATAACAACCGTGATGAAGCTAATGAAATAATTATTCTGGCGGCCTTTACGTTAAAAGGTTCCAATAAATGCGTTTATAGTTGTCCCACAAAGCAGGTTTCACCTAATTTCCTGTGCAAAGTTTGCATTAATAGAAGTGGAAACGGTGATGTATCTAAAATATTCTGTGGTCATGATTTCTAAAATAAGTTTTCACGAATGCATGCATTATACCGGCCAGCCTCCCCCACCACGGCTCCGGCAGCCAAGGGATCAAGTGTCGGTGCGAGCTCCAAAACGTCGAAGTGAATTATGCCTATATATTATTTATGGGTATAGTACCGCGCCAATCATCCCATAACTACGTACGTACCATAAAATGGCATTCCATTCATTTTTCCAATTGAAGTCCATTTTATAATAGGCTCCAGATATAGATATACTGATGAATCATTATGCAACAATATTACTAACATATCTTAATCTCTCACACTGCAGTGAGACACAACAAAAAATGGCCAGCCATATATTAATCACTACGAATAAAAAAACAAGAAATTCGAAGTAAAATTAACAGAAAAAAAAAAGAAAATCTCTGTAGATGATCAGTAAGAGCTAGCTTTTAAACTAGGGTTTCGGCCTCTTGTGATCGTGGACAACCCCTTCATTCCCTGCCAGCATCATGTACTTGTCCCTCCTTGTAAGCGTTGTGCACTCAAATCCTAAAGCGTCAGCAAGTTGTCTTTGAATATAATTTGCCACTTCAAAGCTTGATATCCCCCCAGCACATGTCAGCTCTCTCGGTACCATTGGAAGGATTTCAACATAATAGCTTGGTCTCGGGTTCATTAAAAAGAAAATTGGATCCAGGCATTTGAGCCCACTGGCTGTGGTCCCATAAAACATACTGACATGCGTGTTTATCGCCACCGGAACAATCTCATCAGCCAACTCAGCAAACAAAGAACTAAACCTTAACAAGTATGGCTCTCTACAAGTTGTTCCTTCAGGGCATACCACCAAATCACCTTCACTGAGCAATCTTTGCATGGTATCTCCATCTTGTTTTCTGTCTCTGGTCAATCTTACAGTTTTCATGGGTGATATGAATTCGGACATTTTACTTAGGCTATACGTGACAGCAGTCAAAGGCCTACCTAAAGACGTGCTGAGAAAAACTGGGTCCAATAGTGTTCTGTGGCTACAAACATATAGAACTCCTTTCTTGTGATTTGACCTCGAAGGATCGCTACCTCTTACCTCGAGGTGTACACCACTCCATGTGCCCAACAAGATAGCTAATTTGTAAGGAAGATAGATACCAACTAAGAGTCTAAAGATGGATAAAATTATTGCTAGTGGAATCCACATGAACATGCAGAGAGTTGCAAATGGGGTCGGAAAAAAAGCGAGCCTTCCATCATGGAATATCACAGGCTTTGGGTACTTTTCCCTTCTCATAAATGTGTTTGCGCAGCTGATCTTGCTGTCCTCCTTGTGCACAACATAAGCTTCCTGTTACAACAGAAAGAACGAAACACACATCAATAGGCATATTCTATGCACTATTAATCTAATAAATATGAAAGTTGTTATACCTAACAATATATAATGAAGTTAAATGTTTGCACAAAGCCTTGCCTTCAAGGCCCTAGTGTATCAGATAGTGTTTTGAGGCCTTTTATTAGTTATATAAAAGAAAATAATAGTATGGGTAATTATGGTGCTTAGGGAAAAAAGTAAAGCAATCGGTTACCGGGAAGAGAAATATAAGTACATGATAGGTCAAATGGTATAAAATTTCCAAAACTTCTCTACATCTGTACGTTTTCCTTCCATATATATATATATTATGTTTCAACTTTGTTCAAAAGTAATAATTGAATGAGCATAAGACCTGGAAGGTTTAGAATACCTTGCAAAGTGAGATGAAGAGATGGTCATGGAGGCTTAAACTTCCAAGACCAATATCAGGCTTTTTGTCCCCAAAATACTCTCTAAAGGCTCTATGCTTTACAAGCAAACCAGATCCAGATAACAAGCCTGTGTAGTAGTGCCCAACAGCATGTAACTCAGACCCCAAAACATTCGAAACACCCAAATATTCGTTTAGAAATTCTTCCACCATTACTCTGGGGACGCTTGTGAAGACAACCCTTGATCCTGCTGAAGCTAAAACCTCGTAAGCCTGGAGGTTCAGATTCTCAAGATAAAACTTGGGCAAAACAGCCCTTGAAATACTTTCCATATCCTTCAACCTTAGCCCACAGAAAGATATAAATATCATGACCCTTAATTTAAGTTCATAGTCGAGAAGAAACAAAATTGGGCATGATAATAGCAACGCAAGTGCTCTTACAATGCTACCACCTTCAAAAGCAACTAACATGAAATATGGGAAAAAGGACTGGGACCTTAGGAGGGTTCCTTGAATGTCACAAACCAAAGTGTCGGAACCCCTACCCTCCAAACTGCATTTGGCCACGCTAGGAAATAAAGAGGGCTGCTGTGATGATTTAAGAGATGGGTTGCTTATAAGGAAACAATAGTTTCTCATTTTACTAGCAGCTTTGTAACACGAGTTGGCTAAAAGCTGGTACAGGACCCAGTTTGAAAACTTGAGAATTACCATTGCAAACGCCATGGTTTTTGTTCTTTCTGTTCAATGATGTTTAGAACGTAAAGAAGCGTAAGAGTAGGAAAGAAATAAGCTAGGGCGATTGAGAAGGGCTTTGGGGAAGAGAAGAAGCTGCAGGGGCTATTTATAGGCGTCACATGGGATGGCAAGTTGACTAGAGCATTTGGTTAGCCACACCGCCAGGCCTCAAGATGTGTTTTCTTTTCCACCAAAAAAAAAAAAAAGGAAGACCTTTTTCTTTTTTAACACAATTGCCCGGAACATGTTGCCACGCACTCTTTCTTTCTTCCTTGGCTACTGATAAATGTTTTGTTTTTTAACAATTATTATTTTTGCACAGTGGCCAGAACTTGGTCGCTGATAAGTAAGTTGGATTGTTGGTGACCGCCTTCTCTGTTTAATTAATGTTTGAATCTCTCTCTCTCTCTCTCTCTCTCCCCACTAAGTGTCCAATGGCATTGGAATGTGTGCAAATCCTATATACCCAATATTAATGATGCGTGCGTTCTGTTTTATCAATAGGCCTGGAGATAGAAACTACATGGGGACCTTCGGTGGAATTCAATTTTTTCAATCTGTTATGTCTAGCAAGAAGGACCAATCCTGAGTTAGATCACCCAAACCATCCGATTCATTGACTTTTACAATCCATTTTACTGGTCAAACTCTATCAATAAATTACCAACCTTCTTTCGGCCATTGACTTCTTTTTCGTATATATTCCCTGCGTTTTCCCGAGAATGGTGGTTAATTTTATATTAATTGAGACCATCTACGAGTTGAATTTCATTATTCAATGAATCTGACCGAGATCAGGCATTGCTACTGTTTTAATCGAATAAAAGAATATTACTTTGTGCCATATTCCGAGACGTACGTCTTTAAGCCTGAGCAAGGCCAGCTGGTAGCTCGCATGGTAGATAGATAAGGGCATGCATAAGTAGAACAGTTAGAAAAGAAAAGTTAAAGAACAACATGATGGTGTTGTTACAAAATCTATGAATTGCAATATACCTTCATTCAAATACTGTGGGCATGGCAATTGAGATATACAATATCATGCAATATTTCTCGTTAATATTTTGGTAAACTTCTAATCATTTTATTTGGACGCGGTTTCAGTCTCATGCATGGTGTTCGCGTGGACGAGTAGAAGACTTGTGAATCTTAACCGGCCAATCTGTTTTCATTTGTTTTTTTCTTTCTTTCTTTTTCGGTCGTTCTTTTACTGTATTTTAAAAAAAAGACATTTGGTATATATATATATTATGCAATGAAATTTATATACATTGTTTTTTTTATTATAAAATATATATAACGTATTAAATTAAGTCACGTCAATATATAATTTTTTTTTATATAAGATTTATGTGTAGATCATCTAATATTGATTTTAAATAATAACTTATCGGCAAAACTATAATGACCGAGAAATGACAAAAAGTGTGGAGTGGCATTGACAGCACACAATCTTTCAGTGGATGATACTAGCGGAAGTTACATGAACTTGTGAAGTAGGCCATGTAATTGAGGCCAAAAGTATAAAAAGCTAAAACAGTAAACCGTGCTATGGAGAGAAATTGTGTAGGTGAGTCACGTAGAAAATAAGGAATCGTGTTCATCATCTAATTTGCAACATAATTTACTTTAATGTTGCTCGTTTTAGAAAGCTCATGGCCCATAGGGCAAGGCTTAGATCTAGTTATTATTTGAATTTTATTTGTTGGATATAGGTCAAGTGTCCCATATGTCTAATTATGAGAGGCGTTCCACATTCTACGAATCAAATTTAGTTGGAAGAAAGTGCACCCACACGAAGTTTAGCACCATCTATATAGCATCTATGATGCCAGCAGGCTCCGCTTGGGATTTGGTAGAGTTTAAAGTCTCGGGACATGCAACACAAGATCATATATCCAATACAAAATAAGTACTGGAGACAACACTCCATAAATACAAGTAGGATAACAACATCTGAAGTAAACAACTGAGCCGCACACACAACTCGACTATAATATCTATAATGACGTCTAGGAAATGGAGCATCGATGCAAATAGCACGTCGTCATCTCTTCGTCACTAATTCGACCTCGTCCAATTGAATGGGCGCAGATTCTCTAGATCTTGCACATCAACTATTGTTCCATAGGGGAATGGTAGTTCTTCGGAACTACCAAGTGAGATTTTTAGAAATCTCAGCAAGTGAGCTACAAAGCTAACAATAGTATACACATGCATGTATGATAATAAAGCGATGTGTCGTGTCAAGTCAAGTTATGTCATGTTCAAGCCAAGTCATATCACGTGACATGACTTGACAAATAGTATGACATGATCCTGACTTCATAAATAATGTAACTACACATGAACGTGATATGACTTGACTTGAACGTGGCATGACTTGACGTGAGCTTGACCTGACTTGACATGAACATGACCTTGTTACATATACATGGCTATTTAATGTGAAATTGCAAATGCTTCATGACTCCCCACTAGTCATGTCTTCCAGCCGGTACCGTATCACCTCACAGGCATCTACACCAACTATGAGTATGTCATGTGTGATACCCTATATGATAAGGGTAGGTGGTGAATGAGATCCCATATTGCTTAGAAAGGAAAATTTTCTTGCTCTTTATAAGGTTCCAATGAGGCTCCAATTGTATCATTTGACTAGTTTTTTTGGAGTATAGGCCATGTGGTTCGGGCCTTCCATTGGGGCGTTACATTATGATAACTTAATTGATTTAAAAATCATAAATTTGTAGTTGACAGCACTGGTGTTAGGTGTCTGAATTCGCTTTGGCAACCAGTTATTTAAGTCCCATTCGAAACCTATTGATTGTACTTTGTCAACCCAAGAGATTCAACAAAACTAGTTTAAGCACTCCAGCATAGACAAAATAGTTCCACTAGGATAAATATTCATCCTAGTAGTTGGGGTCATGATAAAATAAACGACACATGCATGGCTTAGACTTAAAATCATGACATACTCATGTAACAGATGACCTGACCTTTGTGACATGTAACAGATAATGTGAGTCAAATGAGAATGTAACTTAAAGTGATTAGAGTTACAAAAAACGAGCCTAAAAGTGAGTCAAATGAAACTAGATATTTTCTAAAGTTCGAATATCTTACTAATTTCTTATAAACATAGATAACTTGGGGTTAAATTTACAAAGTTACCCCTCTACATGTGAAAAATTACAAGTTTTGTCCCTAAAATAAGGATTTTGCATACAAACCCTAAGGCTTCGTTTGGAACATAAATTCATCTCAACTCATCTCAACAAATCATTACAACTTTTTCAAATCCCAACACAAAATATAATAAACAATTCAACTTTTTCAAATTCTAAAATAATAATAATATTAAAAAATAATATTCTAAAAATATTTTATCATCTCAACTCAACTCAACTCAACTCAACTTAATTCAACATCCAAACACAACCTAAATCTTGCAAAAATTTACATTCTTCATGTAAATTTTGTCTTAAATCTGAATATCAACTCAAAAAAATTTAAAGCAAAACACAACGGCTCCTTGGCCAATTCACTTGTAGGCCAAAAACTTTATTTTTTATGCAACTTGAACTTCTAACATAATAACGTGCATGAACCAAATTTATCAACTATAAAAAATCATATATAGTTCTAAAATCATGCTAAGACACCAATTTACACAGTTCACAAAAATCTTGAACTCACTATATCAACAAAAATGTCAAAACACCAAGTTTAGGTCAAATGGAACCAACCCTTGATGTTCATGGTCTAACACTCTCCAAATCAACCCCAAGGTTGTTAAGGCCTTTTTAGACAATACTTGCGAAGCTCCCAAATTTCACTTGAGATTAGATGAACATCTGACATATAACACAAGGTTACCTGCCCCCGTTCATGACGTATAAGATGCAATATTCCTAACATGCATCTAGCATTATGCAATATTCGTAGCGGATAATTTTTTTTTTCCTTTAGCAATACTATGCACCAAACTGAAATATCCCAAATACTTAAAACATACTTCATACATAATGACATCTGAACAACTGAGATCACAACACTAGTCCAAAATGGTTGTGATCAAAAGAGTGCTGGAGATTGAACACCACAAATACAATTAGTAATCTGAGGTAACTATTGTACTATCACCTACGTTGCACTATTGCTTAGTCGACCGTTCCAGTTGGTCAATTCCCGGTTCTCATTTAGATCCTGTAGCAAGATATACCATTCGGGAGGAATGGTAGTTGAGACTACCACAATGAGATTTGATTGCAAATCTCAGCAAGTTAAAAAAAAAATCTTCACATAGGTTAATTGCATGGCAGTAAAAGCATGAATGCATAATCAAATCATAAGTAATCGTAGCATTACTTGACATACAACATAACATAATTGGCATAACTTAAATTGAAACGTGAACTGAACTTGACTTGCTTAAACTGAACTGGACTTAACTTGGCATGAACTTGATCTGAGACTTGACTTAACATGATCTTGGACTTGAATTCTGAAATTTAACTTTATATGAACTTGAACTATCTTCTTTACTTAACATGAACTTGGACTTGAATTCTAACAATCAAAATGATTCTGCCAGCCGTTTCGTCAGGAATAGTAAACAATCAGAATGATTCTGCCCAACATATTCCGTCAGAGATACTCAAACAATCAGAATAATTCCATCATGAGTGTTTTAAATGAGATACCCTAACAATCAAAATGATTACGCCAGGAGTATCTGCATAATTGAACTTGAACTGACTTCTTTACTTGACATGAACTTGAACATGAATTCTGACAATCAAAATGATTCCACCAGTCGTTTCGTCAGAAATAGTGAACAATCAGAATGATTCCACCCAACATATTCCGAATTGAATTCTTTACTTAACATGAACTTGAACTGACTTCTTTGCTTGAATTGAACTTGGACTTGAATTTTGAAACTTAACTTTACATGAACTTAAACTGACTTCTTTACTTGACATGAACTTGGACTTGAATTATGACAATCAAAATGATTCTACTAGACGTTTCGTCAGGAATAGTGAACAATCAAAATGATTCGGCCCAATATTTTTCGTTAGAGATACTCAGACAATCATAGTGATTACATCGTGAGTATCCTAGACATAACTGACTTGAACGTAACTCAAAAGATATGACTTACTTGAGATATAAACATTTCGTAACATGACATAACATGTAACATACAACATACTTAACATGACATACTTGCAACAGTGAACACTACATGACATGACATACATGTAATAAATGATATACTTAACCTAACATGACATACTTGCAATGTATAGCAATACGTGACATAATGTCTTGTGTAACAGATGAATAATTCGTGGCAGAATTCTGTGTAATAGATAAATACGTAATGACTTGGCATGACACATATGATAATATGCATACATACACTTTAGTTCCCTTACTTATCACTCATACACATTAAACTGATAGTAAGTTAAAAATTAACTTACCTCGGTCTTCACGCTTCTAGATAAAACTTAAGTGAGATCACGAGAAACTGAAAGTAGTAATTTTTAAAAGTTAGAACTTAATCACTAACAATTAAGAATATGAAAAAATATCAACTTAGAGTAAAATTACCATTTTACCCTCTACTTGTGGGAAAATGACCATTTTACCCATAACTTAAGGATTTTGCATCCAAACTCCAAAAATCACCAAAATTAACATATCTCATGTAAATTTTGTCCTAAACTCATATATCTATTCAGAAAAATTTAGAACTAAACACAACCATTAAAATTCTATAGGGGCCGAAATTACATAGGCTATTTCCTTTGATTTTTGTTGTAATTCTTTCAAATTTCAAGACTCATGATTAAACCAAAATTTTTCTTCTAATATACTCATAACATGTTCCTAAGAATAATCATGTTTTGAATCATGAACAATAGTAATCAAAATAACTAAAACCATACTTGAACTCTTTGGCTTTTCTTCTAAGTTCAAAACAGATTTTTGCTTCTAACTTGTTTCGATCAACCTCTTGATCCATAACTTATAAAGATGTGATCTTCAAACCAAAACATCATATGGTTTAAAAAGGTGTCCTAAAATGGATCTAAGCTTCAAACTCAAGATCACATGGTTAAACATAAACCAAAACATAAATTTAGCCAAGAACATCATCACTTTGGCCTAACCGAATATCTCCTTGCATAAAATCCATATATTCAAAACTAACATCAAATATCTTCAAAATAAAATTCCAACATGTATATAAGAGGCTTAGGATCTTCCAATAAAAATATCAAAGTCATTAGAATAAGATTAAACCATAAAAGATTTAAACTTTCTCAAAACAGAAACTGTTTTTCCTCTTCCAGTTTCTAAGTTTCTAGATATGAGAAAATATTTCACCAAAACTTTTAATCACACAACAAATACTCAAACAATAATCATATACACATGTTAACAGTACTCCATAAAAATGTCGGACCAAGATCTATTCATTAGCTTGGTCAAAAATCTAAAATTTAACACACTCTCTAGTTTATTGCCTAGAATGAACTTTCTGGGGTTTAAATAACTTTTTACAAATCAAATGATCTTCAAATGGAACAAATAAGGTATCCAAGTAAACTAGACTCAACAAGGAACAACTTTCATGCAGGAAAATTGGCTTGAAAATACTTGCAAAAGCTTCGAATCAGGCGTGTAAAAGAGATAAGAAAAACTGTCTAAGAGTGTCTTTTGTGTTCTATCAAGGAAACGTGTAAAGGAGGGTTGCTTTTAGTGAGAAGTGGACTGGAGAGCCTCTTACAAAAGTTATGGAAAGTGATATGAGTGAAAGAAAGCTTGAGTGTTGGCCTTTTCTTCCCATTACAATAAACAAAAATCAGCCCAAGATCTTTTCTCAAGGTGGAGTGTAAAAGTGAAAGAGTGAGGTGGCCCTTTAGCTTTGTACTTCAAGAACCTTCTTTTGTAAAGATCTGGCCAGCCAAGTGGGGGTGCAAAACATAGGCAAGAAGCAAATGTGGTCAAATTCGTGGGCCTTAATGGGTCTAAGCCAAATGGGCCTAAATTTTGGGGTTTTAAGAGGGTTTGGGTTGCTATCAAGCCCAAATCTAATATCTCTTGACCCAATCAATTTTTCAAGGTTACAAGGTTGGATAATGATGTTCTAACATAAATTTGAAGAATTAATAGCATGTGGAAGTATTTTAATCAAACAATTAAATACAATGCTAGAACTGATTCATTTAGGTTTTGGAAGTCAACTTTATGGTTTGGATAAAACCGTTTAGGATTTCGATTTCAACCATGCTTTTGGATTCTCAGTTGGACTCCAACCATGTAGAATTTCACTAGGGTAGAAATCCTATTTAGTTTGGCACAATTTGATTGATCAGATGAAATAAAGTTTTTACTTAGGGGGCATGATCTCACACCTTGATTGCTTCAAATCCATCAAACGTTCCTCTATGGTGCCAAGTGTTTAATACTATTCACTAAGTGTGGCTAAGATCTTGCCAAGTGTCCAAATAAAACTTTTCTAATCTAATTTGGACATTCCACAATGTGATTTTGAAGCACTGCAATTGGTGCGCTTATCGAGATTACTATTCACTCTAAAAAATGAATCATAAACTTAGCACTAAAAATTCTTAAATATTCATATTAACCTACAGTGAAAATCGTTTACCGAAATTCAAACTCAAAGTGCCCCTAAAAATAATTTCATAGTTTTAAATAGGCGTTTTGTCCAAAAATATGAAAATAGACTTATTGCACTATAAAATCTTAAATTATCAACTGAGTCTAATGGCGTAGACCAAAACATATTTTGACACTTCTAACTACCTCAAATAATTAAACTTATATTTCTAGCACCATAGTGAGTGTTAACACTAACTAAGTTGACAGACTAAAACCTGCACGATTGGTCGATTCGTAAAAACTTATGGGGTCTTCACGAGGTTCCTAAAGTCACTAGAAATTCCAGTAGTGAATTTCTAGTGGGCTGTTACAATACTTGTTATGTTAAGTGTAAACAAAGAGCTTGATACTCTATTGCTAAGAAGTGTGATTTAAAGCTATGAATGAAGAAGTTGGGATGTTAGTTTTATTCTGGTACAACATTTAAATGACTTATTCTGCTACAATTTATTGCATACTGCTAGTATAGATAGGTGCATTGCATCTTATCTGTCATGTATGAGGGATATGTAGTCTTGTGTTACATGTCCTGGCATTACAGTCACCATCCAATCCCAAGCGGGGGCTGGGGGCGCCACATTTAAGGAGGACTACAACCACAGATTTGCAGTTACGTAGCCAATTTTTGCTTTAATAACTTCTAGGAGTTAGTCAATGTGGCTGCAATAGCCAAAGCAGAGCAACAAAATGTCAAAGCTTAGATTAACCTGGAAAGGAAGTGGGCTTCTCCCTTTGTTGCGGGAGGAAGTAACGTTAAAAGAAAGATAGTGCAAGGAGTTAACAAAGGAAAGGGCGTCATATCTGCCCCACCTGCTACCTATTGAAAGTGTGGAAAGGTCGACAGTGGAGAATGCAAATTTGTGTTGGGGGTATGCTTCAAATGTGATCAACCCTGCCAAATGATTCGGGAATGCAAAATACACAAAGAGGCAGAAATGCTCTTGTAACGCCCCGCCTAATTAGCGATTAGGATTAACTTTTAAATACTCTAGATTTAGCTTATGATTTTGAGCATTAAATATGTTTTTTTATTATTATATTATTTTGTTTATAATTATTTTATTTGCTTACTTCAATGTTGATAGTGTGATCAGTTTAGACCTTGGCACTTAGCATCATTAAGTAATTGGTTAGAGAAGCAACCCCATTAGTGTTTCTAGTAGGCCTCTATGTAACGCCCGTTCTTGTGGTGAGACATTTTATAAAATGATTTTAGAAAAGGATGACGAGAATTACCGTTCGATTTAAAACTTATTACTTCCGTACCCAGGGTGCAAGACTCTATATTACAAAATAAAATGTGCTTATAGAATAAAAGAGGTTTACAGCGGAAAACATTAGTCTTTAAATTAAACAGCCCTCTCATACAATTAAAATCTCAAGCCTAGAATTCTGTGCTCTTCCCCATGGGCCGTATCCATCCTGACACGTACTGCTCATTCAATCCCTGTAGGGGGAGGGGCATGCATAAAAACTAAAATGAGTCGATGACTCGTAAGCATTACTTCATATAGTTAAAATATAATAACATAGTTTTCATTCATGCATTCATCATACTGTACATACTATATATACATGCATGCATGGGTTCGTGCATGCGTTCATTTGAAAACATAACTGGACGGGATTTTTCTTTAAAAATGGGCTTTCTCTTTGTAAGACGTTTCTCCCGTCAGTACCTTCATTTCTTAAAGAATGCAATGCATTCATATATTTATACATTCTTTCTTATCACTTTCATTGGCCGGTACACACTGTTATGCCTCGTGTGTTAGGGTTAGCGGTCCCTTTGGACCCGGACTCCGCCCGTGGCCATGGGTTGAGAATCCATTTCATGGGAGGCAGCACTGGGTGCACTACCAGCACTACTTACCCGACATTGCAATCTGCCCATTCATTTGGTATCCTTTTCATTCATTCATGTAGCCGTTACGTATTTTCATACATTAAACGTTTAGTCCTTTCTTTCAGTTCAGTCATTTCTCAGTTCATTTTAGCTCTATCTTTTCAGTTCATGGAAAAACGTAATTTAAAAGCATGGGTTTAAACATCGTCTTTCGTGACATCTGTAAAACATCAATTCATAGGGGCATCTTAACATCAGTTCAGAGGGACCCTTTTAAAGCACTTTCTTTGCATCAGTTAAAGCATCAGTTTAAAGCTCGGGGCACAGGCCTCAACATTTCTTTTCTATTCTCGAAAAATACATACAATAGATACGGCGTATAGTCATCCATTCACATGTGTACAATTAATACTTTGGGTGCATAAAAAGGGGCTGCCAAGGAGGGTCGTACATACGTATATCTTTGAACACCTATACTTAGCACATTTTCGTAAAACATCTTTCGTGTCATTTAGTAATGCATCGTAAGGGAAATGCATTTCGTTTTCATTTCTTGTATTTTAGAAAACTCTAGAAGAGTATGAATGCAATACTTACCTGGACTTCATGCTTCTTTCATATCATGCAGTCCATTCATGTGCGTGTCAGATGGCAACCTACATGCATACACATAACCTTAACGTCATTCTCTATCTAATGCATAAGCAACTTAAACTAGAAATAGTGCTACACATCATTTGGAACACTCTATTTTTATCCCATGCTCTTGCATGCCCTTTACTATGTTAAAACCTTCGGGGTCAACTTACAGTCACTACCTCTTCCAAACTCAAGGTCTTACTTCGAGTGCCCATCCACTAAAGCGAACCCATGATTCACCTTAGGATTAAGACACTAGGATCTTCATCTTACTCTTCCTATTGACCACAGTCAGATGCATGATTCTGACTGACGGAGTCACGCATCTCAATCCTAGACAATACACCCGTCACTACATTCATGCATCTGAGCTCACACTAAATTCTCATTCCCATCCATACACGCCAAACAGCTCTAAACCGACTCTGAGGCTTAAGCACTGTGTGCCAGTGCTTAGGATAGATTACCCATTACATATGGTGAATTCGTCTGACACATGTACCTTACCCCTTCATCATCTAAGACCAACACATAACGCGTTGATCACATGCTTGTAGGGACAACGCTCTACTCCGATACCAACCTACTCTTAACCCAGCTAGCATGACTCTTTAAGCTATCTGTCCCTTTTGAAAATTCATCCTAACATTTAACATGACAAGACTCCATTCATTACTACGCCTTACGTCAAGTCATATAGCTCGAGACAACTCCCAAGCTACATCGTGCCCGCGTCATGTCACTTGACATCTAGCTACGTCATTTCTACACCAACTCCTAACTCATCATGAGTACGGTCCCTCACGTACTCCTGTCACATCATGACATCTTGTCACGTTCCTGCTACGCCATTTCTATACTAACTCCTCACCCATCACAAGCACGATTGCTAGTAACCATATCACTTTGTGACATTCCCCAGTCATGCTTCCGTTGCGCACCTTTACACTTGTTCTGCCACTTCACACATACTTCCAGCCATAAGTCCATCACGGTGACGCTTGTCACTTCAGACTACAAGCCATATTACAACTATTTCGGGACACTGTTCCACAGTTCCAGACACTACTTACCATGCTCAACGCCCATCAACCACACAACCATCCTTATCTTCGCAACACGCCACACGAAGTATCGCTACGCCTCATGCAGTATGCTCCACGTGTACTCCCTCCGTACATGTTACGACCCATCACCACTACGACATACCTGTCATATGGTGCATCACTCCACCACATGGAGTACACTCCATGTGTACTCCCTTCACACACGCTACGCCTCACAGAGTACAATCCACGTGTACTCTTCCCATTCCACTTTACGCCAGGAGGGTATATTTTACATATACTCTCCTTATCCCACACTACACCATAAGAGTACACTTTACGTGTACTCTCTTCTCAATCCACATGACACCACATCACCATTACAACACATATTCCACAACCACACTTCATAGCACAGTCCACAAAACTACACAACACACTTCCCAACTATGCCCAACACTTCACTACACAGAACGCCCAACACTTCATTGCATAGCACATCACAATACAGCGAACTCCATAATACTAATAGCACAGTCCACAACCTAATCAACTAATTAACATCTAACATAAATAACGAGCGACAGAGGGTTATACCATCGTCGAGAGGGATAGAGGCTTGCAGTGCACAACGTAAGGGAGAGTGAGGAGAGAGAGATGGGAGGGAAAAGTGAGGGAGAATGAGAGAGGGTCTGGGTTTTAATCCTGATCTGTTTATCTTGGGATCTTCAAAACGATCTAATAGTGGAGGATTAAAACTCTGATTTGAAAATGCGTAAACATTAACTTAATTAAAAGCACTGAGAGGAATTAAGGTATAATATTATTTAAACTAAACTTTTAGTTTATAAAATAATATTCCTTCATCATTAATAAAATGATGAAGTCTTATTTAATATCTTTGAAAGAATAAAACCATTTAATTAATTAGAGTTTTCAACATAATTCAAATCCCATAATATTTTAAATAATTGAAATCATTTTAATAATAATATTAAAATGATTTCTGACAATTATAATATTTTTGGAGCTCTTCAAAAATATTATAATTGTCTTATTTAAAATCAAGCTTAGTTCAATAACACTAGAAATACCTCATATAAATATTTTCAGCGCATTTAAAACACTGGGCGTATTTTTGAATTCACATAATATCTTTAAAAACAAGCCATCGAGATTCGGCACACATAACGAGACTCACAATTGCTAGAGAGAAGAGCAGAGTGTTACATAATTTCCGTCCCTTAAACTTGCTTACGTCAGAAGAAAGAGTGGGGTGTTACACTTTAGGACCTTAGAACATTTATAGGCCAAGCCTTAGAAGTCTTAGACCAAGCCTCTTAGGAATTCAAGGCTGAGTAGATAGCCTTGGTCCAAGTATAAGAAAGGCTTAAGGCCTTTGGGCCAAACTTAGTGTAGATTTGACCCATGGCCCAATTAGGTCACGACAAGCCCTTTCAAGCCCTACCTTTGTGGACTTGATGCCTCTATTTAATCCTCAAAAAAATCTGGGAAAGCACGCCCCATTTGACTCAAGCCCAAAAGCCCATGAGCTCTTGACCCACACTCATAGCCCTTTTAAGCCCATCAAGGCCCAAAAGCCTTGTCTTCCATTTTCACACTTCCAATTGAAAGCCTAATGCACCATACCATGAGTTTCCTTAAGCCCATGTCATACCCTAATGAGTTTCCTTAAGCCCATGTCATACCCTATGTACCCAAATTAAGATTGAAAATTGGCTACGATCATTAATCAACTTACCCAAGATTAGTGATCTTTAAACCATGCTTTGAAGCTTAATTTTGTTCTTAATCTTTCCTTACTCTTTTGATCTGAAAATCTCTTATTTTATTACTCAATTACATCACTCTTAGGTCATACTAAAACCCTAGATAAACCTCCACACATGTCATTAGAGGAAATGACATATCAAACCCCAAAACTATACCAATTGACACATATGTATGCCTTTTGAGTACATGGACTATTTTGCCCTTAAGTCTAATATTTTTGTGCCTTTTTCTTAGGGATAATATGGTCCTTAGACACCTCTTACAACCCATTTAAACCAAAATGAGCTTTGGACGAATTTGGTTTCAAGAACAAAGTCCTTAACTAAAAATTGAATTGCACTAGGGACTAGTTAAGTGAGAACCGGTTGGGTTGAGTTTCAACCAACCCCCTACCATGGTTGAGCCACCAACCCCAACACCACCCAATCCCCAAGAAGTTCTCATGGTCATCATGATCATTTGAATTAGTTTTCCCACCCAAAGAAGACACAAAACCGAAGGCATCCAAGACCACTCCACTTGGCAACAACTTCCCTTTGCATCACCTTCATGAGTTGCACCTCCATGATCCACTTAGTACCCGACCATCCCTCTTCTACCACCTGAAAAAGGCTTCAAGAAATGACCTTACCTCTGTACAATTCAGCCTTGAACAAGAGTCAAAGAGGAGAACCAAAGTGATGATCAAAATCTGCCAAAGAAAAACCATTTGAACCCGTCAGCCGCTTGGGTGCTTTTCCTCATGTCTTCTATGCCCCACGACCTGACCACCCTCCACAGGAGAAATGTAGCCATTGTAGGGAAAAAATCATGATGGTTTCAAGCCACTATTTCCCTTGTACAAGTTGACACAAGCTGATGTGGGCAAGTCTAAAAATTCCAGCACTTCACCACCGCCCACCTCCACCAATCACTATGAGCCCAGGCCAATGTCCCCTCCCTTTGGCTACCTATAAAAGGCCCTTCACTCCCTAATTTCCTCCACACCTCATCTCCCGCTCCGCCTTGAGCATAGAGAGCAATCTTCCCCTTTAGTTTTGAGAGAATCCAAAAGTGAGCAAGTTTGAGTGTTCTTGAGAGTTCTTGAAGTAGGAGCTTGAGTGGGCTACAAAATTTGTATGTTTTCTTTCCCTTGATCTTAGTTTACGTGTAAAGTTGAGGTTTAAGTGTTGGAGTGATTTTTGGTTGAATTTAGAAAAGGATATCATGCTTAATGCAAAATCAGGTTCATTATGGTTAATTTAAGTGGTTAAATTGTTTTAAGTGGAAATTTAGCTATGACATGTCTTGAATATATTTTAATATGATTTATTAATGTCTTAGTATGATTATGGATGCTTTGATTTTTGGTTAAAAACATGCCATGATAAGTTTTAATTCTATCTTATTTCGATCATCAAAGCATGCATAGGTTTTAGTAAGCTCGTGATTAAGGCATGAAGCTTGATTTGTCCCACCTAGGCTTGATGATGAAGCATATAGAAACCTTCTGATTGGGATAAGAATGAAATTTACCTGATTTGGATAAATTTTGAAAGCTTACCTTGATGACTTGCAATAAGAATATCAAACTTGATTAATAGAGGATTATTGAAGATTTAGAGTTCTTAGCCATGATTAAGTGTTGGGATGAACTCAATTATTCAAGAATTAGCCTTTATTATATCATTAAGGACTATAGTGATTGTTTGTGATTAAAGATAGTTGCTTAAGCATGCATTCATAGGGATCAATAGTTGAAAACACTTGAAGACATCAATTAGAGTGCATGCCATGGGTTGGGAGAATTTGGGCAAGTTTCACTTTCAATTTTACAAATCTAAGAGTTTAGATGAATTTAGAATATCAAAAATATGACATCCATGAACTTTGGTTGAATTTGAAGTTTGTTTGCAAATAGTGAAAATTGAGGGCCTTAATGGTAATTTTGGAATGTTTAGGGGTATTTTTATAAATACCCATTTTTGAAGCCTTTGTCTATGAACCTCATCTATAGTAGTATTAATCCTAACTTAGTATGAATTTGATTTCAGCTGCTACGACATTTTTTCAAAAACTCAGGAAGTTTGTAAGTTGGCCTTCAACTTACACCATGATAGATTATTTATGATTTATTGATAAATGTCTCATTCATGTTCCAGTTATCATTTTGAGCAAAAAAAATTATGTTATATGATTACATTGAGTGCATACTTACAAGACATGTGATATTTCCACCATTTTAGCATATTGCATCTATAAATGTCATTTTCACATGAAAAACTTGCTACATATGCACATGTCATGAAACACATTTTTCAACATGGCATGAAAAATATTTTTGTCACGACCCCAAAAGCTAGGATGGAAAATTATCCTAGTGGAACTCCTTTGTCCACTCTGGAGTGTTTAAGAACGGAGTGATAACCCCTTGATTGACAAAGAACAGTCAGCAGGTTTCGAATGGGTTCTTTTTAAAGAACACTTGAGTGAAGTCAAATTTTTATGACACCTAAGGCTGGCGGGTGTTCATGTTTTGATGTTATGTTATATTACCAATGCATTTGATAATGAGTCTGCAAACGACGTAGTTTCAACGTGAGTTGTACTACGGTCACTAACAGGTACACACATTACACATGGAGAACTGTGATGATACCACACATTATGATTAATTATGAAATCTTAATAATGATGAAATGTTATGATGGAAATATGTTTTTGAAAAATGAGATAAAAATGTTATCTAAAAGAAAATATGTGTCTCCATTTTTTTGAAAAAGTTGAGAAATCTGGATAGGAGACACACGCACATTCTTTTGCATTTCATATTTATCATTCTTCATGCATAATTTATCTTTTTGTAAGTTGGTTGTTAACTTACTGAGATTTCATGAAAATCTCACCCCTTGTGGACCCATTATCATTCCTGGAATGATAGAAGTTATGTCAAGATACGAGGAGGACGGATTAGATGGAGCACTGGATCTGACTAATTGAGGAGTTCTGACCTCGAGAGGAGACTGGGCTTGATCCTCACGTTTATAGCCCTAGTCTTTCATGCTCTAGAGCGCATGAAGATATTAATTTAACTCTGGGGACTTTAATGTTTAATTGTATTAAGTTTATGCTACAATTTGGCTTTGAACTTATGTGGTCAGTAATGCATTGGGATGTTTTTAGTTATTCTGGCATAAATTTTATAATCTCACCATTATTTGTGCTGCAGTTATTGCATATTGCTAGTTGCATACTAGGATGCATTGCATATTAACTGTCATGAACAGGGGTATATAAGCTTGTGTTACATGTCCTGACACTCTAAGTCTCCATTCCATCCCAAGCAGAGGTTGGAGGCTTCATAGGGTGGTATCAGAGCAATGATGTCTCTAGGTAAACCCACATGTCCCTAGGAAGAATATGCCAGAGTATAGGATTTAATCTATTGACTTGTTAGGCTTGAAATCTTGCAGCAAGAACTGGGTCTGATACATGTGCCTCATAGGATTTAGAGAACTAAAGTAGCATGGCACATGAAGGATCCAATACCCGATAGGATCAGAACCGTTGTTTTCATGGAGGACGTGACTTGGTGAATGCGATTCGTCAGATGATTGAAACCATGAAATAGTAATAGGAGGTAATCCTGAACTAAAACCAAGAACACCCGCAGGTTGAAAGACAAGAGAACCGAGGGTGTTCATATGAAAAGTTTTTGATATACAGATACCCTAATTTCATGGGAACTGAAGGACCCATGAAGGCCAACAAGTGGCTACTAGATCTCGATAGGACCTTCAAGATCAGCTGCTGTACTGAGGAGCAAAAAGTACAATACGCGGGGCATCTACTTTAAGGTCAAGCCGGTATTTGGTGGGATACAAAAAGGCAGCTTTTAATAAGAGAGTTAGGAAATATCACTGACCTGGGATAGGTTCAAAGAAGAGTTCGATAATCAATTCTTCCCTGAATCGATGAAGACCAAGAAAGCTCAAGAGTTTGCCACTTTGGTGCAAGGCAACCTCTCAGTCGAGCAGTATGTTGCGAAATTCATGGAGCTAGGGATGTTTGCTCCACATTTGATTGCCACTGAAAAGATGCAAGCTTAGAAGTTTAAACGAGGACTACAACTCAGGATTTACAGTTATGTAGCTGGGTTTTGCATCAACAATTTCCAGGAGTTGGTTAACGTGGTTGCAATAACTGAAGCAGAGCAACAAAGTGTGTCATCCCATATTAACCTGGAGTGAAAAAGGGTTTCTTCCTTCCCTGTCGGAGGGAATAATGCCAAAAGAAGGATTATTCAAGGAGCCAAGGAGAGCAAAGACATTATGAAACTCCACCTACTACCTGCAAGAAGTGTGGAAAGAATTACGGTGGAGAATGTCGAGTGGGTTTAGGAGTATGCTTTCGATGTGATCGGTCAGGACATATGATTCGGGAGTGCCCTCAAAATGCACAAGGTGGAAAGAACACTCCTAACAATTATCCCAATCAGAGGCCACCTATTCAAGCTCATGTGTAGGCCATCACCCCTGGAGAAATCAAAGAGGAGATACCCGAGGAGGAAGAGACAGAAGTCATCACTAGTATTTTATTTGAATACCCCTCTTTAGAAATCAATTTTTATAATAGTTGCTTAATACTCAGTAGTTGATTATACCTTAGGTAAAATCATGTTATACGAATATACGGCTTGCACTTTATCTTACTTCGTCTCTACAAGGATCTTTGTGTTTGTGGCGTTTGCACGCACGTATAACCTGCTGACTCAGAAGTTTCCTCAAGCTACAGTAGTGTCAATTCCTGATGGGAGCACGGTCACATCTACCCGCATGTTGAAACATTGCCCTTTAATCCTAAAGGAGAGATTGATGGAAGCTGACTTAATCGTCTTCGACCAACTAGGGTTCGACATTATAGTAGGGACAGACTGGCTATCCAAACACTGTGCTAGGATAGACTGTCGGAGCAAGGAAATTATCTTCGATTTACCCATAGGTGGGCAAATCCATCATACGAGAGGGACTGTGAAGGCTACCCCCTCTCTAATTTTAGCTTTGCAAGCAAGGAAGTGTATCGTTAATGGTACCACAACCTACTTAGCATTCATAGTAGAGGATTATGGTTGTAGTAAGGAGATTCAAGGGAAACCTATAGTTGATGAGTTTCCTGAGGTTTTTACCGATCTACCCGAATTACCCTTGACAGAGAAACAAAGTTCACCATAGAGCTAGAGCTTGCTACATCTTCTGTCCATAAAGCCCATTATCGTATGGCCCCTTTAGAACTAAAAGAACTAAAGGAGCAGATAGAAGAGCTACTGGAGAAAGGCTTCATTCAACCTAGTTCATCACCTTGGGGTGCACCAGTTCTGTTTGTTAAGAAGAAGGATGGATCATTAAGGATGTGCATTGATTATAGGGAATTGTACAAAGTAACGGTGAAAAAAAAGTACCCGTTGCCGCGTATCGATGACCTGTTAGATCAATTGTAAGGAGTATCAGTGTTCTCAAAGATAGACTTAAGGTTTGGTTACCATTAGCTCAAGATTAGGGAGAAAGATATCCCTAAAACGCATTCTGGACTAGATGCGGTCACTATGAATTCCTAGTGAAGTCCTTGTCTAACCAATGCCCCCGCCGCATTCATGGATATGATGAACAGAGTATTCAGACCCTACCTGGATATCTTTGTTGTTGTATTCATTGATGATATATTGATATACTCGAAGAGCAAAGAAGATCACAAGCAGCATCTCCATTCGGCCCTGGAAAAGCTAAAAGAACATCGGTTGTATGCCAAATTCAGCAAATGTGTGTTTTGGCTCAAGGAGGTGAAATTTCTAGGACACGTAATCTCAAGTCAAGGGGTATCAGTTGATCCCAGCAAGATTGAAGTCGTGGTAAACAGGAAGCGTCTGACTAACGTGCACGAAATTCAAAGTTTCCTGGGATTGGCTGGTTACTATCGACGATTCGTGGAAGGATTCTCCAAGCTATCAGGACCCTTTACTGCCTTAACCAAGAAAAATGCTAAGTATTTTTGGACAGAGAAGTGTGAGCAGAGTTCATGGAACTCAAGGAAAAACACGCAACCTCGCCAGTGCTAGCCCTACTTGAACCCCATAAGCCCTGCGTGGTATTCAGTGACACATCGAAATTAGGGCTTGGATGTGTGTTCATGCAAGAAGAGCGGGTTGTCACCTATGCTTCACGACAACTAAAGAACCATGAGCAGAATGACCTCACCCATGACTTGCAACTAGTTGTCGTAGTTTTCACTTTAAAGATTTGGAGGCATTACTTGTATGGCGCAAAATGCGAAATCTACACCAATCACAAGAACCTCAAGTACTTATTTAGTCAGCAGAATTTAAATATGAGGCAGAGAAGGTGGTTAGAAATAATTAGCAACTACCAGTGTGAAATCAAGTATCAACCTGGCAAGGCTAATATAGTAGCTGATGCGCTGAGTCAGAAAATGCAAGAGGATGATCCCACGGGCCCCACCTTGGAAGTAGAATCTCTTCTACATAGCATTAGGAGTTTGCTGATCAAGGATCTTCCTGACAAGGTATCCCTGACCACAGTACAAGAAATTGTACCAATAGAATGGGACGAGGTGAAAAAGCGTCAGATGGAGGATCCCAAATGGGCATAAATTAAACAGAAGGTAGATAAGAAGAAGGGACCAGAAGGTTTCACCCTCAGAGATGATGGGTTGTTGTACTACCAAAACAGAAAGTTTGTTCCAGCTATTCAGGAGATCAAGGATAAGATATTAAGGGAAGCACATCGGACTCCATACACGGCTCACCCAGGGAGCACAAAGATGTATCAAGATTTGAAGCAATATTTTTGGTGGGAAGGCTTAAAAAAAGATGTAACAGAGTATGTTAATAGATGCTCGGTTTGTAGAACAGTCAAAGTAGAGCATCGAAGACCCATTGGAGATTTCCAACCACTTCCAATCCCTGAATGGAAACTGGGAGGACATATCCATGGACTTTGTAATTGGATTACCAAGAACGTCAAAGGGAAATAACTCTATTTGGGTCGTAGTCGATCGCTTGACGAAAAGTGCTCACTTTTTGGCAGTGAAAAATTTTGACCCTATGGAGAAGTTAACTCAGTTATTTGTATTAGAAATAATGTGACTACATGGAGTTCCAAAAACAATTGTATCAGATAGGGATAGGCGTTTCACCTCTCATTTTTGGCAAGGCCTTTAGAACGCTCTAGGTACCAAGTTGAAATTTAGTAGTGCCTATCACCCTCAGACTGATGGGCAAACCGAACAGACAATTCAAACTTTGGAAGACATTCTAAGGGCGTGTGTTTTGCAAGAAAAGGACGATTAGGAGAAGCTCTTACCATTAATTGAGTTTGCTTACAATAATAGCTTCTAGACCACCATTCAGATGGCACCATACGAAGCTTTATACTGGAGGAAATGCAAGTCTCCCTTATATTGGGATGAAATAGAAGATGGAAAGATTTATGGTACATAGATTCTTCAAGAAATGAAGAATCAAATCCAGCTATTAAGGGAAAGGATGAGGGCTTCCTAAGATAGGTAGAAGAGCTATGCTTGTGGCGCCCCCAGCCCCCGCTTGGGATTTGACGGAAACTAAAACGTCGGGACATGCAACACCAAAGTTACTTGCCCCTCGTACATGACAGATAAGATGCAATACACCTCTCGATAGCTAACACTATGCAGTATATCGCAACGGAAAGCCAACTTAAGTCAATTATAAGGAAATATTAATCACGGTATGGAAACATAATATCCCAATACTTTTGCATAAAACCAAAAGAGTCAACATAGTTGATATGAGTTTCTAAATAACTCCCAAAAAATGAGACCAAACATTTGAAAACTTAAACATACGCTCCTTGCCCAAAAGTGGAATGAGTTAGCACCAGGGTCAACATTGGACTCATTAATAAAAGTTACTATCTTTTTGAGTCGCTGTGCTGACACCTTAAGCAACTCTAAAGTGGATTGACTGCGAGCCTCCATAGTGAACTCGTCCTCAATTATTGCACTGATCTCGTCCATACTCAAGGGTATTGAGTACGTGGCAAAATTTTTATCATTCCAAGTGAGGAATGATAGTGGGTAAATACAACAGTGAGATTTCGAGAAATCTCAGTAAGTAAACAAATAACGTACAATAGATATCATAAGCATATGCAGCAAGCTTAATAATGAATGCATGGACATGGACTTGGCTCTTGACCTTTCAAAGACTTTGTATAAAAACATGACTTTCATAACCTTGACTTTTGAAAACATGCTTTCTTCATTTCATGCTTATGAGCTCGTAACTTTTCTTGACTTATAACATATCATATCATAACATAACATAACATTGGATACCTCACGACTTCCCTATGCACCGTGCGTTCTCCGCTAGTTACTACATCAACCATTGGCCACTTTGGCCAAGGTGACTACGTTTTAACTTTCATAAAAGGTAGCTCACATTTCGCCTTCACCGTAGGTGCATCTGCTAGCTTTAGGTGCGATCCTGCTTCAGTTTCCTTTTCTTTTAGGACCATTCAAGATCTACTTCATCGACTCGGGGTATCCCTCCATTTTAAACACTCCTGATAGGACAAAAGAGTTCCACTATCACATTCCCCCATCCCAGCATTTGGGGTCGTGATAAAAACTTTACTTTTGAAAAAGACTATTTTCCTTTCAAAAAAGGTTTTCACAATCCCAATGCATGTGACATGACAATAGACCTTAGAACTTTCATGAGATACATGAAATACCACAATGCTTCATCATAACCATGAATGTTGAAATGTTCATCATGAAATAAAGCATCCATACATGCAGTGCGTATCCCTTTACGGCTTGAAAATCTTAGAACATGCGAACATGTTCCCTTGTAATAATTCAAGGCATACGAACCAATCAAAGGCAAACATTTTAATCATCATTATGTAAGGGCTGAAACACATAGGACCCTAACCTAACCAAACATCATTCGTAACACCTCAATCTTAAGACTCCAATGATCATGCTTCATTCAAGGGGTTAGCTGAAACCTCTTATCTTAGTAGACATGCATTTCAATTAGCTATCATAAACTTGGAATCTTCTAATGTATTGAACATAAATTAATAAAGAATTTCTCATAGATGGCCGAAACCTTTCCTTGTGGTTATGGACAATATTTTCTTGAGTTTAGTCCCATACTAAAACATTTGAGTGACAACCATTCATGCATAGACAAACATACTAGAAACCGAACCCTAACCCTAACATGGCATTCTTGCTCCCTTTTTTCATATCATACGCATTTCCCTTAAACCATTTCCATCATGCTTCATAATAATCATAATAAAGAAGTTCATAACACATGAAAGAACATCAAGTTCCAAACAATCATACAAAAACTGAATCAATCAACAAGTTCAAAAACCATATGCGTAAAATATCCAAGTACAAGTTAGAGGTATACTTACAAAAGTCTGAAATGTATTTTTAAAAATCTGAAAAATCATATACAATACTAGTTAGAATCCTTGCTCAAGAAAAACCCTAACCAAGTGTTCATGTGTAGTATTTCTTACACTTTTTTCTTTGAATCTGAAACTTGCCTTCAATATAAACCCTAGCTACTACTCACTAGTGTCGTGACCCACTTTCCTCAAACATGAACTTTCTTCTTCTAGCTCAAGTGTGCGTGTGTGAGAGCATAAGTTATAGATGAACTTGACTCAAAACCAAGATCCCTCTTCTTTAAAGCCGTGTGTGTGTGTGTGTGGGTTACAAAAGAGAGGTTGGTTTCATACCTTTTAGGTCTTCTTCTTGCAAGTGTCCCTTCACTTTGCTTACTCTCAATGAGTTGTTTGGATGGTGAGAAAGTGATGGATACTTAGAAGAAAAGGGGGTGGCCAAAACTTACAAGAGCAAAACACAAAGATGGCCAAAAGGGTCCTAGGGTTTTCGGCTCTTCCCTTTTTATAGACACTCAAGGGCTTTCTTGCATGAAGGAAGCTCATGCATGATTGCCAAGTGGCGTGTAGCCCTACTACCTTTTTCCTTTAGCTCAAGTTGGAAACCCTAAAATATCTTCTAGCATGTGGCGTCCTCCTCTCCCCAACCAAACCTCACTTCCTCTTTTGCCCTCTATTTTCTTGTCTTGACTCAATGTACCTTATGGCTAAAGGGTCTTTTACTAAACTCAAATTTCCATCCATCTCTTACAAATGTGCATGTGTGCCAAGTGGCATGTGGAGTGTGTGTGCATTGCATGGGTTGCTGAAACCTTACTCTTCCCTAGAAGATTTGCTTCTCACCACAGCTTTGGACAAACAAGTGATTGGTCCTTTTTGGCACAAAGACCCTTGCCATAGCCATCCACTTCAAGGGATTTCCTACACAAAACATCATTCTAGAAGCCTTGGGCGTGTAGCCTCCCTCCAAGCTTGATCTTGCTCCTTCTCAAGAAAACCTTTTTACCTACCTTCATGCATGGAAGACAGTTGGCAAAAAGCAACCTTTTTTCTTCCCCATTGTTGTCGTCCATGATCTTTGGCCTTTCTTAGTTGCAATTTCCCATATTCTCAATCATTTCCTTCTAGGTTCCTTCCCTATAGTGACATGTGTTAAAGGCTTCCTTCTACAAGCAAAGATCTTCATACATGTGTGACACATGGCAAAAAGGTGCTAGATTTTCCTATGATAGGCGTGTAAGCCAAAACCTAGCTCCTTCTCACCTATTTTCCCTTATTTCCATCTAGATTCATCAAGCCCTATACATAACCTCATTGGATGTCAAACACCGTGCATAAACCTCAAGTTGGGCGTGAGCCCTAATTTCCTATAAGGGCCGAAACTCTCTTGGGCTTTATAAAAAAAAATAATTTTACACAAGCGTAGAAAATCTTGGTCGTCACAATGCCGAACGTCAAAGAAGGAACCTTGACTTTGAAGTTGGCGATTGGGTCTATCTCAAAATATCGCCTATGAAAGGAGTCTTTCGATTTTGAAAGAAGGGGAAGCTAAGTCCAAGATACGTAAGAACCTATCAGATACTGAAAAAAGTAGTAGAAGTTGCTTATAGATTGGATCTCTTCGCTGACTTCCAAGGAATTCACAATGTCTTCCATATATCTTTCCTCAAGAAGAGCTTCAAGGGACAGATACAATCAGTTGTTGATACGAGGGATATCATGCACCAACCTAACCTAACTTATGAAGAAGTTCCTATTCATATAACAGATTGGAAGGATAAGGAACTTCAGAATTGAAAAATTCCTTTGGCTAAGGTTTTGTGGCAAAAAGAATCCAATATGAGAAGCAAATACCCCTACATGTTTGGCATTGTTTGACATCACATCATGGCATTCGCATCCATTCATGCATGGCATCCATTGTCACTTCCCCCATGTGATCTGCATTCTTTCTCGTCCTTTTCAATTGCACCATGGCTAGTAATGGTAGGATCGCTCGTCGGACTTACATGACTCCCAGTTGACTTCGAAGACTAAGAACTGAGCAACGACAGAGACAAATAGAGCTTATGGTCGACACATTTTGGGCTCAGCAGGAGAGGCTGGAGTACCATAGGACTCACATCCTCGACCATGACGGGAGAGGTAGCATCCGTTTGAGGATAGCACTGCCACATGAGGAGCGTCAGCCTTATGACCCCGTCTGTTGGATGAGAGAGACAGATGGCTTAGATGCCATATGAGGTCAACTCTCTTAGTTGCACTAGATCAGCCTAAGTTGAGCCAGGCAGCTGAGCAGTGTCAGATAGAGTACGAGCCACCTTTTCCTGACCCCACTCCCCTCAACACATCATATATTTCAGACTCTTCCCTGAGACCCGTTTGTTTTCATGAGGAGGGAAACCCCTGGCTTGAGGACGAGGAATATAGGTAGTGGAGATGCCACGAGGAGAGAGTTAACAGTTTTTATGATTCAGAGGAGGATGAGTACTATTATGTGGCGCCCCTAGCCCCCACTTGGGATTTGGCAGAAATTGAAACACCAGGATATGCAACACATGGTTACCTATCCCTCGTATATGACAGTAAGATGCAATGCACCTAATGATAACTAGCAGTATGCAGTATATCGCAGCAGAAAGTCAACTTAAGTTAAATAATAGAATAATAATCATGGTACCAAAAACATAAAATCCCAATTTCATAATCCATAAAAGTCATCAAAAGTGTTCAAGTTTCCAAAAGAGACTCCCAAAACACGGGACCCCAAACATCCAACTTAAACAAATAGTCGTTTCCCAAAAGTGGTCCCATCACATTGATCTTGATCTTCAGTGAGGTTTGGCCTCACTCGCTTCACTAAAGCCCGACCCTTGTCCCTATTGTGGGATCTTCTACACTTTTCTATGTCCTCAAGTATATCAGTGATTGCTTGATCAATCAACTCTAGATGATCCAAAATGGAAGGCTTAGACGGGTCTACGACCATTTTTGGCACGATCCTCTCTAGAGGAAGTGCTGTCTTCTTGCACTTCGTCATTTATGTTCACTAAACCAGTCACAGCTTCTATCATTCCAGATAGGGGAATGATAGTGGAAAATGCAACAATGAGATTTCGAGAAATCTCAGTAAGCAAACAAATAACTTGTAATAGATATCATAAGCATATGGAAACAAACTTAACGATGAATGCATGGACATGAAACTTTACTTATGCATTTGACCTTTTAAGAAGACATCGTGTAAAACATGACTTTCATAACTTTGCTTTCATAAACATTCTTTCTTCATTTCATACTTGTTCATTAAACATCATTATGAGCTCAATTCTTGATCATATAACATAGTTTGATCTCGAGGCCTTTCTTATCTTATGAATGGATACCTCATGGTTTCCCTATGCACCGTGTGTTCCCCACTAGTCATTGCATCAACTATTAGCCACTTTGACCAAGGTGACTATATCTTACTTTAAACATTCATATTATGGCAGCTTGCTTCGCCTTCATCATAGTGCACCCACTAACTTTAGATGCGATGCTGCTCCGGTATCCTTTCCTTTTAGGAATCATTTGAGGTCCGTCGACCGTACTTGGTTGACTCAGGGGTTACCATTCCATTTTAAGTACTCATGAGTGGACAGAGGAGTTCCATTAGGACATTCCCTTATCCTAGCCTTTGGGGTCGTGATAAAAACTTTTAAAAAACTTTCTATTTCAAAGAATTTTCACAATTTCAATGCATGTGACATGACAATGAAACTTAGACTTTCAAGAGACACATGCAATGCCGTGTGTTTCATCCTGATCATATGACATTCAACATGCAATACATATCGCATTACGGCTTGAAAATATTAGAACATGTGAACATGTCCTTTTATAACAACTCTAAGGCATTGAACATCAACCAAAAGACAATCAATCGATACTTTCCATGTAAAGGCCGAAACATACAAACCCTCGCATAACCAAGAATCATTCTTATCTCATCAAACTTCAACCGTAAAATAATCATACTTCATTTATGACAATGGCCGAGACCCTTTAAGATTAAAAACAATCTTTTCAATCAACGTCTTATGAACTTAGAATCTTTTAATATTTTAAACAAACTTTAACAAGAACATTGATGGGTGGCCGAAACATACTAGTGGTTATAGATAAACATTTTCTTGAACTTAGCCTTATGCAAGATTCGGTCATGTATCAATCATCCATTTACAAATCCATATTATGCAAATTCGAACCCTAGATGGCATCATATTCCAACTACGCATAATACTTCACATACACAGCACATCACATCTCCATACTACACAACGAACTCCACAAATACTAACAGCACAGTCCACAACCTAACCAACCAACCAAATAACGTATAACATAAATAACAAGGGAGATAGGGTTATACCATGCGTTGCTCGCTGATTGTCATAGTCAATGACGCCGGAAGGGTTGTATGTAGCGGCTAACCCACGTATAATGGTTGTTTGGGCATTTGGATAGTTAGGTGTGGTCTTGGAAGGGCTCATGGTGGCCTCATGGTGGAGGGGTAGAACATGGCATATCTAGCAGTGTACAATGGCTATTTTGGCCACTGGAGGTGGCTAGAGGTGTGGGTTTGGAAGGGGCTAGGCATGGAAGGGCTTGTGAGGTCCTCGACGAGGTGGTGGTGGCATCGGTATGGTGCTGCGGCGGCTCTACAATGGTAGATCTAAGTCGTGAGGTGGAGAGGAGCTGTGGGAGAGAGAGAGAGAGGTGGAGTGCTTGGCTGGCTTGGAGGACCTCAGGGAGGAGTCACGGTGGTCAAGGGAGGTGCTCGGTGGGCTAGGACTGACGTACGGTGGTGCTAGGGCCGTCGGTGGTGGTGAAACTCGTGTGAAACCCATTTATGGGTTGTGCATGTGTGTGATGGAGAGGGAGAGCGAGGTTCGCAGTGGTTGAGTTTGTGAGAGGTTGTCACCAGTGTGAGATGGTGTAGGTACAGTGGCTTGGGAAGCCGCGTACAGCGGCTCTTGGAGTTGCTCACGGTGAAGCCGTGCTTGAGGGGCTGCGAGCCTGCGTGGGAGAGAGTGGCTGCGAGGTGGAGGCTGGGTTCAGTGGTGGGACGTCGCGGGCGTGAGAGGACGCAGGTGGTGGTGGCGGTGAGGCCAGGCAGCTTGCGGTAGTGCTGGGTTGGAGGAGAAGAGAATCGGGTGAGAGGGAGAGAGGTGTGCGGCGTACGCTGGGGAAGAAGGAGGAGAGAGAGAGGGAAGGGAAAAGTGAGGGAGAAAGAGAGGGGGCTTGGGTATTTAATCCAAGCCCTTCATCTTGGGATCTACAAGATGATTTAAGGGTGGGGAATTAAAACACTGATTTAAAATGCGTAAACATTAACTTAATTAAAAGCATTAAGAGGAATTAAGGTAGAATATTATTTAAACTAAACTTTAGTTTATAAAATAATATTCCTTCATCATTAATAAAATGATGAAGTCTTATTTAATATCTTTAAAAGAATAAAACTTAAGTTTTCAACATAATTTAAATCTCATAATATTTTAAATAGCTGAAATCATTTTAATAAATGATATTAAAATGATTTCTGACAATTATAATATTTTTGGAGCTCTTCAAAAATATTATAATTGTCTTATTTAAAATCAAGCTTAGTTCAATAACACTGAAAATACCCTATATAAATATTTCCAGTGCATTTAAAACACTGGGCGTACTTTAGAAATCACATAATATATTTAAAAACACATCATTGAGATTTGACATGCATAACGAGGCTCGCTGTTGAATTTGCTTACATCAAGTAGGAGCGGGATGTTATAGTTTTCACGTGAAGATGGAGGTCGATATGGGTTTTGGTGACGGTGGTTGAAAAAGGTAGTAGCGACTGCATGGTGGTTCTGTGAAGGTGCTGGGTGCTGTAGACAAGGTGGTGAAAAGCTACAGGTAATGAAGCATGCCTGACACTTCGGTACAAGATGGACGAGAAACACCTCTTTGTGCTTCATGGCAGGGATCAACCGAGAGGATCTTGGGACTGAAAGTACCTAGAGGTGGTGCAGCGGCAGCCGAGTCTATGGTTGAGGATGTTTCATATATACATGAGATTGAGGGCTGTGCGAAACTCTAAGGTTAACGTGTGAATATATAGGTGAGCAAAAACAAACCCTAAGAGATAAGGGATGAAAAGACGTGCAAGCATGGGCTACGTGAGTGGTGCAAAATGGGGGTTGGGGGTCTTAATGGAAATAGAATTCTAAAATAAGAATGGGGCAAACGAGTATGCAATGGAATCGGATGTGCCTGAGGGTTGTGCGTGAAGTGTATATATGTATATATAGAGAGTAAGGAAACCCTAGAAAGGACGAGAGGGAGAAATTGCATGAGAGACATCCATGCTTTGGGGTCTATATGATCTCAAGGCATGGGCTTCCGGCACGTTTGAAAATTTCGGCTCACGTCTAGTAGTAATTTAATAAGTGATTTTTTTCCTGTGTTTCAGATCTCGACTCAACCTAAAAAAAATATACTCATTAATCCCAAGTGGGTTTTTCATCCATAAAAATCCAAAAATTTTAGAAAGTGAGCTTGGTGCTGGGCTCGGGTGTTACATTCTCCCCCCTTAAAAAACAATTTTGCCCTCGAAATTTTCTAGTACCACAAGCAAAGCCTAAATATTTATCCGCTACACCCATTCCATGCCTACCCCAATCGTCAACCATATTATCGAACCTAATTACTATTCCAACATTGTCAACCTAATATTCCAAATTCTAACTCTCCAATACTATCAATCATGTTCTCCCATATTTACACGTTAGTGTACACTGCAATTTCAAGTCTAAAATATAAACCTCAATAATGCAATTAAAGACCAAATAATTAATTCCAAATTCTCCACATAATTTAATAGCCTCAATAAATAACGAAATAAACTCTCAAACTATCATATCACCAAAACCATGCTTCTGCTATGCACTCTAACAACTTGTAGTCTCAAACACATTGTAACTCATTCACATACATCTAAAATTAACTAAACCCCATATTAACCAATCCATACATTTTTAACTCACTAGAGTCAAATTCACAAATTATAACAACATGATTGTAGTCTCTAAAACATCAATATCACAAGTCCGAGCCTCAAGTTCCTAACCAAGAACTCTTTCCAAGAAGTCAACCTAAAATCCAAACTTTAAATCTTGTAGGAATCATTTCCTATAATCCATCGTACAAACCTACCAGAAATGAAATCTTAAATATCATCAAGATTGTTTCCTTAAAATATGCAAAATCTAAAACCTCATATTTCGCGGGA
Organism: Juglans microcarpa x Juglans regia; assembly: GCF_004785595.1. Lineage (NCBI taxonomy): Eukaryota > Viridiplantae > Streptophyta > Magnoliopsida > Fagales > Juglandaceae > Juglans > Juglans microcarpa x Juglans regia. The sequence goes on along the minus strand of NC_054596.1, from coordinate 27,787,067 downwards.
CTCATTCCATAGGTCCGCAATTGCTAAAATTTTACATATCATAAAAAATCATATGCTGGAGCCGGTAGAATTCTACGACCTCAAATCTCATTAAAATCACTTTTAAAGTATGTATCATCTCTAAACCTCAAATCTCCAAAAATTTAGTCCATAAAATCTGAAGAATCTCAATCCTTAATTATCAACATAATCATCCGCTAGTCCTAAAATTTCTACACCTCAAATCCTAAGATACTTCCTAAACCAACAGATATCTAAAACCTCATACGTTATAGTCTTCAAACCCTCAAACCTAGCTTTCGGTCAAACTTATGTCAACTTCAAACTCTAAACCTTCAATCATATCCAAGTCATGTCCTACCACCTACAGGTGAAGATTGAGGTCGATATGGGTCTCGGTGATTGTGGTTGAAGAAGGTAGCAGCAGTTGCATGGTGGATCTGTGAAGGTGTTGGGTGCTGCTGACAAGGTGGTGAAAAGCTACCGGTAATGAAGCATGCTTGACACCATGGTACAAGATGGACAAGAAACACCTCTTTGTGCTTCATGGCAGAGATCAACCAAGAGGAGCTTGGGACTAAAGGTAACTAGAGGTGGTGTGGTGGCAGCCGAGTCTAGGGTTGAGCATGTTCGATATATACATGAGATTGAGGGCTGTGTGAAACTCTGAGTTTAACGTGTGAATATATGTAACCAAAAACAAACCCTAAGAGATAAGGGATGAAGAGAAGTGCAAACATGAGCTACGGGAGTGGTACAAAGTGGGGGTCTTAATGGAAATATAACTCTAAAATAACAATGGGGCAAATGAGTATGCAATGGAATCAGACGTGCCTGAAGGGTTGTGCATGAAGTGTATATATGTATATAGAAAGAGTAAGGAAACCCTAGAAATGATGAGAGGGAGAAACTACATGATCTCAAGGCATGGGCTTTTGTCACATTTGAAAAATTCAGCCCACGTCTAGTAGTACATAAAATTGAATAAGTGATTTTTTCCTATGTTTCGGATCTTAACTCAGCATAAAAAAGATATACTCGTTAATCCCAAGTGGGTTTTTCATACATAAAATCCAAAAATTTTAGAAAGTGGGTTTGGTGCTGGGTTTGGGTGTTACGTCATTTATGGCACCTAATGCTGGTGAGTGCATACATTATGATGTTATATTATGATGAAATGTTATGATCAATGTATTTAGTTACGATGTCTGTAGACAAAGACGTAGTTTCAACATGAGTTATACTACGGTCACTGGTAGGTACTCACATGACATATAGGGAGCTGTGACAATACCATAAAATGTTATGTTTTTCTAAACCAATGAGGGATGAAATGTTCTCTGTCAAAATGTCATGTTTCTAAAATGAGAAAGTGAAAAATGTTCTTTGAAAAAAAATGTGCTTTAAATTTTTTTTGAATAAAATGTTGAGGAATATGGATGGGAGATGAATACGGATTTTTTTTGCATTGCATGTGTTAACCCCCAAAAATGGCGCAGCTCAGAAGGGGAGAAAGATCCATTCTTGAATGCACTAAAGTGCACTGGGCCTCGATCAGTGAGTTGTGGAGCCCCACCGATGATCCAGTGTGGTTGTATGGTGTCCATGTGTATGTCTATGGCGGTGAACATTATTTAAATACGAAGAAAATAATGAGAAATGGACACACAGATTTACGTGGTTCAGGACTAGGCCTACGTCCATAGGGGTTTGGGGAGGGCAAATCCACTATAATATGCTTGTTTATAGTCTCTCATAACTTCACATTTCTCATTGTACAATGGTAGCTGGATATCTACTTGTTGGAGAAGATGTTCTCTCTGGAACTCTCCCTCCAGAGGTTTTTCGAAGAAGAAGCCCCCCCTCCCCCAAGATGTCTGGTCGAAAATCCCTCTAATCCTTTCAAAAGTCCTTGAAACCATAGGTACTTGTCCCTTTTATCTCATGTCCCCCTTTGCTTTATGTCACTTTACGTTACTTTATGTCAAATCAACCATTTTCTCTCCTAACACATTACCCATTGTCTTCCCTTTCCCCTTCTCTGTCCCCTATCCCTTTCTCTTCCTTTGTCTTCTAGTGATGACCCCTTGATGGGTTGGTCTTTGGGAACCATTTTGGACTTGGTGTATTTTACCCGCTCATAGTTGCCCGTGATTCTTGAGGGCAATTTGTTCCCAAAAAGATCATGAGAATCTCCAATGGTAAAATATGGAATCGAACATATCTACCCCCTTCTATAGAGAAATAAATTTCGAGACTAGGCCAGGTCATCCATTCCTCTCGCGTTAAGAAGTAAAGAAATCTTAACGCGAGATTAGGTGGGAGACGGGCATGACTGTGTAGAATGCGTAGGGTGCAACCACTTAGCTCGACTATGGCGGGAGATGTACTCAACAATGTAGGATGTGAGTGTGTAGCTTAGCTATGGTAGGAGATGTACTCGATCGCGTAAGATGTATAGGGCGCGAGCACATAGCTAGGTTATGGCGGGAGATGGGCTCGATTGTGTAAGATGCGTAGGGCATGAGGACGTAGCTCAAGTATGGCGGGAGATATACGCAACCACATAGGATGTGAGGGTCGGCTATGGCTAGAGATGTATTTGACCATATAAAGTGCGTATGAAAGTTGGTCGGGCAGTCAAGTTCGGGCACTTTGGAGGTCAGGCGGTCCCATACCTTTCCAACCTGTTTGAGCACCTCGAAGGTCGAGCAGCTCCTGACCTTTATCGTTTGTTGACTTTTTATAAAAATTGTAAAAAGGGTTGAACAGTTTGTAAGACTGGACTCACCCTAAGTCTTGTTGAAAGGCATATGTTCTTTTGGCATCTTTGTTTTCGATGGTGTTGGTTAACTTTCCTTTTCTGATGTGAATTGCGGTTAATGTTAGAGTATGTTTGTTGTAACCCACGCGAAGGGGTCAGGGAACCCATTGACCCTTTAAGTCCACCTCAGGCGGTCGTGGAGCTCGGATGCAAATTAACTCAAAAGGTTCATTCCCGAAGGTAACCCTTTGGCAACTAGTATGGTACGAGTGTGAACACCCGGCATTTTCTGGTGGAGATGTTATCTCAAGAGTGATGTCAAGTGTAACACCCCTCCAAAAGAGTTCCTTAGGCCATGACCTTAGTAGCCTTAATCCTAGTTAATTAGGAGTTGAGCTATTCTATAATAAGAACAACTTTGGATACTTGAGTTGGCAAAAAGGCTGTATAGTTTGGGTTTAGAAGAATTTTTAGAAGATTCTAATGCAATATTGGTTTTTGAGGAAAAAGAAAATTTTTGGAGCTTGATTGGTTAATAATATTATTTTGGATAATTTTTAGTATTTTATTAATTTTGAGGACAAGAAGCCAAGACGCCCATAAGGGAATAACACATGTCATATTAGATGGTAGCCACGTTAATGGATTAAGCAATTTGGGTTTAATATTTTATGGAATTGGAGAAGACCCAAAGAGTGGTTTACTAAAGGCCCAACCTTTTTGGGTATAAATGCTTAGGAGAGGCAATAAGACTTTAGGTCCTACTTGATGGACATAAGACTTTGGGGCCCTAATGCATTAAGGATGTGATGAGCTAAGATTAAGATGTTAAAAATATTTAGGCCCAATTTTGGAGATATAAAGTTTTAAGCCTTTATTGGAGGACACTAGAAAATAGGCACAATAAAAAAGATATAAGGCCATTGGGCCCAATAAAGGTATTAGGCCCAACTTATTAAGCATGAATGATTAGAGAAGCAAACTCATTAGTAATACTATTAAGGTCTTTAGAACCTTAGGACATTTAAATCCTTAGAAGCCCTAAACCAATCCTCATAGGAGTGCAAGACTTGGTAGGATGGCCTTGGCCCAAGTATAAGGAAGGCATAAGGCCTTTGGGCCAAGATTAATATAGATTTGACCCATGGCCCAATTAAGCCAAGGAAAGCCTTTCAAGCCCCACCTTTGTAGACTTGAGGCCTCTTTTTAATCCAAAAAATCTGGAAAAAACAAGGCTCCATCTTACTCAAGCCCAAAAGCCCAAGAGCTCTTGACCCACACTCATGGCCCTTTTAAGGACACCAAGGCCCAAAAGCCTTGTCTTCCATTTTTACACTTCCAATATAAAGCCCAATGAACATACCATGGGTTTCCAAGTGGAGGTTTTAGGCCACTTCTCTCCTTGCACAAGGCGACACAACCTGATGAATGCAAGTCTGAAAATTCCAGCCCTTCACCACAGCCCACCTTCACCAATCACCATGAACCAAGGCCAAAGTCCCCTCACTTTGCCTGCCTATAAAAGGCCCCTTCACCCCCTCATTTCCTCAACACCACATCTCCAACAACCCCTTAAGCATAGAGAGCAATCTTCCCCCTTAGTTTTGAGAGAATCTGAAAGTGAGCAAGTTTGAGTGTTCTTGAGAGTTCTTGAGCTAGGAGCTTGAGTGGGCTATGAAATTTTGTAATTTGTATTGACCTTAATCTTATTTTACACGTCAAGTTGAGTTTTTTAAGTGTTGGAGTGATTTTTGGTTGAATTTAGAAAAGGATATCATGCTTAATGCAAAATCGGGTTCATTGTGGTTAATTTAAGTGGTTAAATTGTTTTAAGTGGAACTTTTGCTATGACATGTCTTAAGTATGTTTTGATATGCTTTATTAATGTCTTACAATGATCATGGGAGGTTTTATTTTTTATTAGAAGCATGTCATGATAGGTTTTAATTCTATGTTGTTTTGATCATCAAAACATGATTGGATTTTAAGTGAGTTGTGATTAAGGCTTGAAGCTTGATTTTTTCCACCTAGGCTTGATGATTAAGCATTTAGAAAACCTTATGGATGGGATAAGAATGAAAATACATGTCTTGGGTGAGTTTTGAAAGCATGCCTTTGTGATTTACACTAGGAGCATCAAGCTCGATTAATAGAGGATTGTTGAAGATTATGGTTTTTTAGCCATGATTAAGTATTGGGATGAACTTGCTCACAAAATAATTGGCATTTATCATATCATTAAGGACTATAGTGATTATTTGGGACTAAAGAGAATTTCATATGCATGCACTCATAGGGGTTAATAGTTTAAATCACACTTAGGCATCAACTAGAGTGCATGCCACGGGTTGGGATTGTTTGAGCTAGTTTCACTTTGAATTTTACAATTCTAAGAGTATGAATGGTTTTAGAATATGACAAATATGAGATACATGAAATTTGATTAAATTTGAAGTTTGTTTACAAATAGTGAAAATTGAGGTCCTTAAATGCAATTTTGGAAAGTTTAGGGGTATTTTTGTAAATATCTATTTTTGAAGCCTTTTTTGATGAACCTCATCCATAGTAGTATTAATCCTAAGTTAGTACAAATTTGATTTCAGTCACTACGACCTTTTTCAAGAACTCAGGAACTTTGTAAGTTCGCCTCCAACTTACACATTGATAAATTATTTATGATTTATTCATAAATGCCTCATTCATATTTCAATTATTATTTCGAGCATAAAATATCGTGTTATATGATACATTGAGTGCATACTTACATGACATATGATATTTCCACCATTTTAGCATATTGCATCTATAAATGTCATTTTCACATGAAAATCTTGCTACATATGTTAGCATGAAAATATTTTTGTAACGATCCCAAAGGTTAGGATGAGAAATTATCCTAGTGGAACTCTTGTCCACTTTGGAGTACTTAAGAATGGAGTGGTAACGCCTGGGTTGACGAATAACAGTCAACGAGCTTCGAATGGGTTCTTTTTAAAGAACGTCGGACCAAAGTCAAATTTTTATGACACCTAAGGCTAATGGGTGTACACGTTATAATGTTATGTTATATTACCAATCAAATTTGCAAACAACGTAGTTTCAACGTGAGTTATACTGTGGTCACTGGCAGATACTCACAGTGGACATGGGGAACTGTGACGATACGACACGTTATGATTAATTATGAGTTGCTAATAATGATGAAATGTTATGATGGAAATATGTTTTTGAAAAATGAGATAAAAATGTTATCTGAACGAAAATATGTGTCTCCGTTTTTCTAAAAAAGTGGAGGGATCTGGATGGGAGACACGCACATTTTTCTGCATTTTATATTTATCATTCTCCATGCTTAATTTATCTTTGTGCAAGTTGGTTGTTAACATACTGAGATCTCATGAAAATCTCACTCCTTGTGGACCCACTATCATTCCACCTAGAATGATAGAAGTTGTGTCAGGATATGAGGAGGACGTATTAGATGGAGCACTGGATCTGACTAATTGAGGAGGAGCCCGACCTCGAAAGGAGACTGGACTTGATCCTCACATTTATAGGCCTAGTCCTTCATGCTCTAGAGTGCATGAAGCGATTAATTTAACTTTTGAGACTTTAATGTTTAGTTGTATTAAGTTTATGCTACAATTTAGCTTTGAACTTATGGTAGTCAGTAACGCATTGGAATGTTTGTAGTTATTCTGGCATAAATTATATTTTCACCCTCATTTCCGCTATGATTATTGCATACTGCTAGTTGCACTTATAGTAAACATTGCATATTAACTGTCATGTACGAGGGTATGTAACCTTGTGTTACATATCCCGACGCTCTAAATATTCGTTCCATCCCACGCGGGGGTTTGGGGGCATCACATTGGGCAGTCGAAGGACTGAAACCACACTTCGTCATGAGGCAGGCCGAACCACTTTGAGGCTGAACCCACATGTTGACCCATAAAGGGGAAGGTAAGTTGGAGACGTTTGATGATGCTGTAGATAACAAACTAGTTAGCGTAAATTTTCTCCAATCATGAGTGCGATATTCTCAAACGTGCATTGTTGCCCAGGAGTGCAATGAAAATTAGAGACTCAGTGCTTGCTGGAGGGGATGCTGTCTCAAAAGTAATGTCGAGCAGTCAAAAGACTAAACCCACACTTCGCCGTGAGGCAAACAGAGCTGCCTTAAGGATGGACTTGCTTGTTGACCCTCACGGGAAGGTAAGTAAAAGATGTTCGACCGAGCTATGCTATCTTGAGAGTAATGTTGGGTAGTCAAAAGGCTGAACCAGCACTTCCCCGTGAGGCTGGCCGAGCAGCCTTAAGGCTGGACCCGCCTGTTGAAGCTCAAGGGAAGGTAAGTAGGAGATGCTAACATTCCACTGCAAGAGATGACGTTCCGTTGTAGGAGATGATGTCCCAAGTTCAATTCTACTTGTTGTTGCCCTCATTCCTCAGTGTAGCATTCAGGCAGTCGAAGGACCTGGCCCGCACTCCATCGGGGAGAGATCAGGATGCTTCAAACCAACCTGCCCCTTTAGTCCCACAAAGAGGTAACTTCTTCGAATGACTGTGAGGTTGGGTAGCTTAGAGACTGGACCCACTCTCCTCTATGGGAGGGACGAGGTAGCCTTTGGCCCGAACCCCCCTTCTGGTCCCTCGGGGAGGTAGGTTGTTTAGGCAATTTGAGACTCGACCAGCTCCCAACAATTTGATGTCACAGAGAAGGTAAGTCTTTGCCTTCTGGTAGTCGAGGACTGACCCGCACTCTGCCGCACGAGGGATAAGGCAACCTTTAGGCCTACCTTTACCTCTAGTACCCTGCGAGGGATGTAATTCTGACAGCGATGTGGCAGGTCTGCTCCTTCGTTGTGATGGGGGTCGGGGTAAGTTTTCGAGCCTCTGAGGGGGTTGGTCATGCTCTCCCAGATGAGGAAGTTGAGCTGCTTGCTCACCTATCATCCTTTGTGGGGAGGTAAGGTGTTCGGGCAGTTTGGGACTGGACCCACTCTCGCTCATTGACATTGTAGGGAAGGGTAAGTCTGGGTTAGGCTGGCACTGAATCCACACTTCGTCACAGTGGAGGTCGGTGTAAGCCTTTGAGCCACCGAGGGGGTTGGGCCAACACTCCATCGAGAGAGGGGTAGAGCAGCCTTAGGCATTACAATCATCCCTTTAGTCCCGCGAGAGGTACGTGTCTTGGGCAATTTGTCACTAGACTCGCTCTCACCTGCTAACGCTCACAAGGTAAGTCTTCATCTTCGGGTAGCCAAAGGCTGACCCGCACTCCTCGGTGAGAGGGATGGAGCAGCCTCTAGTGTGATTCGTCCCTTTGGTGACTCGCGGGGAGGTAAGTAGTTGTTGGAGGTTCCACTGGTGTGTGTTACATTGATGGAGATTATGTTGATGGAGATATCGTTTCAGGCCGTACAACTGATATTTCACACCACAACAAATAATTATCTCAGTATAAGAGAATTCACATAAATTTTAGGGACACAAACCAAAGTGTTTAGCTTCTACAACTGATTTTTGCCCGCTACTATTTGTCTCTCACTTGCTCCTTTCTTCTTCTTTTTTTATAACCCATGCATATGAGTCCCAAGTAGAGGAGGTGAGTCCTATTAGATGAGTCCCAAGTAGAGGAGGCGAGTCTGTGGGTGAGGAGCAAGTGGTCAATGAGCATGTAGACCGAGGAAAGTCTCTATTTGAGGAGTATGTGGTTGAGGAGCAGAATGTAAAGGAGTTGGTTGCCTGCTAGTGGTTGAGAAGCTTGTTGGCCAAGGTCCTCATTATTCATGGTTGCCGCCAGTGGTTGAGAAGCTTGTTGGCTAGTCGACGAGCATAGTAACCTGGGGCACATGGCCTTGGAGTGGCTGGCAGACAAGAGTGGTGGATGACGAATGGCCAACGGGTGTATGTGCTATCTAACGAGTACATAGACAACTGGGTGAGGAGGAGATACCACAGGCAAGGAGTTCGTTTGACCAGCTCGTCAGAGAGGCCAAAGGACGAGGAGCCCGTGACCGCCCGGACTCCCCACTGAGTAGTTCAAGGGCCATTTGTTTGGTTGTGGAGGTGTGGCCGATGGGAAGGCTCCCCACTGGTGATAGAGATCATCGAGGTTCATAGTGACAGTGGTCTTCTTGCCCTCCAACCCATAGTGGGGATTCAGGGAGGGGGGCTTACAGAAGTGCCATGAACTCTTTGGGCACCCCCTACGTGCACCAGGTGTACTTGTCATGGTGGTGGTCGATGATCGTCTCTGAGTAGGTAGAAGACGTCGATGGTCGAAGTCATGCTCGTTGGCAGGTCAACTAAGCATGCAACGAGGCGTCGTGAGCCTTTTACTCAGTGCCCGTAGAGGTGCACTGGGTGCGTGGTCATTTGCCATTGTACGCCAGTCGCGGTGTAGGGTGCCCCACCGGCGAGGACAAAGGGCGCCAGCAAACCTGATGGTGGCTACCGGCTGGTCTCGTGTAATGCCCCGACCCCGTGAGTCCCGAGAGTTAACTCATGTCACCTAAAATCATCTCCAATAACACTTTTAAAATGAACCAGAGTCTCCATAACATATTAACCTATTTGTTCAATACAAATATCCATGTTTCTACATAAGGGCACATCCGAAGTGCCTCAATAATATACATAAACATTTCGACAATGACTAGGAATATCCATTACTCAAAATGCCAAAAAAAAATAAAATATCAACACTACCAAAAAGACTCTCCAAAAAGTCCTTGTACACTAAGGCACTTAGTCTTCTATGATCAACAAACCTTGCAAGTACTCCCTATTCCTGAATTCCAATTGTTGCGTCAAAATTATCTGAAACATATTATGGAGGTAAGGGGTGAGTTATTAACAACTCAATAAGTAGAGAACATATACTAGTATACAAACATGAACATTTATAGAGTTCAGAATGAAGAACAAAATACCTTTTATTTTCAAAATGCAGAATCAGAACATGTTATCAAAAATATCAGAGCAAAAGTTCAAAAATATTCTTATTCAAACATCCCTTAGCACAACATAACTGAAACATCATATCAGAACAAAATTCATGTTTAACTCTCGTGGTAGGGTTGTGTAAACCCTGACAGCGAACCGAGCAGAAACAGAATATGAATCTTCCCCTTATTATTCTCGAAGTCCCGAGTGTGTACATAGGAAAGACTACGTAGAAAATCACTTTGTTTCCAAAGTGGGTGCACCAAAAATAGAAAAGTTGGTACCAACCTAAATAGGGGCCATAGTTTTACACCCATGGTAAGGGTAAAACAAAATATCATGACAGAGGTTTTAGAAATCGCATCATATTATATCAGAGTAGGGAAAATTTTCAGAACAAAACAAAACAAAATCAGATCACAAAAATATGATTTATGCACAATTTTTCATATTTGCTCTCTTTGCCTAGTTCAGAAACAAAATGTCAAAATTTTTTTCATGTCTACACCAGTCATCATAGAAAGTACTTTATTCTTATACATTTCATGAGTCATGCATAATAAATAACTTAAGATGTTTCAAACTTCTTTTCATAACAAAAGATGCATATTTTTCCAAAAATCAACCTCAACCTATTTTATTTATTTTCATGCAAAATCTAGTATAAGAACCCCGCTTACCTGGACTCATTTGTCTTTCAAAAAAATTCCTCAAGAATGCCGAACAAATATTAATCGTCACCTATAAAAATCACGTAATTCCTGTAAATTTTCAATTAACCACGTATTTCGTATTTTAACCTAAAATGTTAAAAGAACCTATTTTAAATCTTCAAAACCTAAAATTCTCATAATTTTTAAAATACCATCATTTTCTAAAACCATCAATATCCACTTAATCGAATTCGTACCAAATAAGAAATTTATTGAATAAGTATTATGATAATTACGAAACTCAATAAATACTAATATTTAAAATATCTAAAATACCAACAACGAATTATAATTTAATAGAATACTTTGGCTACTAAAAATTCCCATAAAATAAGTCATGAAAAACTCCTCTCTTAAAAATAGGTTTACTCCCTTTAATTAACAATATTATCTGCACAAATATATTTTTTTTGAGACTTAAAACACAACCCATTTAAACTAAGCCCTAAACAATAAATCTGGAGGCATACAACAAGGGGTAAAAAAATAATAGTACTTCCTTTTATTAGGTTAACATAAGTTACATATATATATATATATACACCTTATAAAGAACTACCAGAGAACAGAAGAAAAACTAAATAACTGTGCAGCAACTGCACCTACAGAGAGATGGGGGCACGACGGCGTGGAGCTGGCGGTTGACTATGACGGATGGGAGTGGAACCTGGGCACTGGCTGATAGAGAAAGAGAGAGTGATGAGCGAGACAGGCACACGGTGAGAGAATGTGGGAAAGATCGAGAGAAAAGAGAAAAAAAAAAAAAAAAAGAAACGGCGTGAGCTTACCAGGGGCCTGAGGAGACTAGGGTGACGGAAAGTCTTTGCCGACAGTTTCTGTGGGGTCACAACGTGTGGAGTTCTTAGTGGAGTGTGGTTGTAGTGGCTCAAGGTGGGCAAAATTGTTGTTTTGTTTTTTAGAAACTAAAATAGGGGAGTGCTTGCGAGGGCATGCAGAGGGGCTGGAGCTTCCGTGGTGGAGTACGGTGGTTCCGTGCATGGAGTTGTTGGCTGTTCGCGAAAGAGTTGGGCTTTGTTTTCGGGTGTAGGAAAACAGGGGACCACACGACTGATTTTCCCATGAGATGGATGGTGGCGCCGAAGGAGATGAGCACTGGGTTGTTGCATCGGTGGCTATGATTTCATGTGGCTGAGTAGGTAGTGACGATGCAGAGAGAGCTAATGTTGGGGGTGGTTGGGTTCTAGCTTGGATTGGTGGTGTTCGTAAGGAACGGTGCAGTGGGTCATGGAAACAGATTCACACTATATTTTTGGTGAAAGAAAATAGAGGGTGATGGAGGCTGTTTCTGTCATGCGAAGGAGGTCGCAATGGAGGTACTGGTTGGAAGCAAGGGTCCTCGTTAGCTGCAGTAGAGTGGAGATCTCGATTTGACACTTCTACGAAGAGGAGGACGAGTGGCACTTATTCTAGGGTTGAGGATGCTTAACATATGTATAAGCTATAAGTAGGAAACAGATAAAACCAAAAGAAAAATGAAGAGGAACATGCATGAAAATGGAAAATGGCTTGAAACCGTGCGATGTGGAGTCTGGAATCACTTCCATGGGCCTGGGCTCTTTAGCCTAAAAAAATATATATGGCCCATGACTGGGATCATGTATGGGATTATTGCATAGGCTTTTTTCTCAAGTTTTGGGCTTTTTCCTAAAAAAGAATACACTTGTCCCATAAATTTTTCTGGTGAAAATCCACTTGGTCCATTAAAAGATTTTAAATCTAATTATCAAACCCAATGAAAAATTATATTCCGCCAAAAATATCTTAGGCTCAAACTCTCTTCCAAAACTTTTTTATTCACAATCCCAAGTGGTTTTTCATAACTATAAACCCAAAAATTTTGTAATGGTTGGGCCTGGGTGTTACATCTCGCGTGCTCATGGTGGCCGCTCGGGAGCTAGGCGATGTGCATTCGCTAGGTGTGTTCCGAATAGTCCATGGTGGCAGGGGCCGTTAGATTGACGATAGAGACAGTCGAAGGCTCATGTAGTGGCCACTGGTAGGTTCATCTAGCCCGCAGTGGGCTTCCACGAGCTTCTCGTTGCACTGCCGGGTGCACTGCACTGTGCATGGCCCTATGCATGGTTGAGACGTGATGCCCATACAGGCACTATGCACATGTATACGCCCAATGTATATTTGTGAACAATATTTATATTACTCACTTAAAAGCACAAGGAGTAGTGGGCACTATTTAAGCTCAAGTGGCTTGGCAGTTTGGGACCTGAGCCTTAGACGCTAGATGTATAAAAAGTATTTAAGTGTAGTGCACTTTTAATTGCCTGAGCGAGGAAAGGTTCACTGCCCCTTTTATGCCGTAATGCCTTTCATAAAATAAAAGTGGAAATGCAAAAGGTACTTATCTGGAAGAGTTTCATCTGTTCCATCAGAGATTATTTAGCATGTTGGGAAATCTTCCTTCTTCCGCTTCCGGTGTAAATATAATCTCAATCCCACAGATGACGCCACTGTTAATGCCCAAAAATGGCGCAACCCAGAGATGGAGAAAGATCCATTCCCAAACGATGCACTGGCCTCAGTCGATGAGGTGTGGAGCTCTCGACGGTGATCTATTGTGGTTGTTTGGTGTCCGTGTGTACATATATGGCGGTGATGAATATTTAAATGTGGAGAAAATAAGGAGAGATGGATACACAGATTTACGTGGTTCGGTACCAGGCCTACGTCCACGATGGTTTGGAGAGTGAAATCCATTATAATATGCTTGTTTATAGTCTCACATAGCCTTTTATTTCTCACTATACAATGGGAGCTAGAGATCTACTTACTTGAGAAAATGTTCTCTCTGTAGCTTTGCCTCTAGTGGTTCGAGAGGAAGTCGAAGAAGAAGCCCCCAATTAGAAGCCTAGCTGAAAATCCCTCGAACCTTCTCAGTCCCTGAAACTATAGGCACCTATCCCTTTAATCTCCTACACCCCTTTCTTCATGTCACTTCCCTTTACTTAACGTCAAATCACCCATTTTCTCTCCTGATACATTACCATTTGCCTTCCCTTGTCCCTTCTCTATCCCCTTTCCCTCTCTCTTCCTTTGTCTTCTAGTGATGACTCCTTGATGAGCTAAGCCTTGAGAACCATTTTGGGCTTAGTGTATTTTACCCCTTTACAGCATGCATCTCATGTTTATCGTAGATCATGCATATCTTATCTATGTGCAAGTTAGTTATTTAACTTACTAAGATTTCAAGTAAATCTCACCCTTGTAGACCTACTACCATTCCCCCCAGAATAGTAGAAGTTGTGTCAAGACTAGCATTCGACGAACAAGATGAACTGTTGGCTTCAGATGGTTGAGGAGCCTAATGTGGAGAGGAGGCTGGACTTAATTTTAACTTTTGTAGCAATGGCTCAATATACTATAGAGCGGATGTGAGAGTTAGTCTGATTATGTAGATTCTGGTTTTTAGAGATTCTATCTCCCATGTTATGTTAAACTCAAGTGGACCTCTTAAGTGAGGAAGCACCTATATATGGTTTATAAATCTTTGGGATTTTCATTCTAGCATCAATTATTTTTATCAGCCTTATTCCAGTTGCGATTGTTATGTACTGCTAGTTATATACTAAGATGCATTGGATATTAACTATCATGAACGGGGGGTATGTAACCATGTGTTGAATGTACCGACACTCCAAGTCTCTGTTCCATCCCAAGCGGAGGTTGAGGGCATCCCAATTAAGATAGTGTTCAAGGGCATCATATTTATTCTTCCAATACTTCCCACCTTTTGACATCTCTCATAGGGTGAACATTAGACATGAGAATCATGAAAAATAGAAGGCCAATAAAAACCACACTGTAAAATTTTTGCAACTGTATTTCTTGAACTAAAGTGACCTCCACATGCTTGGTCATGGCAAAAGGAGATGATATTGTTTTGGTCACTCGTAGGGATGCATCTCCTTATTATCTGATCATAATACTACTTAAACATGTATGGATCATCCCTAAAGAAATGCTTAACCTTAGCCAAAGCTTTGAATGTCTTGTTTGGTCCAATGTGAAGGCATTTTGTCAATGACAAGGTGGTTAACAATATTAGCATCCAACGTGTCTTGGAGACTTGCATCAACTGCTTATCAGGGAAGGTATCTGTAATGGGCGGGATGTCCACATTATGCTCCACATTTTTCGACCATTTCTTGTCCCAAATCTCAAGATCAAACTAGCTACAAAATCCATCGATCAATGGGGATTAGCATCCTTTTTGTAGAACAAGTATCTCAATGTAGCATGATCAAAATAAATCACAACCTTAGACCCTAACAAATATGATCAAAATTTGCCTAATGCAAAGACAACTAACAACTCTTTCTCTACCATGGAATCATTTAGCTTGGCATTATTGAGGATACGATAGGCATAGTAAATCACATGGAGAATTTTGTTAATGCGCTGCCCCAAAACAGCTCTAATCGCATAATTAGAGGCATCACACAAAATCTCAAAAGGCACACCCCAATCAGGTTGTCAGATGACAGGTGCCGAAGTTAATTCATTGCTTAGTCTTCCAAAAGTATTAAGGCACTCAAAATCAAATACAAATGGGGTATCTTTGGCAAGATAGTTGTATAGAGGAATGGAAATATTACTAAAATCCTTGATAAACCTTCAATAAAATTTTGCATAGCCTAAAAATGATCTGATTCTTTTCACATTTCATAGAGGTGGAAGACTAGAAATTAAGTCAATTTTAGCCTTATCAACTTCAATATCATTATGTGATATTATATGCCCAAGAATAGTTCCCTTCTTTACCATGAAATGACACTTCTCCCAATTAAGAACAAGATCTTTTCTTTACCTCTCACTAAAACCAATGATAGTTGGTGCAAATACTCTGCAAACGTGGACACAAATATAGAAAAATCATCCATAAATACCTCTAAGAATTGTCCTACCAAGTCATAAAAATATTGATCATGCACCTCTGAAAAGTGGCAGGTGCATTGCATAGGCCAAAAGGCATGTGACAATAGGCAAAGGTCCCAAATGGGCACATAAAAGTAGTCTACTCTTGATACAGTGTGATGCCCCCAGACCCCGCTTGAGATTGGACTGAGACTAAAGTGTCAGGATATGTAACTCAAGGGTACATACCATCATTCATGACAGCTAATATGTAATGCACCTAGCATGTTTCTATTAGTATGCAATAATAACATCAGAAAATTTTGATTCCAAGTAAAGATTAGAGCAATTAATGCATGGTACCAATATAATATAACTAAGAAATCCCAAAGGTGTACTTGTTCAGAATCTTCCAATACAAAAGAGGGGTTTAAACCATAACCCTCATAATACAAAGTTTGCAAAATATAATGGCTTTCACATTACCAATCTAAAGGGTCCTATTTGGCTTTGTCCTTTTCTATAATCTTCTATAATTCCTTAGAAAGCTCAAGTACTTCACAGATGAAGCGGTCTGCAGCTTCTAGCCTCACCTCTACAGTCGGCTCCGTTGAGCGCTCTTGGCTCTTCGAGGCTTCCTTAGTGGTCGGGGGACCCTCCCGCTTGCGTTCCCCCATTATCCTCTTCTAATCCTGTCACAACTTCTATCATTTCAAGTAGGGGAATAGTAGTAGACACTACCATAGTGAGATTTCAAGAAATCTCATAAAGTTAACAAATAACATACAGGAAGATAATATAAGCATGTAGAAGCAAACCATGAGAATGAAGGCATAGACATGTACTTGACCCGAAAAATTGTTTCATGCTTGTGCTCTTTCCAAATCATGGACTGTGTATCCATGTAACAGATTTTTAAAAATAGTGAACTTATAACCTTGTAACCAACTAACAGTATAACCAAATAACAGAGTGCCATTTCTTATTAACCTCTTGTAATATTCTCAATATAAAAATGTGGGTGGATACTTCACGGCTCCCCTATGCACCGTGGGCTCCCAGCTAGTTACCGCATCACATAACTTGCTCTCTTGACTGAGTGTGAGTATGTCAAAGTTTATATAACACAACAATTCACTTTCACTATGGTTTTGATGTGGTGCACCCACTAGCATTAGGTGCTACTTCACTATTGACTGTTCTTCGTCAACTCAGGGGTTACCATTCTAATTTAAGCCCTCCCGAGTGGACAAAGAAGTTTTACTAGGATATTTCCCCTTCCTAGCATTTGGTGTCGTGACAAAACATGTACACCTTTTTTTTTTCAAAAACACAACCCGAAATGCATTTTACATGTTCTTGTGATGAAGCTCATTTTCCTTAAATGTAAGACCCGAAAATGTATGCCATGAACCATGTAACTCTTATTCAATGAAATCATGTATTCATGCCATGTATTGAAGTGCATCACGTTTACCACTTGAAGGAATTAGAACATGCAATATTCTTGTACATATAAAACAACATGTAAAAGTTCAACCAAGGCATGCAACATTACTCGAAATCCAAACATGGCATTTTAGTCTATGAACAACAATTGAGCATGGTATAAATGGACATGGCTGAAACATAACATACTTCAAACAAAAATTCCATTATCAAGTTTAACCAACAACATGCAAAGTTTACATGCTACATACGAATATTATCCAACGGTAGGTTAGAAGCTAACTTACTAATATTCCGAAGCAAAGAAATACCAATGATCAAGCAAGCTAAAAATGTGTTCTTGAAATCATTAGACTTATTGAAACCAATGAAACCCTAATCCAAGAATGCGTGTGGTGTGCTGGGGTTTACTCTATTCGGTTCTAGGTTTCAGATCTCACTCTGTGTGACCTTTCATGAGCTTGGACCTTAAGGGAAAAATCCTAGGTCGAGTGGTGGTTGTACCTCCTTCAAAGATTCAGTCTTTGAAACCTTAGTGGCTGCTAATACACATGAGGTATGTGTGCGTGAGGAGTGCACGTTGTGCATGTGTTCATCCATCCCTTTGGCCAAAACCTCACTAGAAGGAAATTCCCACTTCGAAACATAAAGGTGACTTGGTCTCTCAAGCTTCCATGAATTCCCTCCATTCTTGCTCTTGGCTAGTGGGGTTTGGATTCCTTTGAAGGAAACTCTAGTTTACCATGCTTTGGCAAAGCTCATCAAGAAGGAACCCAAACATTCTCTTTTGTTTTTCTTCATAACACAAGATAAGGTGGTGTCCCTCGCTACTCAAACCAAACCCTCTCTTTTCAAGAAAACCATTGTAAATGTGTGTGATTTGAAGAAGTGAGTGTAGTTGAAGGCATGGTAGTTATTACTGTGAGGTTCTCTCCAATGTGGGTTTCCTTGCTCTCCTTTCTAAGTCATGCACGGAGTGTGTTTGGATGGAAGGAACGAAGGGTGGTTGGTTTTCTCCTAAGGTGGGCATGTTAGAGAGAGAAGGAGGAAGATGGGAAATCTGAAAAATGGCAAAGTGACCTTTAGGCATCTCCTTGGGGGGTGTTGGGTGCCAACCCCCTTAAAGAACCCTTTATATACTCCCTTATTTCCCCAGACACATTGTCTCTCCCTTATCATCATTTTTAACATCGGCAACCTAAGAGTCTAGGTGCATGGGGGCCATGTGGCATGCCCTTCGTCCCTTGTTCAAAACTTCCATCTTTTCCCTCTTGATCATTGCCTTTCTTTAGGAAACCAAAAGAACCTTTAGCATGCATGACAAGTGGCGTGCCCTTGCCTAATCTAATTCCCTAAATGCCCTTGGTGTGTTCCCTCAAGTGGTCTAGGCTCATTGAACATTCAAGGGCGTGTAGGTCTTTCTACGGCTGAAACCCTAATGTGTCTCCTCAATGCTAGAGCCTTCTTGTTCCTAGGCATGTGCATGGCTTACCATTTGGCAATGGTGTGTGTCTCTCTCTCTAGCCGACCCTCTCTCTCTCTCTCTCTTTCTTTCTCTTTCTCTTGTTTTCATCTCCCACTAAGATTCTACTAGAATCCACAAAATTTGTGTGCCTCTTCCCTAGGCGTATCTCCCTTTTCCTCATGATTACCTTCCTCTAGAAACTCCCATACTTATGCATGTGTGATACTTGGCAGACATGGTGGTTGAGGCCTCTTGGTTGTGCGTGTATCTCTTTGGCTAAAATCCTAGAGTCTCTTTGAGACTTGTGCTTCAAATTTTGAGACTTCCACATGTGCGCCTCATCATTTTAATCTTCTAGGAACTCACATACATAAGTGTATGGGTGGCTAGCATGTGGCTCTTAGGGTTCTGATTAATTGTCCAGATTCATTGTACCTTGGATGTAGGTTTGCATGTCCAGATTCATTGTACCCTAGATGTAGGTTTGCATGTTGGCCATGTGAAATGTGGGTAAGTGAAATGGGCGTGTGCCGAGCCCCACATCTCTTTCCATCTCTTTAGCCTCTTCTAGAAGTCTTCATGCATGTTTGCCAAGTGGCAATAATGTGCTAACCAAGAATGTTTTTTCCCTAGGTTCCAATGATGGGATTTCTAGGGAAAGCTAAAGGTTTTCCCCCTTCCAAGTAGGCACCTCCCATGCCCAGAACCCTAATTAGGGTTTCCTAAGCCCTAGACCTTTAGTGGCTGACTTCCACTAGCCCATGATGGGCCTCTTAGGGCTTGGGGCACCTCATCTCTAAGATGGGCAAGGCCCTTGTTGCTTCCGAATGTCTCTTCATGCCAAAGCTTGGACAAAGATCTAAGTGGGCTAAGACTAAGATAGTAAAAGTGGCAAGTAATGACTTAGAAAAGCCTGGGTTAGCACAAATAGAGATTTTGTTATAATTGGAGTACACATCAAGAAAACAATAATATGCATTTTCGAATAACCTCCCTAACATTTTATCTAAAAGCGTAGAAGAAAATGACCTTCCCTTGTCATGGAATCAACATATGATAGTCAATTCATACTGTCAATTTTGTTTGAACTCGAGTAGTACCTAGCTTTTCAGTCTCATTCTCGACCAATGTTATGCCTATCTTCTTTGGCACAACTTGTATTGGACTCACTAATTTACTAACAGAGATTGGGTAAATGAAATTGCAACACCCCTTCCCATAGGTAACGAATGTCACGTGCTTAGTTAAGTAAAGCCAGTTAAGAGATTTTATAATTTAATAAAATAAAATAAAAATTTAATAATGTCTCCAATAATATTAAATAAAAAAGCTTCAATAATTGAATAAACTATTTTTCATAAAAGTAATTTATTCTAAGAAGTTTGGAACTATATGGCTGCTCCACCTAAACCTAACCCATCTACTCGTACTCATCATTTTCACTGTGTGGCTAAAAACATAAAATAAGCTAAAATGAGTAAGAAACCCATCACACATAAACATAATAAATGTAGGATTTTTCATAAAATATTTCTTGGAGAGAATTTAAAATTGTGATCATATGCATGACTTGTCTTGAATTATCTGACTAGCCAACACACATAATCCTGTATGCAAGATCGTGCATCAACCCCAAATCCTGCGGCCGCAAGGGGAGCCATTGATAGTATTTTGGCATACTACAGTAGACCACGCTTGAGTCTATGGCTTGCATATCTATCCATGAATCGCATTAGTACCATGCATCTGAATTGACATCTTATTAATTGATCTAATCTTTTCTTACACTTGAACATAATAAAACTTACGTGTTTTATGCAACGTGAGATGCATGACATACATAATACGTACATAATTATAAATGCTGAATAGACTTGATGCAGAAATAACATGATCGTGAACTATGATGAATGACAAGTTTGTATGAATCATGACATACATGGTTCATAAAAATTGGCTATCAAAGAATGAGCTTACAAATAATATATTTTAACTAACTAACATGTGCTAATCTTAAATTTATGTTCAAGTTACTTATCTCATTATGCTTCTTCCTGAATTTTACTTTTCAATTCGTTATAGAAGGAGAGGCAGAGGGCAACAGATCGACGACTGGGTGGCTGGACTGAGTTGAAAAAAACGGTGGTTGTTGGTGGCTCCTTCTGTGTGTGATGGATTCCTATAAGAGAGAGAAAATGGCACTGTGGTCTTAACCTGAGAATAACGAAGTGGAGGGAAGAGTGTTTTTGCAATGGAGGACATATAGAGAGAACATGCAATGGATCTGGTTGGTTCATGGAAACTATACGCACGTTGGGTCGTCACTGACATTGGTTCATGCATGGTACAATGGCCTGGGTGGCTATCCATGACTGTTGTGGTGTGGAGGAGAGGAGATGTGGTTTATAGGGGGGTTGATTCTATCGCAGTGCAGTGGCACTAGGTCACAACGAAAAGGATGCTAGCCTTGCTGTCTATGTTGGTGGAACTAGCTTCGGCCTTACGGCTTTCCAATGTGAACCACAGTTCTTGGATTCCTTCGGCACAATGATTTGCACTTTGAGGTTAGTATTATTATTTAGGATTTTATAATGCAAAGTTTACTTTTTGCTTTTTCATAGTGAATAGTAGTCTTGGTGTTAGCACCTAGACCAGTTTTTTCAAAATCACAGTGTGGAATGTCCAAATTAGGTTAGATAAGTTTTATTTGAATACTTTGAAAGATCTTAGCCACACTTGGTGAATAATATTGGACACTTACCACCAAGAGGAACCATGAGATGGAAAATGTGAAGGAAATCGAGCTTTGTGATTGCCACATAAGCAAAATTCTATTCTATCCAACCATCTAATTTGTGCCAAACCAAAGAGGGCTTCAAACATAAAGAAATTCTAAATACTTGGAATCCAATTGAAATCTCAAAATCTTGGTGAAAACTAAAACCCCAAATGGTTTCCCCAAATCCCAAAAATTTGTCTCCAAACCCTAATTGAACCAGGTTTGGGCCTAGTGTTTAATCACTTGATTAAATTACTTTCACATGCAGTTAATCACTTAGATTCATGTTATTAAATCCTTATTTATTATACACAGATTTTGGTAAGAGCTGACATGGCTAGGGGCAATTGTTCTCTCAACTTTGGGGGGCAAGTAGGGTTTTCGCATGGCGCTAGCCGCTGGCCCACTACCTCCGATGGCAAGCAGGGCATTGGAGGGCTCATGGAACAGGGGAGGATGATGGAACAGGGCAGATGTGATACACGAATGCCTTTGGCGAGACAGGGTGCAATCGGTTTCATGGATGTCGTGGTTGCAAAACTGCAGCTTTTACCAGAGGTTGTTTTACCTCTGCGTGAACTTTGGTTTTAGGATGGCAAGATTATTTTTCAATTTTTTAAGGTAGAGATCCAACAATCTGTAGAGCCTTTTCGATTCTCAGTGGTTCTTAAGTTCCTTCGTCGTCAGCCTTCGCTTGATCATATTCGTGCTGTTATAAAAAATCGGTGGAGGCTGCAGTTGATTCCGATGACTGGGCAATTGCGTAACCCACCTAACGTGCTGGTTTGGATGGCCAAGGAGGAAGATTTTATCAATGTGATGGCACAAGGAAACTCTGAAGATCATGGAAGTCCCTTTTGTGTTTTTCATTACACTCAAAAATATGTGGAAGACAAGGATTCTCCATGAGTCCTTGTCTGGCTGACTTTGCCGGGTTTACCCCTAGTTATTTTCAGGTATCGATATTACGTAGTATTGGGAATGACTTTCGCTGTTACTTGAAGCGCGATAATGCTACGGTGTGTGTGACTTGTCCTGAGGCTGTGCGTATCTGTGTTAAAGTAGATGTTTCCCAACCTTTGCAGAAATCTTTTTGGCTGGGCCCCCCGGGTCATGCGAAGAGCCATTTTCAAGAGGTTATCTTCGATTCAATCCCATCTTTCTGTGCTTTTTTTAGGAAGCAGAGTCACCTGGAGGCTAGGTGTTCTAGGTGCGAGCATATAGTTATAGGGAAAGAAGAGAAGTCGGTTTTGGTTTAGGGAAGGGAAGAAAAATAATTTGCCAAATACATGGCAGGTGGTGGGTCGCCGCGAGAGTGAGAAAAATAATTTTCCAAATACGACAAAGGTTGTGGGGGAATCTTCAAAGTCTCGATGAGAAATTATTCAAGAGTCTATATTGGACTGCCAGATAGGGATCAACGGGGCTTCAAACTACATCTAGTTTGTTTCGCCGAATGGCGAGTTGTTCGATGCATCTATGGATGATTGCAGAGTAGCCTTCAACGACATTGCACGCAGAGGCTGATGTGGTTTGGGCTGGTGATGGTCCTTCGACCGAGTTATTAGTAGGGGTGGAAATTCCTGATATTGCAAAGGGAACACCTTCGAAAAAACAAGACAACTGGTTTGAGCTCATAGAGGCAGATTCGGATGATGATGGCTAGTAATCGCTTGAACATTCAGAACCCCGGAGTTCTTTGTGCTTAGTGGATGAAGCATTGGAATTTGAATTAGGTGGGTTGGGAGACAGGAATTTTTTTGCAGTGGAGGATTTGAATAATGTGGATGTTGTGTGTAGGAATAGGTCTAATGGTGAGTCTAAGGAGGATTTGAATGAGTTAGCGACAATGTCTTTTAATTCTGATCCCGGCATGCATGTTCCATTGAAAAAAGTGAAAGGGGTAAGAAAAGAAAAATCTATTCTAGTATTGGAGAGTCATACTCGCTCAAAAAAATTTCTTTAATTTTTTACGCATATCCTTATCTGGAATATTAGGGACATTTTTTCGTCGAAGAGTAGACTTCGACGTATCTTGAATAAAAGTCGACCTTCTGTGGTGGCTTTTTTAGAACCGTTTTTGAATTCGAATAAATGTAGCAGATGGGCAAGATGGAGTTGTTGTATTATTTAAATAATGTTGAGGTGGGTGGAAAAATTTGGCTTTTTTGGGTGAATGATTTAGAGTTTGAGTTGCTTTCAATGTCGGATCAAGCTATGAGTGGATGATTTGTTCATGGGAATTATCAGGTGCTTGCAACCTTATTTTATGCTAGTTGCTTTCGAGCCAAAAGAGTGGAGCTTTGGGATTTTTTGAGGGGAAAAAATTCTTATTGACTTCCTTGGTTCATTGGGGGAGGGGGGGGGATTTCAATATAATTCGGAATGATAGTGAAAAGGTGGGTGGTCTTTTGCTGGCTTCTCATGTGAAAAGGGACTTTAACGAATGTATTCATGAGTGTGCAATGGTGGATCTTCCTTGTGAAGGTAATCGTTTGTCATGGTGTAATGGGAGGTTAGAGGGTAGAAGAAGTTTGGCTCAGTTGGATAGAATTCTCATGAACTTGCAGTTCTCGAACTACTTTGGGGATATTTCAGTTTCGTATTTGCCGCGAACCTCCTCGAATCATGCACCGATGCTGGTACAACTATTTAGACATGGGATGTTGGTTGCCCGGCCATTCAGATTTCTTCGTATGTGGGGCTCTCATTAAGAGTTTATTCCTCTAGTGTAGGCGGTTTGGAATTCCAGTGTAGAAGGGTCTACTATGACTCGAATAAGCAAGAAGTTGAAACTACTCAAACGTGCTCTAAGAACGTGGAACCAGGTTGTTTTTGGTTGAGTTGATGTGGAAATCAAAAAGTTGGAGGACCATATTGTCAGGCTAGAGTTATGTCTATCCAGTAACTACTTGACTCAGACAAAACATGATTTGTTGACTTGCAAACAAGACCATCTTAAATGGGTTCATTGAGAGGAAGTCCTAGCGTGTCAAAAATCAAGAGTTAAATGGCTTGCTAAAGGGGACTCTAATACAAGCTTCTTCCATGCTTCCATGTGATTCAAGAGAAAGAGCAAACAGATTGAGAAGATGCGGCTTGGTAACGGTGGAACGTTGGATTCGGGTGATGCAGTACAAGAGGGGGCAGTATTATTTTTCCAGAAGCTTCTTTCAATGTCATTGACTAAGAGAGATTTGGATGAGAAGGAGCTGATCCATCCGGTGGTTTCCATGGTGGAGAACGAGGCCTTATATGCTACCCCATCTATAAAGGTGTAACACCCCGTTCCTTGTTTCTGACGTAACGCTCCTTCATTTTGACGTAAGCAAATTTCGAGGACGAAAATTATGCAATAGTCTGCCCCTTCTCTCTAGCGACTATGAGCCTCGTTACGATTGCCGAACCTCGATGGCATATTTTCAAAGATATTACATGATTTCTAAAGTATGCCATGTGTTTTAAATGCACTGGAAATATTTATATGGAGTATTTCTAGTATTATTGAACTAAGCTTGATTTTAAATAAGACAATTATAAATATTTGAAGAACTTCAAAAATATTACAATTGTCAGAAATCATTTTAATAACAATTATTAAAATGATTTCAGTTATTTAAATATTATGTGATTTGAATTATGTTGAAAACTCTAATTTATTTAAATGGTTTTATTCTTTTAAAGATATTAAATAAGACTTCATCATTTATTAATAATGAAGGAATATTATTTTATCAACTAAATTTAGTTTAAATAATATTCTACCTTAATTCCTCTTAGAGATTTTAATTAAGTTAATGTTTACGCATTTTAAAATCGCTCGTTTGTTTCACAGATGAGATAAGATGAGATGAGATGAGTTGAGATTAAAGTTAAAAAGTTGAATAAAATATTGTTAGAATATATTTTTTAATATTATTTTTATTTTGAGATTTGAAAATGTTGAATTGTTTATTTTATTTTGTATTGAAACTTGGGAAAGTTGTAATGATTAGGTGAGATGAGATGAGATGAGATGTTTTCTGAAAACAAACGGGGCCTAATTCCCCACTGTTAGATTATTTTGTAGATCCCCAAGATGAAGGGCTTGGATTAAATACTCAATCCCTCTTCCTTCTCCCACACTTTTCCCTCCCCTCTCTCTCTCCTCCCTCTCCCTTACGTCGCACGCTGCACGTCCCCTCTCCCTTGCCGATTCTTCCTTTGCCCAGCCCAGCGCCATCGTGCGCTGCCTGGCCTCACCACCACCACCACCAGTATCCTCTCTTGCTGGCGAGCCCCTTCCCTCCACCGGTGAACACCATGCAACTCCCTCTCTCTTTTCACAGTAAGCTAACCAAAATGGGTAAAACCCATTTCTCTTCTATGTGCCGCCGTTCACAGCTACCCAGGCCAACGTACCTCCACCACCTCACACCGGTGGCCGCTTCTCACAAACCCAGCCACCACGGACCTCCCTTTCCCTCTTCGTCGCACACACGCACAACACCCATAAAATGGGTTTCGCACGGCTTCAATCCACCAACAACCCTAGCGCCGCCGTGTGCCGATTCCAACCCCACCAAGCACCACCACCGGCCTTCTCCTCCTTTCCCCTAACTCCCCACAAAGCCCCTTGGCCTCCCTTAACAGCACGCCCCCTCACTCTCTAGCACACGGGTTCCAACTGTTGGCATAGATCTGCCGCCCTCCAGCCACCGTGGCTCCACCCCAACGCCACCACAAGCTCCACCGCACCTCCCTCAGCTCCTCCATGACCAGCCACTCCCTCCCTCCAATTTCCCCTATTTGAGACCAACGGCCTTAACTCCTCCACTAGTTGCCATGTTTCCGACGTGTGCCACCACGACACCACCACTAGATCACCGCTCCAGGACCACAACTCGACCCTCCTACGCCTAGATGCGCACCTCTAGCCACCTCGAATGGCCTAGACAGCCACTGTACATGGCTAACAGCCACAATGCACGGCTAGATACGCTATGTACCACCCCTCACCACCACCACGAGACCACCATGACCCCTTCCAGGACCACACATAGCTATCCAAACGCCCAAACAACCACTGTATGTGGGTTAGCCGCCATGTACGACCCTTCCGACGTCATCGACTATGACGATCTGTGAGCAATGCACAGGTTATCTCGTCAATGGTATAACCCTATATCCCTCGTTATTTATGTTAGATGTTAATTAGTTGATTAGGTTGTGGACTGTGCTGTTAGTATTGTGGAGTTCGTTGTATTGTGATGTGATGCATAATGAAGTGTTGGGCATTCTGTGTAGTGAAATGTTGGGCCTAGTCGGGAAGTGTGCTGTTGTGGACTGTGTTGTGAAGCGTGGTTGTGGAGTATGTGTTGTAATGGTGATGTGGCATTATGTGGATTGGGAAGAGTACACGCAGAGTGTACTCTATGGCGTAGTGTGTGTGAAGGGAGTACACATGGAGTGCACCCTATATGGTGGAGTGATGCACCATATGGCGTGTATGCCATAGTGGTGATGTGTCGTAATGTGTGTGAAGGGAGTACACACGGAGTGGACTCCATGAGGTGCAGCGATACATCATGTGACGTTGTGAAGACAAGGATGGTTGCATAGTTGATGGGCATAGAGTGTGATGAGTAGTGTAGGGAACTATGGAACAGTGTCCCGAAGTAGTTATGATGTGGCCTGTAGTCCGAGGTGAAAAGTGTCACTATGATAGACATATGTCTGAGAGTATGTGTGAAGTGGCAGAACGAGTGTAAGAGTGCGCAAGGGAAGCATGACTGGGGAATGTCACGAAGTGACATGGTTATTGGCAGTCATGCTTGTGATGGGTGAGGAGTTAGTGTAGGAATGACATAGCAGGAACTTGACAAAATGTCACGATGTGATGGGAGTACTTGAGGGACTGTGCTCGTGATGAGTTAAGAGTTAGCGTAGAAATGATATAGCTGAATTTCAGGTGACGTGACAAGGTCACAGTGTAGCTTGGGAGTAGTCTCGAGCTATGTGAGGTGACGTAAGACGTAGTTGTGAATGGAGTCTTGTCGTGTGAAGTGTTGGGTTGAACTGTCAAAAGAGACAGGTGGCATGAAGAGTCATGCTAGCCGGGTTAAGAAAAGGTTGGTATTGGAGTATGGCACTCGTGATCAACGTGTTATATGTTGGTCTTAGGTGATAAGGGGTAAGGTACATGCGTAATCTGGTAAGAAACATGTGCCAGACGGATTGACCATATGTAATGGGTAATCTGTCCTAAGCATGATTACACAGTGCTTAAGCCTCAGAGTTGGCTTAGAGCCGTGTGGCATGTATGGTTGGGAATGAGGATTTAGTGTGAGCTAAGATGCATGAAAGAAGTGTATTGTCTAGGATTGGGATGCGTGACTTAGTCGGTCTAAGTCATGCATCAGGATGAGGTCAGTAAGAAGAGTAAGACGAACGTCTTAGTGTTTTAACCCTAAGGTGAATCATGGGTTCACCCTAGTGGATGAGCACTCGTAGTAGAAAGTCAATTTTGGAAGAGGTAGTGACCATAAGTGGTCCCCGAAGGCTTTACCACAATAGAGGGACACCTAAGAGCACGAATAGAAGAAGAGTGTTCCAAACGAAGTGTAGTTCTATTCTAACTTTAGTTGCTTATGCATTAGATAAAGAATGACGCTATGGTTACGTGTATGCATGTAGGTTGTCATCTGACACTCACATGAATGGACTGCATGATATCAAAGTAGCATGGAGTCCAGGTAAGTATTATGTTCATACCCTTCTAGAGTTTTCTTAAATACACAAAAATGAAAATGAAACGTTTTTCCTTTATGATGCTTTACAAAATGACACAAAAGATGTTTTACGAAAGCATGCTAAGTGTTCAAAGGTATAAGTATGTAACGGCCCTCCTTGGCAGCCCCTTTTTACGCACCCAAAAGTATTAATTGTACTCATGTGAATGGATGACTATACACAGTATCTATTGTATGTATTTTCTAAGAAAAATCAATGTTGAGGCTGATGCCTCATGCTTTAACTAATGCTTTAAACGACGCGAAAAAAGTATGGAGTTTTAAAAGGTCCCTATGAGCTGATGTTTTAAGGATGCCATGAACCGATACTTTAAATGATACCATGAAAGATGATGCATAAGCCCATGCTTTTAAATGACATTTTCCATGAACGAACTGTTAAATGAAAGATGGAGCTAAAATGAACTAAAAGAAAGGACTGAATGTTTAATGTATGAAAATACATAATGACCACATGAATGAATGAAAATGGTATTGAATGAATGGTCATATTGCAATGCCGGGTTAGTAGTACTAGTAGTGCACCCAGTGCTGCCCCCTAACTGAAAAGGAATTCCCAACCCGCTGCCACCGGTGGAGTTCAGGTCCAAAGAAGACCACTAACCCCAACACAAGGGGCGTAACAGTGTGTACTGGCCAATGAAAGTGATAAGAAAGAATGTATGAATATATGAATGCATGAATGCATCGCATTCTTTAAGAAATGAAGGCACTGACGGGAGTAATGCTTTATGAAGAGAAAACCCTTTTTTTTTAAAAAATTCCGTCCAGTGATGTTTTCAGACGAACGCACGCATGCATGTGCGTATAGTATGTATGGTATGATGAATGCACGAATGAAAACCTATGTTATTTTATTTTAACTGTATGAAGTAATGTTTACGAGTCATTGACTCATTTTAGTTTTTATGCATGCCCCTCCCCTACAGGGATCGAATGAGCAACACTCGTTAGGACGGACACGGCCCAAGGAGAATAGCGTGAAAGTCTAGGCATGAGTGTTTAAATGTATAAGAGGCCATTTTATTGTTAAAATTAATGTTTTCCGTTGTAAACCTCTTTCATTCTAAAAGCACATTTTATTTTATAACGTAGAGTCTTGCACCCTGGGTATGGAAGTAAAAAGTTTTAACTCGAACGATAATTCCCGTCGTCCTTTCTAAAATCATTTTATAAAAAGTCTCACTACAAGGACGGGCATTACAAGAGGAGGTCAAGAAGTCTCTATGGTCTATTCCTGCAGATAGTAGCTCGGGCCCAGATGGATTCTCGGCTAGTTTTTTCATGATGGCTTGGGATATTGTTAAAGATGATCTTTTGGAGATGACTAAGGATTTTTTTGAAGGGCAACAGATTCTTACTTTCTTTGGGGCTACAAACTTGGTTTTGATTCAAAAGGTGGATGAACCTGTGGGGTTTTGCCAGTTTCGCCTAATCAGTCTTTGCTCAACTGTTTATAAAATTATGTCGAAGATTATGGTTTGTCGTTTGGCTCCAATCTTGGATAAAATTATATCTCTTGAGTAAGCATCGTTTATTCCGGGTAGATGTATTTTTTAAAATATTTTGTTGGCTCAGGAACTGGTTCAAGGCATCAATAAAAGTGAGAGTGGAAATGTAATGCTGAAAATTGACATGGCCAAAGCTTATGATGGGGTTAACTGGAACTTTCTGCTAGAGATCCTGCGTAGATTGGGTTTTTCGGATAAGTGGCAAAGTATTGTTTTTAATGTTGTTTCATCCCCTTTTTACTCAGTGATGCATAATGGGTGTACTAAAGGCTTTTTCAAGGCATGCATGGGCTTCAGTAAGGTGACCCCCTTTCTCCTTATTTATTTATTTTATCTAAGGAGATCCTTTCTCGGATACTTCATAAAGAGTTTCAGATGGGTCATATTAAGCCTTTTCTTCCTGGCAGATGAACTTTGATTTCTCATTTGTTCTATGAGGATGATATTCTGATTTTTGCTAATGGAGGGAAGGCCTCTATTCTGAACCTTACGGTAGTATTGCATCGGTATGAATTGATGTCTGGTCAAATGATTAATCCAAGTAAGTCTTTGATGTCCTTTTCATCCAATATTTCAGCTAACCGTAAAAGTGGATTAAAGTTGATGTCAGGTTTTGAGGAAGGTAGTTGGTCGTGCACATATTTGGGTGTTCCTTTAATTGTGGGCCATATGACAATTTGAATGTTTGACTCTTTCTTGGCAAAAATATAGAAAAAGTTGGTTGGGTGGAAAAAGTAAGCTTCTTTCTTTTAGAGGTAAAATTGTGCTAATCAAACATGTTTTGAACAAAATACCTATTCATATGCTCTCTGTCTTGAATTTGCCAAAAGGAGTGTTATCGGAGATTAAAAAAAAAAATTTGAATTTTCTCTGGGGATCTTTGAGGGAGATTAAAAAAAGGAAGTGGGTATCATGGAGGAAGATTTGTTTGCTGATTGAAGAGGGTGGGTTGGGTATTCAGGATCTTCATGAGGTTCAAGAATCCTTGCTTATGAAATTTGCATGTAAATTAATTAAAGAGAAGTCGATGTGGCCGAATTTCTTTTCTACCAAATATTTGGGAAACTTTCATCTATATTCTGCAATGCAACTCAAAAAAGGGTCTCGATTTTGGAAGGGTCTCATGGAGCGAATGCCGAAGGTCCTATAGAATTTGAGGTGGATTATTTAGGATGGCCAAGCTAAGTTCTGGCTGGATAATTGGTTAGGGGAGGGGCTGTTGATTGCGTTTATTCCTGTGGTTGGTAATATGGATTTGCAAGTGGTGGACGTGTTCACAAAAACAGGGTCGAATTTACATATGTTGAGGGCGTTAGTTCCAGAAGA
The DNA here is from genome assembly GCF_004785595.1 of Juglans microcarpa x Juglans regia. Taxonomy (NCBI): domain Eukaryota; kingdom Viridiplantae; phylum Streptophyta; class Magnoliopsida; order Fagales; family Juglandaceae; genus Juglans; species Juglans microcarpa x Juglans regia. Next base: position 27,756,425 of record NC_054596.1, on the reverse strand, counting down.
CATGTGTAGCAGAATTCGAGACTTTGGAATTCGGTTACAGCAAGGAGTGGATAGGTGTGTATGGCAGCCATCGATTTAGGGTGAGTTCACCACCAAGTCTGCCTGGAATTTAATTCGGCAACATGGGGAATTATGCCCTTGGAAGAAATGGCTATGGAAGAATTGGCTTCCAAGGAATTTATCGTTCTTTGTTTGGCGAGCTAAGAGAAGGGCAATCCTGATTGATGACATTATTCAGCACTTAGGCATTCCCCTTGTTTCTAAGTGTGAGTGTTGTGTTCAATCGCAACTGGAATCTTTTCATCATATTTTGTGTGCAGGCGGAGGAGCTCAAAAAGTTTGGCAATATTTTGCAGATGCATGTAGCATAAGAATGTCACATATCCGAAATTGGGAGGGGATGCTAAGTTTTTGGTGGCAAAGAGCTTCAATGTCAATGCAAATTGGTTGGCTTAGGGGGTTTTCCCTATTGTGATTTATTGGTCGTTATGAAGAGTTTGATGTATGGCCAGAATGGAAGGTATTAAATTTAAGTTGGATGATGTTATTCGTTCTATTAAAGTTTTAATTAGAGACCTTTTGAGTAAGATCAAAGGTTTTCAGGGGATGGGAGTTCATGATTGGGCAATTATAGAATTATTAGCTTGTTTGGTTGTTCCTATTGTTGTTAGACGAGTGAGACTAATTGCGTGGCAGCCTCCAGAGTGAGGGCGAGTAAAACTAAATGTAGATGGTGGATCTTGCGGTAACTCGGGAGAAGCCGGTGGGGGTGGTATTATTCTTAATCATCAGGGTGGAGTAGTGGCGGGATTTAGGCATTCATATGCTCGTGCTACTAACAACATCGCCGAATGGAGAGCTCTTCTTGATGAGCTTCAGTTGTGCAAGGAATTGGGATTGCGGGATGTATTAGTAGGGACAGACTCATTGATCTTAGTGGGTTGGTTGGCATCGGGAGTGCAAATATTGGTTTCTTTGGGATTTCTGTGAAGAAATTAAAGTTATTGCTCGCGAGTTAAATGTTCCTTTTTGGCATATATTTAGAGAAGCTAATATGGTGGCGGATTTTTTGGCTAAGTAGGGAACTCAAGGTGTTAATTCAGATTTATGTGACGTTAATTTCATTTAAGGCCCTTTTCAGGGACTGATTCGCATGGATAAACATGCCATCCTTTATATTAGATGTTGAGAGTTTTCTGGTTTTCATGGGTCTTTTGTCGGGTTTGGTTGTTTTTTCCAGAATTTTGGACAACTGAGCATTGTTTTCTTGGAAATTTTTGTAAGTTCTCTTGGAATTTTGGGCAACTGGGCAAGGTATTCCTCCGCCATAAGTAAGGATATTTTTTAATAAAATTGGGTAGAGGTCACTCTTGTACATGTGATCTCAACTCTTTAAAAAAAATCCTTATATATTCTGTTAAACCTAGGTAATTTTATTGGGCCAAGAAAAATTAGATTTGGTCTTGATAACAACCCAAACCCCATTGAAACCCTAAAGGAAAGCCTACTCGGTTAAGGCCCTTGAAATTGAGCCACAAAGGCAAGGCTTGTGGATGAAGTTTTCCCCTACCATGGCAGTTATTTCACTACCTAAAGCAGCCCCAAACAGTGGTTGATGGGAAGGCCAAGAGCCACGACATCCCTCCCTCTCACACGACAGTTGTTGGTAGAAAAAATTGGGATGGTTTTGCCCTTAGTTTTCGCTAGCATCCCATCACTCAAAGTGCCTTTCACACACCTCCTATCACCCCTCCATATGTTTACGCCTCATTTGTTTTGCAAATGTGTGGGAATTTGGAAAAGCTGTAATGTTTAGATTAGATGAGATGGAATTTGAAAAATTTATAATGATTAGAGTGTCTTCCATGTTAATTCCCCTTGCAGTTGGTCACTTTTCAAACCTTTCTTGGAGAGAAAACTAGAGGAGCTCTCAGACAGTTTTTATAACTTAACTTGGCCAACTTATTAAACCTATTTTATGTTTTTTCTCATGAAGTACCCTTCATATAAGTTGTTTCTATTCAAGACTAGTTTCTGTTGGTAGATTTGGTGTTAATTTTTATGGTCATTTGATGGGTGAAAAGTTTATTTAAGCATGAAGAGGTCATTTTGGCCGATAAACTGGATAGTGTGTGATTCTTTGATTTTTTTTTTTTTTTTTGTGGTGTTCTTGACAAGATATTGGTCTGATATTTTTATGGATTATAATTAACATGATAATATACAAGTTTTATGAAGGCTCTTTGTATGTTATAAGCTTGTATTTGTTGATGAGAAATCATGCTCCAATGGTTTTAATATTCACATATGATGTGCCTAGGACTTTTATTTACATGTTAGGATGATAGTTTGGGGACTTATGATGTTGGTTTTAAAGATATGAATTTGTATATATGAGAAGGTTCAGATGTGTCTTATATTTGAAGTTTTCAGGTAGATCTATGTTTTGATCCATATTTTTTCATGTGATCTTAGGTTTGATCTTAGATATATTTTAAGACTTGATTATTAACCATATAATCTTGTTCAATTGGGATTTGTTGCATGTTATGTTTCAAATCTAGTGGTTTGATCCAAACCAAACCACATAGATTTCAGTTTTGGGGAAAGTGTGATGGTCGAATGTTTTGTGTTGGATTTTGTGACTTTTGTGATTTTGGCTTGATGATTCAAAGCATGATAGTTCTTGGAAATGTATTATGAATGTATGGATTGAAATTTTGGAGTTCTTGGAGTTGTTTTGAAAATAGATAAAGCCTTGAACATCAAGGGTTGCCCTTATGGTTAAAAACCTGAAGTTTTATGGTGAAGCAATTTGTGATTTTTGTTGGTTGTTTTCATATGTTACTTCAGCATAGGATATGATTTTTTATTTTGCAATATTTCAGTTTAAGCATGAGAAATGAGGTTTGATAGAATTGCAACAAAAATGAAGGGTTATGGCATTGGCATATGCATGTTTCGGCCCATGCATGTTTGACCTAGTTGTAATGTGTTTTAAATTTTTCTAATTAGATATTTGGATTTAGGACAAAATTTACATGACGAATATAAATTTTGGTGGGTTTTGTAATTAGGATGTGAAATCCTTAAGTTAGGGGTAAGTTGTCATTTACCCACATGTAGAGGGGTAAAATGGTAATTTTACTTTAAGTCAGTATTTTTATATTTCTAAACTGTTAGTGAGGAGTTTCTAACGTTTAGAAATCTCTCTTTATAGTTTCTCATATTTCGTGCATTTTAATTTTTCACACTACGATCAATGTAAGTTAGCTTCTAACTTTCTATCAGATTATTGTGTAACTGTATGAAACCTTGTATGGTAGAAAGTGCAGATCCTCGCTGTATTGGGACGAAGTAGGAGAGAGTAAGGTAATTGGACCAGAAATCCTACAAGAGATAAAGGATCAAGTCCACACAATCAAAGCAAGGATGAAAACATCACAAAGTTGACAGAAAAGTTATGCTGACAACTAAGGAGGAATATAGAGTTTGAAGTCGGAGATTGGGTTTACTTGAAAGTATGTCCTATGAGAGGAGTAAGTAGATTTGGTGTCAAAGTCAAGTTAAGTCCAAGATATGTTGGACCCTATGAGATAGTGGAAAAGGTGGGGCTATTGTGTACCGTTTGGAGTTACCAACTAAGTTCCATGGGATCCATATTTCACATGTCCTAATTGAAAAAGAGTTTTAGGAATCAGACACCGGCAGATGTAGACCCCGATAGTATACATTTGCAATCCAAGCTGACCTACTAAGAAAAGCAAATACAAGTTATTTATTGGAAGGAAAAACAATTATAGGACTGCAGGATTCCATTGGTCAAAGTACTTTGGAAAAATCATAATGTTCAGGAAGTGACTTGGGAGAAAGAAGTGGATATGCAAGCCAAGTACCCCTGGTTGTTTGGAATCTAATCCATTCTTGTTTTGTTTTGGTCTCGACTCAGCTGATGTTGTTGTATTCACTTATGTACAAAGTGGATTTGTATAAGTCAGTCATTGTACTTCATTTGCTTGGATATCAAACAAAGTATATGTTTTGATTCAGATCAACAATTTTTGCACAACGAGTGAGCCGAAATGAGAGAGGAGCATTGTAGGAGGCTACTTGCTGAATTGAATAGGGAGATAGTCGTTTATTGGAAAAATATGGAGCGCCAGGAACATCATCACACTCACGTTATGGACATAGATAGTAACGGGATAGGTTACAAGAGGATGGCATTACCCCATGAAGAACGTTACCTGCCTCTACACCTAACCACTTGGATGGGTCGGGATAGCTTCAAAGCAAGGATGTCATGGGATGGAGCTTAATCCAGTTGAGTGGCAGAAGAATGTGACGCAACTGCCAATCTTAAACCGGCAATGTTAGGGTCATCTATGTCATCTACTCACCGAGGACAACTACCCATGGAAGGTCACGTACCATATAGCAACGACAAGGTGGTCGAGCAACACTTTGGTCTCAAACAATTTGGAAACATGGCATACGATTCGGATGATGATGCATTGTACTAATTGCCACAACACATTATGCCGATTGACATCGACTCACCCCCGACCACACCAACCAGCTACTATACATCCAATGATGGACAATAGGCTTGGTGAGCATCTTCTCTTTTGTTTGGTATGGTTCTTTTAGTACTTACTTCGATTTTGAGGACGAAATCTTTTTTTTTAGGTGGGGAGGATGAAACAACCTACCAGAAAATAATCTTTTTTTTTTTTTTTTTTTTTTTATTGAGGCTTTAGGAACCTCGTGAAAATCTGAAAGTTTTCACAAATTGACCCAATCACATAGATTTTAGTCTGTCAGCATAATCAGTATTGCCACTCAGTATGGTGCCAGAAAGGCGAGGAGAAACGGTCTGCACCATTGGACCCAGAGGAATATTTTGATTCTCGGACGAAACTCTTGTTCGAAATTATTTTGAGGCCCTTTAGACTTGAATTTTAATAAATGATTTGCACTCTAAGGTTAGTATTATTATTTAGCATTTCAACGTGCATAGTTTATTTTTCACTTTTTCTTATTGAATAGTAGCCAGTAAAAGTAGTGTTTTAGAAATCACAGTGTGGAAAGTCCAAATTAGATTGGGAAGACCTTAGCCACACTTGGTGAATAGTATTAGACACTTGGCACCAAGAGGAACCATGAGATCGAAAAAAAGGTAAAGGAAATCAAGCTTTGTGATCAGGTCACCTAAGCAAAACCCTATTCCTTCCAACCATCCAATTTGTACCAGACCAAAAAGGGTTTCAACGCTAGAGAGACCTTAAACACTTGGAATCAATTGAAACCCTGCGACATCCCGGATTTTCGATAAGAGATCCCATTCATATTTCTTTTGGATATTATTTTATTATGGATTATTTGGCTAAGTGTTGGAGGATTTCTTTGAACCATTTTCTATTTATTTGTTGGATTGGATCTTAGAACTCTAGATTAAAGGGTCCACTAGAGAAAATAGAAGGAAAGGCCCAAAGGGGATTTGGCCCTTTGAGGAATTAGGGCTTTTGAAACCCAAAGTTGATCCCTAAGGGTGGTGGAGGCGCCATGTGATAACCGGGCTTTAGGCCCAGCCCCTTTGCAGTCAGGATGAAGCCCAGCCCACGAGCAGCTTGTGATGGACGGACGGCGTCGTTTTGGGGGAGGGATTAATTCCCTTTCTGTCGTGTACTGTTTTTCTTCTTCTTCCGCAATCTACATTTCGATCAGGCCATTCCGTGATTCTCTCCCTTCCCGTGCAACTGCTTCCCACGCCCCACGATTTCTCTTGCTGATTCCGCGCATGAAGAGCCTTCCTCACCACTTTTACAAACCACTCAGACTCTCTCTTGCGTGGACTGGTGTTTCATCCTTAGCCGACATAACTGTCTCCGTGGGTCTCGAATTTTCTGGTTCTTCGAAGGTGAGCCATTATTTTTTTTTCTCTTCCATTCTATGCTTTCTTCTCGGGTTTTTCCATCTGGTTGTGATTTTGCTTCGTGGGATTTTGGCACTTTACAGTAGACGGTGGGCACCAAGTCTGGGCGCTGGGTTGCCTCTGTTTTGTAGTTGTTTTCGGTAATTTTTCCGCCACCCATTAAATCCTTAGTTCTCGTGATTCTTGCTTACCGTTATACATTCCATAATCATTTTATTTCCTTCCTTCGGTTTGTTTATCGCACACACACACGCTGTTTGGTTTGGCCGTGCATCACACTTAGTCATAGATTTCACTCTGCGCAGACCTTTGGCATTTTCAGTAAAGGAATATTTGACATATATTTTTGAGTTGATGTTTTATGTGTTGGACTGCGGTAGAGTGTGTTGGAATTCTGAGTGTGAGGAGTATAATTTGGATGAATTGTGAAACTGTTTTGGATTTCGTTTGAGACTATTTAGTGTAAAAGGATGGGTGTTTTGAGCTAGTTGTATTGAATTTTTATGCAAGTTTTGAATTATTGAATGACTAGAATATTGATGCTTACACTGAAATTACTTTATTCGGAGGTTGGAAGTGAAGTTTGGTTTGGGTTATGTTTTAATTATTGGAGTTGCGGTTGTTGGTTTTTGGAAATAATTATGATTGGTTTGGTGTTATATAAGGTGGTGGCTGTTTTGGGTTTTAAATGCGAATGGTTTGAAGAGAGAGTTGTTCAGGTTTAAATTGTTAGATAGTTATGGAGCTGTGAAGAGACTGTTTTGATTTATTACCCAATATATAGCAGCCTACTAGATTGGTTATTAATTGATAGATATATGTTTCTTTTGTTTAGGTGGTGTTACTATTAGAGTTCCGGCTCAAGGTGTTGATAGTACGAAGAAGTCAGGTAAGCGGGGTTCATATACTAGTTTTGCATAAAATAAATAAAAGGGAGGTTGACTTTGAGAATAAATGTGTTTATTTTCTTTTGAAAGAGATGATCTGAAAACAACCTCAGATGTTTATTCTGCATATGCATAAATTCTATATAAGAGAAAGTGTTTTTCTGTCATGACTAGTGTAGACATGAGCTAGTTTTGTGTACTGTACTTCTGAACTATGTAAAAGAGCGAATAAGGAATTCTAAAAGTTTTGTTATGAACAAATGAGAATACATTGTTTATATTTATCTCGAACATGTGAAATGATCTGAAACTTTTAGTGATTTGTTTTGATATGATGTGTCATCTGAAAATCTTGGCATGGAGTTCTAATTCTGTATATGTGTGTAACTGGATTTTCGATGAAATCCATTTTGTTTCTGTTAAGGCCCAGCCACGGGTATAATGGTGGTTTATAACCCTACCACGGGGGTGAAACATGGAATATGGCCCAGCCACGGGTATAATGGTGGTTTATAACCCTACCACGGGGGTGAAACATGGAATATGGCCCAGCCACAAGTATAATGGTGGTTTATAACCCTACCACGGGGGTTAAACATGGTATTGTCCCGTTGTGATGCTAAGAGATGATTTAATTATAATATTTCAGTTTGGAAATGCCAACGGATGTTCTTTTTGGAATAAGTTTATTTTTCTGAAAATTTCGCTCTAATGTTTTTGTACAAGTTTTGTTTCTGCTTTCTGAAAGTAAATGTTTTGTTCGGCTTACTAAATGTTATAAATGCTCATGTTTACATGCTAGCATATGCTCTCTGCTTGCTGAGTTGTTGATAACTCACCCCTTATCTCCATAATATTTCAGATGACATTGATGGTTCAGCTGAAGATCAGTATTAGAGTCTATGGAGAAGATTAGCATTGATTTGTTGTTGGGTATCTCATGATATTAGTGTTGGTGTTGGAGGTTAATTATCCTTCTTAAGTTTACTTCAATGGATTTAGACGATTTATGGAGACTATGTTAATGTTTTATTATTTCTAATTGTTATTTGAGGCATGAAGAAGAGTTGATTTTTATTTGGGTTGTTGGACTGAATATTGGATAAATGAGTTTATTTGATTTATTTAATTGAAGTATTTACGTTCGATTTGAGGTTTGAAAAATAGATATATTCTTGAATTTGGAAGTACTCTAGCCTTGTTAGAGCTGATTATCAGGTTTTATGAGTTAACTCTCCAGACCCTCGGGGTCGGGGTGTTACAGTTGGTATCAGAGACAGGTTTGAATTCTGCATACTGTAGACCTTGGAGGTTTAGATATCTGTGGGTTCATAAGATGTGGGAATTTCAAAATAGGAATCGGAGGATTATAAGGATAGTCATGGGGGTATTTAAGTATGAGTTTCAAGGACATTAAGACTGTTCTTGATGGGATTTGAGGTTTAGATTTGGCTGATGTTAGTAGTTGAGTTTGGAACTTCGAGAATTCTAGTGATATATGTGTGTAATAATTGATGCCAGATTGGCATAGTTATCTGATATATATATATATGTACATCTGTTTATATGCATATTTTATTTACCCTCTTATTTATTTCTATTTATTTGGTATTTTTGTTTTCTTTTATTTTAGAACGTTTCACCGAGTTTAGACTTTCAGGATGGCTGCTCGTCGTAGAGTTCGAACTCTTGAAGATTTGAATGAAGACTACAATGGTGGGGGTTGCACGTTCGAACAATTTAATCGAACACATCCTCCCACCTTTGATGGAAGAGGTAATGCGAACGCTGCGGAAGATTGGATACAAGACATTGAAGAAATATTTGGTGTTTTGGATTGTACCGATCAGCAAAAAGTCAAGTTCGCAGCATTCAAGCTATCTGGAGAAGCAAAGAGATGGTGGAATTCTGAGAAAGTTATCAGGGAAGCTGAGGGGATTGGGGTAATTGTTTGGGCTCAATTCAAACAGAGTTTCTTCGATCGATTTTTCCCTAAGGCCGATAGGGATGCAAGAGCCCGAGAGTTCACCAATTTGGTGCAAGGGACCAAGACTGTGCGCCAGTATGCTGCAAGGTTTGCAGAATTATCACGTTTTGCTGCATACTTGATTCCCGATGAGGAGAAAAAGACTAGGAAGTTTGAAGAAGGTTTGAACTACAGGATCTATGAGCGGGTGATGGTCTTACAGATTCCGAATTTTTCAGAATTAGTGCACAAGGCGACGCTAGTTGAACAGAATCTTAAGAGGGGTGCTGAATTGCAAGAACAGAGGAAGAGAGCGGCTCCGCAAGGGTTTCCTAGTTCGGATCAAGGGCAATGGAAAAAGAAAAATGAGGGGAGCAGTTCGAGTCAGAGACAGATGCAGGGAAATCTTACACCTAACCCCTGTAAGTTCTGTAACCGCATACACCGTGGGGAGTGCAGGAAGGAAGTGGGATCATGTTTCAAATGCGGTAAAGATGGGCATTTCATTAGAGAATGTCCATTGCTTGCGGAGAACAATAGAAGGCCCAACCCACCCCAAAACTTCAGGCCGAATAGTCAAGGCAACAATCAGCGGAGGACGGTACCTGCTCGGGTGTTTGCTTTGACACCGGGAGAAGCTGAGGACAAGGAGGATGTCATCACAGGTATAATTCTCTAGCCATCTCTTAAAATTTTTTTTCCTTGTTGAGAATTAAGGATTATTTATCTTATTATCTCTATGGGTTGGATGACATAACCAGGAATTATTCCCTTATTTCTCAATAAGGCCACTGTTTTATTTGACTCGGGGGCTACCCACTCCTTTATTTCAATGGATTATGTTAAATTGTGCCCCATTGATGCTGATGAGATGGACTACAATTTGAGGGTCTCTACCCCAACTGGTGATATAGTGACTTGTAACAAGATTTTACTCAAGTGTCCTATAACTATTAGTGGGAAGGAAATGCCAGCTAACCTGATAATCTTTCCTATTACTGGGTTTGATGTGATTTTGGGAATGGATTGGTTAGCTTCCAGTTATGCTAGTATTGACTGTTTTAGAAGAGAAGTAGTGTTCAAGTTTCTGGAAGATGAGGAACTTCGATTTATGGGTTCCAAGGTGCGTATCCCTCCATCAGTTATTTCTGCTTTTCAGGTTGATAAGTTAATACGTGACGGGTGTCAGGGGTACTTGGCTTTTGTGGTGGTTGAACCAAAGGAAGAATTGAATCTAGAAGAGATTCCTATTGTGAGGGAATATCCAGAAGTTTTTCCTGAAGATTTGTCTGGATTACCGCCTGAACGGGAGGTAGAATTTGCTATTGAATTAGCCCCAGGTACGGCGCCTCTTTCCAAAGCCCCTTATCGAATGGCGCCATCAGAGTTAGCCGAGCTCAGAGAACAGTTGCAAGACTTGTTAGACAAAGGTTTCATTAGACCTAGTGTGTCACCTTGGGGAGCTCCAGTCTTGTTTGTGAAGAAGAAGGATGGGACAATGAGGATGTGTATAGACTACAGGGAACTGAATCGGGTGACCATAAAGAATAAATATCCGTTGCCCCGCATCGATGATTTATTTGATCAGTTGCAAGGTGCGCAGGTGTTCTCTAAAATTGATCTCAGATTGGCTTATCATCAATTAAAAATCAAGGCGGAGGATGTGCCTAAGACAGCTTTCAGGACCAGGTATGGCCACTATGAATTTTTAGTCATGCCTTTTGGTTTAACCAACGCCCCAGCAGTATTTATGGACTTGATGAATCGAGTATTTCATGAGTTTCTGGATAAATTTGTAGTGGTGTTTATTGATGATATATTAATCTACTCCAAGAGCAAAGCCGAACATGAAGACCATCTGAGGCATGTTCTAGGGACACTCAGGGATAAGAAATTATTTGCTAAGTTGAAGAAGTGTGAATTTTGGCTTGAGTCTATCGCATTTTTGGGACATGTGGTCTCAAGGGATGGCATTTCTGTAGACCCCGGGAAGATTGAAGCAATAGTTAACTGGACTCAACCAACCAATGTGCACGAAGTTAGGAGTTTCTTGGGTTTGGCTGGTTATTACTGTCGGTTTATAGACAATTTCTCAAAAATAGCGGTTCCCCTTACCGCCCTTACTAGGAAGAACAACAAGTATGTTTGGACTGAAAAATGTGAAGAAAGCTTCCAGGAATTGAAGAAGAGATTGGTGACGGCCCCAGTTCTAACAGTCCCTAGCGAAAGAGGAGGATTTGTGGTTTATAGTGACGCTTCCCGTTTGGGTTTGGGGTGTGTTTTGATGCAGCATGGAAAGGTAATAGCTTATGCTTCTCGGCAGTTAAAGACTTATGAACAAAATTACCCCACTCATGATTTGGAGTTGGCCGCCGTTGTCTTTGCACTTAAAATCTGGAGGCATTATTTATATGGTGAAAGGTGCGAAATCTACACGGATCACAAGAGTTTGAAATACTTCTTCACGCAGAAAGAACTGAATATGAGACAGAGGAGATGGCTCGAACTAGTCAAGGACTATGACTGCAACATTAACTACCACCCAGGCAAAGCTAATGTTGTAGCTGATGCACTTAGCAAGAAGCCAGTGGGACCGGTAATCGCACCTCTTACCACTCAGCCCCACTTACTAATAGACTTGGAAAGAGCCGCTATTGCAGTAGTTGTGGGTGATCAACAAGCATTAATAGCCAGTTTAATAGTTCAACCAGCTTTGATAGACAGAATCAAACTCGGCCAAAAAGAAGATTCTAAGTTGGTGAGATTATTTGAAGAGGTAGAAAAAGGGGATAAACCTGAGTTTAATGTTTCTGAAGATGGAGTGTTAAGGTTTGGAAACAGATGTTGTGTGCCGGACAGTGTTGTAATAAAAAGACTTATCCTTGAAGAAGCGCACCGATCCCCTTACACAGTTCACCCGGGTAGTACAAAAATGTATCGAGATTTGAAAGAGTCTTTTTGGTGGGAAGGCATGAAGAGAGAGATTGCTCAATTTGTGGCTCAGTGCTTGACATGCCAACAGGTGAAAGTAGAACACCAACGACCAGCAGGGTTATTGCAACCACTTCAGATTCCAGAATGGAAATGGGAGCATATCTCTATGGACTTTGTTACAGGCCTTCCACGGGCACCGACCGGACAAGATGCAATTTGGGTGATAATAGACAGTTTGACGAAGACAGCTCATTTTGTACCTATCAAAGTTTCTTATAAGTTGGAAAAACTAGCCGAGCTTTATATACAGGAAATAGTGAGGTTGCATGGGGTACCTGTGTCCATTGTGTCAGATAGGGATCCACGTTTCACTTCAAAATTTTGGCGAAGCTTACAAGAGGCCATGGGCACTAAGTTAAATTTCAGCACAGTATTTCACCCACAGACAGATGGTCAGTCGGAAAGGACCATTCAAATTTTGGAAGACATGTTGAGAGCTTGTATGCTGGATTTTAAGGGGACTTGGATTCGACACTTGCCTTTGGTCGAGTTTGCTTATAATAACAGTTACCAGGCTAGTATTGAGATGGCACCTTATGAAGCACTTTATGGTAGGAAGTGTAGATCCCCTTTATATTGGGACGAAGTGGGGCAAAGACAAATTTTGGGTCCGGAAATCATTCAGAAGACAACAGAGAAGATTGAGACCATTCGAGCTAGAATGAGAGCAGCTCAGAGTCGACAGAAAAGCTATGCAGATAACCGTCGTCGCCAATTAGAATTTGAAGTTGGGGACAAGGTATTCTTGAGGATTGCATCCATGAGAGGGGTTATGAGGTTTGGAAAGAAGGGTAAGTTGAGCCCTAGGTATATCGGACCATTTGAAATTCTTGATCGGATTGGACCAGTGGCTTACAGGGTTGCACTACCACCCGTACTCTCAGGCGTACACAATGTATTTCATGTATCTATGCTAAGGAAGTATGTACCTGACCCCACCCACGTTATCGATTGCGAGCCTCTTCTTCTTCAGGAAGATTTGACTTATACAGGAGAGCCGGTGCGGATTGTAGAGAGGAAAGAACAAGTGTTACGTAATCGGACTATTCCATTGGTTAAAGTGGTATGGAATAATCATGCTATCAGTGAAGCCTCTTGGGAATTAGAAGAGGATATGCAAGTCAAGTACCCACAGTTGTTCGACGATGATCCTAATTGCTTGTAACAAATTCCGGGGACGGAATTTTTATAAGGGGGGAGAATGTGATAACCGGGCTTTAGGCCCAGCCCCTTTGCAGTCAGGATGAAGCCCAGCCCACGAGCAGCTTGTGATGGACGGACGTCGTCGTTTTGGGGGAGGGATTAATTCCCTTTCTGCCGTGTACTGTTTTTCTTCTTCTTCCGCAATCTACATTTCGATCAGGCCATTCCGTGATTCTCTCCCTTCCCGTGCAACTACTTCCCACGCCCCACGATTTCTCTTGCTGATTCCGCGCATGAAGAGCCTTCCTCACCACTTTTACAAACCACTCAGACTCTCTCTTGCGTGGACTGGTGTTTCATCCTTAGCCGACATAACTGTCTCCGTGGGTCTCGAATTTTCTGGTTCTTCGAAGGTGAGCCATTATTTTTTTTTCTCTTCCATTCTATGCTTTCTTCTCGGGTTTTTCCATCTGGTTGTGATTTTGCTTCGTGGGATTTTGGCACTTTACAGTAGACGGTGGGCACCAAGTCTGGGCGCTGGGTTGCCTCTGTTTTGTAGTTGTTTTCGGTAATTTTTCCGCCACCCATTAAATCCTTAGTTCTCGTGATTCTTGCTTGCCGTTATACATTCCATAATCATTTTATTTCCTTCCTTCGGTTTGTTTATCGCACACACACACGCTGTTTGGTTTGGCCGTGCATCACACTTAGTCATAGATTTCACTCTGCGCAGACCTTTGGCATTTTCAGTAAAGGAATATTTGACATATATTTTTGAGTTGATGTTTTATGTGTTGGACTGCGGTAGAGTGTGTTGGAATTCTGAGTGTGAGGAGTATAATTTGGATGAATTGTGAAACTGTTTTGGATTTCATTTGAGACTATTTAGTGTAAAAGGATGGGTGTTTTGAGCTAGTTGTATTGAATTTTTATGCAAGTTTTGAATTATTGAATGACTAGAATATTGATGCTTACACTGAAATTACTTTATTCGGAGGTTGGAAGTGAAGTTTGGTTTGGGTTATGTTTTAATGGAGTTGCGGTTGTTGGTTTTTGGAAATAATTATGATTGGTTTGGTGTTATAGAAGGTGGTGGCTGTTTTGGGTTTTAAATGCGAATGGTTTGAAGAGAGAGTTGTTCAGGTTTAAATTGTTAGATAGTTATGGAGCTGTGAAGAGACTGTTTTGATTTATTACCCAATATATAGCAGCCTACTAGATTGGTTATTAATTGATAGATATATGTTTCTTTTGTTTAGGTGGTGTTACTGTTAGAGTTCCGGCTCAAGGTGTTGATAGTACGAAGAAGTCAGGTAAGCGGGGTTCATATACTAGTTTTGCATAAAATAAATAAAAGGGAGGTTGACTTTGAGAATAAATGTGTTTATTTTCTTTTGAAAGAGATGATCTGAAAACAACCTCAGATGTTTATTCTGCATATGCATAAATTCTATATAAGAGAAAGTGTTTTTCTGTCATGACTAGTGTAGACATGAGCTAGTTTTGTGTACTGTACTTCTGAACTATGTAAAAGAGCGAATAAGTAATTCTAAAAGTTTTGTTATGAACAAATGAGAATACTTTGTTTATATTTATCTCGAACATGTGAAATGATCTGAAGCTTTTAGTGATTTGTTTTGATATGATGTGTCATCTGAAAATCTTGGCATGGAGTTCTGATTCTGTATATGTGTGTAACTGGATTTTCGATGAAATCCGTTCTGTTTCTGTTAAGGCCCAGCCACGGGTATAATGGTGGTTTATAACCCTACCACGGGGGTGAAACATGGAATATGGCCCAGCCACGGGTATAATGGTGGTTTATAACCCTACCACGGGGGTGAAACATGGTATTGTCCTGATGTGATGCTAAGAGATGATTTAATTATAATATTTCAGTTTGGAAATGCCAACGGATGTTCTTTTTGGAATAAGTTTATTTTTCTGAAAATTTCGCTCTAATGTTTTTGTACAAGTTTTGTTTCTGCTTTCTGAAAGTAAATGTTTTGTTCGACTTACTAAATGTTATAAATGCTCATGTTTACGTGCTAGCATATGCTCTTTGCTTGCTCAGTTGTTGATAACTCACCCCTTATCTCCATAATATTTCAGATGACATTGATGGTTCAGCTGAAGATCAGTATTAGAGTCTATGGAGAAGATTAGCATTGATTTGTTGTTGGGTATCTCATGATATTAGTGTTGGTGTTGGAGGTTAATTATCCTTCTTAAGTTTACTTCAATGGATTTAGAAGATTTATGGAGACTATGTTAATGTTTTATTATTTCTAATTGTTATTTGAGGCATGAAGAAGAGTTGATTTTTATTTGGGTTGTTGGACTGAATATTGGATAAATGAGTTTATTTGATTTATTTAATTGAAGTATTTACGTTCGATTTGAGGTTTGAAAAATAGATATATTCTTGAATTTGGAAGTACTCTAGCCTTGTTAGAGCTGATTATCAGGTTTTATGAGTTAACTCTCCGGACTCTCGGGGTCGGGGTGTTACACGCCACATTGCATGAGTAGATCTTTTGGTTTTTCTAGAAGCTCATCTTTTGAAATCTAGGAAAGTAGCAACACATGACACTTGTTCAACATGTATAGAGGTTCAAGAAGGAGGTGAGTGGATGAGGCATGGAGGGAGGATTCGGCTACCTAGGGAACACGCCAACCCCCACCAGCCTAGTGCCACTTGTCCCTCATGCACAAGTGTGTTTTATTTTAGACACAATGAACCTAGACGTGAAAATGGGAAAAAGGGGAAAGAGATAAATTAGGGTTTTGGAGGAAAACCCTAGTCCTACATGCCCACTTGCAAAGGCCAACCACCTTAGTTGACACTTGTCATGCATGGGAAGGATTTTCGAGTTCCAAGAGGCATCTTTGATTGGTAATAGGAAGAGTCATGAATCTAGAAGATTATGGTTAAGGAAAAACAAGGGGACGATGGCTTGGGTAAGGAAATCTCAAGGGACACACGCCACCTACATCTAGGGAAGATTAAAGATCGCTTGAGAAGATTTAGGGTTTCAGATTTTACCTTTTTACCACCAAATGCATTGAACCTAAACACATGAAGAAGAACAAAGATGGAAAGAGGGTTTCAGTTGGGAAGGCTACACGCCACATGTGAGGGAGGCCTTTGGGTTTTCAAGGTCATCCTAGGGAAGAGGAAGAGACTCTTTCACAAGAGGCCAAGTGGCATCCATGCACAAGGTCTTTGGGATTTCAAGAAGGGAGGGAGGCTTCTATATAAAGGGATAGACGAAATGTGAGGATCCCTTTTTGGAAAAATTTCCATATTTGCTTCTTAGCACCATTCGACCATCACCATTGCTCTCTCTCTAGTTTTCATTTTCTCAAGTTTTCTCACCAACCAAACACCACCCTCACTCTTCAAGCATTATTTTGAAATCACCAAGGATTTCTCCTACACCATTCAAAAATAGAGGAAGCACACAAATGTAAGAGTTATCTCACTATTTCTTACCCATACACACACAACCAAGAGAGAGGGAATGCTTCAGTTTTTTCCATGGGTTCTTCACACACACACACACATGATAGTGGGGAGGAGCGTACTTTCGGTTTCAAGCTGATCTTCAACATGAGCACACACTCTCCATATTTGGAATGCCTAGGGATTTCTTTCAAGAGTGAGAATCTAAACCATCATTTGGTTAAGATGTGAGGACGAATATTTTGGGAAGGAAAGGAAGGTGTGGTGTCCCCAGCCCCCGCTTGGGATTGGACAGTGACTGAGATACTGGGATATGTAACATAAGACTACAAAACCCTCATGCATGACAGATAATATGCTATGCATCTAAGTTCACTAGCAGTATGCAATAACATAGCAGTGGAAAAGTTTAATAAAAGTCAGATAAACTAAGCAACGTGATAAGCAATTGCAATGCACATGGCACCACAAACTAATATCAAAACCCAAAACATTGTCCCAAACGTAAACATAAGCCATAAAGGCATAATATCCCAAAAGAAGGCATGAAGCATAATTTTAAAATTCCCAAAACACGGGATTCCCACAAAAGAACATAAATCCACGAAGCTGGTCATAAATGTTGTTGCCTTCTCTCTTTTTTTTTTTTTTCCACAAAATACTTAAACTCCCGTACTCTTCATAACCATCGCCCCATCGGGAGATACACACCAAAAGACCCCATGGGATTGCCAAGGCTCGGGCAATAACAGACCTAAATCTTTTGTTACTGCCTTTACGTCAGCTGAAGCCTTAGAGGCTCGCTCTAAATATGTAGACAACTGGTCCATATTCCACCAAAACTTCAAGTTCTTAGAGGGTTGGTAGATCGTAGCATCAATTTCTGTCTCACTAATACTATGTAAGATCTCCCTGAGTTGCTTAGACGTATGAATTAGTACATCAGCAGTGTAGTCTTGACGAGCCTAAACAGTGAACTCGTCTTCTATCAAAGAACCATCCTGGTTCATGTTTCCTGGGTATCTGGGATACCTGTCACAACTTCTAACATTCCACTTAGGGATTGGTAGTGAAAAATACCACAATGAGATTTTGAGAAATCTTAGCAAGTAATCACACAACATACCACAGTTAATACAAGCATACAAAAAGTATATCATGATATGCATGCATGGACATGTACTAGACTTATGTGGACCAATGAAATATGAAGGGTCACCTAGGGAGTAAGCATGGCGAAGATGAAGCAACACCTTGGGAATGGAAAGAGGAGGGGACGACTAAGGCTAGGGCACACACCCAAGCTACTTGTCTTCGATGCCAAGGGCCTTTTGTTGGGAATAGGAAAGGTCATGCACGGTTTTACTAAGTTGCCCCTTGAGAAGATGTTGACTTGTTAAATGAAATGAAGGGCATAAGAGGGAAATGTGATTTTGGCCAAGGAGGGAAGCTCACATGCCACCTCCAAGATTTGCCCCTTCCCAATGCAATCTAAATGGAGAACTCCAAGAGGTTTTCGGTTTTTGAGATAGGAAGAAGAAGGAACCTTGCCACTTTTCTCACATGCAAAGGTTTTGATTCAAACAAGGAGGGAAGTGAAGGGTCTCTATTTAAGGAGAAGGGTACATGCCTAGGAGGCTTTTCCCTTGCCATTTTTCAGATTCTTACATGAATTTCCACTCTCTCCACTCAATTCTCTCAAGTTCTTTTGAATGCTCTCTCTCATTCTCTTGTGTTTTCTCACCAACCAAATAAAAAAGATCCTTGCAAGAGAAGGATTTTGGCAAGAGAAGGATTTCGGCACTACCCCAAGGATTTGCAAGGTAAGATTCAGTTTTACTAAGTCTAGCTGACACACAAATCTTTTCTCAATCCGAAAATGAGATTCAAGTCTCATTAGACTTTGAGAAATGATAGAACACACACTTTCTACCATTTTCTTGGAAAATAACCTAGGGTCTCTAAGAGAAACCCTTGAGACCAAATAGTGAAGGGAGAATTTATCCTCCATGTTTCGACCATCTCATGTATTCTTGGCTACCTTAGGTTTTGTTCTACCTCATGTGTAAAATGAAGAGGGTTTTAACCTAATAACCCTAGAAGTCGAATGGTTTAAGACCAAGTGATGCCCTAGATACACACACACACTTAAGAACATGAGTTAGGGTTTTATATGCTTTTTCTAATATGATATGTTCGGATTTATAGCTTGCTAGTATTCTTTTACGAGGATTTTCCAAGTATACACTCAACCTACTCTTGGTTCACACTTGTATATGATTACGTATATCCTTTCATTTTCATGTTTATTTTGTTGGTTATTTCTTGTTTGATTATTTAATTACGTTAAAATGATCTGGAATCAATCTATGGAAGGAATTTCATGTTTAGAATTTGTGATGAAAATGCCATGAAATACTTGTATATGTTTCGGTTTCCATATTTTCAAGATTGATGGATTATGTGCTATGATGCTTCCGCCATAACATGTGTTGTATGTTCTGGATCTTAGTTAAATGTCATGATTTCATGCTTTGTTTTATTATACTTTGATTCCTATGTTATATGCATGAAGATTGGAACATGTTTAAGTGATGAATCTCATGATTTTTACCCCTAAGTGTTTCGGCCTAAGCATGTCACAACCCCGCCCAAATCCTAGGACGAGGCCGCGACCCAATAAACCTGTTCTTTCCTTATTATTATTAGTACTATATTTCTGCTATATATTTTCCTTCTTTTTTTTTTCTACGAGGGGAGTAAGGGATATGTGTGAGCATGTCATGCATGTACTCTGCACTTCTTGTTTAAAAGAACACCTGATAAACGATCTGTTCAATATTCTAATTAAAGGACTCTCAGAGTCCATCATCCATTCATCAAGCATAACTAGTTCTAGATAAGAGGGAACTCAGTCCCTACAACACATACAAAAAGGTATTTAACCTTCTTATGTGGGGTTACCGTCACCCCACCATAGAAGTTACATGTAACACCCAAGTCCAACAACAAGTCGTTTTCAAAAATTTTTGGTTTTTAGATTTGTATGTAGAAAGAGCCCAGCAAGTTTTGAGTAATATTTTTAGGGTCAGATGGAATTTTTTTTTAAGGGACGAGGAATTTATGAAACAGGTATATTTATATTTTTAAGATAAGTCGAGGCCCAAAACTTCAAGAGCAACCGATTTATTAATAGTTTATTTATTAATTAATTTTATTTTATTTTATTTTATTTCACTACAAAACATGGCCAAATATTTGAAATGGCCCAATGCTTTTATCGGACCCAAACCCTTGATAACCAAGAATAGGCCCCAAGTCAAGCACGACTCCATGGTAATTGCCATGCATGTATCTAAGGTATGTTTTTTTTTACTCCCTTGCACTTGCATGTCTCCTACGGCTCTAAGGTTTTCTTTTTACGTTCAATCACCTTTGTATATATATACATACATTTTGCAAAACACCAAGCCGCAACACCATAACTCAGTTTGTTCCCACCGTTCGAAAATCAGCCCAACGCCTCCACCACACACGTACGTTCACAGCATGCTTACATTGCGGCTCAGTCTCCATCAAACCCTCCACCAAGTACCAGCCACTGCTATCGTCTTCAACCACCACTCCACTGTCGCAAGCTGGCCAAGCCCGTAACGCAACACGGGTTGTTTCTCCGTGACGCTGCTGCCCTGCCACACGAAGTCGGGGACAACAACTCCTCTGTGCAACAGCGCACCACCCTCCAGCCATCCTCACCATCACGGAAAGCCAACCACCATCGCCTAGGCATTGAAGGAGGAACACACACAGCATACTCTATTTTAGCTCCCAAAAACAGAGCATCAACAACTCAGTGTTCTTCTCATCCGGAGCCACCACGCGTCGACACCGTACAACCCTCTCTTCTTGTCGGTATTATCTTCTTCCTCATGCCGTGATTGCTTTCTCTATGTTCCCCATCACTTTCTCGTTTGCTTATCACTCTCTCTTTCTCTCTCAGCACTCTTTCACTCCCTCTAGGTTGCTCTCTCTCTTTCTTTCTCTCGTGCTCAGCCGAACTCGATGGCATCTCCGCCGCACTCCTACTCCTCAGCCTCGCCACACAGTCCCTCCAGCCAGCCCCGTTGCACATTATCTTCTCGGTGAGTCCCTGCCACCACTGCATTTCTAATATTCATGTGTTTACGTTCATCGCTAGTTTCATTTCATAAGGTGTATTTATATATATATATATGTATATTTATATGTAAATTTTTAACCTAATATATATATATATGGAAAGTTCTCAGTTTTAGTCTACTGTTTTTGGGTGAGAAGTTTTTTTTTTTTTTTAGTTTATATTTAAATAGGATTTTGCTTTAAGTTTCAATAAATATTATATTGTATTTTGATAATATTGCTAGTTAAAGGAAGTAAACCTATTTTTCTTAAGAGATGAGTTTTTTCATGACTTATTTTATGGAAATTTTGGTAACCAATGTATTCTTTTTATTTATAAAATATTGTTGGTATTTTAGATATTTTTAATATTAATTTTTATTGAGTTCTATAATTATCATAATACTTATTCGATAAATTTTCTTCTTCAGTATGAATTCGATTAAGTGGATATTAATGGTCTTAGAAAATGATGGTATTTTAACGTTATGAGAATTTTTTGGTATTGAAGGATTAAAATAGGTTATTTTATAAGCTTAGGCTTAAATATCAAAATACGATATTGATTGGAAATTTACGAGAATTATGTGATTATTTTATAGGTGACGATTAATAATTGTTTGGCATTTTGAGGAAATTCCTGGAAAGCTAAGAAGTCCAGGTAATTGGGATTCTTATGCTAGACTTTGCATTAAAATAAAATGAGTTGAGGTTGACTTTTTGAAAAATATACATATTTGGTTATGAAAAGAAATTTAAACTACCTCGGTTATTTGTTCTCGATTATTCATGAGATTCTGTTTAAAAATAAAGTATTTTCCATCATGACTAGTGTAGACATGAGCTTGTTTTTGACATTCTATTTTTGATCTATGCAAAAAGAGCGAATATGAAAATTTGTGCATAATTATGTAAATATGCTTTGGATCTGCTTTGATTGCGAAGATGATATGATTTTGTTCAGTACTCTGTTTGGATAAGATGTGATTTCTAAAAACCTTTCGCATGACTCTTTGATTCTGAATTTAATTTTGTTTCCACTCTGTTCAGTTACGGCCCAACCACAGGTAATAATAGTGGATACGGCCCAACCACGGGTAACAATAGTGGATACGGCCCAACCACGGGTAATAATAATGGATGTGGCCTAACCACGGGTTATAATAGTGGATACGGCCTAACCACGGGTTATAGTAGTGATATCTGTTTTGAGTGCACACCTTGGTGACAGAGTGATTTATGTTCTGCTTGACTATCCGCAAATTGCACAACCCTACCACAGAGATTATACATGCCTTTTGTTCTGATATGATGTTGTAATGATGATGATAATCATTTATGCTATGCCAAAGGATATTTTTGAATGAAATTATTTCTAAATCTTCGCTCTGATATTTTGATAACATGTTTTGCTTCCACACTCCGAAAATAAAAATATTTTGTTCTGCATTCTAATATCTGCAAATGCTCATGTTTATACATTGGTATATGTTCTCTGCTTACTGAGGTGTTGATAATATAACACCCCATATTTTAGTGTATTTTTACTGAAGGAATTATTTTTATGTAATCAAAATTTATTCTCTTATTTTAAAATTGGTTGGATTTTTAGTGAGTTTATTTCTATGATTTTAATTTGGTGAAAATTATTTTTATGTGCTTTCTTAATATTTATTTATTGTTATGCATTTAAATTGCTTTTAATATTTAAATTAATTACCGTGGGATTTAATTATTTCAATTTGAATTTACCATTACGTTTAAATTATTTTATTTAACTTGTGGTTTTAAAATCATCTCCGTTGGATCATTTTTGTGACCCAAGTTATGAGGATTGGACCTCATTTCTTTTCCCTCCATTTTTCTTCCTCTCCTTTTCTTTTCTTTTTTTTCTTTTCTTTTTTTCTTCTTCCTTATTTCTCCCCTCCACCGTGCGCGCGGACCCAACCCTCTCTCTCTTTCTCTCTCCCCGCGCCCGTTTCTTCTCCACCAACCAGCGCCGCCGTGCATCGGCGGTGGTCGACACCGCCCAGCCCGCTAGCTTCCCCAGCCGCCGGCGACCTCACCCCACCAATATCACCTCCGTTCGTGCTGCCGTTAGCCCCCACGAAGCCGCGGCACTCTTTCCGCCGCTGCGCCGCCGTCGCACCACCATTGGCCACCATCTTCTTACCACATCATCCTCGACCTCTTGGCAACCCATTGGACCCAACCCCACCTCCGATCCGCCACCGGTGAAGCTCTACCATCCACATTTCCGATTGGGTGTTTTTGGTCTTCTACCACCCATTTCGCCGCCACCCACGGCCAACCACTACCACCACTAGCTTCACCGACCTCCCTAGGCCCTACCCTATCAATCTTGGGTCTTCGTTTGCCTCCGTTTGAAAGTTGGTATTTGTGACCCACGGCCACAGTGTATTTTACACTGTGGTGTTGCTCAAACTTCGCCTTTTTCAACTTCGTGATCCTTCGAAAATTGTTATATTGCACTGGGTTTTCGTGTATTGCATTCATGTTCATGTGTTTATGAAAACTGGGTTTTCATGTGAGAATGGATTTTTGGTGCGTGTGTATCACGACCCCAAGCCGAGATGGGGCATTAACTCGGTGGAGCTCCTCTGGTTACTCGGGAGCGGAATATACTGAGTAACGTCCCCTGGATTGTCGCCAGGCGACAATGGGATCAGACGAGATGGTCTCGTGCCGACTCCGTGGTCCTTCTGCTGGCGGGGACTAGAGAATGTCTGGCCACGTACGCGCTGGGCGCGGAACTGGGCATCGCTCGTTGTGTAGTGTGGGTGCTTGGCCATGTACGCGCTGGGCGCGGAACTGAGCACCGCTACGAAGCCAGGACGTGCGGATGGTCCATAGGGGAGGCCATGGTGCATATGGAAATAATGCATGGTGCATTTGGAATTATTGCACTATTTTCTGGGAAAATAGTGCGAGTTGAATTTTGGGTAAATCATTTTCTGGGAAAATGTTTTATGGATATTTTGGGCCAAAATGGGATTTTGGCGTGTGTTGGAAAATTATCACTTTCGGGAAAAATGATGTTTTGTGGAAAAATGCATATTTCATCATGTGCATGCATGTTAGTTGCATTTAATGCATTTTATATTACGTTGTTATTTGAGGTCATACTTACCTGCGATACCATTTTGTGGTAACGTAGATTTTGATGCAGATGAGGAGGAGAAGGGCGAGCCTGAGGAGACGGCTCCGCCTAAGGAGTGATCTGGGATCACTCGTTTGTTTATTTGAAACTATTGTAATATATTTTATGGATTACTGTATAACTGTTATTTAAATTTTTACTGATGTTTGATTGTAAATAAATTCTGGTACTTAGTTGACTATCCACTGCGTTATTTTATTTGTACACTGTTGCATGTACACACACTGGCACTTCGTTGGGATGTGTGACCGTGTTGTCACCATCCTGGCGTCTCGATCCCTGTGTATTTATATAAGGGGGATTGGTGGCGCCACAGGTGGTATCAGAGCAGTTCGGCTCTGGGTAAAACCTCATGTCCCTTAGGATAGTACCAGAAAATTATTTTTATTATTATTTTAAAATAATAAAATTTTTGTTTAAGTGGTGTAAGTTAAGTTATTTATTTTATATTATGAGTTTATTGCTATTTTATTTTTATGTTGATTGATGTTATTTGATTTTATTGCTTTAATTAGTGTTTACCTTTGGTTGAGTATGGTTTTATTGGCTTTATTTATTTTATTGTATAATAATTCTGTTGTTTATTTATTTTATTGTACAATAATTTTGTTGTTTATTTATTTTATTGTATAATAATTTTGGTGTTTATTTATTTTATTGTATAATAATTTTGTTGTTTATTTATTTATTTGTATGTCATTTTAATTTAATTGTTTTATTTTATGGCAGATTATTTTATTGTTATATTTATTTTATGGTGAACTACTTCATTGGTTTTATACATTTTGTCGTATGTTATTTTATTTATGGAATTTTACTTTATTTTGTTTTGTTCGAAATTGAAAGGCGGGTTAAGGGTTATGTTATGACAGGAAGATGGTACGACTGAGAAGGCCATTGTTAGGCTTAAACATTGGTATAGTAGGCCTGAACTCTTGGTGATTGGTTGTTTTAATATCAAGGCTTGAACATCAGGGTCTGGGTGAACTCTTTGGATTAGGTACTCAAATTGCTGCTAAGGAGGGGAATAGTTTTTAATTGCTTAGGATAATTGAGGATTTAGGTTCCGTAGAATTTAGGTAATGAGTCTTTGGGGTAGGAGGTTGTAAGTTCAACGAATGTCAAGGTTAGATTTATGAGGAGTTCATCTAAGGTTTGAGGCCCCATAGTTTTTAGAAAATAAGTTATGAGATTTAAGCTGGTAGGTTCAACAAGCAATTAAGGGATTACTTAGATTAGAAGTTTTTGATCTTGCCGACCTCAATAAGCAATTTGATAACATTTGGGGTTTTAGAATTTACAAGTTTTATAAGGCGAATGTTTTAGATTTAAGTTCATCGATCTTGAGGATTTCAGGAAATGATTTATATCTAGGTTAAGGTTTTAGAATTTCAGAGTTGAATGGCTGAATTAAAATAGAATTGATCTGAGTTAAGTTACTGATATGAGAGGAGAATTTCTTTGGAGATGGAAGATGTTGATCTAGTTCGGTTAATAATTGTTTTTAGCTTGAGGTTACAGTGACAGGTTAATGATTTAATCCATATCAATTTTAAGGATAATAGATGGTAATGATTTAAGAAATGATTCTTATTGATTTCGAGGATATAGGTTTAGTGATGGAAATGGTAACGATGATCACCGGCACGTTTGGAGGATTATTGGTTTTGGCTAAGGGTGCGTAAGATTGATGTATAGTAGTGGTGAGTGGTTATGGATTTCGGAGAGTATAGGTCCTAGTCTCATTTGGTTTGGAAGAAGTGGTTTTGGTTGGTGTGGAAGAGGAGTCAACACAATAGTAGTAATTCAAGAGACCTTGGCTTGGAGTTTTTGGTGAGTCGATCGAAGTGTGCAATTGAAGTGGGTTACTCAATGAATCATGGCTAGGAATAGTTATTGTGATTATATTCAGGAATTAATTGTGACTTGAGGTTATCTAGGAATTTAAATTTTTGAGGCTATACTTTCTTTCGGAGTTTGAGCATCTAGTTGATTGAATGAAGGACATTGTTATTTAACTTGAAGAGATTGATGGGATGTCATGTATGGTGTATGAAAAGATCTTCGAAGTTGAAGCTTAGGCATCAACAGTGGATAATATGATCAAGTATGTGGGGGTAATAAAGCATTAGGATCCTCCGGTGCTTTGCAATGGCTTTTGGTAGATTGAAGATTTGATCAGTATGGTTTGCCCTGAGGTTTAATAGTGATGTGCTATTGAAGGAACTAGTTGTGTTAATACTAGCTTATTGGAGTAGAAATAGGTGGGCGAGTTACCAAGGAGATTTTGTTAATGTTTTGGTGAAGTCAATGGTGGTTCGTTGTGAGTTTAGTCACCGTTAGATTAGATGATGTTTAGAATGTAGATGGTGAGCTTTCGGGTTTAGGTTGTTAGGTAGAAGTCTCTAGACACTCTTTTGATTCGCTAGGTTGGAATTGAGTCTTTTAAAGTATGTTTCTTATCTTAGAGGAGATGAATGTATTTTGGGTTGACGTTGCTTATTTTCAATTTGAGATGTTGAGGTTGTTTGATATTGATTTTCTGTCAATGATCATGGGTGTATTTTATGGAATTTGATTTTGATCAAGGCAGCTGGAGTTAATTGAGGAATTTGAGTTATAACTCATGGTTTTGGGAGAGAGTATTTTTTCTACCAAATTGTGATAAGAGTTTTGGTTAGTAGGAATGGAGCCACCTTGTACTCGATGGTGTTAGTTTCATGAGGATGTAAGTTTTATGCATGTGGCGAATATCAGAGTGCACAGCAGAAGCGTGGTATTTTTGTTGTAGTCAGGAGTTCAAATTGTGCTGATTTGAAGAATTATTGGTGACTTGAATTTTGAGAAGATACTTGTAATTGAAGTTTAGTTCGGCGTATCACCCCCTAACGGACGGCCAATCAGAGCGTACTATTCAGACTCTGGAGGATATGTTGCGGTCTTGTGTCATGGAATTCCAAGGAAGTTGGGAGAATCACTTACCGCTTATTGAGTTCTCTTATAATAACAGTTTTCATTCCTCCATTCAGATGGCCCCGTATGAAGCTTTATATGGACGGAAGTGCAGATCGCCTTTATGTTGGGATGAAGTTGGCGAGAACAAATTGCTTGGGCCTGAGATAATTCAAGAAATGAAGGATCAAGTTCAGTTTATCAGGAAGAAGATGGCTGAAGCGCAAAGTCGCCAGAAAAGTTACGCAGATACAAGAAGAAGAGACTTATCCTTTGAAGAAGGAGATTGGGTTTATCTTAAAGTCTCTCCTATGAAAGGCGTTAAGCACTTTGGTAAGAAAGGAAAGCTTAGTCCAAGATATGTTGGTCATTTTCAGATTGTAGAGAAGGTTGGGCTTGTTGCTTATAGAGTGGCCTTCCGGACTATTTTGGCGGTATATTCTTAGTCTGCTCTTAGTTGAATCTTATTCCTGTCTTAGTCTTAATGTTGACCTTGCCAATTTCGAGGACGAAATTTTATTTAAGGGGGGGAGGATGTAACACCCCGTATTTTAGTGTATTTTTACTGAAGGAATTATTTTTATGTAATCAAAATTTATTCTCTTATTTTAAAATTGGTTGGATTTTTAGTGAGTTTATTTCTATGATTTTAATTTGGTGAAAATTATTTTTATGTGCTTTCTTAATATTTATTTATTGTTATGCATTTAAATTGCTTTTAATAATTAAATTAATTACCGTGGGATTTAATTATTTCAATTTGAATTTACCATTACGTTTAAATTATTTTATTTAACTTGTGGTTTTAAAATCATCTCCGTTGGATCATTTTTGTGACCCAAGTTATGAGGATTGGACCTCATTTCTTTTCCCTCCATTTTTCTTCCTCTCCTTTTCTTTTCTTTTCTTTCTTTTCTTTTTTTCTTCTTCCTTATTTCTCCCCTCCCCCGTGCGCGCGGACCCAACCCTCTCTCTCTTTCTCTCTCCCTGCGCCCTTTTCTTCTCCACCAACCAGCACCGTCGTGCATCGGCGGTGGTCGACACCGCCCAGCCCGCTAGCTTCCCCAGCCGCCGGCGACCTCACCCCACCAATATCACCTCCGTTCGTGCCGCCGTTAGCCCCCACGAAGCCCACGAAGCCGCGGCACTCTTTCCGCCGCTGCGCCGCCGTCGCACCACCATTGGCCACCATCTTCTTACCACATCATCCTCGACCTCTTGGCAACCCATCGGACCCAACCCCACCTCCGATCCGCTACCGGTGAAGCTCTACCATCCACATTTCCGATTGGGTGTTTTTGGTCTTCTACCACCTATTTCGCCGCCACCCACGGCCAACCACCACCACCACTAGCTTCACCGACCTCCCTAGGCCCTACCCTATCAATCTTGGGTCTTCGTTTGCCTCCGTTTGAAAGTTGGTATTTGTGACCCACGGCCACAGTGTATTTTACACTGTGGTGTTGCTCAAACGTCGCCTTTTTCAACTTCATGATCCTTCAGAAATTGTTATATTGCACTGTAAGTATTTCTCCAAAGAACTTTCGTAATTTAAATGTATTTTTGCACTAACCCATTTCACTGTATTTTTTGGCATGCCGGACTGAGTCCGAGGAGTTCGGGGGTCGGATGGATTTGTGATTGGAGTTGTTTGGTTGGATTTGATTGGATTGGTAATTGTTGGTTTGGATATTGTGTTGGTACATGTGCATTTCATTATTTCATGCATGATCATGTTTGTAAAAGAAAACTGGGTTTTCGTGTATTGCATTCATGTTCATGTGTTTATGAAAACTGGGTTTTCATGTGAGAATGGATTTTTGGTGCGTGTGTATCACGACCCCAAGCCGAGATGGGGCATTAACTCGGTGGAGCTCCTCTGGTTACTCGGGAGCGGAATATACTGAGTAACGTCCCCTGGATTGTCGCCGGGCGACAATGGGATCGGACGAGATGGTCTCGTGCCGACTCCGTGGTCCTTCTGCTGGCGGGGACTAGAGGATGTCTGGCCACGTACACGCTGGGCGCGGAACTGGGCATCGCTCGTTGTGTAGTGTGGGTGCTTGGCCATGTACGCGCTGGGCGCGGAACTGAGCACCACTACGAAGCCAGGACGTGCGGATGGTCCATAGGAGAGGCCATGGTGCATATGGAAATAATGCATGGTGCATTTGGAATTATTGCACTATTTTCTGGGAAAATAGTGCGAGTTGAATTTTGGGTAAATCATTTTCTGGGAAAATGTTTTACGGATATTTTGGGCCAAAATGGGATTTTGGCGTATGTTGGAAAATTATCACTTTCGGGAAAAATGATGTTTTGTGGAAAAATGCATATTTCATCATGTGCATGCATGTTAGTTGCATTTAATGCATTTTATATTACGTTGTTATTTGAGGTCATACTTACCTGCGATACCATTTTGTGGTAACGCAGATTTTGATGCAGATGAGGAGGAGATGGGCGAGCCTGAGGAGACGGCTCTGCCTGAGGAGTGATCTGGGATCACTCGTTTGTTTATCTGAAACTATTGTAATATATTTTATGGATTACTGTATAACTGTTATTTAAATCTTTACTGATGTTTGATTGTAAATAAATTCTGGTACTTAGTTGACTATCCGCTGCGTTATTTTATTTGTACACTGTTGCATGTACACACACTGGCACTTCGTTGGGATGTGTGACCGTGTTGTCACCATCCTGGCGTCTCGATCTCTGTGTATTTATATAAGGGGGATTGGGGGCACCACAGATAACTCACCCCTTATCTCTAAACATTCTTCAGATAATCTTGATGGTTCTACTAGAGAGCAAGAGTAGGCAGTATTAGAGAGGTTTGATGTCCGCAGAGGAATAAGTACCCGAGGGTACAAGTATTTATTTGAGAGTCTTAGTTAGTAATTTGGTTATTTTTAGTTATTTTGTTTTGATGAGTTAAGAATATTATCGAGTCTTTTGGAGAGTTTCAATTTATTTTATTAAGAATTTATGTATTGTCCTTATGAAGGAACATAAATATTTGGTTTAAGTAAATGGATTAACATTTTATGGAGTTTTCTGGATTTTATAGTTGTGTTATTGAAGTTGATATTAATATTAAGAGCTAACTCTACGGACCTTCGGGATCGGGGCGTTACATTACACCATTACCATCACCCCACCAAAGTATTTTCATCATGCCCAAAGGCATATTGTCTTAAAGTCAAGCCAACAAAACGTCCCAACACGGGACCCATCATAAAGGCATAAAAACATAACCATTATCAACAAAACCGAACTGATAGGGAACTCTAAGCATTGGCCCCCCCCTCCTCAGTAGTACCTAGCTCCACAGCCTCATAAACACCAAGTGAGTCTAATACTCAGTAAGCAGTACACCATGCCGTTAACTTATTAATCACATAATCTTTTCTTTTGAAAACATACATACATAAACATTTGCTAATTCTTGACAATGCTTTCATGCTTAACAGTTTAAAGAATAACTATACTTTCATGCATAAATGGCTTAAGGCATAACTATACTTTCATGCATAAATGGCTTAAGGCATAACTTTACTTTCATGCATAAACATTCCTAAGAAATAACTTTACTTTACGTTTCACTTTCTTGGCCAGTACACACTATTACGTCCCATGTGTTGGGGTTAGTAGTCTTTTGGACCCGGATTCTGCCTGAGGTTGGGAATCTCTTTCATGGAGGGCAGCACTAGGTGCACTACCAGTACTACTTACTCGGCATTGCAATCTGCCTATTCCTTTGGTACCCTTTCATTCATATGGCCGTTATGTACGTTCATGCTTTCATTTCTTTTCTTTCCTTTCTTTTCAGTCAAACATTTTCATTATCTTTCCTTAGTCCAAATGCATATGCTTTTCTTTGAAAAGAGTGCTTCATTTCATGCTACATATCGGTACGGCGTAGTTATTTAAGAGAGCATGCATAAAAATCTCATGATGCATTACCTTACATACACACAATTGTAATCAATAGGGTGCTTAACAAGGGCTACCAAGAAATGCTTGTACATAATATATATACATTTATTCTTTCATAAGAGAACATGTGTAAAGAGAGAGAGATTCTTTCATAAGAGAGCTTTGTGTGTAAGGAGCATGGTCATAGCTACTTACCTCATTGCTTTACAAGAAGATTCCTTGAATCTTGAAAATAAACTCCTATTCAATGAAATGGGATAAACATATTAATATTCATTCCACTTTAAGCTTACTATCCGACACCCACACGCGCTCACTAAACTTCCAAGTTGGAATTAAAGCGTTTCCCTTAACCCCTTTTGCTACATACATGACACCAAGTCAAGACATTAATATCCTCATTCCGACATTTAAAGAACTCATGAAGGTACATTACTCGCTTGTTGTCCCGTTGTAAAGGCTATTATTTCGTATGCAAGGGATAGGTAGGAATCATAAGTTAAAATGTATAGGATGGCAGGGATTTATTTAAGTATGGTAGGGAACAAGGAGGTACTACCAAATCTGAAATATTTATTTAAAGGGCATTTTGACATTTTTGTAACATCATGTGGAAAGTAATTCTAACAAAAGACAATGCTTACAAGAGGTTGGTTTTTGTCACTTGTTCTTCAAGGGTTTTCCATACTAAAGTTTATCCTTGGTTAAACAAAAGGGTGAAATTGAGCAAGGGATGCAATGGGCTGATTTAGGCTTCCAAACATAACATTTTTCAGAATTTTGCAGTACATGGACAGCTAGCAATCTCGGTACATTCATGGTCTTAAACATCTCTCACTCAACCAAATCTCAACCATACAATTAAATATTACAAGAGTGGTAGAAAACTTAAGAAAACCTCATATATTTTCTGAAACACAGCACAAATAAAAAGATACAAACTCTTGGCAACTTAAAATTTCTAAGTAAGCTTATTAGTTTAGATTTAAAACTCTTAGTGGCTTACTTAGGCTATAAACTCGAGGAAAGTATGTTTAAAAATTATAACCCTTAACTTCATTAATTTAATACATAAAAGCATAGTTAAAAACATGGCTTGGACTCAAGAGATCACAAGAAAGGGACTACAAAGTTCCCTTGCAACACACGGCTGGAACACTCCAAAACAGGGCATAACTCACGGCTTCTTCATGTACATATATACACAATAGATGAAATAATCATCACTTGTGACTAACAAACTTAACCTAGAAAATATGCCATCTCAAATGATAAGAAATACACGGCAAAGCCACCTCAAGACACTCGGTCTGCGCAGAAAACAGGGGTTTCAGTTACTACCCACTAGATCAATCACTAGAGAAGGCAACGAGAAACTAGTTAAGGAAATTTCCACACACCACTCAACTAGCCTCGAAACCCTCAATTACAAGGCACAAACTTGCTTAGAAAAACCCCAATCACAAGAAAATCTCGCAGAAGGATTATTACCTAGTTTGGTCCCCTTTCAAGCCACAAAAATACACGGTAGATGAGAAGAGGAAGAGAAAATCCGAAACTCAAAGCTAGAACACAAACAGAAAATTTCAAAAAGAAACCCTAGGTCAAACCCATAGATCTAAGATTTCAAATTAGAGATTAGAGTCATAGAAATTCACTTACGAGGTTGATTTCCTTGAAGATTTTCGGTGGAAATCTTAGGTTTAGGAAGTGGAAGGAATTGGCTTTGAGGGGAAGAGGAATCGTGGCTAGTGGAAACCGAGAGGTGAAGGAAAGAACACTTGAGAAAATTTTCTCTTTTGTTTGCTTTAGAACCGACGGTGTAGGGAAATGAGGAAAATAAATTACTTACTTGCCTTTGAAGCTGTCGTGTAGGAGAAGGAAGGAATTCACTTGGCTTTTTGAGGAAGCTACGGTTTCAAGGAGAAGCAAAGTCAATGGGTTTAAATCAAACTTGTCCCATAAGCTAGGGAATGAACGGTGGAGATCACACGTGGGGAGATCAAAAAGAGTTTGGGCCATTTCTTGAGTAAATAAAAATTAAAGGGTTTGAAAGAAATATTGTAAGGTCATAAATATCACACCCTTGAATTATTTAATAACCCACATAAAATAAAAATACACGCATCCTAAAATAAATTAATAAAATAATAAAAGTCTTTATCTCAAAATATTTAACTTAAGAATTAATAGATGACGTAAGGACCCACGTAGTAAGATTCGGGTATTAGAAAGCATGTTCCTATGGTTTCATGAATGTGTTTGGATGTTTCATGTATTTCATGTAATCATGCTATGAAATGAACATGTTATGCTTGGTTGTTTCATGCATGGCATTTCATATGTCGTATGTCAAGTATAAGTATTTTAGGTAAGGCATAAGTCAGGTACATGTCCATGCACGCATATCATGATATACTTTTTGTATACTTATATTAACTGTGGCATGTTGTGTGATTACTTCCTAAGATTTCTTGAAATCTCATTGTGGTAGTTTCCACAACCATTCCCCAATCGGGATGGTAGAAGTAGTAACAAGTTTAGTAAGAGGCGATGATGACCAAGAGGAAGAGAACGACACCTCCTCCTTCGGAGAGGATGGTGCCTAAAATGGCCATGAATCGGCTTGAGTCCTCCATCTGGGAGCGTCTCGAGGCCATTGATCAAGAAATCATGAGTATATTAGAAGTCATCACTGAGTTCAAGCGGCATAACAATTGAGACAAGGATAAGGTTTTAGAGAAGCGCGTAAAGCCTGAGTCTTCTCAAAGAGTACAGGAGTATAAGTGTTTTGAGGGAAAAAAAAAAAAAAAAAAAAGAGAGAGAGAGAAGGCAACAACATTTATGACATCTTTTGTGGACTTTTGTTTCTTTTGTGGGAATCCTGTGTTTTGGAAATTTTAAAATTATGCTTCTTGTTTTTGGGATATTTTGCCTTTAAGGCCTTTGTTTTATGTTTGGAGACAATATTTTGGGTTACAATATTAGTTTGTGGTACCATATGCTTTGCAATTGCTTATCGCGTTGCTTAGTTATCCGACTTTTATTATTTTTCCGTTGCATCATTATTGTATACTGCTAGTATACCTAGGTGCATAGCATATTATCTATCATTTATGAGGGGTGTGTAGCCTTGTGTTACATGTCCCGGCGTCTCAATCACAGTCCAATCCCAAGTAGGGGCTAGGGGGGCCACAGAGCATGGTATTAGAGCAATTACGTCTCTGGATAAACCCACACATTGTCCTAGGAATGCACGATACCTTTAACTAGGCTTGAGATCTATAGTCTTAGGCTTGGATCTTATAGCTTTAGGCTTGAATGCAGAGGACGAAGGAGTTATGCCGTAAGATCGCCAGTTCAAGGGAAGAAAGGTTATTCTCCTTGAGGAAAGGATTGACCCACGTTGGTATTGTGTATTTTCAAGAAGAAGAGAATTATGGTCCAAAACCGGCATGAGAATACATCTCCGAGAGGCAGGGATCAAGAGATTGGGAATCCTCTAATGGAAGGAGGATAAGCTATAGTTGAAGCTACTCGCCAGATGACTCAAGTGGTGCGTACTCAGGCAGAACAAGGACAGAATGCCATACAAGTACTACCTAGATGAGAACAAGGATGTACCTACGAGAAGTTCATGGTGTATCGATACCCGAATTTCGTTGGAATGGAAGGACCTTTGAAGGCCAACAAATGGCTTATGGATTTGGAAAGGACTTTCGAAATTAGTGGATGTACTAAGGAACAAAAGGTCTAGTATGCGAGACATATCCTTTAGAGAGAAGCTGGAATTGGGTGGCAAACTAAACGACAACTTTTGGCCCAAGAACTAGGAAGTCTGACCGCACTCACTTGGGAACGATTCAAGATGAAGTTTGACAACCGTTTCTTTCCAGAGATGACTAAGCAGCAGAAGGCTTTCGAATTTGCAAGTTTAACTCAAGGGACTATGACAGTCAATCAGTACGCTGCTCGTTTTATGGAAATAGGGAGGTTCGCACCTCATCTGATTAGTACCGAGATGATGCAAGCAAGGAAGTTCCAGGACGGCTTGCAACCTCACATCCGAAACTAAGTAGCATGACTGCAAATAGGAAATTTCCAAGAACTAGTTAATGTGGCTTCGATAGAGGAGGTGGAGCAACGAAGACTAATCGCACAGGCTCAAGTGGATAGGAAAAAGGATTTCCTTACTCGTCAGGAAGTAATACGGGGAAGCAAAAGGCCCCGGTAACCCCAAGCCAAGGAAAGGGCATGCTAGTTAGGAAGGCAACACCCATTACTCCACCACCTTGTCACCAATACGAGAAGAGGCACAGTGGAGAATGTCAAAGGGCCTCAGGAGCGTGCTTTAGATGTGGTCCAACCGGCCTTATGATCCAGGATTGTCCACAAATCACACCAAGAGGAGTGTCGACACCAAATGCTAAACCAAAGACTGCAGCAAAGGCCAAGGTTTGTGCAATTATGCCAAGAGAAGTACACCTAGAAGCTGATGAGACGACAAACGCTGGAGTGATTACTGGTAACATTTTCAACTTTGCCTTAATTGTAGATAGCTTGTGTTTGGGAAATCTTGAGTAATCATAGTTATCTCTTTAGGTAAAGTTAGATTGAAGCAATATGTATGTGCTTTGTTTGATTCCAGAGCATCGAGATCTTTTATTTCTAATAGATGCATACGACGATGTCAGCTCAAGGCTGAGCCAATGTCTCATAAGGGTTTAGTGGCTATTCCCGACGGGAAGGTAATCGGTTGTCGAGTATAGTTGCAAATTGTCCGTTGGAAATCACAAACTTGGTCTTGACCGTAGATTTGATTATTTTTCACATGATGGAATTCGATCTAATCTTAGGAATGGACTGGTTGTCTAGGCATTATGCCCAGATAGACTGTCGTAGGCGAGAGGTAGTGTTTAACTTACCTGCATGTGGAAGGATTTGCTATATGGATGAATTTGTTCGACAGGATTTGTTTTCAGTAACGGCCAAACAAGTTTAGAAGAGTTTGGTGAACGGGGATGAAGTCTATCTAGTAATGATAAGGGATATAAAGAAAGGACCCGGAGGAATCCAAGGAATCCCTATGATTAAGGATTTTCCTAAGGTTTTCGCCGATGAACTACCCGGATTACCTCCAGAATGAGAGACGAAATTTGTAATTGAGCTTGAACTGGCGACAGCTCTAGTGCAGCAGGCACCCTATCGGATGGACCCAGAGGAATTAAAAGAGCTTAAAGTGCAGATTGAAGAGCTTCTAACAAAGGGTCTTATCTGACCTAGCTCATCGCCATGGGGAGCACCGGTCTTGTTCGTCAAAAAGAAGGATGAGACTCTTCGAATGTGCATCGATTATAGGGATTTGAATAAAGTGACTGCTAAGAATAAATATCCCTTGACAAGGATAGATGGTCTATTGGATCAATTGCAAGGAGTTGTGATTTTCTCAAAGATTCATTTACGATCCGAATATCATCAACTTAGAATCAGGGAGCAAGATGTCTCTATGTAACACCCTGTTCCCGGAGGTCCAGAGAGTTAGCTCTTGTAACCTAAATATCAACTCAAAATCACAACGATAAATAATCCAGAAACTCAGTAAAATATTCATTTACTCAAACCAAATATCTATGTTCCTTCATAAGGACAATACATAAATTCTTAATAAAATAAATTGAAACTCTCCAAAAGACTCAAAAATATCCTTAACTCATCAAATCAAAATAACTGAAAAATAACCAAATTACTAACTAAGACTCTCAAATAAAAACTTGTACCCTCGGGTACTTATTCCTCAGTGAACATCAAACCTCTATAATACTGCCTACTCTTGCTCTCCAGTAGAACCATCAAGATTATCTAAAAAATGTTTAGAGATAAGGGGTGAGTTATCAACAACTCAGTAAGCAGAGAACATATACCAGTGTGTAAACATGAGCATTTACAGAGATCAGAATGCAGAATAAAACATTTTCATTTTCAGAGTGCGGAAACAGAACATATTATCAAAATATCAGAGCGAAGATTCAGAAACAATTTCATTCAAAAATATCATTTGGCATAGCATAAATGATCATCATTAATATCAGAACATCATATCAGAACAGAAGCCATGTATAACCCCCGTGGTACGGTTGTGCTTCTGCGGATAGCCGGGCAGAAAACAAATCACTCTATCACCAAGGTGTGAACTCAAAACAGAGACCACTACTATAACCTGTGGCAGGGCCGTATCCACTATTATAACCAGTGGTTGGGCCGTATCCACTATTATTACTCTTGGTTGGGCCATATCCACTATTGTAACCCGTGGTTAGGCCGTATTCACTATTATTACTCTTGGTTGGGCCGTATCCACTATTATAACCCGTGGTAGGGTCATAACTGAACAGAGCGGAAACATAATCAAATTCAGAATTAACGAGTCATGCCAAAGGTTTTTATAAATCACAACTTATTCAAACAGAGTACTGAACAAAATCATATCATCTTCGTAATCAAAGCAGATCCAAAGCATATTTACATAATTATGCACAAATTTTCATATTCGCTCCTTTTGCATAGATTAAAAATAGAATGTAAAAAATAAGTTCATGTCTACACCAGTCATGATGGAAAATACTTTCTTCTTAAACATAATCTCATGAATAATGCAGAACAAATAACTGAGATAGTTCAAATTTATTTTCATAACCAAATATGTATATTTTCCAAAAATCAACCTCAGCTCATTTTATTTTAATGCAAAGTCTAGTAAAGGAAGTCCGCTTACCTGGATTTCTTAGCTTTTTTTTTTTTTTTCAGAATTTTCCTCAAAATGTCGAACAATAATTAATCGTCACCTATAAAATAATGACGTAATTCTCATAAATTTTCAATTAATCACATATTTCGATATTCAATCCTAAACTTCTATAATAACCTATTTTAATCCTTCAATACCTAAAAATCCTCATTAACTTAAAATATCCTCATTCTCTAAATTTCTTTGATAATACTCAACATTTAAGGTAAGTACTAGTAAAAATTTTGTTAAATAATAATAAACAAATAGCTTTAATCATTATTTAAATGTTTAAAATAAAATTACACAGTTACTAAAATAATTTGCTACCATAGTACAATTTGAAAATCCTATTTATTTTCTGTAAAATTTCTTATACTTCCTGCATAAACCATGTAAAAACAGATTTAATATAAACAAAAATTTCAAATTGAAACCATCTAATAATAAGGGCAAAACTGTAATTCCATATCTAAAAAATATGTACTAAAGGGTATTAATGTAATTTCATTCAACTCTTTCAAAACCAACAAAAACCTACGTAAAACAAATAACGTGCATGGCAGGGCTTACTCAAGGAGAAAACATGCGGCAGCGTGCGACGTAACAAGGGCTAGGCAGACGAAGGTGATCTCAGCGGAGCACTGAGAGAGAGAGCAACACAGTGAGGGAGACGAATAGTGAGGGAG
This sequence comes from Juglans microcarpa x Juglans regia, assembly GCF_004785595.1. Classification (NCBI taxonomy): domain Eukaryota; kingdom Viridiplantae; phylum Streptophyta; class Magnoliopsida; order Fagales; family Juglandaceae; genus Juglans; species Juglans microcarpa x Juglans regia. Next base: position 27,718,328 of record NC_054596.1, on the reverse strand, counting down.
AGACGGAGAAAGAGGGAACTGGAACTCACCGTGAATGGAGGAGCTGCATATGGTGCGAAGATGAAGGTGGTTGTCCCGGCAGCGTCGAACATGCGGGAAGGAGTTGTGCAAAGAGCTGGGAGATGGATAGTGGCAACATCAGTGGTTGGGTGGTAAAGCCGCAACTCACGGTGGCCGAAACGAATTGCTCTGTTTTGATGAGCAAAAACAGAGGTCTTCGGTTCTCAATGCAGGTGGATGCCGATCTCACGTGGGTTGGGCACGGAGGTGAAGGGCAGAGGTTTAAACGGCTGATGGTTGAATGGGTGGTTCCTACTGTAGCGTTGCTTCAGATGGAGATTTATAGTGGCGCGGTCATGCAAGATGGTTTAAGTAGCTGCGCAGTGACTGAGCAGGGGAAGCTACGCTTTCATGTGGGTGGTGCACTGGCAGTGGCGTACGGTGGAGCAAGGTTTGCTCACGCTGGGCCTACTCCCGTGAGGTTGGCGTGGTGTTTTCCAAGTGAGTGAGGACCGGGTTGGGCTGTTTGCAAAGAGGAGTTGCTATTGGGGGGGCAACTATAGGGAGAAGGCTAAGGAGGGCAGCAACTGTGTTTCAGCTGTGGGAAACCGAGAGGAGAGGGGGAAAAAGGAGAACGGCTATACTAGGTTTTTGTCGAGAAATGAAGAACGTGTGTATATATATGTGATGCGAAAACCCTAGAGAGATGAGGGAGACGTGTGCAGAAGAAAAACAGAGCCGTACGTGTGAATGGAGTGGATAAAAATACACTAGAGAGTGCAAGACCATGCACTATGTGTGGTTAAGATCTTGCCAAGTGTTCAAATAAAACTTCTCTAACCTAATTTGGACATTTCACACTGTGATTTTGAAAACACTGCACTAGGTGCGCTTATCGAGGCTACTATTCACTCCAAAAAAATACATAATAAACTTAGTACTGAAAAATTCTAAATATTCATATTAAGCTATAGTGAAAATCGTTTACCGAAATTCAACCCCGAAGTGCCCTAAAAATAATTTCACAATTTCAAACAGCCGTTTCGTCCGAATTTATGAAAATGGTTTATTGCGCCATAAAATCCTAAATAATCACTGAGTCTAATGGCATAGATCAAAACACATTCTGATACTTCTAACTACATCAAATAATTAAACTCATATTTCTAGCACCATAGTGAGTGATAACACTGACTATGTCGACAAACTAAAATCTGCACGATTGGTTGATTCGTAAAAACTTATAGGGTTTTCATGAGGTTCCTAAAGTCAATATAAATTCCACCAGTGAATTTCTAGCAGGCTGTTACATCCTCCCCTCGTAAAAAAAAGATTTCTTCCTCGAAATCGACGCAAGTACAAACATAAAACATGCTTAAAAGAAGAAGTTGCTTACCAACCTACTGTCCATCACTGGATGCCTCATCACGCTCAAGGGACAAGTAACGTTCTTCCTAAGGTAACGTCTTCCTCTCGTAGCCAACACTATTCTTATCTATAACCATCTCAAGGTTACACAAAATAACTACCACTATAACATAAGGGTATATAACACTCCCAAAGGTTACTGCCTAAACTTAATGACTTCTAGGCTGACCTTCAAGGATACTGAATCCTTGCTTAAATGAAATCACTATTCTCCTTACTATTCAAAGAATTATCCACAATGTGTATATATATATATATATCTACCATTCTTAACTCTCTCTCTTTCTCAAATCAGATCAATTTGTACTAGAATCCTTCCACACAATAGGTCACGTCATACCAGCATACTCTTTAAATCTAAAACTTCAAGTATTCATGCAGTTCAATTTGGAAGAATTTCATCCATACACAACTAAAATCACTTTCTCTATTTCCTCAAGGAATTATATCTGCCTAGGACTAGCTTACTCCTTCATAATCACAACAAATCGTTCCTCCTCCTAGGTGGTACCTCCATAAATTGTCAGCTATTAACCTCAACTGAAGACTTTCTCTCTTATGATTGGCATAGCTCTTCTATCCATCTAAAGCTGCCTCTTATTCTGACTCTAATTAAAATAATATGTTCCTACAGTTCATGTAAATCCTCAAGACCAAATTTACTATCCATATAAAAGTTTCCAATAAAATGGTGATCTACATTTTTCACAAACACTACTTTGCCAAGAACACTTAATGGCAGCTAAATAAAACTACCATCATAAGCGAATTCTACTACGGTCATAGCCTCTCCCAAAACACTTTACTCTTCGGTCGTGGGTATGGAGAACCCTTGCATTGGAGGAGCTCCATGTGGCTGAGGAAGGGGCTACTGGCTTCGGGTCAAGGGGAGTAGGAAGGGGGAGCTCAAGGGAAGTTCATGGTGGTGCTCGGTGGCCTGGGTGACCGCGTACAGCGGCACAAGGAGAAGATAAATGGGTGAAACCCATTTCGGTTGGGCTACTGTGGGAGGAGAGAGAGAGTTGCGTGGGATTCACCGCTGGTGGAAAGATGCTCACCGGCGTGAGGGGAAGACTTCGGCGATGGTGGTGAGGCAGCACTAGGCTGGAGGATAAGAGAATCGGGTGAGAGGGAGAGAGGCTTCCGTTGAGCTCAAGGGGAAAGGGTGGAGAGAGAGATGAAAGGGAAAAGTGAGTGAGAAAGAGAGGGGGCTTGGGTTTTTAATCCAGGCACTTCATCTTGGGATCTTCAAAACGATCTAATGGTAAGAGATTAAACACCGATTTAACTTAAAAACACTGAGAGGAATTAAGGTAGAATATTATTTAAACTAAACTTTAATTTATAAAATAATATTCCTTCATTATTAATAAAATGATGAAGTCTTATTTGATATCTTTAAAAAAATAAAAGCATTTAATCAATTAGAGTTGCCAACATAATTTAAATCTCATAATATTTTAAATAACTAAAATCATTTTAATAATTGATATTAAAATGATTTCCTACAATTATAATATATTTGGAGCTCTTCAAAAATATTATAATTGTCTTATTTAAAATCAAGTTTAGTTCAATAACACTAGAAATATCCCATATAAATATTTCCAGGGCATTTAAAATATTCGAGGGCTTTGAAACACTGGCTTACTTTAGAAATCACATAATATCTTTAGAAACACACCATTGAGATTCAACACGCATAACGAGACTCGCAGTAGAATTTGCTTACGTCAGAAATAAGGAGTGGGGTGTTACAATTAGTGATTATCAGTGCGAGATTAAATATTATCCCAGCAAGGCTAACATTGTAGCTGATGCACTTAGTCGCAAGACTCAGACAGACTTACCATCAGTTTTAGCAAGGTTAAGGAACCTAATGATAGGAGATCCGATGTGAGACGTCATGTATGCAGTAGTGCAAGAGTTCATATCTGTGACTGAAGAAGAAATCCTGGAAGGATAGTGTAAAGATGAGAAACTGGAGATGCTTCGACAGAAGATTCTGAAATCAGAAGGGCCACAACATTTCTCTATTGGAAGGAATGAGATTCTCTTTTATAAGGAGAGGAAAGTAATTCCTAACGTCGTTGAACTTAAGGAAAAGTTACTAAGGGAGGCTCATTGCACCCCTTACACAGCACACCCTGGTAGTACTAAGATGTATCGAGATTTAAAAGGACAGTCTTGGTGGGATGAAATCAAGAAGGACGTAGCAGAGTTTGTGGCAAAATGCTCCATTTGCCAAATGGTGAAAGCCAAACATCAGACACCAGCAGGTGATTTACAGTCATTACCTATCCCAGAGTGGAAATGGGATGATGTGTCTATGGACTTTGTAATTGGTCTGCCAAGGACGTCTTCAGGAAAGAACTCGATATGGGTTATAGTCAATCGGTTGACCAAGAGCTCACATTTTCTACCCATAACTAACACAGATTCTATGGAGAAACTATCCCGACTTTATGTTAAGGAAATTGTCCAGTTGAACAGAGTAGCTAAGACTATAGTGTCGAACAGAAATACCCGTTTTACCTCACGACTTTGGTGAGTTTGCAAAAGATGTTAGGCAATCGTCTGAACTTTAGCAGTGCTTAACATCCTCAGATGGATAGACAGACGAAACGTACAATTCAGACTTTGGAAGATATGCTGCGAGCATGTGTTATGGAGCTAAATGGTGATTGGGAAAGTCACCTACCTTTGGTGGAATTTGCCTACCATAATAGTTTCCAAGCTACCATTCAGATGGCACCCTATGAGGCTTTGTATGGAAGGAAATGCAGATCCCCGTTGTATTGGGATGAAGTGGGTGAAAGGAAAATTCTAGGACCCGAATATCTACAAGAAGTACAGAGATAAGTGATTATGATCTAGGAAAGAATGAAAGCAGCTCAGAACAGACAGAAAAGCTATGCTGATAAAGATGTAGGAATTTGGAGTTTGCAGTAGGAGATTAGGTATACCTCAAAGTATCGCCCATGAAAGGAGTCGTACATTTCAGCACGAAGGGAAAGTTAAACCCCCAATATGTAGGACCCTACGTTATAGTCGAAAGAGTTGGTCCAGTAGCTTACAGATTGGATTTGCCAATAGAGATGCAGGGAATACACAATGTGTTTCATGCATCAACTTTGAAGAAGAGTTTCGAAGAAAAACGGACAGTAGTTATGAAGTTCGATGAGATTCAACTTCAACCCAATTTGTCTTATTCAGAATGGCTAGTACAGATCATGGATCGTACAGAATATGAGTTAAGGAATCGAAAGATACCTCTAGTGAAAGTACTCTGGAACAACCCAGAATTCGAAGAAGCAACTTGGAAACGGGAGGATACAATGAGAAACGAATGCCCCTATTTGTTTATAGATTAAAAACCTTTGACATATGTATGAATTGTATGGTATAGATGTATTGGATGTACATGTATGCCGTGAATGTTTTGTTCTGTGAGAAATTGCCTGTTTCATGCCTGCTAGTTTAAGTATGGTAATCATGTGTACACCTATCGAACCCTTGAAACAGGTTGTCATGGTATTTTAGGAGCCTTAGAAACCTTTGATATAGTGATTTAAGCCCAAGAGAATAGTGGCTCTAGTTACCTTAGAATTTCAGCCTTACTTGGGACTTTAGGTCCAATAGTTTAGGCCCATGATCCAATTCTAAATTTGTTAAGTGTTATGTGATCCAAGAATGTTTTTGCTTTGAACCTAGTCTTGAAAGTGGGCTAAGGGGGAAAAAAAGGTGTAGGAAAGCACCAAAATAGGCTTACACGCCTAGCCCATTGCTTTTGGTCCATAAATCAAGTTCCAAGGTAGGTTTCTTAGAAAGGGGACCCAAGGGAAGTGAAATGGTACCTTTCTAGAAGCTTTGCATAGGAAATTGGAAGGAGGCCCTTCGGATTTCGAATTTTGCTAAGTCTTTGCCAAGGGTCAAACATGCACCAACGTTCTAGAAGACTTTTGAGATGAGACTTTTATCAAGGACAAGTTTTCCCCTAGGGCTTTCGGCTAGCATGCCCCAAACATTCCTTTTTACTTGCCACTTGTCACTTAGTGTGTTGTGGACCAATGAAATGTGAAGGGTCACCTAGGAATAAGCATGGGGAAGATGAAGCAACTCCTTGGGAAAGGAAAGAGGAGGGGACAGCTAAGGCTAGGGCACATGCCCATGCCACTTGTCTTCCATGACAAGAGCCTTTTGTTGGGAATAGGAAAGGTCATGCACAGTTTTACTAAGTTGCCCCTTGAGAAGATGTTGACTTGTTAAAGGAAAGGAAGGGCATAAGCGGGAAATGTGATTTTCGGCCAAAAAGGGGAAGCTCACACGCCACCTCCAAGATTTTTCCCTTCCTAATGCAATCAAAGTGCGGAACTCCAAGAGGTTTTCAGTTTTTGAGATAGGAAGAAGAAGGAACCTTGCCACTTGTCTCACATGAAAAGGTTTTAATTCAAACAAGGAGGGAAGTGAAGGGTCTCTATATAAGGAGAAGGGTACACGCCTAGATGGCTTTTCCCTTGCCATTTTTCGGATTCTTACATGAGTTTCCACTCTCTCCACTCATTTCTCTCAAGTTCTTTTGAAAGCTCTCTCCCATTCTCTTGTGTATTCTCACCAACCAAACAAGAAAGATCCTTGCAAGAGAAGGATTTCGGCACTACCCCAAGGATTTGCAAGGTAAGATTCGGTTTTCCTAAGTCTAGCTCACACACAAATCTTTTCTCAATCTGAAAATGAGATTCAAGTCTCATTAGACTTCGAGAAATGATAGAACACACACTTTCTACCATTTTCTTGGAAAATAACCCAAATAGTGAAGGGGGAATTTATCCTCCATGTTTCGACCATCTCATGTTTTCTTGGCTACCTTAGGTTTTGTTCTACCTCATGTGTGAAATGAAAAGGGTTTTAACCTAATAACCCTACAAGCCGAATGGTTTAAGACCAAGTGATGCCCTAGAAACACACACGCACTTAAGAACATGAGTTAGGGTTTTAGATGCTTTTTCTATTATAATATGTTCGGATTTACAGCTTCCTAGAAGCGCACACACACACTCAACTTGCCCTTGGTTAATATTTGTATACGAATATGTAAATCTTTTCATTGCCATGTTTGCTTTGTTTGCTATTTCTTGATTGATTGTTTGATTATGTTAATATGATCTTGTATCAATCTATGGAAGGAATTATATGCTTTGAAAGAGCATTTAAAACCCTATCTTATGTTCTTGAGTGTGTGTGTGTGTTTCTAGGGCATCACTTGGTCTTATACCATTCGGCTTCTAGGGTTTTTAGGTTAAAACCATCCTCATTTCACTCAAAAGGTAAAACAAAATCTAAGGTAGGGAAGAATACATGTGATGGTCGAAACATGGAGGATAAATTCCCCCTTCACTATTCGGCCTCAAGGGTTTCTCTTAGAAACCCTAGGTTATTTCCAAGAAAATAGTAGAAAGTGTGTGTTCTAGCATTTCTCAAAGTCAAATTAGATTTGAATCTCATTTTTAGATTGAAAAAAGACTTATGTATGAGTAAAACTTAGGAAAAACTGAACCTTACCTTGCAAATCCTTGGGTAGTGCCAAAATCCTTCTCTTGCAAGGATCCTTCTTATTTGGTTGGAGAGAAAACACAAGAAAATGAGAGTCTTCAAAGGAACATGGGAGATTTGTGTGGAGAGAGTGGAAACTCATGCAAAATCCGAAAATGGCAAGGGAAAAGCCTCTTAGGCGTGCACCCTTCTCTTTATACAAGAGACCCTTCACTTCCCTCCTTGTTTGAATCAAAACCCTTGCATGTAAGACAAGTGGCAAGGTTTCTTCTTCTCCCTCTCTCAAAAACTGAAAAGTCTCTTGGAGTTCCCCACTTAGATTGCATTGGGAAGGGGCATTCTTAGAGGTGGCGTGTTGGCTTCCCTCCTTGGCCGAAAATCACTTTTCCCTCTTATGCCCTTCCTTTCCTTTAACAAGTCAATATCTTCTCAAGGGGTAACTTGGTAAAACATGCATGTCTCTTCCTATTCCCAACAAGAAACTCTTGGCATGGAGGACAAGTGGCATTGGGTGTGTGCCATAGCCCTAGCCGTCCTCTCCACTTTTCCATTCCCAAAGTGTTGCTTTATCTTCCCAATATTCGTTCCCTAGGTGACCCTTCACATTTCATTGGTCTAAAATGCACTAAGTGACAAGTGGCAAGCAAATAGAAGGCTTGGGGGTATGCTAGCTGAAACCCTAGTGGCAAACTTGTCCTTGATACAAAAGTCTCATCACAAAAATCTTCTAGAAACTTTGTGCATGCTTGACACATGGCAAAAGCTAGCAAGATTCGAAATCCCAAAGGCCTCTCTTCAATTTCCTATGCAAAACTTCTAGAAAGGCACCATTTCACTTCCTTAGACTCCCTTTTTCAAGCAACCTACCTTGGAACTTGAATTTTGAACAAAAACAATGGGCTAGGCGTGTAAGCCCATCTTGGTGTTTTCCTACATCTCTCTCTTTCCCCCTTAACCCACTTTCTAGACTAGGTTCAAAGTATAACATGCTTGGATCACATTACACTTAGCAATTTAAAATTGGATCATGAGCCTAGACCATTCGACCTAAGTTGCCAATAAGGCTAGAATTCTAAGGTAAACTAGAGCCACTCTTCTCTTGGGCTTAAGTTACTACATAAAAGGTTTCTTAGGCCATCCAAAGTAACTAAGGCTCCTAAAATACTATGGCAACCAAAAACAAATTCTAAGGGCCAAGCCTAGACAAAACTTGGGCTATCACAGAAGGCCACGGCCTAAACATGATTTTTGGAAGAAAAACTAGGGTTTTATTCTTTAGAAGTTTCGGACCTATGAAAGAGCCTTGAAGATTAGGGTTCCTCTAGTCTTGAAGAATAACCTAATGCACTCACTCACTCACTCATGCACGGCTTAGGGTTTTGAAAGAATGGATTCTTATGACCTTGTTACTACATTTTTCAAATTTGTTTATTTTACTTAGACGTTGGATTTTGTAAGTAAACTTCCAACCTACTTTGGATAGCACTTGTATATATTTTGTGAATTTGTATGTTTTTCATTGATTGAATCTTGTTAGATTGTGGTCTGTATATTCGGTTTCGATATAAATATGAGATGCCATGCTTTTATGATGATTTGATGAAGTGTATTTCAAAAATGCCATGATTAGGGTTTCGGTTTTGACATGTAAATATGCCATACATGTTTGCTTTAATCGATGAATGTGGGAAAGCATGTGAATATGTGTTGTGATGATGTGAATTCATGATTGGAGGACTTGGATGTTTTGGACAAGGCCATAATAAGGGAATTCGAATCTGTTTTTTATTTGGGTGAGTTTAATTCGAGTATGTTTACATGTATTCTTCATATGATTACATGTTCTAATGTTTTCAAGCCATATTGTGAGATGTACATTGTGAATTGGATCATATATGTTTCAGGTTGTACATGTTTGCATGAGTATGGTGAATTGTAACGTCATATGTTCATGTCATGTGCATGTAAGTCCATGTTTTCGAAAGAAAGAGTCAAAAGCATGTTTTATCACAACCCCAAGTGCTAGGACGGGGAAATGCCCTAGTGGAACTCCCTGTCTACTCTGGAATGTTTAAAGTTGAGTGGAGACCCCTGGGTCGAAGAAGTACAGTCGTTGGGCCTTGAATGGTTCCTAAAGGAAAGGATATCGGAGCGAGGTTGCACCTAAAGTTAGTAGGTGTCATACGGTTAAGGCGAAATAAGCAAACTACCTTTAAAAAAATTTGTTTATGTCATGACGTAGTCACCTCGATCAAGTGAATCGTTAGTTGATGCGGTAACTAGCGGGAAACACATGGTGCATAGGAGAACCGTGAGGTATCCATTAATATGAATCATAAAATGATTAAGGCATTTGAGCTCCATGTTATGTTATGCCATGATATGTTACAATGTGATATGATCACAATATGAAAATGTTATGAAATGATAAGGATGGCATGATATGTGATGTATGAAAGTATCGCATGATATGTTATGACAAGAACAAGAACCCGAGCTCAAATGACATGACCAAGTGTTAAGAAGTTTAAAAGATGAAAATATGTTTTATGAAAAGTCTACGTTGCATATGTTAAAGTTTTCATGTCAAGTTCATGTCCATGCATTCATTTATCTATGGATTACTATTGTTTGTGGTTTACTTATATATACTTTTGATAATCTATTGTATGTTGATTGTTTACTTGCTAAGATTTCTTGAAATCTCACCATGGTAGTTTTCACTACCATTCTACACCCGGAATGGTAAAAGTTGTAACAGGTTTAGATGATGAAACACAAGAGAACCAAAGTACCCCCGACCACTAAGGAGATGCCCAAGACTACTGAGAGCTCTTCAGTCCCCTCTTTTGGATAGAATAGAGAATGTCAAAAGAATCATTTTTGAGACCTTACAACTTATAGAAGAGATGAAGAGATTGAAGAATAGAGATAAAGACCACATTTTGGAAAGAAAAGACAATGAATTATGGTTTTTGTGAAATAACATTTTGATGGTCCCTGTGTTTTGAGGAAATGGTTTTGAAAACAATTATCTATTTTGAAGAAAGTACAATTAAGGAAGTTTCAAACTTTTCGGATTTTACATTCGGTACCATTTTTATTTATTGCCACCGTCCTTAAGTAGTTAAAAGAATTATCCGCTGCGAATTACTGCATACTGTTAGATTTATTACCACCCTCGAGGGTGGCATTGTATCCCGACATGTTAACTTGTCGACTACGACTTCCTTTTTGCTTGTCAGTTCACGACATGATGGACTTCCTTTGTCTTGCTCCCGTATAGCTTCACCCCAATGTATGGATGATTTTGACCAATTGCTGCATCATTTGGTGTGGGGCATTGGAGGAGCTTAGCCTAGAATCCCAGATCTCACCAGCTAGGAATTCCTTCTAACCCATAGCATCTTGAAGCCTAAGGGTAACAAGGCAAATGATGGTCCATCTAGAGTTGCGATACAACCGAGTCAAAGACTGGACCCTGCGGTTGTCTTTTCATCCAGTAAGGGTGGGAGCTCCCACCTGAACAGACTACTCAGCAGGAATACTCAATTCGATCCATCTAGGGGTCAACCCAATGGATAAGAAGGTTCGTCTAAAGCCCACTAGAGAAGAGGAGAGTCGGCTACATATTGTCCGAGACTGGATTGACTCACACTCGAAGGATGCTTACTTTGAGGCCTTGTTGGATGATGCTAGCATAAGGCGATACCTGGGACCCTAGCGCACACTCATTTCAATGAACGTCACATTACCCTACCCCTCAAAGGCGCAAAAGGCCTCCAAGCTCGCCCTTAGTGGGGAAGGGGAAAAAGACTTTAGCAGAGGAGCCTAGGGATTGTAGTTCTGACTCTGCTTCACCAACACCATCCGGGTAACCATCCATCCCCATGGTTGCGCATCAGTTGAGATCATCTTGGGCCGCTACAGGGGCTGCTACAACTACCACGCCATCTCTTGCTTCCAAGGTCAAGCTATTCACTGCCAGTTAAGTGGTTCTGTTGTTACCGATGAGTCCCTAGGGGTTCGAGTCATTTCTGAGGTGGCCAAAGCCCTAGGCACGTTTCCCCCTATGGTTTCTCATGCCATTTCTTCCCCTACCTCGCCAAGCAACACGGGGAGGGTCGAGGTCCTTATTTCGACTGAGGAGATTTTGGCACTGCATTTCTACAGGACTACCTTGGAATGACCCTTAAAAGAGTCTTAGATCGTTGTCCCTCCACCTGAGGTCAATGTTGAGATGATTTCCTCCCCCGAGGGACATGAGAGTGCGGTTGGAAGCGAGAGGTCCCCATTCGCCAGGGGGCAAGTACAGGTGAGCAAGAGCAAAGACGTCTTTGACCTTGGCAAAGATAGGGTTTCTATCCTCGAGTCCCCCTTTCACGATTCACCTAAGCATTAAGTTATTTCGATGGAGGGTCAACAGAGGTCAATAAGGCTCCAATGGTGTTTTCTAAGGTTGAGGCCTTGTTATCCGTCATTGACACCACGGTGTCCATCGTGGTCTCGCTAGAGACCAAGGTCGAGATGGTAGCAGCAGAGGTCCCCGTGAAGCTGACAATGGAGGGGGAAGCAAAGGTTGTCATCTTCTCCTAGGATGCTGAGTTGGAGGCTAATCCTAAAATCAGCATAGGGGAGAAGGCTATCGAGGCACCTCAAGATGGTGCAACAGGCAGTGTTGGGTCTTCGTTCGGTCCCCCCGTTGAAGAGATTGGACGGTTCTCCTGCCCGGGAGGATTTCCCTTCCCTACACTTAGGGCATGTAAGGTCATCTCACGAGACAGGTGGGAGCGAAGTCCCACAAGCTGAATTTAGGTTTGAGAGAGCTCATGTCGAGTCCATCTAGGGAATGGTGAGCACACTTAATGCATTCCTTTTTGGGGTAAACTTCGACATGTCCTTTTACTTCTCCCATTTCCTTCTCTTTTTTCTGACTTGACTCGTGCGTTTGTTATTGGTAGAATAGTTGGCAACTCTCATCGTGGATGGCCAAAGGAGGAGGAGGAGCTGGTTGAGACCCTTGCTAACGTGGAGTCTAGTCTTCGGCAAAAACAAAGAAGGATCGACCTTGATAAGTCTCTGGAAGAGACCAACCAACATTGCCTCGAAGTTGCGCTTTGCGCGAAGGCATGAGACACCCTGTAGGGCTTGTCAAAACCCTTGGTGGAGGAGCTTGATAAGCAGAAGAAGGTTGTTTGGGAGCTTCCAAAAGAGAACTAATAGTTGAAGAGGCAACGCAACTCTGACACGCAATCGTACAATTGGCTCAATGACCAATACATGTCCCTCTCCGAGTTGCTAAAGCGTAAGAAGGACAAGCTTGAGTCCAAGGCTTGGCAGTTGAAGGACCTAGATGCCTAGATGGTCGAGGCTCATGCCACAGTGCAGACGAAGGAAGTTGCATGTAGAGGAGTTGGAAGCCAAGTTGGGCTAGATGAAACTCTAGGTGTCCTCTCACGACTTCATCACCTAGGACTTGAGGTCAGATTTGACCTAGGTCTAGGACACCATTGCTCATTTGAATGATCAGTTGAAGCTGGTCAAGGCAATCCGCAACCAAGCCTAGTCCTTTGGTTATATCACAGGCTTGGAGAGGATGTGGGACCATGTGCTGTCTCTTCCCCCAGACACGACCGCGCTAAAGCATGGTGTTACTGTGGTCAAGGATCTAATTCTACACTTTATTTTTCTCCCCTTTTTCTACATTCTATTCTTTATTCCTGTTGTAATAGAAACGTTGTATATTCTGTGACAGAATGGATGTCATTCTTTCTTTATGTGTCTTTGGCCTTCTCATTTTTTCTCTGCTTCCTTTTCTTTCCTCAATTTACTGAAGTCACAATAGATTGGTAGTTAAAGTTGGGGCTCTCTTCGCTTCTTGTCTCGTTGTGACCTTTCAATGGGGAAGGTCACTTAGTCAGTTGGCTGGACCCAACTGCTATCTCCCAACGGGGAGTTAGTGCATTGTTTGGGGGCATTGTTTAATGATGATTAAAACAAATTGGATCAATTAACATGAATAATTCAAACTATAAGTGTGAGGAGAGTCAAACCTAAGTGATCGGGGAGATCAACAGCAGAGGTCAAGCAGTGCGTGAGACTGGACTCGCCTCGTTGACCCTCGTAGTTGTGAGGGAGGTTAAGTAATGTGTAACACTGCACTCACCTCGTTTTCCCTTGAAGTCATGAGGAAGGTCGAGCAGTGTGTAAGACTAGATTCACCTCATTATTGCAGCGGAGGTTGAACAATGCTAAGACTAGACTCGCCGGGTTGATCCTCATAACAATTAGGCAGATCTAGGAGTGTGTAAGACTAGAATCGCCTTGTTGTCATAGCAGAGGTCAAGCATTGCATAAGACTGGGCTCACCTCATTGAGCCTCGTAGTCTTGAGGGAGGTCGAGCAGTGTGTAAAACAAGACTCGCCTTCTTGTCGCAGCAAAGTTTGAGCAGTACGTAAGACTAGACTCTCCTCGTTGACCCTCGTAGTTCTAAAGGAAGGCGAGTCTAGTCTGGAGGTCGAGTAGCACGTAAGACTAGACTCGCCTTTGTTGACCCGTGTAGTCGTGAGGGAGGTCGAGCAATGTGTAAGACCGGGCTAGCCTTGTTGTCATAGCGGAGGTCGAGCAGTGCGTAAGACTGGACTCGCCTCATTAAGCCTCGTAGTCGTGAGGGAGGTCAAGTAGTGCTTAAGATTAGACTCACCTCGTTGACCCTCATAGTTGTGAGCGAGGTCAGGTAGTGCGTAAGACTAGACTCACCTCATTGAGCCACGTAGTCGTGAGGGAGGTTGAGTAGTGCACAAGATAGGACTCCCCTTCTTTTGGCAGTAGAGGTCATGCAACGTAAGATTGGACTGACCTTGTTGACCCTCATAGTCGTGAGAGAGGTGTTGGAGAAAACCATAATTTCATTCATCATTCATCATTTATCTATATTATTTAGATGAAACATAGCTTATACTTTTAACAAAAGAATTTCTGCAAGTGTTCGACATTCCATGGGTACGGTAGGTTCTTTCCCTTTGAATCTTTAAGCTGATAGGAGCCCAGGCGATTGTTGGCAATGACCACGTAAGGACTCTCCCTTCTCGACCGTAGCTTCCTTTTGTCTTGAGTAGTTGTCCCTGTTTGTCTGTGTAACACCCTGCTTAATTAACTCTTGATTAACCCTTAAGTACTCTAGATCAGGCTTTTATTTTTGGGTTAATTACTTTCATTAAGGTTGATACTGGGATTAGCATTAATATTGGTACTCAGTGTTAATGAGCTAATAATTAGAGAGGCAAGTCCATTACTAATTTTGGTAAAGCTTTTTAGGACCCAAGTACATTCATGGGCCTAACCCAAGAAAACCTTGAACTAAGTCCTTAGGAAATCAAGGCTAGTCTTGGCCCAAGTATAGGAAGCCATAAGGCTTTTGGTGTAGATGACCCTTGGCCCTTTTCAAGCTCATATGGCCCAAAGCCATGTTTAGACTCATTTTATCATTTAAAGACCAAAGGCCCAATGCACCATACCATTGATTTCCTTAAACCCAAATCACACTCAAAGTACCCAAATTAAATTTTGAAATTGGCTAAGGCTATTAACCATCATACTTGAAGTTAGTGCACCTTAAGCTATGCTTTGAAGCTTAATCATACTTAATCTTTTTTTAAACTTTTTAATTCAAATTTTCTTGAGTTAATACTCCCTTACACCATGATTAGACCATGTTAATACCCTAGCTAATTCATTCCACATGTCATTAAGAAAAATGACATAACAAGCCCAAACCATGCTTCAATCAGTTTTGTGCATTGCCCTTTGTAATGCTTGGACTGTTTTGCCCTTGGGCCCAACATTTTTGTGATTTATCCTCAAGGGTAATATGGTCCTTAAACACCTTATGAGACCCTCCCAAACTCAGATAGAGCCTTGGACGAAATTGGTTGCATCAACCAACTCAAAGAACCAAACCGGGTTCACCTTGGTCTAGTTTGTGTAGGAGCCATTTGGATTGAATTTGAACCAGCCTCCTGTCATGGTTTGCACCACCACCCCATGCCACCTCCTTCTCCACCCAATCATCAAGAATTCCCATGACCATAATGAAGGATTTTGATTCATTTATGTTGCCCAAAAACATCCAAAACCAAACTGATTTTCTACCATCACAAAACCGCCTTCATCCACCTGTTTTCAAGGGTGGTTTGAGGGATCTTCTGCCATCCAAATGATGCCCCACGACCTGAAGTCACGTACAGGACCCTTGCAGCTACTTTGGAGAGGAAATGATGGTGGTTTAGGGCACTATTTCATTCTGCACAAGTGACCTAAGCTCATGCAAGCAAATCTGGAAATTTTCCAGATTTGAGCACCTCCCACTTCACCCAATCACCAAGCACCCAAGCCAACATCCCTCACCCCTTGGCCACCTATAAATACTTCCCTCCCCTTCTCATTTCACCCACACCACAGCTCCAAGCATCATCTTGAGCCTTGAGAGCATTTCCTCCTCTTAGAGATCAAAAGAGTGCAAACCGAGTAAGTTTTGGTGAGTTTTTTAGTATTCTTCTGTAAGGCAGTCTAGAGAGCCTGGAAGGCCACTAAATTTGTAAGTTTTCTTCCTTTTGATCTTAGCTAGCATTTCAAGCTTTTTTTCCAAGTGTTGGTTCCAAATTTTGTTGAGTTTTGAGAAGGTTATGATGCTTAATGCAAAACCGGGTTAATTAAAGGAAGGTTTGAATGATTGAATGTTTTTAATTGGAAGTTTAGCTATTGCATGTCCTAAGCATGACTTGATATGATCTATCATTATCCTAACATGATTATGGAAGGTTAAATTTGTGATTAGAATCATGTCATGATAGGTTTTAAATCTATCTTGTTTTGATCATCAAGCATGAATCGGTTTTAAGCATATTGGTGATTAAGGATTTCTTAGCTTTGATTAAGTGTTGGGATGAACTTGATTACTCAAGGATTAGACTTCATAATGTCCCTAAAGATGGTAGTGATTATTAATGATTAAATAAAATCTCATATGCATGCATTCATAGGGATCAATAGTTGAAATACACATAGACATCAACTAGGATGCATGCCACGGGTTGGGACTAGATAAGTTCTACTTTGAATTTTGAAAATCTAAGGGCATGGATGGTTTTATAATGCCAAAAATATGAAGTCCATTAAATTTGGTTAAATTTGGAGTTCGTTTGCAATAAGTAAAAGTTTAGGGCCTAAATGGCAATTTTTGAAAGTCTAGGGGTATATTTCTTATGAATTATTGACAAAAGTTTAGGGCCTAAATGGCAATAAGTAAGAGTTTAGGGCCTAAATAAGTAAAAGCTATGACGCTAATTTTGAATTTCTACTGAAGTTTGTAAGTTGGCCTCTAACTTACACATTGATAAATTTCTTATAAATTATTGATGAATGCTTCATTTATTCTTCAATTATCATTTTGGGCATAATTTATCATGTTATATGACACATTGAGTGCATACTTATATAACATATGAAATTTTCCCTATTTTTGCATATTACATTTATAAAAGTCTTTTTTTTTTTTTTTTGCATGAAATTTACTACATTTGCACATGTCATGAACAATATTTTCTAAAATATTGCAAGAAATTCATTTTATCATGACTCCAAAGGCTAGGATGGGGAATTATCCTAGTGGAACTCCTCTGTCCACTCTATAGTGTTTAATAATGGAGTGGTAACCCTTAGGTTGACGAAGAATAGTCAACAGGCTTCGAATGGGTTCTCTTTAAAAAACACCAGAGCGAAGTCAACATGTTATGAGACCTAACGTCGGTGGGTGTACACGTTATGATTTTTATAATGTTATGTTATTTACCAATACATTGAGAACGAGTCTACAGACAACGTAGTTTCAACATAAGTTATACTATAGTCACCGGCAGGTACTCACAGTACATATGGAGAACTATGACATTACCACACGTTATGTTGTTAATTAAGATAATGATGTAAGTCTATGATGATGAAATTTAAAGAAGTTATGTCTTTTAAGAAAAATGATAACTAAATTACTTAATGAGTAAAAACCAGTGTCTTCATTTTTTTTAAAAGATGCTGAGGAATCTGGATGTGAGATATGTATACTGATTTTCTGCATCTCATGCATTGCATATTGATCATTTATCATTATTGATTTATCTTTGTGTCAGTTAGTTGTTTAACTTACTAAGATTTCGAGTAAATCTCACCCTTTTATGGTACCACTATCATTCCCCTCAGAATGATAGAAGTTGTGTCAGGAATCAACCAGGACGAGATTGATGGAGCACTAGATTCGCATGATTAAGGAGGAGTCAGATGCGCAGAGGAAGCTGGACTCAATTTTGATGTTCATAGGCCAAGTCCTTTATGCTTTAGATCGCATTAAGAGAATGATATGACTTTGTATATAAGTCTATGCTACTTTAGTATTTCGAGCACGATGATTATCTAATGAAGTTGGGATGTTTCAATTATTCTGGCATATTTTTCACCTTAACCTTTTATTTCCGCTGGGATTATTGCATACTGCTAGTTGCATACTAGGGTGCATTGCATATTAACTGTTATGAACGGGGGTATGTAACCTTGTGTTTCATGTCCCGATGCTTTAAGTCTCCATTCCATCCCAAGCGAGGATTGGGGGTGTCACAGTCTCAACACCAGGTCTCCCACTTTAAGGGATATTTGTCGGACTCGCAAGTTGAAGCAACATTCGGTTCACCTTTTGTTGATTGTTGTCCTTACCACTACCCCTAATCTTCTTTCTTCCAACAGGTGGAGCTCTTCTTCTAGCTTCTCATCATTGGAAACTTGCTCGAAGTGTCGGATCTTGTAAGTGGGCATTCTAACTTCAATGAGAGCCACTACTTCATGTCCGTTGGTGAGGGTGAAGAGAGTTTCTCCTGTCGGAGTCCTGACTGAGGTCTGGTAGGCCCACAGCACCCGAAGAAATTCTTCTGCCCAAGCACCCTTTTTGTCATTGAGTGTCTTTTTAAGGATTCCAAGCAATGTCTTGTTGGTCACCTTAACTTGTTCGTTAGATTATTGGTGTCTCGAGGACAAATTCTTGAATTTGATTCCCAAGTCTCTGCACTAGTCGTAGTACCGAGTCAAATTGTCTCCAATTGTCTGTTATGATAAAGCGAGGAATGTTGAGCACACAACCACCTTCCATAAGAACCAGCTGATGTTACTCGTTGTTAACGTCACTAGGGTTTTAGCTTCAACCCAGTTAGTTAAGTAGTCTGCAACCATCACTATGAACTTTACCCCTTTTTGCCTAGAGGAAAGGGGCCGACCAAGTCAACACCCCATTGTACGAAGGGCCACGGTAATGTAATTGATGCAGTTCCTCCGGCCAACAGTGAGGTATCAAGGAGAATTCCTGGCACTTCTGACATTTTCAGAGAAAATCCTTCTCGTCTCTAAGGGCGTGTGGCTAGTAGTATCCCTCTGTCAATACCTTGCTTGCCAATGTTTTTCCTCCAAACTGTGCTTCCTCAAGTGAGACACATCTTAGTAAGGGCATGTTGTAACCCCGCTTGTACAAGACTCCATCAATTAGGGTGAAGTAAGCTGTCCTGTTCTTGATCTTCTTTGCTTCCCACTTGTCATCAGGTAATTCATTTTCATTCAAGTGCTTGATTATGGCCACAGCCCATTCTGGAGCTCCTGGCCTTACTTCCGAGATTTTGACCCCTATTGCAGGCATTTTCATCGTCCTCACCACTATCTACTCCAACAAAGGGGAGTCATGTGGTCCAAACGCGGCTCGGGCCAACCTATTAGCTTTTCGATCCACGACTCTTGGTATTTGTTGGATCTGGAAGTATCAAAAGCAATTACGCTTATCCCCTACCAGTGTCAAGTAGCACTTCAGCTTTTCGCTCTTCGTGGTAAAATCCCCCCAAACCTAGTTGACGACCACTTGGGAGTCAACTTTTACTTCTATTTCATCAGCACCCAGCGCCTCGGTGATAGCTAAGCAAGTCAACAGCGCTTCGTATTCTACTTCATTGTTGGTAGTTTTGAACGGTAATCTAATGGCGTAGTCGTGCTCTTCTTCAGGGTCGATGATGATATGCACTCCCACTCCCCCTCCAACCTGTCAGTATGAGCCATCAATGAAGACCTACCAGGGCTTCCTAGGGGGCACATCTCAGATCTCTTCTGGGAAGCCAATGACCTATGTGATGAAGTTCGCCAATACTTGCCCTTTAACAGTGTTTCTAGGGATGTACTCAATGTCAAACTCACTTAGCTCAACTGCACAGTTCATTAACCAATCTGAAACGTCTAGTCACTACAGAATCTTTTATAAGTAGGCTTTAGCCAGGACCCGTATTGGGTGCACCTGGAAGTATGATCTGAGCCAATGGGCGCTCATTATAAGAGCGAAGGTAAGCTAGTCCATGTGGGGGCATCTCTCTTCATCTGGTATGCACACCATGACTAGGATAGTATACTGGTTTCTGGGATTCCTTCAAGTCACTCACTAAAGCTACAGATACTGCGTAAGGGGAAACAAACAAGTATAGGCTTAAAACTTCTCATGGTTCAGCTTACTGAGTAGTGGATGACTCGCAAGGTACTACTTGAGGCTCTTGAAGGCCTGGTCGTACTCGCTTTCTGCAGCACCTTAAAAAATGGCAGGCATTTGTCCATTGACCTAGATACAAATCAATTAAGGGCCACTACCTAGCCGGAGAGTCTTTGTACATCGTTGATGCTTCAAGGTGGGGCTATGTTGAGTATTGCCTCCACCTTCTCTGGGTTGGCCTCTATCCCCCGCTCAAAAGCCATGAAACCCAAGAACATCCCAGGCTCTACGCCAAACATGCACTTGGCTAGGTTAAGCTTCATCTGGTATCTCCTTAGTACTGTGAAGGCCTTGCGTAGGATGGCTAAATGTTTTTCAGGGGTCCTGCACAAGCAGATTGTCCACATAAACCTCCATGTTATGCCCTATTTGTTTTTTGAACAGGCGATTGACTAACTGTGACGACCCGGACTTAGCCAAGTCCTCACCTATTATTTTCAATATTTTGGCCTTAGCCCAGTTAGAAATTGGCCCAATAGGATTAATGAGATGAGTACTTAGTGAAGGATACAGGCCCCATCTCATCCCTAGTACATTAGGCACCCAAGCCCACAATAGAAGCCCACAATAGAGTCCCAAAGGACTAAGTGGCATTTGGCCACTAAAAGCCCTAATAGGGTTTTGAGGATGGAGGAAGGAGCCAAGAAGGAGGTAATGACCATTAGATTCCCTAAGCTCAATCATTTGTAACCTAGGGAAGGGCATCTTAGTTTGGCGATGTCTTGCCACTTGGAAAGCATGCAAGGAAGCTTCCAGAGGAAGCAAAAGTGATGAAAGGAAGACAAGCGCTCAGCACACTTACGGCACATGCCCATCTCCCTCACCAACACACCACATGGCCAACATGCAAGCCTGCCTTTAAGGTTCAATGAATCTAGACTTGAAGTTGGAAGAAGGGAAGAGAGAGAGAGTAGGGTTTCAGTTTCCTAAGATCCACATGCCACCCACAAAGCATTTATACATGGGGAGTTGAAAGAGGCACATGGGGTGAACAAAAAAAAGAAATTGAAGACACAAGCCTTTAGGGTATAGCTTAAGGGGTTACACGCCAACCATGAAGATCCAGTTCACATTTTCGCCACTTGTCTTTCATGCACATAATATGGGAGTTTCTAGGAGAAGACCATCATGAGGAAGATGAAGAGAGGCTTAGGGAAGAGGCACATGCATTTCTTAAGGCTTCTAGAAGAATCTTTATGGAAAGAGGACAAGAGAAAGGGGTGGCTAGGGCAAGAACACACACACGCTTATGCCAAATGGCAACCATGCACACGCCTAGGAACAAGAAGGCTTTAGCATTGAGGAGACACATTAGGGTTTCAACCATAAAGACATACATGCCCTTGAAGGTTCATTGAACCTAGACCACATGAGCAAAACACAAAGGGGCATTTACGGTTTTGGATTAGGGCAAGGGCACGCCACTTGTTATGCATGATAGAGGTTATTTTGGATTTCCCAAAGAATGCAATGATGAAGAGGGAAAGAGGGAAGTTTCTGCCAAGGGAGGAAGGTCATGCCACATGGTGCCCATGCACTTAGACTCTTGGGTTTCCAATGTCATAAATAATGATAGGAGAGAGAGTGTGTGGGGAAATGAAGGAGTATATATGGGGTTCTTTAAAGGGTCGACACCTTACAACCCCCAAAGGAGTCACCCAAAGGTCATTTTGGCATTTTCAAAACTTCTCACCTTCCTCCTCCTCTCTCAAGCATGTCCACCTTAGGGAAAAAGCAAGTCATCCTCCTCTTACGTTCTCTCCATCCAAACACCCTCACACGCACCATAAATTTCCCTCCATCCAAGCACACTCTATGCATGGTTGAGAAGAGAAGCAAGGAACCTCACATTAGAAGAAAACCGCATGGTAAGAACCCCTAGATCTCTAATACAATCACTTCTCTTAAGCACACATGTTCAAAAGGGTTTCCTTGGTTGAAAAAAGGCTCAGTTTGAGTGAGAAGGACACCACCATACCCAATTCATGAGGGAAACACAAGGGTGTTTGGGTTCCATCTTGATGAATTTTTGTCAAAACATGAGGAACTAGGGTTTCCTTCATGAGAAACCGAACCTCCACTAGCCAAGCATGAGAGTGAAAGAAACCTTTGAGGGGTTGGGGGTCACAGCCACCACTAGGGTTTCAAAGTGAGGATTTCTTTCTAATGAGGTTTCGGCCATGGGGTTGATGATCACATGTACAGAATGCACATGACACACACACCATGAATACTAGCAAGCCACAAAGACCGAGTCATTGTCAATGATCATGAGCATCTTTTGGACTAGGGCAACCCCTTAAGGCCCGAGCACATGAAGAGTCACACCAAGTAAGGAAAAGAACCCTAGAACCGAATGGCATAAACCCTAGCACGACACACACACCTTCTCAAATTAGGGTTTCATATTTAGCTTGCTTCATCATTGGTATTTCATACTTCAGATATTTGTAAGTTAGCTTATAACTTATCTTTGGATAACATACTTACATGGCATGAAAACTTTTCATGTTATCAATAATATTGGATTATGGAATTGTTGCTTGTCATACGCTATGTATTCAACCTTGTACATATTTGCCATGATGTTGCTTGTCACATGCTACGTTTTCAGCCTTTTACATACTTGCCATGATGTTGCTTGTTGATGTAAATGCCATGTGTGATTTCGAGTGATATTACATGCTTGGTTTATGCTTTAGCATGCTGTTTTATAAACACAAGTATGTTGCATGTTCTAATTTTTTTCAAGCCATAAACGTGGTGCACTTTGATATAAGGCATGAGTTCATGACTTTGTTGCATAAGAGTCACACGGTTTCATGATATACATGTTTGGGTCATGCACGAAAGGAAAACATGTTTTTGTCACAAGTACACGTCACATGCATTTCAAGTTGTGTATTTTTGAAAATGAGAGAAAACAATTTTTGTCACAACCCCAAATACTAGGATAGGGGAATATCCTAGTGGAACTTCTATATCCACCCTGAAGTGCTTAAATTGGAAGTGGTAACCTATGGATTGATGAATGACAGTCAACGGACTTCCAATGAGTCCTTTGTTAAGGATCTCGGAGTAAATTAGCACCTAACACTAGTGGATGCACCACATTGAAAACAATGAAGGCGAATTGTGAACTGCCAAGTTATATGAACTCCGACATACTCACACCCAGTCAAGAGGGCCAGCTATGTGATGCGGTAACTAGCAAGGAGCCCACGATACATAGGGAAGTTATGAGGTCTCCACCCACATTGAACATGGTTTATATGGATAAGAACGAGTAATATGATAGAAAATGGTATCTTTACATCACTGTTTCTGTTTTCATTAAAAGAATACTTGGTTATGTTTTCGAAAAGAATACAATAAATTGTGGGTCAAGTTCATGAACATGCATGTCATACTCATGGTTTGCCTCTACATGCTTATGTTATCTTCTTGTATGTTGTTGGTTAACTTGCTAAGATTTCTTGACATCTCACTGTGGTAGTTTCCATTACCATTCCTTCTCGGAATGGTAGAATTTGTGATAGGATCCAAAGACTCTGCTTAAAGATGGATGAGTTTCCTAACCTCATCAAGGATGAGTTCACCCTTGAGGCCCGATTCTATTTTGTTATTTCTTGTCTAAAGGCCACTTCGCGCTTCCTTAGGGAAATCCAGGATATTCTAAAGGCCTTAGAGTCTTTTATTTGGTAACTTGAGCCCAAGAGTAGAGTGACCTTAGATTACTTTGTAATTTTTGGACCCATTAAGAAACCCAGGTCCAATGGTTTAGGCCCATGACCCAAATCTTAAGTCACTAATGCCATGTGTCATGAGAATGTTACACTTTGAATCTAATCTTGATAGTGGGTTAAAGGGGGAGAGAAAGGTGTAGGAAAGCACCAAGAATGGCTTGCACGCCTGCCCTAGAGGAATTACCACTTATCAACTTGCTAGAAACCTTCTAGATGAATCAAGGGGCAAAAAGAACCTAGGAAGACTAAGGGATTTTCGGCTAGCCCATCTTCCCACATGCCTAGCCCATTGTCTTGCCCAAAATTCGAGTTCCAATGTAGATTTCTTGGGAAGGGAACCTTAGGAAAGTGAAATAGAGCTTTTCTAGAAGATTTGCGTGGGAAACTGAAGGGAGGCACATAGGATTTTGAATTTGGTCAGTTTTTGACAAGGGTCAAGCATGCACTAAGTTTCTAGAAGAATATGTGAATAGACTTTTGTATCAAGGACAAATATGCCCTTAGGGTTTCGGCTAGCACACTCCCAAGCACCCACTTGTCATTTAGTTTATTTCGGACCAATTGCACATGAAAGGTCACCTAGGAAAGGAGCACTAGGAAGATGATGCATCAACTTGGGGAAAGAAGAAAGAGTGGACGGTTAGGGCTATGGCACACGCCCAATGCCACTTGTCATCCATGCCAAGGTTACTTGTTTGGAAAAGGAAGAGGCATGTGATATTTTACCAAGCTACCCTTGAAGAAATATTCACCTGCTTAAGGAAAGGAAGGGCATAAAGGGGAAAGAAGGGAATTTCGACCAAGGGAAAAGAAACCCTACACACCACCCCCAAGATGTCCCTTCCAAATGCACTCTAAGTAGGGAATTCTAAGAGGCATTTTCGGCAAAAGAGAAAGGGGAAGAAGAAACCTATGCCACCTGTCATCCATGCAAGGATTTTGAAAGTGACTGAGGAAGGAAGTGAATGGGTCTTCTATAAAAAGGAAGGGGTACACGCCAAGGGGCTTTTTCCTTTCCATTTTTTCAGAAATTGCATGAACTCTTACTCTCTCCACACAATTCTCACATGTTCACTTGAAGGTTCCCTCACTTTCTCGTATTTTCTTTCCAACCAAACAAGGACGATCCTTTAAAGAAAGGGAATTTGAGCACCATCAAGGATAGACAAGGTAAGGATCGGTTTCCTCTAGTTTTTCACACACATGTCACTTTCTCAATCCAAAACTGAGATTCAAATCTCATTGGATTTCGAAAATGATAAAACAACCACACTTTCTACCATTTTCTTGGAAAATGACTTAGGGCTTTTAAGA
The DNA here is from genome assembly GCF_004785595.1 of Juglans microcarpa x Juglans regia. Lineage (NCBI taxonomy): Eukaryota > Viridiplantae > Streptophyta > Magnoliopsida > Fagales > Juglandaceae > Juglans > Juglans microcarpa x Juglans regia. The sequence continues at coordinate 27,693,670 of NC_054596.1, read as the reverse complement.
AACCCTTGAAGCCGATTAGTAAGCGGGAGTTCATCCTCCATGTTTTCGACCACCATATGTATTTTTGCTTTACCTTAGGTTATGTTTTACTTCATGTGTGAAATAAAGGGGTTTTAGCCCAAAAACCCTAGAAGCTGAGTAGTTTAAGATCAAGTGATGTCCTATAAATCCACACACACACTCAAGAACATGAGATAGGGATTTTAGTTACTCTTTCTAATATAGTATGTTCGGATTTACAGCTTACTAGTATTTCTTTACACGGATTTTTGTAAGTATACACTCAACTTACTTTTGGTTAATACTTGTATATATTTGTGCAAATCCTTTCATTGTTTCGATTGCTTTGCCTGTTATCACTTGATTGTTTGTTTGAATATGCTAATATGATCTTGAGTAAATCTATGGAAGGAATTATATGCTTCGGATTTGTGATGAAAATGCCATGAAATACTTCTATAAGTTTCCGTTTTCACTTGATTAAGGTTGATGGTTTATGAAATATGATGTGGTTTGAACATGTCTTGGAAGTTTCAGACCTTGGCCAAAAGCCTATGATTTCATGTTTTGTTTCACTGTATCTTGATTTCTATATTATATGCTTGAAGTTTGGAACATGCCTAAGTGATGAATCTTCATGTTTTTGTGCCTATGAGTTTCGGCCTAAGCAAGTTCTCATGGTTCCACGTATATGTTTTGATATTTCATATGGTTTATGTTATCCTACTATGAAATGAACATATTATGCATGGTTATTTCACGAACAGCATTTCGCATGTCATATATATGTCAAGTGTAAGTACGCATGTCATAAGTCTCATGTCAAATGCATTTGGGGAAAAGTGTTTTCAAAAAGTGTTTTCAAATAAAAGAGTTTAAAAGTTTTATCACGACCCCAAGTGCTAGGGGGAATATGCTAGTGGAACTCCTCTGTCCACTCTAAAGTGTTTAAGAATGGAGTGGTAACCCCTGGGTCGACAAAGTACTGTCGATGAGCCTCAAAAGGATTCTTTTCAAAGGATACCAAAGCGAGGAAGCGCCTAACTCTAGTGGGTACATAAGGCATGTAACCCGACGAAGTAAGGTGAAGTTAATATGAATCTCTGTTATGACGTATTCATCACAGTGTACGGACTATTGATGGTGCGGTAACTAGCAAGAGCTAAGGGGAACCGTGTTGTATCCACCCTCTGAATAAGAATATGAGCCTATGTGCTAAGGATCACTCGATGCAAATCTTGTGATATGTTTCGTGAAGGCAAGTTCTGATTAAGTTCATGCGATTAAGAAAAAGTTAAGAATTTTTTCTGAAAAGCTAAAGTCTCTGTTTCAAGTTGTTTGAAAATGGTCAAGTGCACAAGTCAAGTTCTGGTCAAAGGCATAAGTCAATTACATGTCCATGCACGCATTTCACGAATACCTTTTGTATGCTTGTGTTAACTATGGTATGTTGCGTGATTATTTGCTGAGATTTCTTCAAATCTCATTGTAGTAATTTCTACTACCATTCCCCAACTAGAATGGTTGAAGTTGTGGTAGGTATAATAAATAACGACCATGACCAAGAGGAAGAGGAAGAGAACGGCACCTCCTCCTCCGGAGAGGATTGTGCCCAAGATGGCTTTGAATCGGCCCGAGCCCTCCAACTTGGAGCGACTCAAGGCCATCAACCGAGAGATCACTAGTATACTTGAATTAACTATGGAGTTCAAGTGGCGTAACAACCGGGACAAGGATAAGGCTTTGGAAAAACGTGTGAAGCCTGAATCTTCTTAAGAGTACGGAAACTAAAGTCATTTTGTGGGAAGAAAAAAAAAGGAAGAAGGAAAACGGTACTTATGGTTTTAGACCTCAACTTCTGTGGAACTATGTTTTGAGGAGGTCCCATGTTTTGGGAGTTTTAAACTATACTCGATGACTTGGGATGTTATATCTTTATGATACATGTTTATGTTTCGAACAATGTTTGGGATATGATATTAGTACAGTGCCATGTGCTTTGCAATTACTCATCGCATTGCTTAGTTTATCTAACCTTTGTTATTTTTCCATTGCTACGTTATTGCATACTGCTAGTGTACTTAGGTTCTAGTGTACAAGGAGTGTGTAGCCTTATGTTACATGTCCCGGCGTCTTAGTCACTGTCCAATCCCAAGCAGGGGCTGGGAGCGCCACATGACATGGGTTGGGTTAATTCTAACATTTAAGGGTTAACTAAGAGGAATGCAAAAAACATGAATAAAAGACAAAAATTTCATAAAAGAAAAAATATAATAGAGAAAGAGTTTCGAGAAAAAGTATGTAAGTCATGATGCTTTGAGTTACTATTCATGGGTGAGATGAATAGTGATCTTTAACTCAAGTTAAAAACTTAACCAAGGTTGAAGAGGAACCCTAAGGGCATGTGGTTGGGGCTTGGGTTAAATGGAAACCAATGGTATGATATATGTGGATCCCATTTAGAAGAGTGTAATGAAATACAAGGCTTGGGCTTCATGTGTTGGGCTTTTATTGGGCCATATGAACAAGCCTTGGTTGTGGGCCTAGGAGTGGACTTATCTATGGGTCTTATGTCTATATTTATCGGGGCTATCCTTGGCCTCAAAAGCCCACTTGGATGGGTCCTAGCTTTGGGTCTTTTCTAGATTGGGCCATTAGCCTTGGATCTCACTAAGTTGGGGCCAATAGTCTAATATCCACTAAGTTGGGTCAGATGTCTTGTATCCTTTATGTAGGCCTAAAGTCTTATATATCCAAGTTGGGCCTAAGGCTTTAAATATCTATCCTTAGCCCATTTCATCTTAATAAACGAGGGCCCCTAATAAACCACTCTTGGACTCATCTAAATTCATCCAAATTTTTATCCAATTGCCCAGCCCATCAATATGCCATGTGTCATTCTTTCATTGGCCTCTTGGTATTTATCCTCAAAATTAATAAAGCTTTAATAATTCTAACTAATCCAAAGGTGCAAATTATTATGCCAATTCAAGCTCTAAAATTTTCCTTCCTCCAAAAATCACAACCTACACTAGCTAGGACAATGGGTGCCAAGGCCAAGTCCTACGATATTTTTAAGTGGGGTGTTACACAGGAGATAAGCCGCTAGGTGCCTTCTCTTTCTATTGGCCATGAACTACATAATGAAGAGGCGAGCCAAGCACTCAAAGCTGTAGATTGAGATTGGCGCCAGGGACGCAAACCATGCTCATGTTGCACCCTTCAGGATCAAAGGGAAGGCCCTGCAAGCAATCTCCCTGGGGAACCGATGTAGAGTCATATGGGCCTTAAATGTAACACCCGAGCCTAGCATGAAACTCGCGTTCAAAATTTTTTTTTATATGGATGAAAACTTGGGTTTTAACGAGTAATTTTGCAAATAGGTTATGGGTCCAAAAATTTGTATTGATGGAATATGGACTTTTTTTTGGGCTTGATATTTAGATTATTTTCGGTTAATATTTTTTATGGATAAGTAGGGTTTTTTTTATTTTATTCGGTATCGAACCCGAATTACATATGGAACGAATTAGACTAGTAAGTCAAGGCCTTAATACTTTGAAATGAGCACTAAAGCCCAAGCCGATGAGATTATGCCATGCACACTTTTTTTTTTTTTCCTATTTTTTCATAGGCCATTTAGGAATCATCTCATGCACGGAGAACCTCCCTCAACAAGGGTTACACTTTGCGTCAGTCTTCTCCACGGCATGCACATTCTTATCCCTACAACATTCATGGCAACTACTTGCATAGGAGATATACATTCACGACAGTTTTTCTACCATTTGTTTCTCTAGGGTTTTTTATCAGTTCATTTCTATATGAGAAAATCTACTCTAAAGCCAGTCTAGGCTCTAACACCCCACACCAGCTGATGTGGCTGACCGGGTTTAGTGTAAACGGTCCACTTGCTTCAAGTTACCCCTCCCTCGGTCCACTTGCCGAATCCCCCCCATGAAAGAGGCGAATCCCCCACGAACGACGCACGACGTGAACACTACAAGACGCGACCAAGCGATTCAGTCTCCCCTCTGAAGCATCTCAGATGGCACTCGACTCCCCTCAGTGAGCATCTCGGACGGCACGAGGCTCCCCTCCGTGAACACTGAATCCAGGCGAGGCGAACACTTTACCGGGTAAAATCCCTAAAATCTACCCCCTCCATCTACGAATCAGTCTCCACGTAAGAAGCAACTCTACGCCAATCTCTCCCCCTCCATCTGTGAATTTCATAATTTTGCTCCTTCGTCCTTATCAATCTGCCCCGAAGGAACCCTAAATGCAGTGCTCTGTTCCACCAAAATAATTAGGCTATATTATGAAATTTTCCTTAATTATGTGTTGCTTAATGCAATTCTTGATAGGCTTGCATGTGTAGATTGTCTCCTCAAGTGCATTATTTTCTCTTGTCCATTTTGTAATGGAATTGTGATGTAAAAGAGCAAAAGGTATAGGCTCAAATACGTTTATGCTCATTGTTCACCAAGTTGCACCGAGACCCATTTAGATAAACTTTTATCATACCTGCTATCTTTATAGAAAGTGCAAAGAGATTGTCAACATTGTATCCAAATTCTAGTGGGAAGTAAGCATGTGGTATCACATGGCACTGAAAAGTCACTTAAGGGCATATGCAGGTAACACCCATATCCACACCCTTGAGAAAAGAAGAAAAAATTGATCTCCATAAAATTGGTGAAAATTAAGTGAGTGGCATCATGTATTTAGCCAAATAATTCTAATGATTAACTATGATTGGAAACCAGAAAAACTCTGTATATGTTGAAGAGATAATAAGATACCTCTAGCATCATGACCTGGGGATTTTATTTAAGATTGGTGCTTCTCTCTTTTTTTTAAGGCTTTGGGGCCTTTCAATTTGGTGTCATTTCTGCCTACTCCTTTTGATGAAGAACTTTTCCATCTTGATCTGTTTATATCAAGATAGAGCATCCGTAAAAGATAGTGGATCTGATACTTGGTTGCTAATATGAAGATTGAGTGAAAACCATAAACGTTATTTTCTTATCATTCTTGATGAATGTTACTTATATAACGTGCCAAGGTGCCATCTGTTTGAATGCCAATTGTGCTAATATGTCATACGATTGTAATTTTCACTACTTGTTGACTTTTGGTTGTTGATGTCTTTCAACCCATTGGTTCATCTAAAGATTACCATTCAGTTTACTCCAGACAGGCTACATGTTATGTTGACTATAGATGAAATTGAATTCAGCTACTTCCATGTTATCGTAACTGCTATTGTAATTGCATTGACTATAGATGAAAAGGGTCCTAGGCTAATATACACAGCTTCAAAATCACAAGACCTTGTTAGATGAAGTTGAAGATAACTTCAATTCTTTTTTATCTTTCCTTCCACAGTGCCACTTTGTTCCTCTAAAGACTAATGCATTTGCATCTTTTGAAGCATAAACTCAGTTTGTCTTTCTTTGGGTGAAGCATAAACTGTGTAGTACAGGGAATCGATAAAACTAATGCAGTTGCATCTTTTGAAGTCCATAATCGATAAGACTAAGCATAAACTCAGTTTGCCTCAAAAAAACTTGAGTCATGTTTTGATCTCCTTTTTTGTATGGAAATCATTTTTTAATGATGATGCATTTGAATATGCTCAATGTTTCAGTTAGATCACCTATGGCCTTGAGTCAATCGTCATGTGTTGTTGATGAGTTTGAAATGGAAGCACCAACTTGTTGGTGTGGCTTGAAAGCCCCATTAAAGACCTCCTATACTAGCAAAAATCCTGGAAGCAAATTTTATGCTTGCCAGAAGTATAACACGGTATAACATATTTTTTATCATAATTTTGTATTGTTTTTTAGCTTGCCAAAGTTTAACGTTTGTCAACTTGACAATTTCTATGCAGGGAGAAGCAAGGTGTCAATTCTTTATATGGACAGATATACTTGCACTGGTAGAAGAGAAAATTCGCACAAGAGAGAATGCAGCTCGGAAAAAGGAGGACGATTTATTATTGCGCGAGTATGAAGTTTAGAAAACGAAAGAAAAAATAGTGCAGAGAGATAGTGTTCTATCCAGGCAAGAGAAGAAAATTGGAAAGCAGCTCGTAGAGAATAGATGTGCACGAATATTATTATGTATTTATTGGATGTTATCAATTGTAATAATTTTTTGTTGCCTTGGACTATAAATGTATTTTGAACAACATCAGATTAACTTATATTAATAGTACTATTTGGATGCACCATTTTCTATCCTTGAGACGCAATTGATTAGCTTTGTTCAATGAAACTGCAAACTCCATCAACTGGAGCTGTAACAATGTTCATAATATAATACGTTCTAATCAGAAGAAGCAGCTGTAAATGAAGCTAAAACATAAATAACATAATTATATTCCCTTAATTACAAAGTAGAATGACGTTAGACAAATTACATCAAAATACTGTAAAAATTCATCAATATATGAAAAATACATCACAGTCTCCCAAACTACATCACAGTTGACCAAATTACATCACAGTCTCTCAAACTACATAACAGTCTCCCAAACTGTGAATAAAACATCATTGTCACCCAAACTACATCAAAATACATCAATATATGAAAAATATATTGATGTAACATCTCGTAAACTACATCACAGTCTCGCAAACTATGAATAAAACATCATTGTCTCCCAAACTACATCAAAATATAATACTATTTGAAAAATACATCAAAATAAACAATCTCCCAAACTACATCACAATCTTCCTGGAGCACCTACTCATTGCCTAGTGGTGTTGGTTGTGTGACAGTACTGCACTGTGTTAGAACAACAAAATCATCCTTGCCTGCACTGGGTATCTTAATAAATATAAAAAATAAAATAAAAATAAAAACATCAAGCCATTAGAAAGTGCTTATGAATGCATTGGGAAGACAAATAATGAAGAATGTATTACCCGAACACTTTCTTGAGCTTCCAATACCTCACACTCCTGTGATGTATCATCAAATATTTTTCTGCGTGTCTATATAAATTTCATTTACAAAAATACACGTCCGTTAGAAAGAAATATGCATGCAATGGGAAGCAACGGACGTAAGTAATACAAATAATAATTTATTACCTGTTTCTTCTTTCGTTTGGTCGTTGCCTTCTCCACAAGTGGAACCTTTCTTTCTGTTGGTGGCCTCCATTTCCCTCGGACAACATGTGGGCTTAATATCTTCTTACCCTTATCCGTGACCACAGTCTCTGTTACCTTCGTTAAACCGGACTCAAGTGTTAATCCATTAAATTCATTCTCAAACTCATCCAAGTGGTGCATGAATGCAGTAACATGGGCATCACTCGACGATACACAGGTTGCTAATCTCACACATCGTTTCACCACAAAGTCATACCTGTGTGAGTCTGCATTTTGCCTCTAGTCATCGTAGCTATTTTTTACCACTGTGTATCTCCTCTTTAAATTTTTCTTCCATCGATCCAAGATGTACTTCTCCAGTAGCGCATGGATCTTATTCATTTGAAAAACGTTCAATGCATGCCTGCAGACAATCCCTCTCATCTCAAACAACGCACATGTGTATTTCACATTAACCTCCTCATCGTTAAAGTAAACAGTGTACTTAATGCTCTTGACATGGTCATCCTCAATGGTAATTTCATCCAAAACATCGTAGGCTGAAATGCAACCTTATTTGCTAATAAGTATGCAGTTTACATAAAATCATTCCCCAAACTTCTTTTTGGACCTCTTTAAATTTTGCATTCGTAAACACGGCTTGAAACTGCTTTTCAATGCGGAATGGGGATGAACATGGGATGGTTTGGTTGGAGGAATTGAAATCAGCTGTCGTCTCGACCTCCACCTTCTTCCTCAGTGCATTATCAAATTGATCGATGAATTCTTTCAACGTCATACCTGAATGCACAAACCCATCAAAGAAAGCATTCATGCTTTCAGAACGCTGTGTTGTGCTCATGCCAGCCCAAAATACTCCCTTAAGGTAAACCGATACCCAAAATGACCTCTCGTTGTACAACCCTTGCAACCATGCATTTTCACGTAACTCATACTTCTGAATAAGTTGCCCCCACTTCTCCTCAAATTCATCACATGTCTGTGAATCATATAGGGCACTCTGGATGGCAGTCTTCAACCCCCATTGAAGGCAGTGTGAGATCCCAATTTCTCTAGCAGTTTTCGCATTATATGCCATAGACAACATCTATGGCGAGTGTGTGGGAATATCAACTCAATAGTACTCTTCATTACTCGGTCTTGGTCTGTTATGATCACTTTTAAAGCACGATCATCCATGCACTCTAACCATGCTCGAAATAGCCACACAAAAATACTTGTGTCCTCGCTTGAAATTAGGTCAGCCCCTAACAGTATAGATTGTCCATGATGGTTTACACCAACAAATGGTGCAAACGGAATACCGTATCTATTTGTTAGGTATGTTGTATCGAAGGTGATAACATCTCTGAAATACTCATACGCTGCTCTACTACACGCGTCAGCCCAGAACACATTTCTCAGCCTCAACTCCTCATCCACATCAATCACATAAACAAAGCCATCATTCTGCAACCTCATCCTCTTGAAGTACTCAGTCAGTATTTCGCCACCACCTTTACCCAGCCTTAATTTTCTGGCTTTATCAATAAAATCCCGACAATCTTTTTCTTGAAACTGTAGATTCTCGAACCCTCCGCATCAACAATAAGTGCCCCGAAATTCTTGTTCATACAAATACCTTCTCTATCATTCAAATAAAGCATCCTTTGACTATATTCGTCTAAACACTTGTGCAATCTAAAGAATCTAGACTTTTGTGGGCTAATAGTACTATGATTATGTGCAATCTCAACAGTAGTCAACACCCATCTACCATCCACCAAGAGAGCATTTATCCTTGCCTTACAATCCGTTTTAATAGTTGGTCGTGGCCTTGAGATATTACTATGGCTAGGATAATACTTACCACCTCGTGCACACCCAATCGTTAAATACTTGACCCTCCCATTAGCCTCTCTCTTCGTCCTTTGTGTTATAACACCAAAACCTTGTTGCTTCGCATATCACATGTAATAGGCTACAAGCTCAATATCAGCGAAAAACTCCATATCAGGTTTGGGCTCCTCCTCAACTCGATCATCACCATAATTTTCTTCATTTATCTCCTCAGCTTCTGTCTCTACATCATTACCAACATTATTTTCACTTTCAGATATAAATGGAGCAGTCTCCGTAGTCTCCGCAGTACTTGTGGTCTTTTCACAACTTCTCAACTCCTCTCCGGTTCTCGACAGAGGGCATGATGGGGGCTGCAATCAGGCATGATGTTAGAACGGATAGCAACGCGCCCATCTAAAAAAAAATAGATCATCAATGAATCTACCTAGTTCATTTGTTGAACATGGCCCGACTCCTCTGCATTAGTCGATGGAGGGTAGATGAACGTTGTTGGAAACGGTGGCATTGATGGGGGCTGCAATCAGGCACGGTGTTAGAACGGGTAACAATGCACCCATCCAAAATTTAAAAAAAAAAAAAAAAAAAAAAAAAAGGATCATCAATGAATCTACCTGGTTCATTTGTTGAACATGGCCCGACTCCTTCGCATTAGTCAATGGAGGGTAGATGAACGTTGTTGGAAATGGTGGCATTGATGGGGGCTGCAATCAGACACGGTGTTAGAACGGGTAACAACGCACCCATCCAAAAATTTAAAAAAAAAATAGATCATCAATGAATCTACCTGGTTCATTTCTTGAACATGGCCCAACTCCTCCGCATTAATCGATGGAGGGTAGATGAACGTTGTTGGAAACGATGACATTGATGAGGGCTACAATCATGCACTGTGTTAGAACGGGTAACAACGCACCCATCCAAAAAAATATAAAAGTTAGAAAGGAATGTACCTGGATTGTATGTTGAAGACGGCCCGAACCCTCCGCATTAGTCGACGGAGGGTAGATGAACATTGTTGGAAACGGTCTCATTGGTTGGGGCTGCAATCAAGCATGGTGTTAGAATGAGTAATAACGCACCTATGAATAAAAAATAAAAAGTTATAAATGAATGTACCTGGATCATTTGTTGAAGATGGCCCGAACCCTCCTCATTAGTCGACGGAGGGTAGATGAACGTTGTTGAAAAATGTGGCATTGGTAGGGGCTACAATCAGACACAGTGTTAGAAAGGGTAACAATGCACTTAAGGGAAAAAATTAAATGTTTAAAATGGAATGTACCTGGCTACCCTATGTGTACGTATATGAATTCGAATATGCATTTGAATGCATGATAAATGGCAGGTAGTAAGCATTGCCTGGACAGAGAGAGACCTACAATACACAAATAAAAATACATTAACTAGTTGGAATTGAGAGACCTTCGCATTATGAATTATCAATGTATCATACCTGAGTCAGTGGAATTGGTGTAGAAGGCCTGGGTGACCTTTTATCTTCATCTTTGTCCATCACACTATTACAAGAAAAAAAAAACATTAGTCCAGCATTAGTGTTGATTTACAACTTTATAAAGAATTTCATTTCCTTCTTTTTTAACAAAGCAGTTGTAGCAATGGTGGGGGCAAGAATATTGTGTGATACATCAACTAATTCCTAATGAACACAACCAGTTCCTTATAACTAGTTCACAATTCTCCAAGAATTAGATTCAACCACTAAATAGAACTGACTCAACCTAATACATAGATTCAATCCATCAACTGGAGCTATGATGCCCTGCCCGTAAAGAGACGCAAGTCCTACCAAAATTTTTAAAGAAAAGTCCCTAAAAGTAACTCCAAACCAACAAGTATAACATCAACTTCTTGTATATTTTTCATGACAAATATGAGATATATTGCCGGTTATTTTGCACTAAAACAAGTCACACAGAGATGTGCAATGTCCAATATCAGCTGAGATCAGGTTACATAAGACTAAGAAACATCTCAAAAATCCAACCAAAAACTATATTAAATAACACATGGGAGTGGACTTCACGAAAGCAATAAAATAGACCTCACAAAAGTAGAATAATGTGTTCACGAAAATGCAATATAATGTGTTCACGAAAATGGGTGCCATCGTAGGAACAGCACAACGCAGACGGCAGACGGCAGATGGCACGACATATGGCACGCAGATGACAGACAAGTGGCGCTGCGAACACCCAACAATCGTATCGTCAGAATGGGATGGGTAACCAAAAAAAAATCGAGAGGGAGAGAGCCATCACAACACTATACCGAGTAAACAAATGCCACCGCAAACCCCATGACGACGGTACACGAGCGGCGGGAATGAGCGAGAGAGGCGACGCTGAAGTTGGAGGGAGAAAATTCGAACTAATTTGGGGATGAAGTCGACAAGTTAATCTGTGAGTAAAACGGATGCGTTTTATTGTAGCCAAAAAAAAATCCACATAAGCGGTGTGTGGTGTTGGTTACTATGTAGGCTTAAGTGTAGAAGAACTCTTTCTATATATGCGTTACACACTTCACGAACATGGCACAACCCCTCATGCACGTAGTGATCATCTTCAACCTAAGCTAAAGTGCCACTCCCTAAGTTGCAGTGAAGCAACACCTCCTCCACAGTGTTGTCGCTAGCCTACTGCACCTCCACAAACCACCCCAAAGTGCCGAGATCCTCCACAACACTACCTTTCACCACCACACCCGAGAAACCACACAACCCGCAAGCCTCCACATTCAACCACTGTGGAAGAACAGCAGCAGCAATCATTTGCCATAAGGAACATCCTTCCCGCGTAAAGCCTAGCAGTGCAACCCCCCCCCCCAGCTCAACCACGGGCCACCCAGTCACATAACCTAGTCACTGCAGTGCATCCCTCCCTTCAGCCACCAAGGTTGCACCACACGACAACTGTAAAAACATACCACTTCCACACCAAAGAAGCCCTTGTTTTTCACTCCCAAAAACATAGCAAGCCACTTCCATGCCGACAACCCCGTTTCCGCCACACTTCCACTGCACGGGCCCTTACTTGTGCTCCTAAGAATATTTTCAAATGCTGCCAATGACAGAAAAGGCCACTCATCATCCCAACTGCTTACCGTAAGCCGTAAGTCGTTGTCTCTTCTTTTCTCACATTATTAAGTAAAGATTTCTTTCAAAAGTAAACGATAATGATGTAATTTTAATTTTAAACACTTTAGATATGATCTAGTTTATTAGATAAATGTTGTTGTTTAATTTAAAATATTTTAGTATAATTATATGATCTAGTATTAAATTTTGTAGTTTGATTACACTAGTAAATAAGTTAGGATTTAATGTTTTAGTCAGAGTTATTAAGTGTACTCTGTTGAATTTAGAGAATTATGGTATTTTAGAGTTAAAAGAAACTTTAGGTTTTTGAGGTATTAAAATAGGCATTTCAGGTGTAATTACGAACTATTCAATTGAAGATTTATTTAAGTTACAAGAATTTTCCATAGGTGACGATTGATTTTTGTTTAGTGTTGCTGTGGAGAAATTCTCATAAGCTAAGAAGTTTAGGTAAACGAGGTTCCTATGCTAGACTTTACATAAAAAGAAAATGAGCTATGGTTTGATTTATGAAAATGTGCATGATATATTTGTTTTTAAAAAGAAATGTGAAAATAACCTCAGTAATTTGCTCTACATTACTCATGAGATCCGTAAGAAAAAGAAGAGTATTTTCGTCATGACTGGTATAGACATGAGCAAGTTTTTATGCATTTTGTTTCTGATCCGGAAAAGAGTGAATTTGAGTCCTTTTTTTTAAGTTTTTTTTTTTTATGAAATAAAGATGTTCTGATATATGAGATCTAAAATTTTTGCTGTGAATAAATGGAAATGTTTTGATTCTATTTATTTTGAACATGTGAAATTATCTGAAGATGTTTAGTTTTTTACTTTTGATATGAAGTGGCATTTGAAAATATTGGCATGAGATTCTGATTCTGTATTCTGATTAAGTCTGATTATGATGTTCTATTCGATATTCTGTTATGGACCAACCACGGGTGATAATAGTGGCATACGGCCCAATTACAGGTTATAATAGTGGATACGGCCCAACTACGGGTGATAATAGTGGATACAATCCAAGCACAGGTTATAATAGTGGATACGTCTCAGCCACGGGTTATAATAGTGGATACGGTCCTTCCACAGGTTATAATGGTGGTTTATAACCCTACCAATATAACGTCCATCCTTAAGGTGAGACTTTTTATAAAATGATTTTATAAAAGAACGACAGGAATTACCGTTTGATTTAAAACTTTTTACTTCCATACACAGGATGCAAGACTCTACGTTATAAAATAAAATGTGCTTTGAGAATAAAAGAGATTTACAGTAGAAAATATCAATTTTAACAATAAAAGGCCTCTCATACATTTAAACACTCATGCCTAAACTTCTGTGCTATTCCCCTTGGGCCATATCCATCCTAACGCGTGCTACTCATTCAATCCCTATGGGTGGAAGGGGCATGCATAAAAACTAAAATGAGTCGATGACTCATAAGCATTACTTCATACAGTTAAAATATAATAACATAGGTTTTCATTCATGCATTTATCATTCCATATATACTATACGTACATGCATACGTGCGTTCGTTCGAAAACATCACTGGACATGATTTTTCTTTAAAAATGGGCTTTCTTTTCTTAAGATGCGTCCCCCGTCAGTGCCTTCATTTCTTCAAGAGTGCGATGCATCCATACATTCTTTCTTATCGCTTTTATTGGCCGGTACACATTGTTACGCCTCGTGTGTTGGGGTTAGCAATCTTCCTTTGGACCCGGACTCCGCCCGTGGCCATAGGTTGGGAATCCCTTTTCAGTCAGGGGGCAGCATTGGGTGCACTTCCAATACTACTTACTCGGCATTGCAATTTGCCCAGTCCATTGGTACCCTTTGTATTCATTCATGTGGTCATTACGTATTTTCATACAGTAAACGTTCATTTCATTTCAATCCTTTCTTTCATTTTAATCCTTTCTTTCAGTTCAATCCTTTTCATTTAACTGTTCGTTCATGGAAAACATCATTTAAAGGCATGGATTTAAACATTATCTTTCATGGCATCCATAAAGCATCAATTCAAAGAGACATTTTAAAAAAACATACTTCCTTCATGTCATTAAAACATCGGTTAAAACTCGAGGCACAAGTCTCAACATTGATTTTTTTTTTTAGAAAATACATACAATAGATACTGCGTATAGTCATCCATTCACATGCGTACAATTAATACTTTTTGTTGCTTAAAAAGGGGCTGCTAAGGAGGGCCGTACATACGTATACCTTTAAACACTTAGACTTAGCATGTTTTCGTAAAACATCTTTTGTGTCGTTTCGTAAAGCATCGCAAAGGAAAAGTATTTCATTTTCGTTTCTTATATTTTAGAAAACTCTAGAAGAGTATGAACGTAATACTTACCTGGACTCCAAGCTACTTTCATATCATGCAGTTCATTCATGTGCGTGTCAGATGCCAACCTTCATGCATACACGTAACCTTAGCGTCATTCTTTATCTAATGCATAAGCAACTAAACTTAGAATAGAACTATACTTCGTTTGGAACACTCTTCTTCTATCCCGTGCTCTTGCTAATAGTAGGTTTATGATTTTTTGTCATTTGATATTTGGAGTCATGGATACTTCAAATATTTATGGAGTTTTTAAATTAATTCATTGAGGTATTTATTTGGTGTCCTGGTGGAAGAACATATATTTTTGTTTTGAATAAATGGATTTGTACTTTTTGGGAATATTGGAGTATATAAATATGTTATGGAAGATGGATTTAAGTTACAAGAGATAACTCTCTGGACCTCTGGGGACGAGGCATTACATTAAACCAGGTGCTCAAAAAGATCATTGGATCAGTCATATAGGTCTATCTAGGAGACTGTGAACTTCAGTGGTAGTAGCATCCCCACCCTAAGGTTGGTTCGTGCTGGTGAGCATCTGGTCTACTGAGGAGATACTGCCACCCTCTTAGCCATCTCCTCGTGTTTTTCCATCAGGTCGCATAATTCATGTTGCATCTTCCTTTTCTATTCGTTATCGACATTCGTCCCTCCTACTCGTCACCACTCATCCTGTCTGTTGTAACTGGACTCAGTGTCTTCAGGTAGGTTGGTAGTGCCTACCTATAGAGCTTCATTCTCCTTCTGAAATGTTTCTACATGTGCAGTTAGCATCTTCACCAATTGTTCTATCTCTGTAAAACGTGCTTCCATATCTTCTAATAAGGTTTTTGGTCCTCGGGTTGTCGTCAGCATACGAAGGACATGTTATGTCTATACGAATTCCACAGATAGTGCCACTGTTAATGTCATGTTTTGTTTGCCTGGACAAGGTTCTGGCAACACGGGTCAAGGTCTTCCTCCCTGTAGGCACAAAAAAAGGAGGTGGCTTGGTGGTGGTTCGAGGAACCTTCGATGCCAAAGTCGGTAGATTGTTTTAGGGAATTGTGGGAGAATAGTCGAGTTCAGAGAGTGTTTTTTATACCTAGGTGTATTTTTGTACGAGGTTTCTGGGGACATTTTGTACCTCGTGTCAAGGGATTCACATCACCCTCCATAGTAGCTCCAATCAAGGCCTTTAATGTTGCATTAGGTCTAAGGTGGCGCCATTAATACAGAGTGGCTCCCTAGGTGGCACCTTGGGGATGGATAGTTGGTGCTGCCACTTTTCATGCCCATTGTCAAAAAATGAAGGGTCGTCCATGCTTCTTGTTCACTTGCCGGCTTAGATCCTTTAATGCTAGGTGTCACAGGCTGATGTCAGCGTCAGCGTGTCCTGTATGTCCCCCTTAGTCCAATTTCCCACACAATGCACCTTCCTTTAGTTGGCATAATCCGTGGGTGATAAAGTGTTAAAAATTACATGATTAAGTTGCTAAAATGAATGATATGTTTAACCAAAATATGAATTAAGCACTTAATTATATAGTAAAGTTTAATGCTTGACTCAATGTTAAATTATGATTAATATCTCAAATTTTATTCTAATATTTTAGTTAATGATTGCAGGGCATTGTGGGAAAGTCGTTAAAAATATATGGGTATTCTCGGAATTACCCAACTGACACAGCAACTACAAAGAATGCTCTGAAGACTCACGCTATCACACTTTGAACTGAGGGGCAGACATGCGGATAACAGCTTCCAGGAGACGCAGCACGCAGGAACCTGGCTGGATCGAGCGGCTCAAAACGCATGCACTGCAGACGTGAAATGCTGGGAGCTAGAACGGTGCAGAGGCTGGAATGGTGCAGGGCACTCACGCGTAAGAACAGCTTGAGACGCGAACTGCAGAGGAGGATTGAAGTGGAACGCGGGAGGTGAGATCAAAACGGGCAGCGAGTAGACGCAAAACGCACAGCAGGGACGTAACACGCAGCAGAAGGGAGAGATCAAAACGCACGATCTGAAAACGTGACGCGCAGAGGAGACCACTCACGTGAACCTGGACCGCACGTCAAAACGCACGAAAATGGATGCGAAACAGCATGGTGCTGGGCTGAGACGAAACGCGCAGCTGAGAGGGCTGAGGGAGGAAACAGAGAGTATAAAAGAGAAAAAGAAATTTTCGTGCGCCGTCTGTTCTTTTTTTGGAGTTTTTCGTCTGCTTATTTTCTTCTTCAGCATACCTTTTTCTTCTTCAGCACACATTTTTCGGAGATTTTTTCTTTCGGTTTTATTTCCTTCTGCTAGTTCTTCTTCTTCGGCTTTTGGGTTTTCAGCACATTTGGAGATTACAGTATTTTCATTTTGCAATTTTTGTTTAGTGCAGTAATTAGTGATGTTGGATTTTAATCTTCTTGAGCATTTTGTTAATCTAGAGATGATACGCTAGATTTTTAGCTTGGGATTCAATGAGTAACTCATGACTATTTGGGGTTGGATTCTCTTCAATATTTAGTGCTTTTGATGATTAACTTGATGGATTATATTTCAATGTGCATCTAGAAAAGATTAGAGTTCATTGTTCTTGGTTTAGATCAATTGTAGACGTAAAGGCACAATTGATACTTGAACAAGTAACATGACTTTGATGTTTTTCTTTCACTTTTCTATGATTGTCATATAATTTGTCAAGTAGTTTTGTTAGAATAAAAATGGTGGTTCATTGCTATATCATCCGACCATGATTTTTTAGGAATGAAAAAATGGTTGAGAGAAAATGAAAAGAGAAGTAAATCCATCACCAAATTAGTGGGCGAAAATTGCATCCCAAGTGTTTGTTTAATTGCTTCTTACAAGTTTAAGTCAACTCCCGCACATTTTCTTTAAATCTCTTGATTCTTAGCAATTTTAGAAAAATAGATTCACTTTTATTTTCAGCTTTACTTATGCTTGAGCTTCCCGACAATTTCTCTCATAATTCATTCCACGCTCCTTTAGTAAATAGCCCCTTTTAGATGTGAATATAGTTAGCGGTTAAGTTCTAAAATTTATTCTTCTTTTCTTTTTATTATTTTTTGTTCATTGCTAACTCATTTAGTTTAATCTTTTCTTATCATTTTAAACTTTCGTGTCACTCCAAACGGTAATATGTTGTCTTGCGAAAATGAAATATTTGCTAAATTCTCATTGTCCCTGTGAATTCGATCTTGAGATTTACCCTTATATTACTTTGACAGCTTCTACGCTTGGAAGTCAAAATTAAAAGCTGATCAGTGGGTCGAGCTCCTTTGGCAATCCTAGGGTCGTAGGAGGATGAAGCCTAGATCAAGATGGGCCTTAATGTCTTGCACACGCCAAACCAATGGGGGAGTGGTAATACCCCTTGCATAATGTATGTGTTAATTCACTTTAGATTTTTAAGCATGTATAGTTTCATTTATGGTGTTGTTTATGCTAGGTGCCCAAAATATACAGAAAGTAATATTTGAAGAATGTCAGTTAACACCGTCTCTACTTTTTTAAAACTCTCTGCAAACTCTCTGCACGAGAGAGACCGGCGTTACATTGTGACGTGCCACTACTTTTATGTCAAAGCATAGGACGGGAAATACCATACATGCTGCACTCGTGGTCCAATTTGGGCAATGACTTCTAGAGTGAGAGAGAGAGAGAGAGGGGATAAATGAGTAATGTTAGATATAAATTTTAAATAGAGAAGTTTTATATAAGTTTTTTATAAAATAATGGATTTCACTAATAAATAATAATTTTTTTTACACTTTTTTTAAGATGAAGTTTACTTTTTTATAAAGACTTATATAAAATTTATCTATTTGAGACTTGTTCAAATCATTTCTCGAGATAAATTGCTGATTTCCTTCCTGTACCTGCGATGTCATTTGCTTCTGACGCATAAAAGCTTTTGAATTTGAATACTGCTACGTCTATAAAAAAAAAAATCACATAAAACAATTCTATAAATTAATATAAATTGATCTGATCTGTTAAATTTGTTTTATAATAAAAATATTTTTATAATCAGATAAATCATATCAAATCACATCAATTTATAAAATTATTTTTATGTAATCATTTTACAATTACAATATTATCCTTTAAATTTTAATGACTACACCAAATTCAAGGTTCCTTTTCTTCTTTCAATCAAAATATTTTTAAATGTTTTCTTGGTTAACAGTTAGAGCATCCGTTTGGTCAAATGTATTTTTAAAATTTAGTCAATATCATATTTTTTTACATTTGTTCATTCTATTTAAATTCAATCCTCATATTGGATTAGTCATTCACTCTCTATATAATAATAAAATATTATTAAATTAATAATAAAATATTATTAAATTAATAATATTTTAATTTAATTTATTTGTATCACATTTTACAATTATACAATATTAAAAAAATTATATTTTCAAATGTCATTTAATGCTAATAACCAAAAATTTAGATTAAACTTATCTAAAATTTTATCTAAATTTTTTATTTACTAACCAAATATCTAGCAACATACTCATTTCAATGTCAATAAAAAATCTACCTAAATAAACACCTACAAATGGTTGGAATGAGAAATTAGTATTTTAATATTTGGTGAATTAATTGTAATTCTCCATCTTTGGCCAACCACCGTAGCAGAAGTCCAAATTGTTTTAGAGATACTCAATCTAATGTGGGATCTTTTTGACATAAATTATTTAAATTATAGTCATCTTTTAACTTTGACCAAGTCAATAGGGATGCTCTTATGTGTGTGTTCGTGAACATGTTGATTCTTTAAACTTTGTGCAGCTGTGTGTTTTAAATTGAAATTTTTGTTTTGTATAATGATAGGTTTATTACTTCTTATCACTTATTTATTATTTATTATTTTTTTATTTTTTACTTAATAATTAAGAAAATAGTTAAGAAAATAATTATTAATGAAATTATATATTTTTTTTAATATTTTCAATAAAAAGATGTTAAAAATATATTTAAATCAAAATCATAAAAAATAAAAATTTTAAATATATTAAAAAATAAACCTATCATTTCTTTTAAAAAAAATTTAATTGTAAGCGATTCTGCACATTTATATGCACATCATTTCAATATGATTAGTTAGAAAGTAAATTTTATTAAAAATAAAATTAATTTAAATTTAAAATATAAAAATAATAAAATTAATACACAGATTGATACATAAACTTACTTATACGTAACAAAATTCTTATTTTTATTATAACCAAGCGTTGGACCTGCACCAACAACCATATCTTCTGTCCAAGACAGCACATTTTACAGAGTAATGGAAAGTAATCGACAGAACAATATATACGATTGTGTCAGCGGCAGTCACGGCATCGCGGAGTTCCAAACCAACAGAAGTTACAAATTCATCACAAATGCTAAATCGCCGGAAGATTTGTCACCATATATTTGTTATTTAGTGATTAATAAACTATTTTTTAATCACATTATAATTTTTTTTAAAAATATTTAAGAATATGAAAAAATAATTAAAATAAATATTTTTTTTTTTTGTTCTTTATCAAGACCAACTCGTGCTACATCCGACCGAGCACTACTCTTCTGGGTCAGCAGTAGCATCGGGCGATCCCAAAAGTACATTATTGGCATAGCCTAATTAGCCTTTGTTTAGATTGGAAACTCACATAATTCATTTCATTTCATCATATCATTATAATATTTTCAAATTTTCACGTAAAATATAATAAACAATTCAATTTTTTTAAATTTTAAAATAATAATAATATTAAAAATAATATTTTAATAATATTTTATTTTACTATTTACAAACTATCTCAACTCATTTCTGAATCCAAACGAGACAGTAATTTGACTCGATATGGTTCTTGGAACAAGGCATCTAAGATAAGAGACTTGGCAACGTAGCTTCTAACATTTCCCTTTTATTCTCTCTTATTGACGGGACCTATCTTCCATTGTTTCGAGGCAATTAGGTTGTTTTGATAGTTTAATTAAGAATTTTTGTGGGGAAATGATAGTCTGCAGCCCCACTCTTACTGTCCAAGTTGATCGCTTGTACTTTTTTTTTTTACTTAGTAAAAAAGGAAGTGATTTTAAGTGTATTGGTATTTTTTTTTATTTTTTAAAAGTATTTAAATATATTAAAAAAATGTGAAAAAAAAAAAAGAAAAAAATAACGCTGGGAGGTAAACCCAGCGGTAAGCGTGGGGCGGCATGGTAGCCCCACTCATTTTTGTGATACTTCTTTGAGGGTTTGGCTCTGTCCAATTGTACAAGCATTGAAGTTCAGTTGACCATGTCCTCCCTCTGCCTCAATAATGTGTTATGCTTAGGTTGATTTGGGGGCTTGGTTTATGTGTTTTGTAACTGGCTGATTTTGTTTCTTCCTGCGACCGATGTCTGATCAACGGTTTTGAAAGAATTTGATTTCCCCACACACAACACAGTATGTGATATTGTACTATATAAAATAAAATGTACAATCATTACATTAAACACAAAGATTACAATACTGAAACCTATACACCAATCTTGCTAACAGTCCAAAACTACACCAAATCTTGATACACGGTTTACAGCTACCATGACTTTACTTGTATATATGATTGTGCTGAGTTAGTTGACTAGAGAGTTCCCCCCCCCCCCACCCCCCCGCGCGCGGAAAGCTAACTAGGGCGGTACACATTGAGCTTGGAGCGGAAGAAGGTAAATTGGGATCGAGAGAGGCTTTTGGTAAAAACATCTGCAAGCTGGAGATTTGAGGGATTAAAGGAGACACAGAGGCGCCAACAACCACTTGTTCACGAACAAATTGATAATCAAGATATGTTTGGAGCAAGCTTGAGTGACAGGTTTTGAGGACATGAAGATCATGGCACTTTGATTATCACATAGAAGTGTGGCAGGAGATGGAGGATGAGTCTTGAGTTCTGAAAACAAATTGAGCAACCAAGTAACTTCTGCAACAGTTTGAGCAAGAGCTTTATGTTTAGACTCGACACTGGATTAGGATACTGTGGGTTGTTTTCTTGCACTCTAGGAGATCAAATTTGAGACAAGAAAGATTGTGTAACCCGAAGGTTATCGACGAGTGTTAGGGCTCCTTCCCAATCCGCATTTGAGTATGCCAAGAGGGAGATTGAATGTTGTGAAGAGAGGTTGAAGCCAAAGGTTATTGTGCCTTTGACATATCTAAGGATTCTTTTGACAGCTCTATAGTGGTCATCAGTCGGTGCATGCATGAACTGGCAACCTATATGGACAGCATAAGAGAGATCGGGTCTTGTGATGGTGAGATATTGAAAAGCACCAACCAAAGACTGGTATAGGGTAGGATTAGAAAATGTTGAACCTATACTGGTTTGTAATCTACCATGTTTGCACGTTGAAGAAGATCATAGGCATATTTAGTTTGAGAGAGAAAAATGATAGAAGAAATAGACTGGACTTCAATGCCTAGAAAATAATGGAGCATGCCGTGATCCTTCATGGAAAAGGCATGACGGAGTTGACTGATTAAAGTTTCAAGAAGCTTGTTGTTGTTGTTGCTGGTGAATACAATATCATCTACATAGAGAAGTAGATAAATAATGCTTGTTGGATGGCGATAAATAAAAAGTGAAGAGTCAGCTCGACTGCATTTAAAACCAAAAATGATTAGAAAGCTATTGCACTTCTGAAACCAAGCACGTGGGGCTTGTTTTAATCCATAAAGAGCTTTACGAAGGCCATGAGAAGAAAGTTGAGAGTTTATATAACCAGGGGGTTGCTCCATGTATACTTCTCTAGAGCCATGGAGGAAGGCATTCTTAACATCGAGTTGTCTTAAAGGCCAAAGAAATGATGCAGCAAGAGACAAGACAATGCGTACAATTGAAGCTTTGACTACGAGGTTGAAAGTTTCATGGAAATCCTGGCCAAATAACCTTTGGCAACTAAGCAAGTTTTGTAACATTCGATGGTGGTATCAGAATGAAGCTTAGTGAGAAAGACCCATCAACAATCAACTACATTCTTATTGGAAGGTCGAGGTACCAATGTCCAAGTTTGGTTCTGGTGCAGAGCACGCATTTCCTCAATCATAGCAACTGTCCACTCGGGATGCTTGGAAGTTGTCTTAAATCCTTTGGGTTCTTTGATGGCAAGTAGAGAATGCAAGAACTGAGATGGAGAATGTAGTTGTAGTGCATGATAAGCTTTGGGCTTTGTTATACATGCTTTCCCTTGTGACCATTGGATGAATGTTAGTCTTCAATGATGGTATTGGTAAGGGATCAGAGACTGCAAGTTGCACAGGAGTTGTAGAGGAAGTTTCAGCTGTGGTGGAAATGGTGAGAGTATTATTTGAGGAAGAGTAGCAAATTGGTGAATCAAGAGAACAAGGAAGGCAAGTTGGCAATGTAAATGATGGGGGGTATCAAAAGAATGGATAATTGGTGCAGTAGAAAGTGGTGATTCAAAAAATATGACAAAGTCATGAAGAGAGGAGGGATGAGATGGTTGAGTTTGAGTAAAAGGAAATTTGTCTCATCAAATGTATCATGACTAGAGACATATACATGATGTGTATTTCAAGCAAAACAGAGAACCCCTTTGTGAAGAGAGATGTAACCAATAAAAACATAAGGTGTACTTTTTGCAGCAAGTTTGTGAGAATTATAATCACGTAATTAAGGGAAACACAAGGAGCTAGAAGTACGAAACATGGAGTAAGAAGGGGTTTTACTATAGAGGAGCTCATATGGAGATATTGTAACACCCCGTATTTTTTTTAGTATATTTTTTTTTAATTGAATGATTATTTGTTATTAATTTAAAAATTTATTCTCTTGTTTTAAAATTGTTGGAATTTTAGTTATTTTTATGATTTTAATTTTGCGAAATTTATTTTTGAAGTGCTTTCTTTAAATTAATTATTGTTATGTGTTTAAATTTCTTCTCGAATTAAATTAACTTGTTGTGGGGTTTAATTATTTATTTTCATTTTAATCACTGCGTTTGAATTATTTTATTTTACTTACTGTGTTAAAATCGTTTCCGTTGGATCGTTTTTGTGACCCAAGATATGAGGATTGGACCTCATTTCTTTCCCTACATTTTCTCTTTCCTCTTTTCTTTTTTTTTTCTTCTCCTTCTTTTTCTTTTCTTTTTCTCCTCTCCCGCGCGCCGCACGACTCTCCCCCTTTCTCTCTCCGTCCGTTTCTTCTTCCACCCAGCGTCGCCGCCTCGCGCTGCCGTGCGTGACACCGCCCGGCCCACTGTCCTTCCCAGCCACCAGCGACCACCCCCCTGTAATCTCAGCCCCAACCGCGCCGCCGTTAGCTCCCACGCGCATCACCAAGCCGCGGCACTCCTTGCGCCGCTGCGCCACCGTCGCGCCACCCCCGGCCACCATCCTCTCACCACATCATCCTCGACCTTCTAGCAACCCAATGTACTCAACCCCACCTCCGATCTGTCACCGGTGAAGCCCCACCATCAACATTTCCGTTTTGGGCATTTTTGTACTTCAACCGCCTATTGCGCCGCCACTCACGGCCAACCACCACCACCACTAGCTTCACCGACATCCCTAAGCCCTACCCTATCAATCTCGGGTCTTCATTTACACCCGTTCAAAAGTGGGTTTTTGAGACCCACGGCCACAGTGCTTTTGGCACTGTTTTGTTGCTACGTTGCCGCTTCTAGCACCTCCGTGATCTTTCAAAAATTATATTATAGCATTGTAAGTATTTTTCTCGAAGAACTTTTGAGATTTAAATGTATTTTTGCGCTAATTTATATTTACTGTGAATTTGCTATTTGTGCCGGACTGAGTCCGAGGAGTAAAGGGGTCGGTTGGATTGGATGATGGAGTTGTTTATGTGATTGGTTTATGCTATAAAATTTGTTGGCTGTTTCGGATTTAAATATTGGTGTTTTGAGTTTGACGTTGGTCATGGTGGATATTGGTATTTTTTTAGGAAGTGGTGATATATTTCGGGATTATGAGGGTTTTAAGTTTTGAGAAATTAAGATAGATTATTTTAGAAGCTTAGGCTTAAATATGGAAATCCGTGATTGATTGAAAACTTACGAAAATTGTGTGATTATTTTTATAGGTGACGATTTATAGTCAACTCGACATTTTTTAGAAAATTTCTGAAAAACTAAGTTGCCCAGGTAAGCGGGGTTCATATACTAGTTTTGCATAAAACAAATAAAATGAGGTTGACTTTGAGAATAAATGTGTTTACTTTTTTTTGAAAAGAGATGATCTGAAAACAACCTCAGATGTTTATTCTGCATATGCATAAATTCTACATAAGAGAAAGTGTTTTTCTGTCATGACTGGTGTAGACATGAGCTAGTTTTGCGCACTTTATTTCTGAACTATGTAAAAGATCGAATAAGGAATTCTAAAAGTTTTGTTATGAACAAATGAGAATGTTTTGTTTATGTTTATCTCGAACATGTGAAATGATCTGAAGCTTTTCAGTGTTTTGTTTTGATGTGATGTGTCATCTGAAAATATTGGCATGAAGTTCTGATTCTGTATATGATTGTAATCGGATTTTCGATGAAATCCGTTCTGTTTCTGTTAAGACCCAGCCACGGGTATAATGGTGGTTTATAACCCTACCACGGGGGTTAAACATGGTATTGTCCCGATGTGATATTAAACGATGATAAGATTATAATGTTTCAGTTTAGAAATGCCAACGGATTCTCTTTTTGGAATAAGTATATTTTTCTGAAAAATTTCGCTCTAATGTTTTTGTACAATTTTTGTTTTTGCATTCTGAAAGTAAATGTTTTGTTCGGCTTATCAAATGTTATAAATGTTCATGTTTACATGCTAGTATATGCTCTCTGCTTGCTGAGTTGTTGATAACTCACCCCGTTAATCTTCATAATATTTCAGATGACATCGATGGCTCAGCTGAAGATCAGTATTAGAGTCTATGGAGAAGATTAGCATTGATTTGTTGTTGGGTATCTCATAATATTAGTGTTGGTGTTGGAGGTTAATTATCTTTCTTAAGTTTGCTTCATGGATTTAGACAGTTTATGGAAACTATGTTAATGTTTTATTATTTCTAGTTGTTATTTGAGACATGAAGAAGAGTTGATTTTATTTGGGTTATTGGATTGAATATTGGATAAATGAGTTTATTTGATTTATTTAATTGAAGTATTTACGTTCGATTTGAGGTTTGAAAAATGGATATATTCTTGAATTTGGAAGTACTCTAGCCTTGTTAGAGCTGGTTATCAGGTTTTATGAGTTAACTCTCCGGACCCTCGAGGTCGGGACGTTACAGATATGCCATTGAGAAGAGGAGTTGGGAGTCGATCTATGGTGAAGACTGCAGTGGAGAATGCCTCAACCCATAGAGAGGCAGGAGCATGAAAATGAAACAAAAGAGTAAGACATGTATCTGTGATATGGTGATGTTTGCATTCAGCCCTTCCATTTTGTGTAGGTGTATACAGACAAGAAATACATTGTTGTATGCCATGATCATCTAAGTAAGATTTGAATTGAGTATTAGTGAACTTGGTTCCACCATCACATTGAAAAGATTTAATTTTAGAAGAGAATTGATTTTCAACCAGTATTTGAAACCAAAGAAACATTGTGAAGAAATCAACTTTGGTTTTGAGAGGATAAAACCATGTAAACCGAGTGTGATTATCAATGAAAATTGTAACGCCCGTCCTTGTGGTGGGATTTTTTATAAAATGATTTTAGAAAATGATGACGGGAATTACCGTTCGATTTAAAACTTTTTGCTTCCATACCCAGGGTGCAAGACTCTACGCTATAAAATAAAATGTGCTTTGAGAATAAAAGAAATTTACAGCAGAAAACATTAGTCTTAAGATAAAAAGGCCTCTCATACAATTAAACTCTCATGCCTAGACTTCTGTGCTCTTCCTCATGGGCCGTGTCCGTCCTGACGCATACTACTCATTCAGTTCCTGTGGAGGAGGGGCATACATAAAAACTAAAATGAGTCGATGACACATAAGTATTACTTCATATAGTTAAAATATAATGACATAGGTTTTCATTCATGCATTCATCATACTATACGTACTATACGTACATGCATACGTGCGTTCGTTAGAAAACATCACTGGACGGGATTTTTCTTTAAAAATGGGCTTTCTCTTCGTAAAACATTTCTCCCGCCAGTGCCTTCATTTCTTAAAGAATGCGATGCATTCATACATTTATACATTCTTTCTTATCACTTTCATTGGTCGGTACACACTGTTATGCCCGGTGTGTTGGAGTTAGCGGTCTACTTACCCAGCATTGCAATCTGCCCATTCATTCGGTACCCTTTTCATTTATTCATGTGGCCGTTACGTATTTTCATGCATTAAACGTTCCGTCCTTTCTTACTGTTCAGTCCTTTCTTTTCAGTTCATTTTAGCTCTATCTTTTTCATGGCATCCTTTAAAACATCTATTCATGGCATCCTTAAAGCATTAGTTCGTAGGGACCTTTTAAAACACCATACCGTTAAAACACCATACTTTCTTCACATCGTTCAAAGCATCAGTTAAAGCATGAGGTATCAGCCTCAACATTTCTTTTTGTAGAAAATACATACAATAGATACTGCTTATAGTCATCCATTCACATATAATTAATAATTTGGGTGCATAAAAATGGACTGCCAAGGAGGGTCGTAGATACTTATACATTTGAACACTTATACTTAGCATGTTTTTTGTAAAATATCTTTCGTGTCGTTTCGTAAGACATCATAAGTTAAAAGCATTTCATTTTCATTGCATATCATATTGGAAAACTCTAGAAGAGTATGAATGTAATACTTACCTGCACTTCATGCTACTTTCATATCATGCAGTCCATTCATGTGCGTGTCAAATGGCAACCTACATCCATACACATAACCTTGACGTCATTCTTTATCTAATGCATAAGTAACTAAACTAGAAGTAGAATTACACTTCACTTGGAACACTCTCCTTCTATTTCGTGCTCTTACGTGCCTTTTACTATGTTAAAACCTTCAGGATCCACTTATGATCACTACATCTTCCAAACTCAAGGTCTTACCTCGAGTGTCTATCCACTAAAGTGAACCCATGATTCACCTTAGGATTAAGACATTGAGACCTTCATCTTACTCTTCCTATTGACCACATTCCGACGGATGATTCCGACTGACAGAGTCACGCATCCCAATCCTAGACAATACATCCGTTACTACCTTCATGCATCTGAGCTCACTCTAAATCCTCATTTCCATCCATACACGTCACATGGCTCTAAACCGACTCTGAGGCTTAAGCATCGTGTGCCTGTGCTTAGGACAGATTACCCATTACATATGGTGAATCTATCCGATACATGTGTCTCACCAGATTACACATGTACCTTACCCCTTCATCACCTAAGACCAATGTATAACAAGTTGATCAGATGCTCATAGGGACAAGCGTCATACTCTGATACCAACCTTCTCTTAACCCGGCTAGCATGACTCTTCATGCTACACGTCCCTTTTGATAGTTCATCCCAACACTTAACACGACAAAACTTCATTCACAACTACGTCTTATGTCACATCATATAGCTCGAGACTACTCACAAGCTACACCGTGACCGTGTCACGACACCTGACATCCTGCTACGTTATTTCTACGCTAACTCCTAACTCATTGTGAGTATGGTCCCTCACGTACTCCTGTCACATCGTGACATCTCATCACATTCCTATTACGTCATTCCTACACTAACTCCTCACCCATCACATGCACGACTGCCAGTAACCATGTCACTTCATGACATTCCCCAGTCATGCTTCCATTGCGCATTCTTACACTTGTTTTGCCATTTCACACATACCCTCAGCCGTAAGTCAATCACGGTGACACTTGTTACCTCAAACTATAGGCCACATCACAGCTATTTCAGGACACTATTCCACAGTTCCTGACACTACTCACAACGCTCTATGCCCATCAACCACACAACTATCCTCATCTTTGCGACACTACACACGGTGTATCGCTACGCCTTATGGAGTACTCTCCTCGTGTACTCCCTCCATACACGCTATGACCCATCACCACTACGGCATACCCGCCATATGGTGCATCACTCCACAACATGGAATACACTCCATGTGTACTCTCTTCACACACGCTACGCCTCACAGAGTACACTCCATGTGTATTCTTCCCATTCCACCTTACACCAGGAGGGTATATTTTACATATACTCTCCTTATTTCACACTATGCCACAAGAGTACACTTTACGTGTACTCTCTTACCAATCCACACGACACCACATCATCACTACAACAAATACTTCGCAACCATACTTCACAACACAGTCCACAACACTACACATCATACAACATAGATACGCCTAACACTTCACTACATAGCACATCACAATACAGCAAACTCCACAATACTAACAGCACAGTCCACAACCTAACCAACTCACTAACATAAATAACGAGGGATAGAGGGTTATACCATCGTTGAGGTTGACCCGTGTGTTGTTTGCTGACCGTCACGGTTGATGATGTCGGAAGGGTCGTACATGGCGGTTAACCAAGCACAGTGGTTGTCCACGACGTAAAGTGGCAGTTTGGGCTTAGGGCTAGACTAGGGGAGGCCAAGGGAGGCTGAGGGTGGTCTTCATGGTGGCTCGGGTGGCGGAGCACGGCGAATTTGGCAGTATATAGTGCACCTGAGAGGGTGAGGGTTCATGTGAAGCTAGGGGCGGCTGGGAACTACGGCTGGCCATGGAAGGGCTTGGGAGGTGTCGTGGAGGGGCATGGTGGCGATGGAGTGGCGGCACGGCGGCTAGAGGCTGCAAATCCAGCTGTGAGGTGGAGGAACACCCATGAAAGAGTGAGAGAGCGTGCGGGAGGAGGGAGGCTCGGCTGGGCATGGGGGTGCTAGGAGAGTTCGCTGGTGGCCAGAGGAGGCTTCGGTGGTGGTGCAGTGGCTAGGAGGCGGCGAGCGGTAGTGGAAAGGAGAGAAACCGGTGGCTTCCGTGCATGGCCTAGGGAGGAGCTATGGCGGCTGGGTCGAGGGGAGGAGGAAAGGGGTGGTCAAGGGAGACCCGTGGTGGTGCTCGGTGGCCACGTACAACGGTGATAGGAGCTTCGCACGGTGAAGCCGTGTGTGAGGGGCTGCGAGCATGCGATGAGGAAGGTGGCTGTGAGGTGGAGGCTGGGTTCGGTGGTGGGGGCTCGCCGGTGTGAGAGAGGCCGTTGGTGGTGGAGGTGAGATAGGGTGGCACACGGCGGCGCTGGGATGGGCAGGGGAAGAATAGGGTGAGAGGGATAGGGGCATGCGGCGTACGCTGGGGGAGAGGGAGGAGAGAGAGAGAGGGAAATGAAAAGTGAGGGAGTAAGAGAGAGGGCTTGAGTATTTAATCCAGACTCTTCATCTTGGGATCCTCAAAACTATCTAATGGTGGAGAATTAAAACACTGATTTGAAAATGCGTAAACATTAACTTAATTAAAAGCACTAAGAGAAATTAAGGTAGAATATTATTTAAACTAAACTTTAGTTTATAAAATAATATTCATTCATCATTAATAAAATGATGAAATATGAAGTCTTATTTAATATCTTTAAAAGAATAAAACCATTTAATTAATTAGAGTTTTCAACATAATTCAAATCTCATAATATTTTAAATAACTGAAATCATTTTAATAAATGATATTAAAATGATTTCCGACAATTATAATATTTTTGGAGCTCTTCAAAAATATTATAATTGTCTTATTTAAAATCAAACTTAGTTCGATAATACTGGAAATACCTCATATAAATATTTTCAATGAATTTAAAACGTTGGGCGTATTTTAAAAATTACATAATATCTTTAAAAACACGCCATCGAGATTTGGCAAGCATAACGAGACTCGCAGTCGCTAGAGAAAATAGTAGAGTGTTACATAATTTCCATCCTCGGAACTTGTTTACGTCAAAAGGAATGAGTGAGGTGTTACTAAAATGGCATAAGAACGAAAACCATCGATGGAGGTTATGGGAGATAGTCCCCAAATCTGGGTCACAATAAATTAATTCAAGAATGTTGGGGCGGCGAGTTTCATTAGGATATAATGGAAGTCTATGACTTTTGCCTTGTTGACAACTTGAACATAGACCAGGGCCTAGCAAGATAGAAGTAAGAGATAAATGACCAGTTTTAATCAAAAGACTGAGTACATTGTTTGAGACATGCCCTAAACGAGCAGGCCATACAAAAAAAGTGGCATTCAATTCATTGTTGGCAAGACTGGCCATAAAGGTTCAATGTCCTCGATCAAGAATGTAAAGGCCATCTACTCGTTTCCTACTCCAGTTCCGTGGCAAGATCCTTTATACCAAAACCAGAGTGAACAAATTTAATTGAGCAATGATTGTCATTAGTGAGCTTACTAATGGAAATAAGATTTTTGGTGATATGTGGAACAACAAGAACATCATGTAAAGAAAGAGAAGGGGTGGGTTTAAGGGAACCAGTATGTGTAATAGAAATAGTATCACCATTTCCAACTAGAACTTGATCATTGCTTGAGTATGAAGAGATTGATTGAGTTGTGTGGCATCATTGGTCATATGGGAGGAGGCACCACTGTCAGTATACCAATCTGAGTTGGAAGGTTCATGTGGTGTACAGTTGGAGAAGGTTTCAGCAACATTGGCCATGTGAGATTGCTGATTATATCGTTCCCAACATATTGTGAGATTGTTTATTATATCGTTCCCAACATATTGCAGCATTGTGACCAGTTTTAACATATATTTGACAAGTTGTTCTGGGCTGATTTGAAGCAGCAAAGGATTTTGAAGTGATGGCTTTTCTATTGTAGTGCTGGCGGGCACTATTATTTCGATTTCCACAAGTGCTACCTCTTGAATGGCGTCCACCACGATAACTAGTATAACCCCCCTCGTTGAGCAGTAAAGGTCACAACATTTGTGGTATTATCAGTAAGAGACTTAACAAAGAAGTCATGGCTCTCAGCTTTGGGAATGATATCCTTAAAGTGAGGCAATGGTGTGTGGGACAACATAGTGGTAGAGAAAGTAGAAAATTCAGAACCTAGATCACGTAGGAACCATTGAACTTTGTCTCTGTCATCAATATGACAACCCATGGCAGCAAGTTGATTACAAAGAGTCTTGAAGGCTCGAGAATATTCACATACAGTACAAGTACCTTTCTTCATCAATTGAAGATCATCCTTGAGGCGTAATTCTCTTGCTTAGGATTTGTGAAAGAAAGAGTGCTCAAGAGCAATCCATGTATCACAAGAGGTTGTTAGGCCAAGGAATGCACTCATTGCCTCTTCAGAAAGTGAGGAATACAATAGACTAAGAATCAGTTGGTCAATTTGCTTCCAGGAGAGATATTGAGGATTCAGAACGAGACATTATCTTGGGATATGGTGGGTGAGGGTGGTGAGATTGCTCCATCAATATAGCCAAGTAAGTTTTGACTAGTAAGTAAAGGAAGAAATTGACTTTGCCAAAGCAGATTGTGGAGGTGAGTTTGATAGAGATCATATGAATCATTATATTGATAGAGAGAAGAGAAGAAGAAAATGAGGTGTCTGAAGCCGTGGAAGTGGATTTGAATCCTTGGGGTCTCGCATACCATGAACGGATTTTATTTCCCCACACATAACAGTGTGTGATCTTGTATTATATAAAGTAAAATGTACAATCATTACGTCAAACACAAAGATTACAATGTTAAGAACCTTGGTGATGGGTGTATGTAATGGAGGAATATGGCTATGCTGAAGATGGTTGCTGCAAAGGGAAAGCAGAATGCGCAGAAGATGTTTGATAAAGAAACTATGAGAGCTTGTATTGCTACGGGATGCTTCGAGGGCTCCCAACCTCCTTACAATAAAATTCCTTACAATAAGATTCTTCAATGCCGTTCCTCTCCACTCACATTTCCCTTTATGCTTGCATTTTCTCTCACTTGTAACTAACTCTTAGAATGATAAACTAACCTTACTGACTATAATATTCAAAATGACAGACTCAATATCCATTTACTCTGTGATTGACCCCAACGCACCGTTTGAAGTCTTCCAACTCAAACGGTGCGTTTAACAGTTATTAACGCTGACAATATAACATAAAACGCACGCACACTACTCAGATTCCACCCAAAACGCACGCACCCATGCTTAACTCAAAACGCACGCACACTGCTCAAATTCCACCCGAAACGCATGCACACCGACTCTGCCTTCAAGACCTCGCTACGCACCGTTTCCTTTTTTCCTTCTTACGTCGTCGTTCCGAGTTATGCACTTAACACTTAACACTTCAACTTCCACTTCTCACTTCCAGTTCGACGCCCATCAGTTTCTCTACTCTAGGGTTCTTCGCTTCTCGTCCCACTGCCAGCCGCCGGTTCATGACAACTCTTCCCCATCACAGCACCTTGCCCACAAGGTGAGGGTAAAGGCCTTGCAGACGCCATAATAGTTCCCAAGTATTTTCTTCAATCGGCAACCCCAACCACTTCACGAGGACCTCGGTAACTGCTCTTGCACCTTGTTTCTTCATGCGTCTTTCAATGATTCTTTCTGGTTCTGGTCTTAATTCCCCTGTGTGATCTGTAGGTGGTAGTGATGGAAAAATTGGAACTTGGCTGCCGATTTTTCTTTTTAAGCAAGACACATGAAAGGTCGGGTGAATCTTGGAAGATTCTGGAAGCTTTAATCTGTAAGCCACTGCACCTATTTTAGCTTCAATTTGAAAAGGCCCATAGAATCTGAGGGCTAATTTCATGTTGCGTCGAATTGCTAGGGTTCTCTGTCTGTATGGTTGTAACTTCAAATAGACCCAATCTCCTACCTCAAACTATCTCTCAGTCCTTTTTTTATCAGCAAAGTGTTTCATTCGATTACTGGCTTCACTCAAATTGTTCTTAAGCAATTGTATCACCTGATCCCTATCCCTTAAAACTCGGTCTGCCATGTTATTCATGCTTGTTCCCGGAACATAAGATAGTAAGGTGGGAAGAGGGTGTCCGTACACAGCTTCAAAAGGGGTCATTTTTGTTGATGTGTGATAAGTGGTGTTGTACCACCACTCTGCCATAGGTAACCAGACTGACCAGGACTTGGGTTTTACCCTTGCATAGCATCTTAGGTAGCATTCCAAACCCTTGTTAAGTGCCTCGGTCTGGCCATCGGTTTGAGGATGGTAGGCCGAGCTATAGTCAAGAGAGGAACCCTGGGAGTGAAATAGAGCCTGCCAAAAAGAACTCAAGAAAATAGGATCCCTATCCGACACCACGGACCTAGGAAACCCATGCAGCTTAAAGATATTTTTCATAAACACATCGGCGACTACTTGAGCTGTGTAGGGGTGGGACAAGGCTATAAAGTGGCCATACTTCGAAAAACGGTCCACCACCACAAAAATAACACTGAATCCCTTAGAATTTGGTAATCCATCAATAAAATCCAGCGATATGTCGGTCCAAGGCTGATCCGGAATAGGTAAGGGTTGTAACAATCCTGCTGGATAAGTTGTTTCATATTTAACAGCTTGACAGGTTTCACATTCTCTCACCAACTGTTTGATGTCACTCTTCATTCCCTTCCAATAAAAATCTCGTTTGGCTCTGTGATATGTTTTTAAATATCCGGAGTGACCTGCTTGGGGGTTATTATGAATGTACTGCAGAACTTTTAACTTAAAATCAGAATCTGGGTTCAAAACCACCCTTCCTTTCCTAATAATTAGCCCTTGTTGCACGGAAAACCCTTGAGGAATGTTCTGATTTTGATGCAAATTTTTAAGTAACTCCATTAACTCCGTAGAATCTAGGTAGCTTTTCTTCAACTCCTCAATCCAAAGAGGCGTAGGAAACGAAATCATAGCTGAGCAAACCGCTTCTTGATCTCCCCCCTCTCTTCTTGAAAGGGCATCCGCCACCTTGTTTTCCTTACCCTTTTTGTATTCAATGGAAAAATCATAACCCATTAGCTTTGTAATCCATTTCTATTGCTTCTCAGTCCCCACGCGTTGTTCTAGCAAAAACTTAAGGTCTTGTTGGTCAGTTTTTATGATAAAAGGCTGCCCAAGGAGGTAGGGTCTCCACTTTTGTACTGCTGTCACAAGAGCCAATAATTCCTTCTCGTATGTCGAAAGTAGCAAGGCCTTGCCCTTAAGGGCCTGACTTAAGAAATAAATGGGCTGCCCTAGCTACATTAACACTGCCCCTATCCCTTTTCCACTTGCATTACACTCAATTACAAATGGCTTGCTGAAATCAGGAAGTTTAAGGACCGGTGGTTGAGACATGGCCTGTTTTAAGGCTGTAAAAGCCTCGCAGGCTTCCGGGTTCCAAGAGAAACTGTTTTTTTTTTTAGTAAGGAAGTAAGCGGTGCAGCGATGAGACCATAATTCCTAATAAATTTCCGGTAATAACCGGTGAGTCCAAGGAATCCTCGTAAGGCCTTCACATTCTTAGGCTCGGGCCACTCTAGCATTGAAACAATCTTAGAAGGATCAGCCATCACTCCCTTATCATTAATAATGTGTCCCAAATAGTCAACTTCATTAACCGCAAACTGACACTTGGATTTTTTTGCAAACAGGCAGTGCTGTTTCAATGTGTTCAAAACCTCTCTTAGGTGATCCACATGTTCCCCCATAGATTTGCTATATACTAGAATGTCATCAAAGAATACAAGCACAAATTTTCTCAAAAAAGGTTTAAAAACATCATTCATGAGCCCTTGGAATGTGGCCGGTGCGTTAGTAAGACCAAATGGCATTACCAAAAATTCATAATGGCCCTCATGAGTACGGAATGCTGTTTTGGGAATGTCACTAGGCACGACTCTCACTTGATGATATCCCGATCTTAAATCGAGTTTAGAAAAGATCGCTGACCCAAAGAGTTCATCCAGTAGCTCGTCTATAACTGGAATTGGAAACTTGGCTTTTATTGTTTCCTTATTGAGTGCCCTATAGTCCACGCAAAGCCGCCAACTACCATCGGCCTTACGAACCAGCAAAACAGGGGAGGAAAATGGACTAGAACTAGGCCTAACCACCCCCGACACCAACAATTCAGTTACAATCTTCTCAATCTCAGTTTTCTGGTAATATGGATACCGGTAGGGTCTATTGGCAATTGGTTGAGTGCCTTCTTTGAGGACTATATGGTGGTCATGGCTACGGGGTGGTGGCAGCCCTTGGGGTTCATTAAATACCCCTTCAAACTCCTCCAACAGATCAGAAATTTGCCCGTTCACCTCTTCACATTTTTCATTTGTTACCTCCTCACACATGATTTGCAATAAAATCCCCTTTCCGGTAGTCATAGTC
Organism: Juglans microcarpa x Juglans regia; assembly: GCF_004785595.1. Taxonomy (NCBI): domain Eukaryota; kingdom Viridiplantae; phylum Streptophyta; class Magnoliopsida; order Fagales; family Juglandaceae; genus Juglans; species Juglans microcarpa x Juglans regia. Next base: position 27,657,851 of record NC_054596.1, on the reverse strand, counting down.
GCCTTAAGCAACTTATCCCCCATCCTCCACTACCGATGAATTCAACTTTAATCCCTTGAATTCTATAGGTTTTCCATCCAAAACAAAAGTCATAAGAGATTTCGAAAAATTCCAAGAGATAGTGCCCAATGTTTCCAACCATTGGATACCCAACACAATGTCACAACCCGCAAGGTCCAATAAATGAAGAGGTGGGTTTAGCAAGTTACCTTGGACCTTTAAAGGGGCGGATCGGCAGATTCCTTCACTGCTCAGTCCTTGCCCATTGGCTACTCGCACCCTCAAATTAACTGAGTAATCCACTGGTAATTTTAATCGCGACGCCACAGCCGTGTCAATAAAATTATGTGAACTGCCTGAGTCCAACAATATAATCACTTGTTCGCCGAAAATACTTCCAACTACACGCATGGTTTTTGATGTGGGAGTTCCAGCAATGGCTGCCAAGGAAATTTCGGGTTGTTCGTTGCTGCTGGACAGTGTTTCGGGTTGAGTTTGTTCCACATTTTTACCACCCTGCAGCTCCTCCTGCTCATCAGCCTCATTCTCACTACCTTGTAACAAATAGAGTTTTGGACTCTTACATTTATGCAACGGGTTCCACTTCTCATCGCAATGGTAGCACAAGCCTTTGCGACGTTTTTCATCCATTTGAGTTGAATAAACCGGTTTAGCACCCCTCGTCGGATCTTTCCATTTGTGATACGCCTCACTCGAGTAAGAGCTTTGGAAGGAGTTACTACCCCCCATAGTATTTGGTTTGTCCCCCGTAGATTTAGTAAATTTTTTTGTGCTGCAATAATACTCCTCATGCATTTTTGCTAACCCATATGCTGCATGTAAATGTACAGGGTTTAAAATACGGGTTGGAATGCGAACCTCATCTTTCAAGCCGCTGAGGAAACAACTCAGCTTGTGAGAGTCGGAAAGACCTCTCACACGATTTGCCAAAGCCTCAAACTGGCTCATGTAAGCAGCTACAGTGCCAGACTGTTTCAACCTTGTCAGAGCCTCCATTGGATCGTCATACGCCGTGGGACCAAAGCGAAGGAGTAAAGCCCTGGAAAACATCTCCCAATCCCGGAATAATCCACCATTTTCAGCTTCTTGGAACCAAACAAGAGCCTCGTCTTCCATGTGGTAAGAGGCCATCAACAAACGGTGAGGTAGTGGAGTTTGGTGAAACTCAAAGTAGTGGTTGGCTTTAAAGAGCCAAGCTGCTGGATTAGCTCCTTGAAAATGAGGAAATTCCAACTTGACACCCCTGGGGTTAAATCTTCTTGGGTCTGTGTTGTCCAATTCTAGATGTAATGGATTGTGTGGGGGTGGTGGGGGGTTGTTTTGTTGGGCGAAATGTGCTCTTAGCATGTCTTTAATCTCTTGAACATCTGTCTTCACGTCATGGAGCTCCTGCTTAGTTTGGTCCATCTGAACTTGTAGGGCATCAAGCTGTTGCTGCTGTTGTTGTTTTGACCGAGTGTTTTCTGCCATGTTAGTCTACGGTATGGTCTGAGTAGAAGGCTTGGATCTGTGGTTTGTTTGGATGAATGTTCTTGGTGTTTGGGTTTGCTGTAGGGCTGTTTGTATGAAGCTTGGTAGGATCGGTTGGCTGCTGTACCACTTGTTAAGAACCTTGGTGATGGGTGTATGTAATGGAGGAATATGGCTATGCTGAAGATGGTTGCTGCAAATGGAAAGCAGAATGCGCAGAATATGTTTGATAAAGAAACTATGAGAGCTTGTATTGCTACGGGATGCTTCGAGGGCTCCCAACCTCCTTACAATAAAATTCCTTACAATAAGATTCTTCAATGCCGTTCCTCTCCACTCACATTTCCCTTTATGCTTGCATTTTCTCTCACTTGTAACTAACTCTCAGAATGATAAACTAACCTTACTGACTATAATATTCAAAATGACAGACTCAATATCCATTTACTCTGTGATTGACCCCAACGCACCGTTTGAAGTCTTCCAACTCAAACGGTGCGTTTAACAGTTATTAACGCTGACAATATAACATAAAACGCACGCACACTACTCAGATTCCACCCAAAACGCACGCACCCAAGCTTAACTCAAAACGCACGCACACTGCTCAAATTCCACCCGAAACGCATGCACACCGACTCTGCCTTCAAGACCTCGCTACGCACCGTTTCCTTTTTTCCTTCTTACGTCGTCGTTCCGAGTTATGCACTTAACACTTAACACTTCAACTTCCACTTCTCACTTCCAGTTCGACGCCCATCAGTTTCTCTACTCTAGGGTTCTTCGCTTCTCGTCCCACTGCCAGCCGCCGGTTCATGACATACAATGCTGAAATCCATACACTAATCTTGCTAACATTCCAAAACTACACCAGATCTTTATACACGGTTTACAGCTGTCATGACTTTCCTTGTGTATGTGATTGTGCTGAGTAATTAGTTGACTGGAGGGCTCCAGCCGTATCCTTAACAGGTTTGAATATAGTTCATTGTTTACAATCTCACTTGGGTTTTGTATCAGATATTTTGAAAACCATTAATCGCCGTCCTCTTTTCCGCGGTAGTACAGATTTTTTACTTGTTCCTTTTAAATACTTACAGATTGGCCTGTTACTCCTCATCATCAATTGCAGTTAAAATGATCGTTCAGGCTGCCAGGATTCGATTTAATGACTTGGAATCATGATTTTGCCAGGTGGAATATTTATATGCGATATGGGTTATCTGTTGGAGAAGGCAATTGACATGAAGACGTGATCAGTTGGGAATTAGGCACCGAGATGAATACACAAAAACGCAGGGTTGGTACTAAACTACCTGTACTTAACCATCTCCTAATTCCTTGTCATTCTTTCGGGTTTCTATGATAAAATTATTGGCAGAAACCACTACTTAAACTCACATCTAGACTGCATATTTGGCGAATTTCCTGTTTGTTTGTTTGTCAGCAGTTTGCTGTGCGCGGTGCAGAAATGGCTGGAGGCGCAGATCTAACAGTCAATTCTTTGGTGTCAAAAACTACTAATGATCGAAACCAAGAACATGAAAGTGGGGGCAATCACACCAAGCCTGGTTCTGATGTGTTCGTGTCTCCCAAAGTGCCCAAGGCAGTGTCACCAGTTTCATCTGTAGCTGAGGGGAGACCATTATTAGGCGGCCTCGTGGGAGGCCAGCTGGTTCTAAGAACAAGCCTAAGCCCCCCATTATTGTCACCCGAGATAGTGCCAATGCACTCCGTGCACATGCCATGGAAGTTAGTTCTGGCTGCGATGTGAGTGAAAGTTTGGCCAATTTTGCTAGGAGGAAACAACGCGGCATCTGCATACTTAGTGGCAGTGGATGTGTCACCAATGTCACGCTGCGACAACCAGCCTCCTCCGGTGCAATAGTGACCCTTCACGGTCGATTCGAGATTCTTTCATTGCTCGGATCAATCTTGCCTCCACCAGCCCCGCCAGGCATCACCGGCCTAACAATATACCTGGCTGGTGCTCAAGGGCAGGTCGTGGGCGGGGCTGTGGTTGGTGCACTCATTGCTTCTGGCCCTGTCGTGATCATGGCTGCATCATTCATCAATGCCACTTTTGATCGCCTGCCATTGGATGATGATGAAATTGCTGCGGCTATGCAAAATCAACATTATCAAAACGGTCGTAATCATCCCCTTACAGATATTTCAGACTTGTATGGAATCCCACAGAACTTGCTCACCAATGGAACCATGACCCCTGAGTTGTACTCTTGGGCACCAGGCCGAACCATGTCCAAAACCTAGATCTGTTTGCCGAAATTCAGTATGTCCTATCATGCATAAACACTAAAAAATGTTGTGAAACTGTAATGGTGAAGGTCATGTAACTCGGTAGCGTCACCAGCCAATCCATATTGCGTTGGCTGTTATACTTATACATATCACTGCAGTTCTAATGAACAACAAAAAAATAGAAAATAAAAAAAAAAAAAAAAATCACGAAGTTGGTGTAAATATTTTGTTGAAGGGTCTATGCTCTGGACGTTGCCTCAGACTTCTGACTGTGTAGACCGGTACGACATGCAACCCCTACACTTCCCCGCACCCACAGAAGTATGGTTCTGTCTACAGAGGGTCATAGATGTACTTTGTGCAACCTAGCTCCACGTGTGTTTGAGAATGCAGACCGTGAAACTGTCTATCCGATGTAACTTGGATCCTAAAATTCAAGACTAGTTACAATTCCATAAATATTTTGATTTGTCTTGTTTTCTTAAATATATTGTGCTAACAGGCAATCAACTCCTAACATCAATTTTTCAAATTTTCACTAAAATAAAGAAGGAAATATTGAAGTCCAAACCAGTAATAACTTGGATGTTGGCAATTGAGCCAATATGACAAACAAAATAGTGAATAGGCCTTGCTCCGGTGATTATTCAAAACGGTGGGCAAAAGCTCAGACTAGGCAACGAAAGAAGTCCGATTTAGTTTTAGTTCTTCATCTATCATAAGTTCGCTCAATAATCTTGTATGGACATGCCTCGTATCAGACCTATTCCATCCCTTGCAATGCCAGTCTCAGTTCATTTAACAAAGAGTATATCTCAGGCGCTCTGTTATGTAGCCTGCCACCAGAGACAAACTCATGAACTTCTCCATCGACTTCAATCAAACTACATCCTGGTTCTTTCTCAATGTGCTTCTCCTTCATGGAAAGCCTTTCCTCCATTGCTTCCTCAAAATGACTGGAGGCAGCATAAACATTAGACATTAGCAAATGACCACAGCTATCATTTGGATCCAACTCAATCACATGCTTTGCTGCCCGCTTGGCTATCTCAATGTTTCCAGAATTCCTACAAGCTGAGAGCAAAGACCCCCAAATAATGGCATCTGGGTTTACTGGCATACTTCTTATTAGCTCTTCTGCCTCTTCAATGAGTCCAGCTCTGCATAATACATCAACCATGCAATTATAGTGCTTTGCTGATGGCTTGATCTTATATGTATTTGTCATTAACGAGAAATAAGAACTCGCTTTATCCACCATGCCCGAGTGATTACAAGCTGTGAGAACTCCGAGAAAAGTAACATAATCTGGTTTCAAATTCTTAGACTGAAGCTTAGAGAATAAATGAATCGCTTCTTCTTCACAACCATTGATGGCTAGGCCAAAGATCATTGAGTTCCAACACGACAATCCTCTCTTTGGGGTGGCCTCAAAAGTTTGAAGAGCCTTTTCAATGCTTCCACACTTGCAATACATGTCAATTATTGCAGTAATAACAATGATATTCAACTCAAAATCTTTCTTCTTAATATAATCATGAGCCCACTCCCCTTGCTTAAGTGCTCCTAAACGAGCACAGGCATTTAACAAGCTCACCATTGTAAACTCGCTAGGCTCAATATTCTCCTCCTGCATTTTGGAAAAAAGCTCCAATGCCTCCATAAACATCCCATTCCTAACACAACCACTAATCATGGTGTTCCATGAAACCGCATTTCTGGATGGTATTTTATCAAATAACCTCCTGGACTCGTGAATTTCTCCACATTTAGCAAGACCAATAATCATGGAATTCCATGCAACAACATCGGACTCAATATCTTCGTCAAACAGTCGACGTGCCTCGCTAAGAAACCCGCCGTTTGAGTACATATGTAAGATAGAGTTTCGTATAAATGGATCATTCTCAAGACCCAATTTTATAATCCTCCCATGGAGCTGAGCTCCCTCATGGGCTAGTCCAAGTTGAGTGTAAGCTTTGAAAAGAGAGGGATAGGTCAACCTTTGAGGTTCAACATGTGAAGACATTAGCATTTCAATGAAAAGAAAGAGTGCTTTTTGTGGAGTTGAGCTTTGAGAGAACCCTCTAATGATGGTATTCCATATAAAAATGTTGGGATTTTGGATATGAGTGAAGACCAAGTATGCGTAGTTCATGTCGCCGGCGGGTGAGGCACAGAAAGTCAAGATGCGGCTAGCGGCGATGGTGTCATTTGAGAGGCCAGTTTTGATTAGGCTGGCATGAATCTTTCGAAGGTCTCTCATGGTGGTGCAATGTTTGTCAAGCATGGTAAGGTAGGGTTGGTCCGAGATGAATTTGGATATGGAAGCTGACGATAGAGTGAGGGAGCAACAACATGGTATCATTCCGTGTGGTTCCTGTTTTCTGTCGCTCTGTTTCTCTTATCTACTCCTCCTTTGGGGAATGTAGAGTCAAAAGAGAGAGGCAGAGGTGGGGTGAGATATGACACATTGGGATTGATGAGAAATTTGTTTTCGCGTTGAGAAAGGATTTGAGAGCATTATTTGTTTGTTTGAGTTTATTTAAAATAATTCTTCTATTCAACGGTTCTATATTACACATTTATTAAAAAAAAGATAAATAAAAAATAAAAACAGTTGTATGATATATAACTGCTGAGTAAAATTTTGTCATGCAAAATCTGTCCGAAAAGAAAACTTTTATGTGATTTGTTTGTAAAACTTTGTTTTCATAAAAATTTGATGGAGATAATTAGAGGAGCCTTTTTTAAGAGTAAAAAATGATAGAATTATTGTTCAGATCCTTGTTATAGATGGATAGGCCTCACTTAGTTATTGACTGGTTTGGAGAGTGAGATGAAATAAAAATTTTGTGAATAAGAGTAAAATAGTCTGTGAATAATAGTAAGATAATTTGAATTGGGTATTTTTTGAATTTTGAAAAATGAGAGAGAAAAAGTTGAATAAAAAATATTATAAATTTAAAATATTGTAATAATATAGTTTTATAATATTATTTTTGTTTAGAAATTTGAAAAAGTTGGAATTATTTTTATTTTTTATTTGAAAGTTTGAAAAAACTGTAATGATTAGTTTGAAAAAGTTATAATGATTAGTTCGAAAATTTTGTATTTAAATTATATTTGGGAATAAGATGAGATGAAATGAAATGAAATCATATGAGAATTTTGTGTCTCATCTTAGACCCCAAACAAGCCTGTTATCTGAGCAATTTTACACAGCTCTTCTCCTTCTTTAAATCACGAATGCTGAGGCGAGTCTATATCAAAGAGACAGATGATAAGTTACCTTCGAACTCCCCTCCTTGATCGTCTATGAATGACCGTTCACTAGGCAACGTTTGGAACATGAAAGCAACTGAACTCATCTAAGTTGAGTTCAAATTTAAGCCTAGCCCAACATCTAAACACAAAACTCTCAAATCACTAAACATCACTCAATTCAATACATCTTTACACGTGGGACCGACAACCTTTTTCAACCCAAGACCTCTTTACACTTGGGATCCACAACCTCTTTCAACTTAAGACTTTTTTACACGTGGGACCCACAACTTTTTTCAACTCAAAACCTCTTTACACGTGGGACTAACAACCTTTTTCAACTTTTCATAAATGCATCTAAACTCTTCTTAACATCAAAACACATCTAAACTCATTGTAAGTGGGCCCCACAAAACTCACTCTACCATCTCAAATCACTACTATTCATCAAAAACTCAATTCATCTCAGTTCAGCTCAACATCGAAACACAACATAATTGTTGAAATTGAGTAAATCTGGATGCATTATCTTTCAAATTAAAATGGATGCATGAAAACATTTAGGAAAACTCATGACCCCAAAGCTAGAATGGGGATTATTCCAGTGGAACTTCCCAGTCCACTCCGAAGTGTCTAAATATGGAGTGATATCCCACGGGTTGAAGACAAACAATCAATGCCATGGTAACGACCTCGAGATGTAGGGGTGCCCACCTAGTGGCAGGGGCTAAAGATGTTGAATGCATTCTTGAAACGACTCAAAGATACCAAATAGGATATGCCTAGGAAATCTCTCGACCCATCATCATGAGGACTCTTACTCTTTCGTATTAAACTCATGGAAATGTGTCGTAGGATTGGCATGGGAACTCCTCAACCCGAAGATGTATATTATTTTGGTGAGAAGAAAGGGAAAAGTTACAGAATATGCAAGGCTAAATCTCATAACATACCCACAACATTGATGTTGCTCCCTCCATTGCTCTCTTTGAAACCACTTGCTTTCTTTGAAGACTCCGACTCCAAAGAAACTCCAACGTTTACGATCTCATACGTGATATTTTGTCCCTTATCCAATCCCTTATTTAGGGCAAGACCATCAACTATCCCTCTGGCCTGCTTCTGACTCCAGACATGCTTGAATAAGAACCCTTCAGTCTCTACCATCCCTCTGCAAGATGACAGAGACAGATTGATGGTACATGACATGCATGTTCCTACAGCTTGCCTTTAGTCCAGTCTGCAATCCTTTCCCAAGTAAGGGTTTCCCATGTGGCATTGCATTGGACCATACCTCTAGGTTTAGATGATATGACTTACAGAGTCGTAATCTTCCTTTGCCAGACTCACTGCAAGTGTGACCTTTCAAGTGGAGTATGGGCCTATGTATATGACAATGCTACCTTCTCAATGTTTCTGTGTTATCCTAGAATCCATTTCCTCCATATGGGTCTTATCCTTGACCGTTGCTCACCTTAGTCCAGTAACTTGCCCAAGCTACCAACCTCTCCAGCTCTTGTTTATGGCCATTATACGATTCATGCCCTTTCTTGCTTGATCGGTTCCAGGTGACAAATCCTTTATTTCATCCTGTGCTGAGGTGTATCAGCACAGCCTTCCACAAGTATTGCTCACCCAATTGGACTAGCTGCACTTTGTCATGTGATGACGCCTGCTTCTTGAGTCTCCAAGGCGTCCTCATCGACCTCCCTTGGTGGTAAATGTACACTCTCACTTGTACTGCCTGCCTTTGGTCTCCTCGTCTTCCAATTGGCTTGATCCTCTGAGTTGAAATTGCCTGAGAAGCAATCTTTGGCGTAATGTCTAGCCCATCCACACCTATAGCATGAGAGCGAGGCCTGATGACACTCTCCTTTGTGAGACCTACAACAATGACTACACATTGGTGGTATGCCTCCCACGCATACCCTGGGAGTAGTTTGTGGGCATACCCCTGTCCTCATTACAAACTTCTGCAGGGAACCCGATCTCTTGCCTTCTCCCGTAAGCGTTCTTCGCTTTTGGCCTATCATGATAGCTGCTAAACTACGATACTCATGCTCTGTAACAGCCTGCTAGAAATTCAATGGTAGAATTCCTATTGGCTTTAGGAATCTCGTGAAAACTCTATAAGTTTTCACGAGTCGACCAATCGCATAGGTTTTAGTCTGTCAACATAGTCAGTGTTATCACTCACTATGATGCCAGAAGTTTGATTCGAATTATTTGAGGTAGTTATAAGTGTCAGAATGCATTATGGTCTGCACTATTAGACTCACTTGATTATTTAGAACTTTATGGCGCAATAAGTCAATTTTTATATTTTCGAACGAAACGCCTGTTTGAAACTATGAAATTATTTTTAAGGACACTTTGGGGTTGAATTTCGGTAAAAGATTTTCACTGTAGCTAAATATGAATATTTAAGATTTTATAGTACTAAGTTTATTATTCACTTTTTCGGAGTGAATAGTAACCTTGGTAAGCGCACCAAGTGCAGTATTTTCAAAATCACAGTGTGGAATGTCCAAAGTAAATTAGAGAAGTTTTACTTGGACACTTGACAAGATCTTAGCCACACATAGTGAATAGTGCTAGACACTTGGCACCATGAGAAACGTTTGATGGATTTGAAGGAATTAAGGTGTGAGATCATACCACCTAAGCATAAACCCTATTCCATCAGACCAATCAAATTGTGCAAAACCAAAGAGGATTTTCACCCTAGTGAAATCCTATATGGTTGGAATGCAACTGAGAACCCAAAAGCATGTTGAAATCGAAATCCTAAACGGTTTTATCCAAACCATGAAGTTGACTTCCGAAACCTAAATGAATCAGTTTTTAGCATTCTGATTAATCGCTTAATTAAATTACTTCCACATGCTATTAATCATTCAAAGCTGTGATAAAACATCATTATCCAACCTTGTTAACCTTGAAAAATTGATTGGGCCAAGAGATATTGGATTTAGGCTTGATAGCAATCCAAACCCTCTTAAAACCCCCTCGAAACTTTAAGCCCATTCGGTTTAGGCCCACGAATTTGGTCATCTTAGCATTGCTTTTTGACTAAGCAAGTTCACTCCCCACATGCCAAACCAGATTTGTTCAAGAAGGCCTAGAAGGTTCTTGAAGTATAAGGCTAAAGGGTCACCTCACTCTTTCACTTCTATACTCCACCAAGAGAAATATCTTGGGCTGATTTTTGTATAATGTAATGGGAAGAAAAGGCCAACAATCAAGCTTTATTTCAGTCCTATCACTTTCTATAACTTGTGTAAGAGGCTCTCCAGTCTACTTCCCACGAAAAACAACCCTCTTTTACACTTTTCTTTGATAGAACATAAAAGACACTCTCGGACAGCTTTCCTAAAATAGTTTGTACACCTGATTCTAAGCTTTTGTAAGTGTTTTCACATAAATTTTCCTTCATAAAAGTTGTTTCTTTTTTATTCTAGTTTACGTGAATATATTATTTGTTCCATTTAAATATTTTTTGTTCGGTCAAACGATGTTTGAACACCAGAAAGGTTATTCTAGGCGATAAACTAGAAAGTGTGTTCTATTTTAGAGTTTTTGACCAAGCTAATGGATAGATCTTGGTCTGAGATTTTTATGGAGTATTTTTAACATGTGTATATGATTATTTTTTGAGGATTTGTTGCATGATTAAAAGTTTTGGTGAAATATTTCCCTAGATCTAGAAACATAGAAACTAGAAGAGGAAAAACAGTTTCTACTTTCAGAAAGCTTAAATCTTTTTTGGTCTAATCTTATTCAAATGGTTTTGATATTTTTATTTGAGGATCCTAAAACTCTTATATACATGTTAGAATATTATTTTGGAAATATTTGATGTTAGATTCAAATATGATCTTGAGTGTTGATGTTCTTGGTTAAATCCATGTTTTGGTTGATTTTTAACCATGAGGTTTTGAGTTTAAAGCTTAGATCTATTTTAGGGTACCTTTCTAAACCATGTGATGCTTTTGTTTGAGGATCACATGTTTTTAATTCTTGAATCAAGAGGTTGATGAAAACAAGTTAGAAACAAAAATTTGTTTTGAACTTAGAAGAAAAACCGAAAAGTTCAAGTATGCTTTTAGTAATTTTAATGACTTTTGTTCATGATTCAAAACATGATTATTCTTATAAATACGTTATGAATATATTAGAAGAAATTTTTTTGTTTAATCATGAGTTTTAAAACTTGAAAGAATTGCAACAAAAATCAAGGGAAAATAGCCTGTATAAATTTCGACCCTATAGAGTTTTAATGGTTGTATCTAGTTTTAAATTTTTCTGAATTCATGTGAGTTTAGGACAAGATTTACATGAGGTATGTGAATTTTCGTGATTTTTTGAGTTAGGATGTAGAATTTTTAAGTTAGGGGTAAAATGGTCATTACACTCTAACTTGATATTTTTTTCATATTTCTAATTGTTAGTGATTAGATTCTAACTTTTAGAAATCACTATTTTCAGTTCCTCGTGATTGCGCCTGAGTTTTGTCTAGGAATGTGAAGATCGAGGTAAGTAAGCTTTTAACTTACTAGAAGTTTAATGTGTATGAGTGATAAGTAAAAGAACTACAATGTATGTATGTATGTTGTCATATGTACCATGCCAAGTTATTACATATCTATCTGTTGCACAGAATTTATTCTGTCACAAATTATTCATTTGTTACACAAGATATTATGTCACATATTGATATACATTGCAAGTATGTCATGTTAAGTTAAGCATGTCATTTGTTACATGTATGTCATGTCATGTAGTATTCACTATTGCAAGTATGTCATGTTAACTATATTGTCTGTTACATGTTATAAAATGTTTCTATGTCAAGTAAGTCGTATCTTTTGAGTTACGTTCAAGCCAGTTATGTCTAGGATACTCACAATGTAATCACTATAATTGTCTAAGCATCTCCATTTATAATTTACGCGAGGTACTTCTAGCGAAATCATTTTGATTGTCAGAATTTAGTTCAAGTTCAGTTATGTAGATACTCCTAGCATAATCATTCTGATTGTTAGGGTATCACATTTAAAATACTCATAATAGAATCATTCTAATTGTCTTAGTATCTTTGACGGAATATGTTAGGCGGAATCATTCTGATTGTTCCCTATTCGTGACAAAACGACTAGCGGAATCATTTTGATTGTCAGAATTCAAGTCCAAGTTCATGTTAAGTAAAGAAGTCAGTTTAAATTCATGTAAAGTTAAGTTTCAGTTCCAAATTCAAGTTCAAATTCATGTCAAGTTAAGTTTCAGAATTCAAGTCCACGTTCATGTTAAGTAAAGAAGTCTGTTCAAGTTCATGTAAAGTTAAGTTTCAGTTCATGTCAAATTAAGTTTCCAAATTCAAGTTCAAGATCATGTTTAAGTCAAGTCTCAAATTAAGTTCATGTTAAGTCAAGTCTCGGATCAAGTTAATGTCAAGTCAAGTCTCAGTTTAAGTCCAATTCAGTTTAAGCAAGTCATGTTCAGTTCACGCTTCAGTGTAAGTTATGTCAGTTATGTTATGTTGTATGTCAAGTTATGCTATGATTACTTCTGATTTTGATTATGTATTCATACTTTTACAGCCATGCATTCATCATTAACCTGTGTGGAGGTTTTATGTTAACTTGCTGAGATTTGTAATCAAATCTTACTATGGTAGTCACAACTACTATTCTCTCCCGAATGGTAGATCTTGTTACAGGATATGAAGGAGAACCAAGAATCGACCAACTGGAAACGATTGACTAAGCGACGATGCGACTTCAATAATAGTATAGTAGTTAACTTAAATTACTACTTATACTATGGAGTTGCATCATCAGTATTTGATCATAGCAATTTTGGATTAGCGTTACGATCTCAGTTGTTTAATACGTCATTTACTATGAAGTATATTTTAAGTATTTGAGATATTTTCAGTATGGTGCATAGTATTGCTGATGAAAAAAATTATTAGCTGCGAATATTGCATTGCTAGATGCATGTTAGGAACATTACATCTTATATGTCATGAATAAGGATAGGTAATCATGTGCTGTATGTCTCGACACTTCAAATGTCTGTTCCACCCCAAGCGGAATTTGGGAGCATCACAGTGTGGTATCAAAGCAATATGTCTCTAGGTTTAAGTCCACATGTCCTTAGGAAATGCATCAAATATTAGACTTGAAATCTTAGTCTTTGTTAGGCTTGAAGTTCTTAAAGTATGAAAGATAGTACGAGGTTATAATACGTGTACTCGTGTGTTTCAGAACGGGACACATGACTTGCAGTAGAATACCTCAGAACCCTAAGGGAGACAAAAATCAAGAGAATCAAAATCCCTCGATCGATGGAGGATTAGCTGAAGCTGTTTGTATGCTGACTGACATGCTTAGACATCAGCAACAACAGCAAGTGCACGTACACAAACCTAAAGTTAGGGGTTGTCCATAAGAGAAGTTTGTGATTCACCGTTACCCAAATGTTTCTAGTAATGAAGGGTCACTGAGACCTGAGAAATGGATTATGGATATCAAGAGGACATACGAGATTTGTGGATGTAGTAAAGACCAAAAGGTCCTATATGCTGGATACCACCTATTCCAAGGAGAAGCTGGAAAATGGTGGGACACACGTAGGTAGCTTATGATGGATAGAAGAGTTATGTCAATCATAAGAGAGAAAGGCTTGAGATTAGATTATTACCTAAACGATTATTGAGGTACCACCTAAAAGGTGGAACAATTCATTTTGATTATGAAGAAGTAAGCTAGTCCATGACAGATGGAATTCCTTGAGGAATTAGAGAAAGTGATTTCAATTATGTCTGGTTTAAAATTTTCCAACTAAATTACAAGGCCACTTGAAGTGTATCGCTTATATTTTTCTAAGAAAAAGTTTTGGAAGATTATCCACTTGAAGTTTTAGATTCAAAGAGTATATCAGTTTGACTCAACCTACTTTGCGGAAGGACTCTATTACCAATTGTTGATTAGAGTGAGAGACTTAAGGAATGGCAAAATTTCCTTGGTGGAAATATTTGTGGTGAATAACTCTTTGAGCAGTAAGGAAAGTAGTGATTTCACTTAAGCAATAATTCAGTGTCCTAGAAGGTTAGCCTAGAAGTCATTAAGTTTAGGCAATAACCTTTGTGAGTATACTTTTCCCTCTTATGGTGATAGTTATTTTGTGTAACCATGTGATGGTTATAAATAAAAATAGTATGGACTACGAGAGGAAGGCATTATCTCATGAAGAACGTTACCTGCCTCTACACTCGATTACGTGGGTAAACTGAAATAGATTCAAGGCTAGGATGGCACAGGACCAAACATAGTCCAACGGAGCAGCAAGGAAGCCTGCTGCAGCCGCCAACGCTAAGGCAGCAACGTCAGGCTCATCCATTTCATCAACTCACCGTGGACGTTTGCTGGTTGAGTATCAGCAAGCCAAAGAGCTAAGATGAAGAGGTCATACAGCATCCTGACCTAGCTTACCATGGCAACGTGGTGTATGATTCAAAGGACAACACATTCAGTGATGGACAGTAGGTTTGGTGAGCATCATTTTCTCCTTATCTTATTGATGGTTACTTGCGTCGATTTCGGGGACAAAATCTTGTTTTTAGGAGGGGAGATTGTAACAACCCGCTCGAAATTCAAAGGTGGAATTTCTATTGGCATTATGAATCTCGTGAAAACCCCATAAGTTTTGACGAATCGACCAATCACAAAGGTTTTAGTCTGTCAGTATAGCCAAAGTTATCACTCACTATGGTTCCAGTAGTACGATTCTAATTATTTGTGGTAGTTATAAATGTCAAAATGCATTATAGTCTGCGCCATTAGACTCAGTTGATTATTTAGGACTTTATGACGCAACAAGTCCATTTTCATATTCTCAGACAAAACGCCTGTTTAAAACTATCAAATTATTTTTAAGGACACTTCGGGGTTGAATTTTGGCAAATGATTTTCATTGTAGGTAAGTATGAATATTTAGAATTTTGCAATAATAAATTTATTATTCATTTTTCTAGAGTGAATAGTAACCTCGGTAAGTGCACCGAGTGTAATATTTTTAAAATCACAATGTGAAATGTCCAAACTAAATTAGAAAAGTTTTATTTGAACACTTGGCAAGATCGTAGCCACACATAATGAATAGTGCTAGACACTTGGCAGCATGAGGAATGTTTCATGGATTTGAAGGAATCAGTGTGTAAGATCATGCCACCTAAGCATAAACCCTATTCCATTCCACCAATCAATTTGTGCCAAACCAAAGTGGATTTCCATCCTAGTGAAATCCTATATTGTTGGAATCCAAGTGAGAACCCAAAAGCATGGTTGAAATTGAAATCCTAAACAGTTTTATGCAAACCATAAAGTTGAATTCCAAAGCCTAAATGAATCAGTTTTTAGCATTATGATTAATCGCTTGATTAAATTACTTCTACGTGATATTAATCCTTCAAATTTGTGTTAGAACATCATTATCCAACCTTGTTAACCTTGAAAAATTGATTGGGCTAAAAGATATTGGATTTGGGCTTGATAGAAACGCAAACCCTCTTAAAACCCTAAAATTTTGGCCCATTCGGCTTAGGCCCACGAATTTGGACATCTTAGCATTGATTTTTGACTAAGCAAGTTCACTCCCCACATGCCTAACCAAATTTTTTTAAGAATGCCTAGAAGGTTCTTGAAGTAAAAGGCAAAAGGGCCACCTCACTCTTTCACTTCTACACTCCACCAAGAGAGATATCTTAGGCTGATTTTTGTATAATGTAATGGGGAGAAAAGGCCAACACTCAAGCTTTCTTTTAGTCCTATCACTTTCCATAAGTTGTGTAAGAGGCTCTCCAGTCCACTTCCCACGAAAAACAACCCTTCTTTACACTTTTCCTTGATAGAACAAAAAAGACACTCTCAGATAGCTTTCTAAGCTTTTCTAAGTGTTTCGCACAAATTTTCCTTCATGGAAGCTATTTCTGTTTTAGTCTAATGTACGTGGATATCTTATTTTTTCCATTGGAAGATCGTTTGATCTATCAAATTTTGTTTGAACCCCAGAAAGGTCATTTTGGGTGATAAACTGGAGAGTGTGTTATATTTTGGAGTTTTTTACCAAGCTAATGGATAAATCTTGGTCCAAACCTTTTATGGAGTATTTTTAACATGTGTATATGATTAGTTGTTGATGATTTGTTGCATGATTAAAAGTTTTGGTGAAAATTTTTTTTAGATCTAGAAACATAGAAAATAGAAGAGGAAAAACAATTTCTGTTTTTAGAATGTTTAAATGTTTTATGGTCTGATCTTATTCCAATGGTTTTGATATTTTTATTTGAGGATCCTAAACCTCTTATATACATGTTAGAATATTAGTTTGGTGATATTTGATGTTAGATTCAAATATATAAATTTTTATGAAAGAGGATATTCGGTTAGGCTAAAGTGTTGATGTTCTTGGTTAAATCCATGTTTTGGTTATTTTTAACAATGTGATCTTGAGTTTAAAGCTTAGATCTGTTTTACATACCTTTCTAAACCATGTGATGTTTTAATTTGAAGATCACATTTTTTAAGTCTTGGATCAAAAGAATGATCAAAACAAGTTAGAAACAAAAATTTGTTTTGAACTTGGAAGAAAAACTGAAATGTTCAAGTTTGCTTCTAGTGATTTTAATGACTTTTGTTCATGATTCAAAACATGATTATTCTTAGGAATATGTTATGAGTATATTAGAATAAAATTTTTGGTTTAATCATGAGTTTTAAAATTTGAAAGAATTCTAACAAAAATCAAGGGAATTAGCCTGCGTAAGTTTCGACCCTATAGAGTTTTAATGGTAGTGTTTAGTTTTAAATTTTTATGAATTGATATTTGATTTTAGGATAAAATTTACATGAGGTATATGAATTTTTGTGATTTTTGGAGTTAGGATGCAAAATCCTTAAGTTATGGGTAAGATGATCATTTTCCACATGTAGAGGGTAAAATGGTAATTTCACTCTAAGTTGATATTTTTCTATATTTCTAATTGTTAGTGTTTAAGTTCTAATTTTTAGAAATAACTACTTTGAATTCCTCGTGATCACGCCTGAATTTTGTCCAGAAATGCGAAGACCGAGGTAAGTTAGCTTTTAACTTACTTGAAATTTAATGTGTATGAGTGATAAGTAAAGGAACTACAATGTATATATGTATGTTATCATATGTGCCATGACAAGTTATTGCATATTTATCTACTACACATAATTTATTTTGCCACGAATTATTCATCTGTTACACAAGATATTCTGTCACATATTGCTATACATTGAAAGTATGTCATGTTAAGTTAAGTACGTCATTTGTTACATGTATGTCATGTCATGTAGTATTCACTGTTGCAAGTATGTCATGTTAGCATGTTGTCTGTTACATGCTATGCCATATTACGAAATGTTTCTATCTCAAGTAAGTTATATCTTTTGAGTTACGTTCAAGTCTGTTATATCTAGGATACTCACGATGTAATCACTATGATTGTCTGAGCATCTCCATTTATAATTCACGCGAGATACTTCTAGCGAAATCATTTTGATTGTCAGAATTCAGTTCAAGTTTAGTTATGCAGATACTCCTAACTTAATCATTCTAATTGTGGGGGTATCTCATTTAAAATACTCATGATGGAATCATTCTGATTGGGCGGAATCATTCTGATTATTCACTATTCCTGATGAAAAGACTGGCGTAATCTTTTTTATTATCATAATTCAAATCCAAGTTCATGTAAATAAAGAAGTCAGTTCAAGTTCATCTAAAGTTAAGTTTCAGTTCAAGTTCAAGTTCATGTCAAGTTAAGTTTCAAAATTCAAGTCCAAGTTCATATTAAGTAAAGAAGTCAGTTCAAGTTCGTGTAAAGTTAAGTTTAAGTTCAAGTTCAAATTCATGTCAAGTTAAGTTTCAGAATTCAAGTTCAAGATCATGTTAAGTCAAGTCTCAGATCAAGTTCATGTTAAGTTAAGTCTCAGATCAAATTCATGTCAAGTCAAGTCTCAGTTTAAGTCCAATTCTGTTTAAGCAAGTCAAGTTCAGTTTACACTTCAGTTTAAATTATATCAGTTATGTTATATTGTATGTCAAGTTATGCTATGATTACTTATGACTTTGATTATACATACATGCTTTTAGTGTCATGCATGCATCATTAACCTGCGTGGAGGTTTTCTGTTAATTTACTGAGATTTGTAATCAAATCTCAATGTGGTAGATCTTGTTACAGGATTTGAAGGAGAGCTAGGAATCGACCAACTGGAAACTGTCGACTAAATGACAGTGCAACGTTGATGATAGCATAGTAGTTAACTTAAATTACTACTTGTACTATGGAGTTGTATCTCCAATAGTCTTTTAATCATAGCTATTTTGGACTAGCATTATGATCTCAGTTGTTTAATATGTCCTTTAGTATGAAGCATGTTTTAAGTATTTGAGATATTTTCAGTTTGGTGTATAGTATTGGTAAAGAAAAAAATTATCCGTCGTGGATATTGCTTAATACTAGATGCATATTAGGAACATTACATCTTATATGTCACGAACAGAGGCAGGTAACCTTGTGTTGCATGTCTCGACACTTCAAATGTCCATCCGATCCCAAGCGAAATTTGGGGGCGTCACATGCTGTGTGAAAGAAGCCACGTTCACTAACTTCTGAAAATCTTGTATCAAAAGATAAGCCACTTGTCATGGATCCCAAGTGGCTTATCTTTTGATACAAATAGAATCTATGTTCACTAACTTGCCTGTTGGCACCCCCACCATATCACCACGTCCCCTTGGAGCAGATAGCTCCCATCAACACCTTTTAGTCCCCTGTAAAATCACACACTTCAAAAGTTCTTTCGATGGCCATAATCAATCTCTCCACTCTCATTGGTCCCTCATTACCAAAGAATCCTGGATAATGATAAACTAAAAATTGTTCATATGTGCACCCCTGTTGTTTGTGCCTAGGATGGTTAACTTGTTGTATCTATATCTTGCGTTGGAAGTATTCTTGTTCCTGTTGGAGTATATCTAAAATATGGTTAATTGCCCATGCTACTTTGTTGTCTCCTTCGCCATGGGGTTCATTTTCCCCACTATTAAGCATTGGGCGCCCGTTTTTGTGTGACTCTCGATCGCACCATACTGGTATCCTACCATACAACCCATGTCTATTACTTTCTAGTCTATCTCTCCTCTAATTACTACAGATCAAACCCAATCATGCCTAAATTCAAGCGTATGTTCCTACAGATCAATCCCTACTTCTCTGGTGTTGTCCCTACATGACATCGTGGATCTACCCAGAGCCGTATAAATATATGATACCAAGTTGTGGCACCCCATTCCTAGGTAAAGAGTATGGTGAGGATCCATGGTGTTAGGGATGCCAGTCAGTCGGGAACACCCCGATGTTACTATATGATCTAGGCACGTAATTATGGATCAAATACGCGGTAAGAAGAATAATTCGTAACGGAATAAGTAAAAGTTTAGCCAGAGGTCTAAACCAATAAAGATTCATCTATTAATAATAATAATATCCACCTGTCACTGTTATTTCCCAAATAATAGTATACAACACTATTTGTTCATCACTTACTTCCTGGTACGATAAATCGGACCGAGTTTGTTGCTGACCAAGTAGTACATATTAACTAAACGTAAACAAAAAATCATGGAGACAAGCCTCCATTTTTATGACCCAGGCTGGATTTGTCCTTCTTTCTCGGAAAACTCCTCTTGTGTTACGTCTGCATCAAGGCCTATGGTTCCAATAAACGAAACCATATGTAGGTTAAACATCTATGACAATACTACTAATAAGAGACAATGCAAATGAATATGCACGCACTATTTCATGTAAATGATCTGTGAACACATATGTTTGTGCTTGGCGAGAAATCGCGCTCCAGCAAAAACACGAGTATTCATAATTATAGTGAGAAACCAACCTATGAATAAAACTCAAGTCTATAAATATGGCAAAGAATCACCCTCTGAGCAAATCTCAAGTATACGTAAATATCATCAAGGTGAGGAACCACCCTCTTATCAAAAGACAAAATTCATCATATCTCATCATACAAATACCAAGCAAGGAGTCATTCCACCGTTCGACATGGAGAATCACTCAACTCGGTCAACACACTCAAAGACAACAACATGATCAACTCGTGGAATCACTCTACCCGGTCAACCAACATGAGGACACCACACATGATCAACCCGGGAAATCTCTATACCCATATGAGACTCAAGGCAATGTGTCGTATGAATGGCATGAGGACTTATCAACCCTTCCATGAAGATAGACACACGGTAAGACTCATGCACCTAAAAATCATAATCACCACCAATCCACACTATTCAAACTCATCATTTCAAGATCAATGTAAAGATAATCCCTAAACATAATGGAGAAGATATATATTGTTTTCATGTAGAGAAAGGGGAAGTTATAGAATATGTAAAGCCTAATCTTACAACATACTCACAAACATTTACTCGACATTCTCAGTACAATAATAGGAGCTAACCTACCTGAATTGTAACCGCTTGCCATAAATTCATTGGATGAATTTCTTTAGACTTTAAGAACATCATGGTAACCCAAAAAGGTTTCACGATTTGAGCAATTGGTTAGGTTTTATTCTGTCATCATAGTTAGTTTCTTACTCGTTGTGTTGACAGAAATGTGGTCTTATTTTTTTGAGGTAGTTAGAAGTGTAAGATTCGAAAATGGTTTGACATTAGTCGTAGATGAATATTTATGATTTTATGGCGCAATAATACGATTTCCATTTTATGGATGATAACTGCTCAAAAATGCCTTTTGATCTAATCGAGGGGTTGAGGAGTCAAATTCTACGAAACAAATTGCACCACTAGGTTTGTATGATTATTTAGGATTTAATGGTGCATTGTTTATTTTTGCCTTTTTCGAAATGAATGGTAACATCCATGATAGTGCCATGTGGCACTGAGTCCAGTCGATTTTCAAACCACAATGTGGATTGTTCAACTAAGTCTATAGAGGTTTTATTTCGATATTTGAAAAGATCTTACCCACACTTGGTGAGTACTATAACAAACTTGGCACTAAGAGGAACCATAAGATGAAAATATGAAGCAAAGAAAGAAACATTAAGTACTGTGATCATGCCACCTAAGCCAAACACTATTCTATCCAACCATACATTTGTGTACCAAACCAAAGAGGGTTTCAATTCTAGCGAAACCCTAAACCATAGAGATCCAATTGAAACCCCAAAACCTTGGTGGAAGCTGAAACCCTAAATGATTTCTCAAACCCTATTTTTTATCAGTTTTAGCTTAGTGATTAATCACTTGATGAAATCAATTCCACTTGCTATTAACCACTTAAATTCATGTCATTACACCCTCATTTATTTTTTATATCTTGGTAATTTAATTCGACAAAGAAAATTTGGATTCGGCATTGTTAAAAACCAAAATCTCAAACTAAACCCTCTTTAAACCCTAAGTGAGGCCCATTAAGACCCACCAACAAACACCACCCAAGTATGGCTTCTTGAGAAATTTTTCCCCACTATCCTAGGTGTACTTTCACTACCCTTTTTAGTCCAAATAGTAGCTTATAGGAGGTCAAATAGCCACCCCCATCACACT
This sequence comes from Juglans microcarpa x Juglans regia, assembly GCF_004785595.1. Lineage (NCBI taxonomy): Eukaryota > Viridiplantae > Streptophyta > Magnoliopsida > Fagales > Juglandaceae > Juglans > Juglans microcarpa x Juglans regia. The sequence goes on along the minus strand of NC_054596.1, from coordinate 27,636,137 downwards.
GCTCTTTCCAAGGCTGAATACCATGGCTATTGCCCATGGTTTTGCACCTAGTTTTGGCTGACAAAACTACCATCAAATGGTAACTCTCACATCCTCCACAACCCTCTAGTCCTATATAAGTCATCCATGCCAGCCCTTTCATTTTTTGTTGCTTTCATTTCACTTTCTTGGAGAAAACTCGAAAGGAGGTTTCTAGTAGTGTTTCTAATCAACTTTGCTTGAATCTTTTGAAGCCTTTGTAAGTAGATTCTCACAAAATTTCCTTCATATGAATTGTTACTCTTTGAGTCTAGTTTCTATTGATATATTGTTTTATAATTTTTACTAAAGACTTAGTTGGTACAAAGTGAGTTTGAACACCTAGAGGTCATATTGGGCGATAAATTGGATGATGTTGTGAGATCTTGATGTTTTGATGAACGTTTTGTCAAATTTAGGACTTGATATTGATATGATGAAATTCTAACACGTTTTTAGGCATGTTATGAGTTGATCCAAAACATGTTAACATTTTTATTAAGGAGTTATGCATATTTTCTTTAGAGTTGAAACTAGAACACACAAAACAATTTCTGTTTTGAGGTTTTGATGTTGTTTGGTTCTTAAAACCTATTTCAAGGCAATGAAATTATTATATAGGGCTATATGGAGCTTGGTCCAGACCAGAAAAATCGACATGTAATATGACATCAATTAACTAATATATTATATCAATTAACTAATCTATCACCATTAACTAATTACTAATATCTACATCTAATTAAAGTTATTAGATAAATTTTTGTAAAATACCTAAGCTGCAAGTATAAAGCATGTATGGTCAATGAGTCAATGTGTAATGACCCAATCTCATATTTTTATTTTTTAGAAATAAATTACGGATAATTTTGTGCCCATTAGAGAATTTATCGGATTGATTATTTTTTTAAAATTAAGGCTCCATTATTATTATTATTATTATTATTATTATTATTATTATTATTATTATTATTATTATTATTATTATTATTATTATTATTATTATTATTATTATTATTATTATTATTTTCTCTCCAAGCTCATGAGTCCTTTTCATAATAAAACTCCTCCCTACCGGATTTTTCTTCTATGAATTTCAAACAATCCACTCACATGCACATTCACGTCTCTTTTTATATAGGGTTTTCTTTTGGGTTCTCAATCATATATATATATTTATGGTACACTCACCAAAACTACAAGCCGCACTCCCCAAGTCCTCCACCGTGAGTCTTCCATTCACGCATCAAACCACTGCATGCACGGCTTCATCGCATCCATTTCCTCCGCATGCACATCTAGTCATCTCACTCGTTGCACATCTCTTTCCCTAGGTTTTATTTTGAACGTTCTCTATCACCTATATATATATATATATATATATATGTATATACAATTTAATCTCCTCAACGCCGCTGCCCAGCTCACACCTCGTAAGCCATGAGCACACAGCCTTCCTCCACCGTGAGCCTCTTCCTCCAAGCCGTTCCTCCCGTTGCCTTTCACCTCGGCACCAGAGAAGCCACACAACCCTCGAGTCCATCGCCGAGAGAGTCGGTTTTATCCACCTCCAAACACACAACCAACCACCGCACAACCACACACACGGCAATACACCAAGAACCACCAGCTTTCCCACACGCAGCAACCATAGCTCTTCCTCTCCACCCTCAAAAGCAGCCCAAACACAGTAGCCACCATCATCATCTTCTGTAGAAAGCGGAAGCTGGAGCTGCACTGTTTTGAAGCCATCGAGACAGAGCATTCTCGCCCAAACCGAGAGCTATGTTTTGCCACTGTTGGGCCGCGACAACATCGTCAGCAGCAGCAGATGACACCGAAGATCAAGCCTCCACCGCCCGTAGCCCCCATGCACGCTGCATGGTGCGTAAACTTTCTCTCCGCTCTCCCCCCTCCTTCTCTCGGCGTCGCACCATCCTGCCCAGAGAATCTCAGCCCGACGCCGACCACTCCTAGACACCGTGAAACCCGACCAGCCACCACGACCCTTCATCGCACTCAGCCTCTCTCTTGGTGAGCATAGCACAAGCTGGTCTTCTCCCGCAATCGACTACGCGCTGAAAATAGTGGATTAGCATTGCAAGGTAAGTAGCATGATCATATCCTTACACGTATGTATGATAAACTGCTTGTCTTTTTTATAAAAAGATATTATGCATGTATGCCCTTCTTGGGAAGCCCCTTTTTACGTACCTAAATCATGATTTTATGTGAGAGTTATTTCATAAAATTATTCATGAAAAATCATGATTTTATGTGAGAGTTATTTCATAAAATTATTTATGAAATGCATGATTTTATTTGAGAGTTATGCATAAAATTATTTATGAAAAGTCATGATTTTATGTGAGAGTTATGCATAAAATTATTTATGAAAAGTCATGATTTTATGTGAGAGTTATGCATAAAATTATTTTATGTGAGAGTTATGCATAAAATTATCTATAAACAATCATGAATTTATGTGAGGAAACATGTATCACGATATTTATGAAAGAATGCGATTTCATTTGAAATCTATGATACGATATGACAAGTATGTATGTGATTTATTTTGAAATCTATGAAATGACAAGTATGCAAGTATGATTATGATAAAATATGTAATAGCCTATGTTATGATATGAAGACGGTACCTATGTTACGGGCATATTGCATTGCTAGGTCGTGCATGCTGATAGTGCACCCAGTATGTCTTCTTTATGTATGGATTCCACAACCCGTGGCCACGGGCGGAATCAGAATCTACTTAGATTCGCTAACCCTAACTCACGGGGCTCAATAGTGGGTAACGGCCTATGATAAGTAAAAGATAAGTTTATATTCATGTTCGTGTTAATTACATATGTATTTGTGAGTATGCACGTTTTTCCAAGTAACCTTATGTTTATTATGTTTACTGTATGATGTGTTGCTTATTGAGTATTCGACTCATTTTTTTATATTTTTATGTTTTTAAACCATCCAGGTGATGACATTTATGGGGATGAGACTGCAAGACAGGACTTGATCCCCGGAGGCGAGGTAAAGGCCTAGACAAATTATGCTACGATTAGTTTTATGGTTTAAGGTTTAAATAAATTATTTTGATAAGCACATGAGATTTTCGTATTTTTTTTTCAATAAGTGCTTCTGCAGACTTTATTTTAGATTTTCAGTATTTATTGAAGTTTGCTTTATTTATGGAAATCTTTCGCATCTGGCAGTTTGTTATAAAGAAAAGCTTTTAAGTTTAAGTTTAGTAGTAGCACACTAGCTCCCGAAAATTCTAAAATGTCTTTGTGGGAAGCGAGGTGTTACACAATGACAATTATTCATTAATTATATACAAAATTTTTAAATTTTAATATAGCCCATTATTCATTAATTATCATTATACATTTACATACTCTAAATTAGTAACAAATTAGTAATTAACATTATAAATATATTTATAAGATTTTAATTTTTTAGTGAGTTAATTACATAACCCACATTAAATAGTTTACTTAATTTTAATTTTATTAATTTAAGTAATTTTTTTAATTAATTTATATGCCAAAAGGAGAAAAGAATAAAAAAAATGGCTTTAACTCATTAAACAAATGACGCCGTTTAGGGTAAAATTGGACCGAAACGGCACCATTTAGTTCCAATGGAAATCAAAATATAAACTGAGTTGCGTGAAACAACGTCATTTCATGCAACTCAATTTTTTTAAAAAAATAAATCTGTATGTTGAAATGGCACTGTTTAGGGTTATTTTGAATCCAAACGACGTCTTTTCAACACACGCCCCATGACTTCTGTGGGTGCCCCCCCCCCCCCCCAGGCCCCCGGGGGGAATCCCCCCATTCTCTCACTCCCTCCCCTCTCCAGCCCCTTCATCGCAACCCTCCACTTTCCGCAACCGTTGCAACCCCTAAGGTACGATCTTGCATTTTCTAACACAGTCGTAGAATAATGACTAATGAGTTGTCTTTGTTCTAATCTTGATGAAGACATTAAGAAGTGTGGTTGTTAATGTTGTTTTTTCATCTATATTACTTTCCCTTTTGTTGAATGCAATTGAATTATTAAGTGATCTAAAATAAACATGACATGATTGCCAATATACTTTTTTGCTTGATTATCAAATCAAGTAATAAGTTGTAGGCTATAACACCCTGGGTTCAATTATAGATAATAAGTTTGTTTAGATTACCTGATACACAACTTTGGCGTATGGGTATATCTTGGATTTATCCTAATGGCAGGTTCGAAGGACTTTGCCTATGTGAGGTTCCACATCATAACCATTTTTAGAACCTGATTTTATACATGGTTCTTGTTGAGTCTACCACTCTTTTCTTCTATTTCGATCCTTCTGTTGGTTGATTTCCAATATTTAGTGATGTACTTATTATGTTCTTTTTTAATGGTTTTTTGTTATATTTATTCCTTATAAACATGGCGAGGCATTGTTGATTTCCTAGTTCTTTTTATTCTTTTTCCCCTATAATACTTTATTGGCAATTCTTTTCACTCATCAAACAAATAATACTTTATTAAAAAAAATTTCTCTGCCACATTAGGAGTTGGAAAGATCCGAGACCTTAAAATCACAAGGTGTTTTTAAGTTTGCAAGCTTATGGTTGTGCTAGCTTGTGCTTCTCATGCCTATATTTTCTTCCTCATATTTCTCTTAAAGAGAGTGTGTGAGAACTGAATTTTATTTTCCCTCGTTGCCATTGCATTAGTTGTGCTAACTCTCAGTTACATGTATTTCCAACGATAAATATGCCATGAAAAAAAGCTTTCCAAACATTTATATATGCCTTTATGAATGTGAACCTAGGGGCCTTTTTTTTTTTTTTTTAATTATGTTTTGGTCCATCAACATTCAATGATATTTCTCTCTATGCAATATGTTGTTGACAATATCTACATTATCTGACACGTCACAGAGTATCTCTATATATACTATTTCTCCTTTTGGGTTTAATGTAAAATTTCCTTTTGGGTTTATTTTTCTAGATGGACCCTACAAAAGAAAGGATTCCGGGAGACTACCATGGATGATGCTAACGAGTCATCACAAGGGCAAGGCATTCCTCCACTCTCACCCAATGTGAGTACTAAATCGAGTGCTAGTGGTAGCGGCAGTAGAATTAGGTCAATGGTTTGGGATAACTTAACAAAAATACCAAAGTTGATCCAACTAAACCTAGGGCTACATATAATTACTGTAGTGCTTCATATACATGTGATACGAAAACCAACTGTACAAAATTCATGAAGTATCCCATTGAAAAATAATGCAAGAAATGTTCGATTAATAAGATGGATAAGTCTCAAACTATTTTAGGTTGGAAGGCCGAGGATGGAGGAAGTGCTAGTGGGGGACTTGTCCCTTGATGAGTTGCCCTTTAGGTTCATTGAAGGGGAAGGTTTCAAAATGTTTATGCTTGTTGTTTGCCCTAAGTGGGTAAGGATTCCATCTCGTGTTACGGTTGCAAAAGATTGTTTTAGTGAGTATTTGAGAAGTGCTCTTCAAGAGCAACAGATTTCCCTTATCATGGATACATGGATATCCCTGCGAAACCTCAATTATATGCCTAACTGTACACTTTATTGATGATGATTGGAATCTACACAAGAGGATTATTTCTTTTTCTTTAGCTGAAAATCACAAGGATGATACACTTGGTAAGGCCATTGAAGTGTGCTTGCATAATTGAAAGCGACCAAAAATTCTTGCAATCACTCTTGATAATGCAAGTTCTAAGAACAAAGTAGTTTCTTATTTGAAAAATAAAACTAAGCATAGGAGGAACACTGTCTTGGGACAAGAATTTTTACATGTTTGATGTTATGTCCACATCTTAAACATAATTGTTTGTGAGGGATTGAAAGAATATGATGAGTCTATTGCAAGAGTGAGAGGTGTTGTGAAATACATTAAATCCTCAACTCAAAGGTGGAGTACATTTAAAAAACTAGAAGAGATTTCTTGCAAAAGTCATGTTTGGCTAGATGTACCAACTAGGTGGAACTCCACATATCCTATGTTGGAGAGAGCTGAAAAATTTAGAGAAGCTTTTGAATGATTAGAGGAAAAAGATTCAAGATTCCTTAGTAGTATTGGAGATAACGATGATGATGCGATGAGGAGAACGTCAAGGAAGTTAAGGCCTCCCAACAATTCCGAGTGGGAGAAGGTAGGGTTATTTGTGAGGTTTCTTTAACTATTTCATGATGCAACTTTACGTTTCTTGAGAGGTGTATATGTAAGTTGCAACTCTTTTTTTATGGAGTGAGTTACAATTCAAGATGTGATTGACATGGAGTGTGAAGAAGGAAGCCCCGTGGTGGGATTATTGGCAACAAATATGAGGAAAAAATTTAACAATTGTTGGGGCAACATTAATAATATGAATATGTTGTTGTATGTTGGGCTTATTCTTGATTTTCGGTACAAGATGCAATATTTTGAATTTTCTTTGGAATCAATGTATGTCCATGATCCAACAAAAGCAGTTGATTTGAGTTTGATGGTGAAAAATGATTTAACCCACATGTATGATGCATACATTGAAAATGAAGAAGGGAACAATTCTGGTTAACAACAGCAGCGTACAAGTCCTCCACGTGAAGATATAAATACTATAGTTAGTAGACTTAAGGATAGGAATGCACAAAGAATGGCCCTATTTAAGCCATGGTTATAGTCGAAAAACACTTTGGAAAGCAAGTCAGATGTTAACAGATACCTAACTTAAAGCTGTGAGGAACAAGATACGAGTTTTGACAATCTAAGTTGGTGGAAGGTTAATTCAGTTAGATATCGCATACTTTCAAAAGTTGCACGCTATGCTCTTGCAATACTGGTATCTACAGTGGTCTCTGAATCTCCATTTAGCACCACAGATTATGTACTCGATCCTTTTTGAAGTAGTTTATCTCCAATGATAGTAGAGGCCTCATTTGTACACAGAATTGACATGCGTTCTTCTTCTACTCCAATTAGCCTTGGGACTTAGTTGAATGAGGTGAAGGATTTTGAGAAGCAGCTAGATATGGATATGTAATAAATTTATTTCCTTTTATATCATTTAATGATACATTGAATTATATGTTATGTAAATTTATATAATTTGTTTTATTTTATCTTTTATGTATAGAACTTGTTGGGAGGTTCAAAATTCTATGAAGGCATCGAATACACACTACAACACAATTTATCTTTTGTGACAGAGGAAACCATCACCAAAAATAACCAAAATGTCACTAAAGACATTTGGTGACGGTTTGAAACCGTCACCATGATCGTCACCTAATGTGCGTCACAGAAAAAAATTAGTGATGGTTGGAAGTGTTCCGTTTGGTATAACGTTCGAACGTTCCCATTTTTGTGACGGTTGAAATCTATCACAAAAAGTAATGTTCGGGCGTCCAATCGAACGTTTAAACATCAACCCGACCAATTGGGATTTGAATGACAGAAGTTGATGTTCGTTTATTATAGTTTGACCGTATCATATTTACATTTGAACGTTTATACGTCCAAACGTTAACTACAATAAACATTTGAACGTTAAAGGACCAATGTTTGAACGTAACAGGTATAACGTTTGGACGTTAGTTCAAATGTTAATGAAGAAGCGTTCGAACGCAAGTGGTACGTTCGGAGATTTGTTCGAAAGTTAATCGTTTAAACATTCGAATGTTTTGTTCGTTTCAGGGTGAGTACGTTCGAACGTTGAGTCGTACGTTTGAACGTTATGTTATAATTTTGTGTAATTACGTTCAAACGTTGGTTCGATGTGAACCAATGTTCAAACATTTTTTATTTACATTTGAACGTACAGATCAGAAATATTAATTTCATAAAATTAAAAAACATACCAATTGTATCATATTACACACCATCATTTAACAATTAACAATGTCTTATAATGTTTCAAAATTAAATATTAAAATTTATATACACTGATAAAATTGATAAAATTCATTTCTTCTTCTTTCCTCTCCTACCACAATTCTATTGCAATGACGTAACAAGCTCCATTTGCACCATCATCTCCCGCTGCACTTCCTCTTGGACTTCATTGAGTATTCTTTCCTCTTGGTCTCTCTGCTAGTTCTGCAAACGCGTCTTTAAATGAGACTAACGCTCTAAGAGGGACTCCAACTCTTGCTGTATCGACCTCATATACTCATTCTTGTGCCGTACAACTTCTAAATCTTTGGTAAGATTATTAATTTGTGAAGCCAATGAGATTGAGGAGGATGAATTGGAATGCTTGAAAGATCGTCCCAAACCTGTTGCAATACTAGACTTGGGCCTGAGTACTTGCATGAATATGTCTATGTCACTCGGAGAGGATTCTCCAGAAGCTGACTGCATCTCTATCATTTTTTCTTACAATTTGAAAGAAAACACATAATAAGTAACGTATTAAAAGAAATACAAATAAAAACTAAATTATTCACTTGTTGCATAATTTATATAACAAAATTAACACTGCTTACATAATTATCTACAGTGGCAGGATCCATCCACTCACTACACTCACTAGTGTGAGCAACAACATAGACATGAATGAGGGAATAGTTTTCAGGATCATCACATTTCTAACAAAGCGACATTAGCAATTTTAAAAAGATAATGTTAGTACTTAAATAAAATAATATTAGAAAAATAAATTAATTCTATAATTTATTAATTACCATTTTATCAACAAGAAGGTAGACTAACCTTGAACCGGCACGATAATGGACAATCGGAGCGGATCTATTATGTGCATTTGTAGAACTTAAGTGCTACAAAATTAATTAAGAATTTTAATTGTAATATATATACAAATAATATATTGAACGAATATAAATGTAAATAATTAAAGCATATAAATCTAGAATACCTTATAATCTGGAGTTGTAAAAAGATCACAAAACTTTCTCCAAGTCTAACTTCATCTACTGAAAAGGAGACTGTGCAGCCTCTTCCAACGTCTCAAACTTCTTGAAGTGATCATGACATCATCCCTTGTAACGTTGGAATAGTGTAGCCATCAACTCATTCACAGTTCTTGAATCCTCGCTACAGCCAAAGTCGAGGTCGAGTTCATCCTAATAAGTGAATGACGTCAAAAATATGATATACTAATCTAGGTGAAAAAAATGTACTCTCAAAGTGCTCTTTAATCTCATTCGAAACATCTTGCCATGATCGCATATTAAATGGAGCATAAGCTCGGACTATTGGGCCAATATAAGAGGAAAGCGCTACTGCACTATCATCCACTCCTCCAGTTAAATTATCGGGAATGGTGACCTTGAGTTTTCCGTATCTTCTATTTTTCTCAAGAGAAATGCCACGTGTATAGCCACGACGGCGATGAGCAAATGCATCAACTAATAGATAATAGTATAATTATAGTTAAATAGTTATTGAGACAAAAGTATTAATATATAATTAATTATCAACGACATTTCCTTACTGGTAGGTGTCGACTGGCTGTCGTCTCTTGCATGTTAATTTGATCTTCAGGAGTGAATTCCTCGGGTGGGGAGTTCTCAATGGGTTCGAGACTTGGACTTGGTAGAAGAGGCACATTTCTTCGTTGTCGTTTTGGCAGTATCCTTGAAAATTATTATATGATAAAGAAAATTAATTAGAAGAAATTATGAAAAGTATAATATTCTATAGTCACCTATATGAATAAAATATTTAATACTTTTATTCTTCATCTTCAGATGTATTTTCCATGTCTATTTTAGAATCTCCCTCAATAACATCTTCGTCATCATCATCAACCTCTTCTTCGTCTTCCTATCCACTTCCTCCCTTGATTCTTCTTCGTCTTCTTCTTCTGACTCTCCTTCTTCTTCTTCTTCTTCCTCACTTATATGAATTGAATGATCATTTAATACAGACGGGTAGGACGTCATCTCTACACAAAGGGAGCAACTCGAGTGCACCGAGATCAACAAACAAGTTAATACTCTCTCCATCTTCTTGGTAGGCCTCAACAATTGGATTGTCATCTTCATCTCTACTATTCTCGTAATCTGCATTCGTTCCTGCTTCATATATATTTCAAGGGATAAATTTTTGTACGACTCGCCAAGTTATCTCTCCAATATCTTCATCAGCGCTTTTCATTGGATCAATCAAGTAACAGACTTGGGTACGTTGACAAGCTAATATGAATGAATCATCTTCGTACCATTTAGATGTAGTATTAATACTCGTAAAGTGATTATCCCTATGTATCGAAACTTGACCACTGCCTAGATCCCACAAATCACATTTAAAGACATGTTACAGACCCATCCAGATATTTCAATCTAATAATATCACGTATAATACCATAATAGTCAATATCATTTGTTCCATGACTGCCATCGACCAACACACCACAGTTTTGAGTCTTTCTATTACGTTCACAGTCCAGAGTATAGAATCTATAACCTCAAACCATGCATGTAATGTATCGAAGTGCTCTATTTGAGGGACCACAGGCCAGTGCATAACATTCAGGAGAAACTAATCTGGGATCACGAGCACGTTGTTTCAAAATCTATCAATTGAAATAATATATACTTATTAAAAGTTATCTAGAGTTAAAAGTTTCAAGATCTAACATATATGTAATTTTAGTTCATACATGATGTTCAAACGATCCGAAAAATTCTTCCTCATGTCTTGCCTATATATTCTCTACGCCTTACATCCCTAAGTTTGTCCACGTGCTCACTATATATAAGTGCAAAAGAATATTATTTTGAGCACAAAAGTTATAGTTAAACTTTTTTAACTAGAATTATTCGAAGCATGCAACGACATACCTCAGATAATCATTAATCTCTTGGCAATTATTTAGCACGTACCAACGAACTTTATCCAACTTTCCATCAATTAAATAGTAATCCGTTTGTGCACCCAAAGGTCGTACATTCTGGAAAAACACCGATAGCTCACGAGGTGGAGCAGCAAGATCGGCATTTCGCTCTTGACAATTAAATCATGTCTCAACTCCACGAAGATATAGAGAGCAAAACGTTAACCGTTCATCGTGTATATAGGCCTCTGCTATTGAACCCTCAGCTCTGGCTTTATTCCCAACAGTGCGTTTGAGTCGACCTAAATATCTTTCAACTGGATACATCTAACGGAACTGCACCGATCTACTCAACAATACCTCCCGGGGTAAATGTATTGCTAAATGGACCATGACATCAAAAAATGATAGTGGAATGATCTGCTCAAATTTACATAGTATAGTAGCAATGTCTTCTTCCATCTTACGCAACATATGTCGATTTACTACCCGAGCACACAAATTCTTAAAAACATACAGAGTTCAGATATGGCGATATGTACATTAGATATAAGCTTCCCACAAATTCCCACCGGTAATAACTTCTGCAAAAATACGTGACAGTCATGACTTTTCAATCCACTAATTTTCCAGTCATCAAGGCTCACGCATCTACCAATATTTGAAGCATAACCATTTGGCAACTTCATACCTTGCAACCATTTACAGAAGTCCATCATCTCCTCCCTTGTCATTGTAAAACATGCATGCGGCATGATTACCCTATTGCCTTCTACCCACAAATGTAGATTATGTCAAATTCTCATTCTCTCAAGATTTTTCCTCGTCTTGATCGTGTCCTTCGTCTTTTTGTTAATGCTCATCAATGTACCCAGTATATTATTACAGATATTCTTCTCTATGTGCATTACATCCAAACTATGTCGCAACATGCACGATGACCAATACGACAAGTCAAAAAATATACTACTCTTTATCCAATTCAATTCTGTTGCGCCTCATTTTCTCTTGTTCTTTCCCCAAACTTTGCCAAAATTGTTCGCTCTAACATGTACCAGTTGTTCCACTATCTCTTCTCCATACAACTCATTTGGTGCAATTATGTCCTCTACTCTCCCATCAAACTTAGCGCATTCTCTTCTCCATGCATGATTTGCTGGTAGATAACGTTGATGACCCATGAAACAAAACTTCTGAGAATATTCTAACCACTCACTAGCATTTACTTTATTACACGTCGGACATGCTAACTTCCCTTTAGTACTCCAACCGGAAAGATTCCCATATAGCCGAAAGTCATTTATCGTCCACGTTATCGCAGCATGCATCTAAAAAGATGTCGATGTGGATGCATTATAAGTTCTTCCCTGTTTCCCATAAATCTTTTAGCTCTTCAATCAACGGCTACATGAATACGTCAATATCATTCCCAAGTGATCTTGGGTCGAAAATAAGTAAAGTTAACAAAAAGTTAGGCACCTTCATGCACCTCTATGGTGGAAGATTGTACAGAATCAAAACTACGAGCCAAATGCTATAACTTGTACTCATATTCTCGAAAGGGTTCAATCCATCATTTGTGAGTCTCAAGCGTACGTTCCGAGCTTCTATCCCAAACTTTGAGTATTGATCATCGAAAGATTGTAGCGCAAGTGAATCAGCTGGGTGCCTCATATATGCATCATCCCTAACTCTTTTCTCCTCGTGTCACCTCATATCGTCAGCTATTTTCTTACACATATATAGTCTTTGCAACCTAGGTTTCAAGAGAAAATATCGCAACACCTTAACCAGCACGTTTTTCTTACCCTTCCACCTCGACTCTCCGCATACAAGACATGCATGTTTCTCCTCGTTCTCCTTCTAGAACAAAACACAATCATTCTTGCATGCATGTATAGACTTGTACTCAAACCATAATCTCTTTCTCAACTATTTCACTTCATAAAATTTATTTGGCAATGCAGACCCTTCGGAAAGCACCTCGTTAAAAAAATTCAATACCATATTTATTACTTTCATCAACATCCCACACAATGACTTAATGTGAAGCAACCACACAATAAACTACATTTTGGAATGTTTTGTACAGCTTAGATAAAGCTCGTGCTTTGCATCTTCCCACATTGCATAGAAATTTTCAAAATCAGTCTCTCAACCACTTGAGACATCGTCGTCAACCTCATCCATAAACATCCCTGCTCCGATGTCACCTAACATCTCCTCCATCTCATCTCGCTCATAATCATCATCCTTGTGCCACAAATAATTCGGATGATCGAACAATGCATCCGCTGACTGTGTATATAGTTCACCATGCAGTACCTATCGGGTATACCCCAGATCCATACCGTTCACAAATATATGACTTTCACCTTCAACCAACCCTATTGCACACAAATTGTTACACCCTCAACATGGACATTTAATGTAACCACGACTATCAACAGAGGCCCGAGCAAAATCAATGAAAGTTCTTACTCCACGCGCATTGGGTGCGTAATCCTTTCCAAGTCTATCACCTAGACACATCCAACTTTTGTCCATTTCTAAAAACATATATCTATTAGTAACACATACATAGAAAATTTACATGCATGTCATGCTTCAATTCTCACTACTCTTTTGATAAGGTAGTTGGTCCTATCCTATTCGAGATTATATTGTCCATATTGCACATATTCCATCACTCTACTACTTTCCTCGTCAATAGAAATTTTGGCAGCACCTCCCCATAGTTCTCCAATTATACATGTTCAGATGGAGGGATTGTGACCCTATGAATAGTATACCCAAAGAACAATAAAGGAATACACCGAAACTTCATACTAAACATGTTTAGTAGGAGTAACAAGAATGTGCAATACAGATAATATAATCTCAAACTGTCCACACTGGACATATCAACACTACTATGCAATATCACACAATATCTATCAAAAAGACATTACAAATAATATTTCCATGTAGTTTGAATTAAAAATGCCAAACAAATAGTAGTGTTGTATTGTTAAACTAGAGAGAGATGGAAAAATATGTTCAAAGGTTTCCTGTCAGTAGACAACGAGGGAGAATGATCTTGAAGAAATGTTTAAATTTTAGTTTAATAACTTAATTATCACAAACTCTCTGGCCTTGACAACTCTCAAGGCCAGAGAAACTTTGACAGTCAAGCAATTTGACAGACATTTCTTCAAGATAATTCTCTCACGTTGTCTACAAGACAGGAAGCTTGTGAGCAAATTCTTTCATCTCTTTCTAGTTTAACAATATAACACTACTATTTGTTAGACATTGTTAATTTATAAAAATAAAATAAAAATTATTAGTTATGAGAAAGAAGCTTCAGATTTTTCAACATGCAACAAAGTATTTTATAGTGATCTTGGATTAGTTGGGGCTATCCTATGCGAAATACTATAATGATTAATCTCGGATTATTATTTTTAAATTTTAATTTTAATTGTTATTATATATCTTAGTTACTTATTAATTGATACCTATGTAATTTAAATTGTTATTATAATTGTTATTATATAATTTTAATTGTTATTATAATTGTTATTGTATAATTATAATTGTTATTATTCCTAAATTATAATTTTAATTGTTATTATATATCTTAGTTAATTATTAATTGATACCTATCTAATTTTAATTGTTATTATATAATTGTTGGTATAATTGATACTTATTTATTTCTTATTATTTATATTATAACTTAGTATAAGTTGATTTATTTTAATTACTTAAGAAAATAAGAACATATTAGTTATAATTAGTTATTATGTCTAAAATGTTTACTAATATTTATATACTTAATTGAGTGAGTTATTTATTTATATAGATAATAAGTATATAATTTCTAATTAAGTATTTATTTACTCTCTATTTTATTTTAAATAAGTATATTTATTTATTCCAACTCTCTGCTTATATGGTGGCTTCAAGACTTCTTTCTTGAAGAGTATTTTACTTTATTTATTTATATATATATATTTAATAATATAATGATTTGGAACCTCACAATGGTAGGAACATTTAATAAGTTATTATTAATTATAGTTATTATATGTATATAATACTTTATATATAGTTAAGTTATTTACTTATATGTTGCATAATAATCATATTCTAATTAAACTAGTATGAATATATTATATATACTTATTAAATACTAAATATTTATTCCCATATTAAATGTATATTAAATGTTTTCAATTTTAACTTTAAGTTCCTAAACTTATAATTTTCTTAAGAAATGACAAATTCAAAAAACATCAAAAAATATTATATCAAGAAATTTACATAAATCCACAAACTAAACACAATATATTTCTAACGATATAAACATATTCAATAAAACTTCACAAACAATAATCACAATATTTCAAATCCATAACACAACATATTCACAATATTCCCACAACAATATTTTTAAACATATTAATTCATCAATAAACACCATAAACTCACAAAATTCATAAATAATAATCACAATATTTCAAATCCATATCACAACATATTCACAATATTCCCACAACAATATTTCTAAACATATTAATTCATCAATAAACACCATAAACTCACAAAATATTCACAAAATATTCACAAACAATAATCACAATATTTCAAGAGTAAGCATAAACACAAAACAATTTTCCATTTTAATTCATCATATTACACAATCCATATCACAAAGATTTCCTTCTAATTCATCAATACCCATTTGATACATATTCACTATATATATAATCAAAATTCACTACTCAACTCACAATATTCGACCCATATCCAATTCATCAAAATCTACAATCAACTCACATTATACACATCTCATATTCATCATTATTCACAATAAAATCACAACAAAATGTATAAACATATTACTAAAGTTTAGAAATATACCTAACACTCATAATATCCTCTTATAAATAAAATGCTTTCAACTTGCCAAAACAACCAAATCCTTTAAAAAAATACAACACTAGCTTGTTAGAGACATATATATATATAAAAAAAAACACGAGACATATATATAAAAATCAAAAAACATCACAAAAAATTGCAAATATCACAAAATTGCAAAAAAAAAAAAAAGAAAAAGAGTTTTTCCTTACCAAAATCAATGAAGAGTTCCAAAATATTAAACCTCACTCACTCTACTCTCTCTCATTCTAACCCTCTCTCACTCTAACTCTCTCTCTCTCTAATCCATGAACCTCTCTCTCTCTTTCTTTCACGCACGAGAGAAGTAGCAAAAATGACTCTGCTTCCTCTCGTGCATGTATTCATGCAATAAATATTTCATTTGATGGTATGTTCGAACGTTAACATATCCTGCCCAATTTTCAGATGAAACATTCGAACGTTTAATTGTAACATTAAAACATTACTTCTCATGACATAGCCCGAAATCGAGCAAAAAATTTTTTGCATTTTTTTTCTCGTGTTCGAACATATATAATTTAACGTTCGAACGTTTATAAATTTTCTCTCAAATTTCATCCATTCATGTTCGAACGTTAAATTGGAACATTTGAACATTTGAGCTCATCACAGAGTTGAGGAAATCAAGTCGAAAATTTTCCACATTGTTTTTCACATTCAAACGTAAATAATGTACGCTCGAACGTAAAGGGATGACATTATTCAATAGTTAGTATTTATTAATAGACTAGTTATATATATTATATAACACAACATAATTATATTATATTATATTATATACACTATATAGTAGTATATAAAATATTTTAATATATAATGTACACTATATTATAACTAACATATAATATATTAATATAATATGTTATAACTAATATTATAACTATTAATTTTTTTTTAATAGTTATTGATTTTCTCAATTTACTTTTGAAAACATTATTCAATTTTTTTGTGTTGAAACCCAATTCAAATTTTGAAAACATTCGAACAGTAGTCTATTCACATTCGGACATTGGTGGAATTATGGTTCCTAGAAATCGAGCGGGAAATTTCCCACTATTTTTTCATTTACTCTCGAACGTTACTCCATATACATTTGAACGAAGCATTTCAACGTTTGAACGTCAACATTTCTACTTTTGAACGTCACCAATAACATTCGAACAGTTTTGTATTTTCGTACAATTAATTATATAATTTTGTTTTAAATTAAGAATATTTTTGCAAAATATGGTTATTTTTATAAATTATTTGATAAAAATATTCCTCATTTAAAATATGGTCTACGAAAAGATTATAAAAATGATTGTATGTATTATACTGTGAATTATTTTTCCATTATATATATAGTATTAGTGTATAGTAAGTATATAGTAACGTACAAATATACTTCTTATTATTATATTAGACTGTAATATATATAATAATTTTAGACAACTTATTAAGAACATAATATATTCTTAAAATCTAATATCAATTATTGAGACTTAATTTTTACATTTTTAATAAATTTGAAATTACTAAAAATGTTAATTTTTTTACTAATATTATTACTTATAGTTAATAAAAAAATAATATTTTCATTAATATTTAATTCCATTACTTTATACTTTAATAATTTATTCAACATTATTAACACTATTTCATAAGTTTCAAAATTCTTAATAAATTGCTTTATTTAAAATTACTAATATGATGTCCACATTTAGAAATAAAACATTATATATTTAATTAACGAGAAAAAAATTAATATATAACATAGACATTTGGCTATAATTAATAAAACTAACAACAACAATATACTATATATAGTATATAGCATTATACAGTGTATATATAATGCTATATATATGGTATAGTATATATATAATATATATATATATAATACTATATTCTATATATATACTATATTCTATATATATGGTATATATAATATACGTTCTATATATAATATACTATACATTTTAAATTAATCAATAAATCACTAGTTCTTTCTTTGAATTGAACCGGATCACTAACAAAGTGTTTAGTTAATGCATCTATTAATGTATTTACAGCATCTTCTAAAGGTAAATCGTTTTCTGTTTTAATCACTTGCATGTTTTCATTTTATTTATATACAATTAATATTTGTGATCTTTCTTCATATGAAAGATAGTAATCCCACCAACTTTTTAATTGGCCTGCAAACCCTGTGACAATAATGTGTGCTACTTGGTGATCAATTTTTCTATTACTTTTATAGACATTAACAACCATGATCATTTCTTGAAAATGATTTAATATTTCATATTCAGATAATCCATCTATATTCCATTCATATAATACATCCGGTACAAAAGCAAATCTTACTATATGTTCTCTTTCCTCGAATTGCATATCCGGTGGAGTATGCATCGGATACCAATTACGAGTAATAGAAACATGATGTTTAGAATCTCTAGCTGAAAAACTATTAACATGATCTCATTTAATCTTATTTATTTGTAAATATAGGTTTTTAAATTAGTTTTCAATATTACTAATTACAGGGTCAGATATTACAGGTGAGTCTGTCTTTCTTAATACATTAATATGGGGTTGTTTTGAGGTAGATGTAGTATTATTAAGAGTTAATTTTTCTAATTTACTAGAGATTTGTTCCAATAAATCATTTTTATTTTTAGAAAATATAGTTTTTAAATGGGATGGAATCTCATGGGGAACAAATAAAGGAGTTTCTTTTACTTCTTTAATAGTGGGTTTTATAGGAGATACTTGGGCTTCAATTCTTTCTAATTGTTTACCCATGGTTTTTAGATATAAATTGGTGTAATTGTTTTATTGGATTATACTATCAAGATTTTTATCAGTGTTTGTAATATTATGTTTTTTTATTGGTGAAGCCAAGATTAGAGTATTCCTCTAATTGAACTTGATGACTTCAAAAGGGAGATATTATTCATAAATAATTTGATTATTCTCTCCTTTAACCCATTAGTTAGTAGTCTTGTTTATGGTAGACAATTGATTTGATTTATACATCTCAAACCATGTAAAGAAAGGTATATTAATCTATATTTTTTCTAAATCCTCGTAATATTTTTCTTGAATATAATCTCTTTCTATTTTTGTAAAGGTTGAGAAAAATATTAATCTTTTGTGACTATTTTCTTCTTTCATATAATCTTGTTTGAGATATTCTTTGTTATTTTAAATTCTTCTTTATTCAGGGTATATATTTGGGCATCATCTCCAACTACTTGTGAATATGTTGGAGAAGAATGTTCTTTTTCAAGATTATGAGAGGTGGATGCTTTATCAGGATGGCTAACAATATATAATGATGTATCAATAATATTTCCAGGAATAATTTTCCGAATCTGTGTGTCGAGATTCTGAGATCTAGTATCAAAAGATCTGGTGTCAAAATTTTGGGATTTATTTCTGGAAATTGATGTAAGAACAGATCTGGGTGTATGATAACTAGAGGGTGCTAGAGAAGAATAATGTGAAAATGATTTTCTAAAAGGTTGAAAAGCTATTTGGACTGTTCCGTCCTCTTTTTTATCTATATATTCAAGTTCATTTTTAGAATTATTTTCTATCTTAGGTAATGGGATAATATTCTCTAACTGCTATTCATTAAGAATAGTAATTTGATTCCAATTGATTTGTTTAGGAATTTGTATGCTAGAGTTTTGTGCACTAGATTGCAATAATAATGTATATCATTTTGGACTGATAATAAGAGCTTGTGGTTCTAATGTTGTTTTCATTAATTTATAATGGATCCTATAAGCTATTGTTAAAGGATGTGATCATTTCATCATTTGATAACCATTTGTTTTAATATTTAATGTTAAAGCGTGTAAAATATTAGCATCGAATAATGAAAGAGAATAATTGGGATAACAATTAAAATAAACTGGTCCTTCGAACAGGCTTAATTCTACCATTCCAAGTAATGAATCATGAAAATTATAATGTCTTCCATCTCTTAAACAGAATAATACTGAGGTGTTTAATCTATTTCTAGTGAGTGGTTTTATAGCTACTTGTACTAATCCAATATGTATGAAAGAATATTTTTGTTCTTTGTGATGTTTAATTACTTCTTTTGTTAATAGTTGTAACGATTCATAATCATTATTTAAACTTATAGTTTTTTCTACACTGTTTTAATTGTATAATTTGTAAGAAATGATAATTTAGAAGAAAAAGTAGAATGTTTGTATATTTGAATTTTTGGAACATTACGAATTGTCCAGTCTTGTAGATTTGTTTCTATATCTATTATACTGTAATCTTCTTGGTTGATGTTATCAGATTCAATGGGGATACTAGTAGTGGATTCCTTAGGTTTGAATAAAGAATTCATTGAGACAGGTTTTTAAGCAAAGATTCTCTATATCCAAAGATAAAATAAGTAGATTAAGAACTTGAGAGAATACCATCGGGACCACCCTTAAAGCCTTCTAGCATGAATGGGCTGATTATCGATTTTTCATGGCTTACCAACACAAGTTTCCCAATATACTTCATTCTCTTTAGTTATGGGTTATCTTTGTAAGAATCTGTATCAGTGATTCTTACTCTATTCTTTTTTATATATATAAAGCAAGGATCCTCAAATGATTTCTTACACTATTAACTTCGTTTCTTAAGATTGTGCAATCAGTTTCATAGTATTTTATTGCCGCTTGTCTACTTTGATATACATGATATTTAGTCATCATTAATGTAAAATCTTATCTCATCAATTATTGTTGTCTCTTAAGATCTTTTATGTTATTCATCAAGATTTGTAATTCAAGTCTTAAATTATAATCTAGACATTTTAACTCATATAAATCATGAAAACCAGTACTATGAGCATAATAATGATCCATCATTAAATATGTAACAGCAGGAAAAAAATAGCAATATAAAAGCAAAATAATAAACAATATAACAATATAGTAGTAATCTTCTGGAATCACATAATCTGAGAGTCATAATTTGTTAATTCCAGTTCAAATGGGTTTTGGAAATTCATCAAATGTACTGGATGGTAGGGTGAGTAATCTTGAGAAGGAGAGGCAGCTTGGTTACCCTGAGAATGAGAGGCCTGTTGAGAAGGAGAGGTCTGATGGGCTGATGATAATGCAGGTTGTTGTAGTGGAGATAATCTGGCTAGATGTTGTGCTTCTTCTTCATCGTCACTGTCTAAAACTTGTGACATTGCTTTGGCCAATTTTTTCAAATCCTTCTTGTTGGTAATGGATGCTAATTATGCTTAAAATATACTGTGTTGGACTCAAACTTCTGGAGTTTTGGTAACTTTTGAAAACATTTTTAATACATGATCATAATTGTATTTTTTCCACCATTTGACAAAAACTTGACAGGCTAGAAACATATTAGTTTTGAGAGAGGGATGAGGTTTGATGACGTATTCCCATTTCATAATCCAATTTAATTTTGTTTTGAGAATGAAGAGTATAACTGATGAACAATGGTTTAATGCTAGTGGACTGTCATTTTATGAAGTAAAAACTCAGAGACTCTCCTAGAGGGGAAGAGGAAGGAGAAGATGTTCGAGTCCGTAATATTTCCACCATTGTGAGAACCATTTCAGAAGTGTGTTGATTTCTTATAATTTGTCAAAATGAAGAAACCACGAATGAAACAAACTTTTATTTTGTTTTAGGAACATTTTTTTCCATACTTGCTAATAATCATAATAATCATAATAAGGAAGATCACAAGGATAAGAGAACTTTCTTGTTAAATAGAGATTTTTTCCCCATTGTTTAAAAATGAGAACCTGTTTAATGGTGACTTTATGAAAAGCAATAATTGGAGATGCAGGTGGAGAAGGTTGAGTTTGAAGAGAACGAGGAATTTCAGAGAGAATAATTGAGTCGATGTCTACTAAAATGAATTCATAAAAATGCTGAATTTTCTTAATATTTTGCAGAACATAATGCCAATCTGGTAAAAGAAATGCATCAAATAATTTTTGGGGATCAGACATGTGTTGAATTTCAAATTCAATATGGTAGACTGGGTGCCAATGAGATTTGATGATAATAGGAGATGAAGAAGGCTGAGATAATAATGGAGGATTAATAATTTGGAAAGGAGAAGATGAAGAAGGGGAAACAGTTTTGGAGTAGGTTAGTAATTTTGGAGAAGCTAATGATGAAAATGAGTTGTAAGATGGTCTAATGTTTTGTGGTAATGACCCTAATACGATATATAGTTTTGAAGTTGTAGAAGGACAAGGTGAAGAATAGGGAGGAGATGGTGGTCGTGCATATGTAGATTTGGACTTTACTTTTGACTTTGAAGATGACATGATTTTTCCTGTAAGAATTCTCGGGATAGAAAATCAGGTTGATAATTAAATTCTCCTTTAATATGTTCAATATTAAAATAAAAAATACTTAATATAACTTGCCATATAGCAAATATTTGCTTAACAGCCAAGTTTTTCATATCTTTAATCAAAACTTCCTTAGCTGATTTACAATCTATTCTAAGAAAAAACTTTTGATTCAACAAATCATTTTGAAATTTGGAAATACATAATACAATACCTAAAATTTCTTTTTTAATAGTACTATAATTATTTTGGGCAGGATTCCAACATCCTGAATGGAATCGAACAATCTGTTTCAAATTAATTGATAATTTTTGTTTCATAATTCTTTCATATCCAAGATCAGAGACATCTGTTTCAACAATTTTGAAAGTATGAGGAGATGAGAGTCTTAAGCATGGTAATTTCTTAACATGAGCCTTAATTTGTTTTATAATATTAGTATGTTTTTCTGTCCAATGAGGTGGATTCTTTTTTAATCTTTTAAATAATGGTTTACATAATGGCCTGAGAGATTGATAAAAATCTGCAACATAATTGAGACTCCCTAAAAATCTCTGTAGTTGATTCTTGTTTTTTATTTCATATGAAAATTTATCAGTAAATTTTATTGCTCTACTAATTGGTGTAATAGTTCCCTGATAGATTTTATGTCCAAGAAATCTAATTTTTTTCTTGAAATAATTTTATTTTTGGAATCCATTTTGTTTGATAATTTGAACAAAAGTATTTACATGTTTTCAATGTTGTTCAATAGATTAAGAAAATACTAATACATCATCTATATAAACTATCGAAAAATGAGTAAAAGGTAAATATCTCTTTCATAATATTTTGAAATTCACTAGGAGCATTTTTTTAATCCAAAAGGCATAACGTTCCATTCAAAATGTCTAAAGGGAATTGTGAATTCTGTCTTATAGCGATATTTTTCAGCAATTTGAATTTGCCAAAAGCCACTTTTCATGTCAAACTTTGAAAATACTGTAGCATTATATAGTCGGGATAATAAATCTTTTTTATTAGGAATTAGGTATCTAATCTATTGTAATACTTTATTTAAAGGTTTATAATTGATGACCAGACGATGAACTCCTCTTTCTAATTCTGCTTGTTTTTTAACAAAAAAAGCAGCACAACTCCATAGTGATTTACTTTTCCTTATTAATCATTTTTGTTCTTAAATCATTAATTTTTTTTTACAGTATTCTAATAATTCATTATTCATTTGAATAGGTCTAGCCTTGGTTGGAATATTTTTCTCAGAAAATTCTTTTTCATAGGGTAATTCAACTATATGTTGTTTTCTGTTCTAGAAAGCATTAAGCAGGTTAGAGCATACTTCATTTTCAATTATAGTTTTAAAATTATCAATTTTTTGGGTTAATAATGGATCTTTTAATTGTTCTTAAATTCTTTTATATTTTAATTCTTATTTTAAAAAACTTATCTAGTTTTCCTTTCTTCTAATTCTATTTTTTGTTAGAAAATTAAATTCTCTGGTTAATGAGATTTTCTTTAAAGAGTTAATTTCTTTTGATACTGGGGGAAATAAGAATTTAAATTGAATTTCTTGTCCAAGTATTTTAGTAAAAATTCCTTCTTCTGTTACAGAAAAAAGATAGAGTAGGGCAAGGAAAGGATTTCCTAATATTACTTTGGTATTAATATTTTTTACTAAAATAAATGTTGTTTTAAAACAAATTCCATTCTTACAAATATGTGCATTGGATAATTTATAATTTATATTCAATTTTGTTCCATTGGCTTGGGATAATGTTTCTTTTGTTTTCTAAAAATATTTAGAAGGTATTAATCCCTCTTGTATACAATTTAAATCTGCTCCTGTATCTAATAGGATAATTGTAGTGAAAGAAAATTCTTGAGTAATTGAAACTGTTAGTTCAACATACCATTTTTGAAAATTTATCTTATCAAGGCTATTAATGAAATTGTCTGTTTCATCTTTTATAATTAATGTTGAATATTCTCCTTGTTCTTTATTATGTTCTTTATCATGAAAATTATTTCCGTTTTCCTCTATTCTTAATAATATAATTTCTTGTAATAATTGTTTATTTGAAACTTCTAATTTAAGATTGTATGTTTTTAAACTTCTAATCTCTTGTTTTATCTCATTGATTTCTTGTTGTATATCTTGTATCGTAATTTTCTGTTTGTCAGTTTTAAATCTTTCTATTATTTTTGAAAAATTGTAAGGTGTTGAAGATGACGTTACCGAAATATTTTGATTATTAAAAGTGTCTTTTAACTTTTCTAAGTACTCTTTTCTTTCTTGAAGGTTTCTAATTTTGTCTATTAATTCTAATATAATTTCTTGCTTTGAAAGTACATTAATATTTTTGTTACAGATACAATATAATATATACTATGAAACATAATATTTTATATTATATATTAACAATATATAATATACGTTATATATATAATATACTATATAATACATTATATATATATAATACACTATATATATATACTGTATACTATATACTATATATATATATATACTATACTATACTATATATATTATAATATAATATTAGATATAGTATGCTATATGTTATAGTATACATTATAATATATAACATATATTAATAATATAATATATTATTAATCTATTTTTGGAAATTCAATCGTGAAACGTTCGAACGTTTCAGGTATATAAGCCCAAAACCAAAACGGGAAAACGTCATTTTCACGTCGTTATTGTTATTTCTCCACTGTTGCATGCCACCACTAAACCGTCGCCACCGCCTTCAAACCCCACCACAACCGTTGCAAAAGGGTAGGCATTCCTCTTTTATCCTCTTACATTTTTTTTTTTAAGATTTAGTAGGAAACTTATAAATCGATCGTTAGTAGTGTCTGGATTTTCAACTCTATTTTCCAGCCACCACGGGTTGTCATTGGCCAAATAGTCACCGTAGAAAAGTTTCTTGAAATGTATACTTCATTTCTATGGTAACATTTGGCCACTTAGAACCGGGTACGTGATTTTCGAGAATGGCTAAATCGACTCAGCCATTCTGTGTCATAACGTTCGAATGTACAACATTTCAAGTACATAGCCGTTATGCCTTCCACGTTCGAACGTATATTTTGTACATTCAAACATTACTTTTTGTAGCATTTACGTTCGAACGTTGAATGTTAACATTCAAAACGTACTACTTTTCACTTTATTCGTCATTTTGCCTTTCATGTTCAAACTTGTATATTTTATGTTCGAACGTAAAACACATATGTTCAAATGTGGAAGGCATAACGTTCGAACGCACCACATTTCAACATTTTTAGCCATTATGCCCTTAACGTTCGAACGTGTATATTATATGTTTCAACGTTAATTGTTATGTTTGAACATTAAACACCTATGTGCTAACATTTTATCTAAACGTTCGAACATATGCTATATTATGTTTGAATGTTAATGCAGAGCAGTTTAAAATTAATACGAAAGATGCATCAATAGTATTAATAATTTTTTTTCCTTTTCCATTTTCAGGATATAGCTCATCCTTTGCATACTAGGAAACGAGAGAGGGAATGAGTCACTCAGGACCCTGCTTGGATCGGGGCTTGTACTGTTATGGTGGAGTGAGAGGTCCTAATCAATGACTTCGACGAGCTCAAATGGGAGCAAACAAACCTTAGAGATGTCTTCATCAATAGAGGCTGAGGAAATATCCGCACATTAAGGTTGAAGGTATACCCCTCAATGGTTCAAGAGTTCTATATTAGGATGTGCTCCATGTCTCAAGACGCATCCTCTCACACCGTGACTGTGCGCGGTGTTTCGTTTGAGACTTCATCGCATGTCATTGCCGAGCTCCTCGGGATTCATCAAGTAGTTGAGACATCGACTACAGCTGACTCTCAGACTGGCAACACATCCATGGTTCGCACATCTACATCTGCACACAGTACACTCGATGTAGATGTAGGCACTTATGCATCATCTACTGGCCTAGTTGAGCCATCATCAGCCAGAGATGCAAACCAATTAGAGGCCGAGGGTATTGACTATGAGGTTCGGGATCATGACCGAGACAAGGATTTCTATATCCTTACCAGGAGAGATTGCACATAGATCAAGAGGAAGAACGCCTTCAACCAAAGACATCTGCTACCTTTCTTCCGCATGTTGCAACTTATTGTTGCAAGAAACCTGGATCCTATGGCACATAAGACCACATTTACTCGGATTCAGGCATAGTTATTTATACGAGTGGCACGTGGAGATCCCATCGGTTTGTCACTGCGCATCTTTGAGAGGATCTATTACGAGGCGAGCATCGTGAACAACCTCTCATACGGTGTCATCATCAGTAGGCTATTACTTGCTCAGAGAGTGCCATTCTAGCCGGAGGAGCGGGTCACAGATCAAATGAGCATGCATCGATGTAGCATTGGACAGGCGATGAGGTATCCTCGACGTCAGCCACCCCCTAGAGCAAATCTAGTTCTTCCGACGCAACCAGGGCCCAGTGTGGGGGGTAGTAGTCAGTAGCCGAAGAGTACATCTACAGGAGATGCGCGGCCAGCTCAAGTTGATGCGGTGGTCTCACAGCTGACTGCTCATATCGATCAAGAGATTGTGGTTGTAGAAGAGTCTGTCGTCGAGATAGCCCATCATGTATATATCCTAAATGAGAAGGTTGATACCTTGACTGAGGAGATATGGAGTACGAATTTCGTGAACAACGCATTCGTCTGAGTGTTGTTTACAAAATTCTATCATATTTTGTATTTTACTTTGAATATATGTAAGGAACAATAGTATTTAATATATCTATTATCTTTTAATTTCAATTCTCAATCTTCTTTAATGTTAGATTTTCTAACTTTAATACTAAATCACCGCACTTCAAATATATATAAACATAAATACATATTTATATATGTATGTATAAATATATAATTATATTTTACAAATTATGTATATATAAATATATATTACAATCTTTTAGACTTGTTCACAAATTGTGCACTATAAAAATCACATAATTTTTAAATTAGAGTCATATCTAATTTAAATTTACAATTAACGTTCGAAAGTTAATTACTAACGTTCGAACGTTGGTGCCAAAACATTTCATGTTCACACATAAGTAGCCTCAATATTCGAACTTATATGTGACATTCGAACGTAAATTTTCCCCTCCGTTCGAACATCAAAAAAATCTCTTCTATCTTTAGTGACAATTTTCAAAAACCGTCACGAAAAATGTTTTTTAGTGAAGGTTTGGAGACTATCACAATTTTTCAACAATCACTAAAAAGTAATTATGTTGTAGTGACAATGCCTACTCCCAATGAAGATGAATAAGGTGAGAAAAATATACTACTAAACTAGTTATTTTCGTTAGCATAAAAAAACTTTAAACTAAGATATTTATTATTTGTTTGTTATGTTTTTGCAGTAAAGTTGTGGAGACTTGTAGTTTTGGACTAGGAGACTTCGAGTTTGAGTTGTGGCATTTCTTTTTTTAATTACTAACTAGTAATTTGTAATATTACTTTGTAAGTAAGTTGGTTATGGCTAGATGCATGGATTATAAATTGTAATAATTTTTATGTGTCATTTCCTTTACTTCTTTGGGTTTTTTAACTTTTTTTTTCTTTTATTTGGAGTTTGGATAATTAGGGATTTTTTTTTTTAAAAAAAAATTCTTTTTCTTAGTTTTTTGTTTTTAATTTTATTAGTTTGATTGATAACCTTTTTGGATGGATATGGATAATTTTTATTTATATTTTCCCTATTTTCTATATTTTTCTTTTATTTAGAGTTTGGATGTTATTGGCATATGGCATCTTTTAACAAGTTTTTATTTTCTATTTTTTGTATGTTAGTAGGTTGAAAATGGGATAAAAGTCGAGACTTAGGCCAAAATTTGACTAGTAATGTCAATTGGGTCGGATTGAACAGACCGACAAACCAATCGAACCGAATGGTTCCAGTCTGGTCCAATTCATATGGGAGTTCGGTCCGGTCTAGGTGGGAAATTCTTGGACCGAAGAGGTCCTATCTGGTCCCAAAAACCCCCTATAGACCAACCAGACCGAACCAAATTCACCTTTATTCTTATATGATGTTGTTAAGACTTTCATTTAGATGTTAAGAGGTTGTTTTTTAAAAGAGTTGGTTTGAATAATTATTGGAAGTACGTTTTGTATGAAAAGGTTCAGGTATGGCTAAATGTTGAAGCTTTTGGGTTGCTTGAACTTTTTATGAAATTTTTGCCATATGATTTTTGGATCTATTGATAGAGTCATGTTTAGGACTTGATTACACAACATATAGTTTTTTTCTAGATCAAGTTCATGAAGGAGTTGTTCTAAGACATAGTGTTTTGACACTTTTTTTATGAGGACTGTGTATTTTTTTTTTAAGTGTATGTTTTATGGTCTTAGCATGATTTTAAAACATAGGATATGAGTTTTAATATTGCATAAATCGGTCTGAGTATACAGTTTGAAGTTGGAAATAATTGCAACAAAAATCACAACTTTTGCCGTAAGTACGTTTCGGCCATTAGTTGGTTTATATTTTTGTTATGCTTTAAATTTTATGATTTCATATTTGGACTTAGGACAAAATTTACATGAAAAATGTAAATTTTGGTAGAATCTGGAGTCCGTATGTGAAACTCTTAATTTAGGGGCCAAATTATCATTCTCTCACATATAGAGGGGCAAAATGGTAATTTTTCTATAAGTCAGTAAGTTTTATTTTTCTAAGTATTTAATGGGATATTATAACCCTTAGAATTATCTCATTTCAATCTTTTCTCTTTCATATTTTTTTATGTATGTTACGCTACAATCACTGTAAGTTGGCCTATAACTTACTTTCAGGATTTTTGTTTGTGTTGTTGTAAGAAACCATCATTCACATATATTATGTTTATTATAAATATTATGTTATGTTATACCATGTCCATGCCATGATTTATTTCTAATACATGTCTATTTGTTACATGTTATGTTATATCATGTCATGATTTATTTTCTAGTACATGTTTATCTCTTACACGCCATATTATACCATGCAATTAGTCACACAAACATGTCACGTCACATTACACCATGTCATGAGTCAAACGAGTCCATCAAGAAATATTTTTTCAGTCAGTCATGTATGGAATACTTGTAGCATAATCACTATGATTGTTCAAGTATCTTCATTGATAAATCACGCAAGATGCTTCTGGCATAACCATTCTGATTATTAGAGTACTTCTGCTAAAATCCTCATGGCGTAATTATTATGATTGTCAGAATATTTTCATTAAAATTATTACTAGATACTCCTAACATAATTATTCTGATTATTAGGGTATCTTCATTGAAATACTCATGGTATAATCATTCTGGATGTCTGATGATTTCTGACAAAATATGTTGGGCGGAATCATTCTGATTGTTCACTTATTTCTGATGAAACAACTGGTGAAATCATTCTAGTTGTCAGGGCATTTCACGTACATGTCAGTTCAATTCATGTCAAGTATTTTCAGTTTATGTCA